>NC_069116.1:43962755-44614839 GCF_025612915.1 Magallana angulata
TGAAGTTATTGTTTTATAAACCATATGCATACCAGTTACAGCTTAAACATATGTTTGTAATGGTTTCATACTACATGTAAATGTACATGTACTTACTTTTGTAAAACAGTTGTCTTCCCCTAAACAGCACTGGCATAATAAAACATCAACACAAGTAAGCTAAAAAAAAAGAACAATTATAACATTTCAAATATATGAAAAACTAAAATATCCTTAGCATCTTAATTCATCTTTTTATAAACATTCTGCCAGATTATAAATAAATGTTGTTAAAATTACTAGTATACGAGGGTTGTTCGGAAATTATTGAGACATTTACTTTAATTTCCTTGGGGGAAAAGATAAATCCTTGAAATTTCACCAAAACGTACACCAGGATAGAATTTATCAATGTAAAAAAATTATTGTCCATAGCATGATTAGATCATTCCTGGTAAGCTGACCAAATTGCCATCGCCCAGTGACCCGGCGCAACCGCAAACTTACCGCAACATCATTTTGACGCTTTTATTGATCCTATATTTTAAAACCTAACAAACAAAGGGAAATTAGAATTAATTCTTCATTTCTCATCTTTTGTTTACATTTCAAGATGTCAACATTCGCATATTCCCTCCATTCTTGATTTTTGTGGAAAAAATCTGGTCATTTCTAACTGAGAGTCAAATTACTGTAAAATGTCTCCTGCAGTGATTCTGTGTACATATTTTAGAACTGTTTACATCAGTTGATGTGTAAAAAGTACTTGATATTTAGTCACTTTGTCTGAATTCTAGCTAAACAATTAGTGAAATAAGACGATAAACTGAAGTTCTTTATCCCTTGCCATCGTATAGTTTTTGTTAAAGCAATTGGGTGGCATCAAAAGGTTTTTTTTCCGAAATTTTCATCAATTTGATGTATATTCGCTGCGCCACCTTGACGTCAAATTTCTATATACTGTCGTTTTCAAATTCCTATTGCTTGGTAAATATATCTGTACCATATCCGTATTTCAACTCAAACACTCGTGAAACTTGATCAAAAGTTAGTCACAATAAATAGCAAAATGAACATATATAATCTGATTTCTTTTAGTATAAGCTGTAAGTTTCCGGACACTTAGATAGACGATGTTTTAGTTTTCTTATTCTCCGAGTTTATGCTTGCGCCGGGTACTCCGACCACCGATTTGTTTATCTACTGTTGTAAACAAATTATTCAACATTTTTTAAATATTACTTTCTTTAGTTATTTGTCAAGGTTTCCTAATGTTCATGCCAATTTTCACCATAATTCGTCACTTAGAAATGGAAATATCCGTGTTGTCTCAATAATTTCCGAACAACCCTCGTAACTGGCTGCTCTCTCTTTCTGTCCATTATTTTATGGACTCTCTCTCTCTCTCTCTCTCCACCATTTTATGCATGAGAAGTCTATCACTTTCGCTTCGATCTGTCTCACGTCTATCGCTTTTAAATTCTACCACTTTTTTACAAAATCTGTTTTGTTGTTTTGATAAAGCCATCCTCTCTCTCAAGCAAACCTTTTTGTTTGGACAACATTTATCCAAACATCCAGTTACAGATGGGGCGGTACATCCAGACGCCTCTGAACAACTGATGCAGCACTGAGAACACTGCGGTGCGCCTTCCTTCCCACACAACCCACACTCCACATTTTGGCACTTTCCTTGTCTCTGTGAAGATGAATGTTATGTAAACTGTAAACTAAGCTTAAACTTTACATATAAAGCTGTTTTAACAAGAAAGAAGAGCTTGGACTTTCAGTCGGGATGTTACCCTCTAGTTTTCTCATCAAAACAAGCTGTCAAATATTGACCTTCTTTCTTCTAATTCACTAAAAAAAGCTCATCAATATTCTTATACTGTCAAAATTGCAAATCAGAAATTTGGGGTGGGTTTTTTTCTCCAAGATCTGCTTTGTTGAGTGAATTTGACAATGTTTCAGCTGAAATATACAGCCCTGGTCAGTGGATGAAGTTGGACAACTGTTGTTGCACTCATGTGTTTCTATCTATTAGTCAATGACAGGACAGTTAACCAAGAGAAAACCCTGCATGTGTTAAAAAATTGTAGTTCGACATGAACTGCCCAAAGTCCAAGCTCTTGTTTAAACGACTCTATATAAAATGTTCCTAAATAATTCTTGCTCATCTCATATTTAGTATGAACATTTGATTTAATATCAATTAAAAACTGAGCACAACAAATAAGTTAAAGACAAAAAAGTAAGAATTGATGGTAAAACATATGCAGAAAGAAAACAATGAGGGATCATAAATATTGAAGTACTAAAGGCTTACAACAAAAATTTGCCCCCTTGGCAAAATCCATTAGGAATAATGGCTGCCTTATTCTCAAAGTCTATTTACATCAATTGTAAATTGAGTTTTGCAGCCACTTTTTCTGATAGATAACAACTGTATTCTCTCTTTACAAATACATGATACGTACCATACATATATATCTGATTAACACAATTATGAAAATTAAAGAGGTGTATCCAAACACAGCAAGGCAGATGACTCCTGCCAATGGCAGCTCCGAAGAGGAAGAATTTCCCATAACTCAGACTACCTGAAATTAATAAATAGATGGCATATAATAAAACTAATTGTTTTAATACCTTTAAAGGCCGAACATTTTACAAACGCCCCCTTTTTTACCTGTACAAACTTCAAAATGATGCCGCTTGTCAATCAAGTTTGAAACAATAGCACCCAGTTTGATTGACGTGATCGTCCGAGCGTGATCCTGCCAGGTCCGCGGATTTCTGTTTACTAGCAATTAACAACGTTATCTTTGATATCTTCCGTCATAAATTAAAGGGGGGAACTGAAAATTCCTTTTAAACATTACCAGTATTAAAATTGATTATGAAAAATAATTATTCAGTGATTGAAAATACGCACAATTTATATTTGAATTATGTTGAATGTGTGTGACCTAATAAATTCCACGAAAATGCATGGACAGCTCCAAAACATAAAACATTTTCTTTTTACAACAAACTTACAATATGCTACTAAAGCTATATTTACTGGTAAGAAGTTGGTGCATGTAAACGTCACTCCATGGAAAACGAACTCCATTAATTGTCGACGTATAATGGCTGTCTTTACATTCTACATTCTTACTGATCGTATGGTTTTCTTATACTATTATAATTGTTAAAATTAACTTTTAAAACAATGTCATGTGCTAAACACAGTGTACTGAGTTATACTTTTATAGCAAAATTAATTTACTGCATTTTTTCAAGTGTGCTTTACACACGTGTGCTTAGAGAAAATTCGGACGACACATACCATTTCCGTATAAAATCGCTTCGTATGGTCATTAGAACAATAAGATATTTAAACTAAGACCAATTCTGACTAATTCTTTATTTCCTGTGTATTAATTTGCTTTCCTGTGTATAGCAATTAGCAGCGTTCACGACCACAGGTAGACTGCAAGCCCTGGAGGCTTTCACACCTCTAATAATTAAGCCCCGCCCTCACCTGAGATTTACCACCCGGTAAAAATGTTCGGCCTTTAAGCAAATTGCAATATAAATTGTACAAGATTTACTAAAATTCCACACTTTTCCGTTTTCAAAAAAAAAAATAATAACAAACTATATGTAAAATATCTCCGTAAAGAACATAAACATTTGTAAGAAATAAGCATATATTCATAGCACTACTAAATTCTTATTTGATATTAAACTAAAACTTTGAATGTTTCTATCTTTTTTTTTCTTTAGCTTTCAATGCCGAACAATTTGTCAAATTTGCACATCATGAACGCTTGATCTAATAACAAGAGGAAATTAGCATTGAAAGTGAAACTTAAAAATTTACATTTCAACTGGCATGTGTCATCTGAACGACATTTTACATCAAATCACAATAACTAGAGCAGACGGTAGCAAGACAGATCCTGCATCAGTTTAACCGGAAAACACTTTGATCACGTGATATCAACAATATCTCAAAGTAGTTTTAGTGTCGTAAACACGTCATAGTCATTGGAACGTTTTTACTGTGGCAATTTAAAATTGACACATTTTAAAAGTAATGTTTCATGCGTTTGAAACTATTAACATGTTTTAATCCTATTTCATTCGAACATTTAACAGAAGCATATTATTTTAGATTAAATCTTTAGTTTTATCCAAATAAATGTAAGCGTCGATATGATAGAGATGCTCACTAGACGGCGCTGTTAAAGCTTCCTTAGCATTCGCATTCCATAGCGTGCTATAAGATCATCATGTTTAAAGTCAAAATTCTTGTTGTTGGGCCCTGTATGGTAAATATAGATTAAACAGAAAAATAACTGTTTTCAAATTGAAATGCTGTGTTTTTATATATCTGTAGGGGTAGCGATCTGTAGTCCTATTTGAATGTATTGGCGAAAAAGCACATCTGGCTGCCCATTTCAATGAATTACTTTGGTCTCGTACACAGTTATAACTAAAATATGTTTTGAAAAACTGTGTTTATGATGCACATTTTTGATCATATCAGTGTATCAGGGTTCCAAACCTTTGCCAATAATGAATTCGAAATGAAAATACATTTTTGAAGTACACATACATAAGTCCTTTATTTTTTTTTTATTATAGACCCTATCTATGTTGTATTATTATTTCGCGATAACTGCGATACTGCTCTCTTGCAAGGCAAATTGATATACTTTGCCAAAGTTATAGTAGGTAAATAATTAAATGACATAATTGAAACAATATAAACAATTGATATTGCGTCATATTTCATCAAACTATGTAATTTTGCTCTGCAAAAGAGCTGTTCCGCAGTTACCGCAAAAGGGTCAATTGCTCATTAAGGCTATAACCACTATTTCCAAAAGACTATGAAACTTAACTAGAAGAAAATTTCAAGTAAAGACTGTTTAATGTTGTAGACATAAAATAAATATATAAATGTATATAAATATGGAAAGAAAAGGCATATATGTACTATTGCAATTTGATTTTTTTATGCAATTTTAAGTGACAGTTTTTCTTTAATTTATTATAGTGTTTCATTAAAATGCACACTTTATGTAAAAATATTACAGGCTGGGAAGACAGCAGTGTCAAATTTCTTAGCAGATGCCACTGAGGGCTCTAGTGGAGAATATCACCCAACACAAGGAGTGAGGTGAACACATATTACAGAAAAAAATAAATATCCAATGTACCTGTTAACCATGAATGTGACTGCTTTTGAAAATAGTTTATCCTTAAATTAGTTCCAAACCCTGCATGTTTGTTACTTTTGATATAATTAATCTGTACGCAGTTTTTATGGTAAAATCCTTGTCCAGATCACATCGGCACAATTTGGCTCAATCAGCATCCACAGTGTCATTAATTAAATGGTGTGCATGCAGTGACTTTCAACAAGTTTCTCAGTAACTGATCATGGTCATTGCAGATCTTTGTACAATTAAATCCTTGTCTAGACCATATTCTATTGATATCTTGATATCCCTATTAAATCATCCTGGTTTATTGTAGACTCAGATTTGTTGAAACCAATAACTGGACCCCAGAAGTGATGGAAATTATTAAATATATGAGGAAAATCTTTAAAGTTTTTTTTTTTTAATTGCTACAATTACATGTACTGGTACTGCCGGGTTGTCTCTAAAAACTGAAGAAGAAGGAAGAAATAAAAAAGTAGAAGGGGGTATGGGGGTCTATCTTATAGCTAGATTGTGTTTGAAATCCAAAAATAGACGGGTAATTACGTCACTTTAGGCAGGGGAATTCCCCGCTCCCGGGTCTTAGAGACAACCCTGACAGGTAGTGATGATAAAATTGGGCTGAATCAGATATGAACATAAGAGGTAATGAGTTTTCCATTGGAAAATATCAAAGAAGATATGAAAATGATTGTACTTTCCAATCGACATCATTTTTCCTAGCCAAAGGTTTATGATCCACTCTGCTCCAGTGAGGAACAGAGGGGATTGTAAACCCTTGGCTAGCAAAGATGTTGGGCATAATTAAGCCTAAAATGTCATAAATACATGGAAATTTATTCCCATAGAATTAAATTTGCCTAAATCATTATACCCTGAAACTATAGTGGGGATGTAATGAGAGTTCAGAGTTTAATACAGGGTAAATAAAAAGGTAGAAATGGATGAGAATTGTTACTCAAGTGAGTGATGTTGCCCATGGGCCTCTTGTTAGTGTAAATTTAAGCTTTTTTTTACCAAGATGAGTATCATAATTCCCTTTGTGAAGTCTGTTTATTTTGCTGTTCACTGTGTTGCAGAATCCTTGAATTTGAATCCCAGACCAACAGCAGACAGGGAGTGGATGTGGAATTATGGGATGTGAGTGGTGATCCCAAGTAAGTGTAAAATATGATGTATAGGATTTTAAGATATATTAGGTTCTGCTGTATTTGGTCCATCAGCCAAAATTCAGAGAGGCTTAACAGTAATTTTAGAGTTGATTTAGGATAATAGATATTTTAAAACATTTATGTCAAATCTACAGGTAAGGTGTTCTTTTAATAGCTTTCTCAGGCCAGGGGTATACTTTAGTTGTACAAATCAACAAGATTGTCTTTGACAACAGAATCACTTGTTATGAAATGTTTATGCCTTCTTGAAATCACAGTGTCATTTCTCCTACATTTTTCCTAATCAATGTTTATGTGCAATGTTATAGTAATTGAAAATTTTACCCACCTCTCATTTGTAAAATGACGAGAGCCTTTTGGCTTGTTTCTCAATCTTCTGTGTACTGTTATTATAATATGTATGATGAAATTCACTAAATAAATATTGTTTAAACTAATATATCGCTGTGAAATATTGAACACCCCCCCCCCCCCCAATGAAATATTGGACCCTTGGTTCAAAATATTATTGCTATGAAATACTGAACCCCCTCTTATTTTCTTTTGCAGCTATAGGAGAGGGGTTCAAAATTAATATATTGCTGTGAAATGTTGAGCCCTCTCTGATTTTCTTTTGCAGCTATTGGAGAGGGGGTTTAAAATATTAAATGACACTGGCCCTCTCCCACTTATACCTTCATTCTTAACACTTGCATTCAATTTAGGCAAAAATGCATGTTTATTGTAGAACAATCAATTCATTATAATGGACATACCGGTTTATCAAGTTTTCTACTCCTAAGAGATCAAACAATGATAGTTTTTACATGCATGTCTTGATCAATTTAAGGGGCGACACACCTGTGTACAGTCACCTGTATTTATTGTACTGGCCAGTATTCCCCAAGATACCTATCAAGAATAATTCACTGAACACAGTTTTAAATTGACATAGATAATATCAGTCCCTTTAAAAGGGACAATTTTTAGCTAGTAAATTAAAGTTTTGTTAATTTTCTGAAATGTGTTTTCAGTTTGGGCAAGCTGGCTTAAGGGAAAAAGACAATTGACCTATTTCTTAGCAGTCAATCAGTATCTAGGGGTTTTTGTCAAAAGGAACCTATTTACATAATGTTTATCTCCTCGTATGAAGAGGTTATAATTCTATGTGTATGAAAAGATAAGTCCTATGTTTTAGTTAATTTGCAGTAACTTTTAGCTATCAAACAAAAAAGTACTCTGAAACAAAAAAGTAAGTCATATATAAAACAATATGTCACCAGGTTTACAGGTGTGTGAATGTCAGTGAATATATTGGGTCTCAATTGCTCATGCAGTGGTTAAAGCTCTGACATGGTACCTCTGAGGCCCTGGGTTCAAGTACCATTTGAGACTTGACTTTTCACCACCTTTTTCATTTGGCACCCAACGTACAAAACCCATGGTCACTCCCTAGGAACATGTTTAACAACATTTCTTTGACTCGTAGAATTCTACTCTTAATTCAAGGACGAATTTCTACAAAGAGGGGGAGTATGTCACCGGGTTAACAGGTGTGTGAATATCAGTCAGTATATTGGGTTTCAATAGCTCAGTGGATAGAGGCCCTGGGTTCGAGTCCTAGTTGAGACTTGACTATTCACCACCTGGGACAAATACCTGGTACACTAGAATGACTAGATTTTATATAATGAAGTGAATAGTAGGTTCCCAACACTTTAAGCATGGTTCACCTGAATGCATTATTTCCTGTTTCAGATTTGAACCATGTTGGTCAGCGTTAGCTAAGGATACTAACGGTGTTATCTTTGTGTACAATCCCGACCAACCCAACCACGACAAAGACCTCGAAAACTGGTACGCTTGCAAGACTTATTCATGTATCTTTTGAAAGTGCTTTGAATCAGTTTTTGGTAAAATGCTTTTCCTGCTTGACTTATGATGTCTTAAATTATATAATTCTCTAATTTTGTGAAATAACTAAAAATTGTTATTACATTGTATATATGTGTATCTGTGTGTTACTCAACACAACACATGAATGACTGACATTTTTATTTTGTTGAAGGTATAATTATTTTGTTGAAAACCAAAATATCAAAGAAAGTGCTTGTATAATATTTGCACATCATAAACCCGGGGGTAATGAAAGAGAAAAATCTGTGCTTTGTAAGTATCTATATAGATTATGCCCTCTATAAAAAGCTAGCCAATTTTAATGAGACCATTAGTGAGTTTCAGTATTTTTATAGTTTGTGTCAAACAGGAAATTGATGTAGGCCTGTTCATCGTAAGCATCATCATGTTAAAAAAATATTTTTTTAACTAAGCTAGTTTCTATTGACTGATAGTTGTAATTATAGTAATGCTGGAAATTATCTTACTATAAAAAGAAATAATTATTTTCAATGTTAGGTGCCTGTGCAATATATTTCATTTTAATCAATGGCTGACTTTTTGATGTCAGCAACAACTGTTGACTCTATGTTGTATAAATTTTACTTGAGATTAGCATTAATATCATTATTTTTTTGTTTTATGTAAACTAGATATTTTCATTATATCAAAAATCAAGTGTTCTTGTAAAATGGCTCTACATGTATCAATTTATTTTATTGAAGCTGTAAAGTATCTAAATTAAGGCATCTCCTTTTAGTTGAAATTGTCTCTGTTGCAGAAAGAAATAATCTTTTCCTTTGTTTCTGTATATAGCTGACACATTCAAGAAGATTGCTACTATCCACACAAATATTGATGAAGATGGAGATTCACTGAGAAACGAGTTCATGAACTATTTGACTCAATTAATGGCAGCCATGACAGATAAACGGGAACAGGAAGAACTAAGTATCATGAATAATCGATGATGGAGGAAAACAACTAACGGAATATAAAATCTCTGAAAGTAGAAAATGACTCAAGTCCGATTTCTTACTTGAGGCACTCAAGTTGTGTTGGGGGATGTTAATATTTTGGTCATTGTAAATTATTACACAAGAATTGTCTTTACTTGATATTCAATGTATCATAATTTTTATGATAAATGTATGATGTTTCATGATTATAGATTTCCTCTCAATTTCATGAACATATAAACATTTTTTGATTTTTTGTAAGGTTTTAAAAATTTCTAATACACTGTACCTCTCAAAAAAAAAAAATCTATTACTATTGTGTTGGTGTATAATTTGATCACATTCATATCCTGGTGAACTTTTTTAACTTTCTGTTATTTCTAAATTGTGTTTGGCTGTTGGCAATTAGAGCGCTTTATATACATGTACATAATATTACATTATCTGTAAAGTGTGCAAGGGAGGAGAGCTGGAAACACTGAATAAAAACATTATTTAAACTTACACAGCTTAAATGGATATATCTCCCTAAATGTTTATGCTATTCCTGGCATACATGTATACTTTAACAGCCAAATAATTGACACATGGGAGAAAATGATGAATGGATGCTGCTTAATTTATGAAAGCTGTTTCTAAAATAAAAGTGTGCTGCTTCTGTGTTAAAATACTAGTTTTTGAATGATAATAACTCATGTAAAGCCCAATTATATGATATTTAATAAATTCTCAAATTTTTCATTCCTGTCAAAACTCCATTGTGCCGCCTGTGATGTGTCGATTTAAGGAAATTGCATATTTATTTGCGAAGTTATAGAAAAAATGTTTGCAATGCTGGACAATCCAACATGCACAGTTATAAATAAACGACATGTTTATGAACAAATAAATAACAAATAAATTCATAGGTTTGACAGATTTTACGTAATACAGTATGTATGCAGAAACGTGTTTACATTCTGGCTGAGAAATAGTCACCAACCCAGACCTTGTACATAATGTTTGGGCATTACTAATCATGCCTACGCGGGACAATAATATACGTGAAGTTGATATTTTTTTATTGTTATACTTTCATGTTAAATACTGAAATCTGATTGGTTTCGACGCAGTTGATAATCCGTTCTATTACCCTCAGCGTTAGCAACACACTTGGCAACGGGTAACACTATACATTTATTGCATGATGGTGAGGGAAGATTTATTCCCCCCAAGAAAAATCATATTTCCCAAGGGCTTTGGGGAATAAATCTTCATCTTTCCCTCACCATCATGCAATAAATCAAGGACGTATATATACTCCATAGAATTCACGAAAGCAGTAAAGTTTTCTTCGAAATGAAGACATTCAGTATAATAAAATAAATATTGCCTGTTTGGGAGAGTAAGAGTTGAAATAACACCCCTCGAAAACCGTTGACAACCTCCGCTTCGCGTCGGTTGACAATGGTTTTCTTGGGATGTCGATTTCAACTCTTACCCTTCGAAACAAGCACTATTTATAAATCGTGTTATTTAGATGCACTTACTCGGTGATTTTCAAAATTAATATCACAATACTGTTAACATGGTTAAAATACATGCAAAACAAGAAGTTGGACAAGTAGTAACTGGAGAGAGAGAGAACCAGAACGCATTGTGCATTAATTTAAACTCACTAAAGAAATTGAACTTTCTTCAAATTTACAAAGAAATATTCATTATAGAAAAATAAGATGCTTTTGATGAAATAACTTTATTATCTGTCCCCTGGATGGGTTGGGGGTTTCGGTTGTTTTTTGGGTTGTTTTGTTTTGGTTTTTTTTTGTTTTGTTTTGGTAAAGATATATATACAGTACATGTATGCCTACTTCGGAAAGTAAACCTACATTTTTTTGATGCCGTTATTCAAAGAAACGACAACAATTATTAACGTGCATGTATATATTAGTATGTATATATTTTTATTGATGTCACACATCTGTAAAATTATCGACGGTTTTTAAATCAAGCTTTGTCAGCTACATGTAGGTAGTTTTACGTTGCATCTCAAAAATACGAATCCCTTCGTCAAAGTCTGCGTGGCGGATATCTACGAAAAGATGTTTTTACCTACAAAATAGAAAATGACAACATAGGTACATGTATTCTAGTTTCCAGACATCGTGATTTTAATAAAGTACAGTCGAATTAAGTTCAACGCTTCTAACAAACCACACATTGCGACTAAACAGGATGTCACAAATGCTAACTGGTTGGATTTAATTTTTAACAAAACACAGTGATTTAAGAATACTATAGCAATGTACATTTGATTACCCGTCGCCGTTTGATCACCCAAGTACTAACTACATTCATAGCCAGTTTTTTTCTTCTTTTTTTTTTTCGTAGCGGTATGTCTTGTCATGCCTGTATGAATTGCAATCCATTTCCGAAAGAATAGTGGAACACTATCTAGTGGATGTAAATACACAGATATTTTTTCAATTTCAATTTCAATTTCTTTATTAATCAATTAAGGGCCCTCAAGGGGCAACATGAAGACAGTTGACATACAACATCCAGTGAACATAAAACATTTAATAAACAAATACAAGAGGGAAAGAGCTGGGTGATTGAAAGAGCTAAGACAGACATGAACAATTAAATAGTATATATGTATATATATATGTATAATTATATATGTTTCCATACATTCAATATAGTGTCTTCTATATATTTATGTTACTAGTATGTTAAACACAGATATGTGCTCATTAATCTTGTTATGTGTATAACTTATCAAAGTCCATTATACATTGGAAGTCGGTTTGTGTGCGTGGGCTGTCCCGACAGCTAAGTCGTGGGAAACGTTTTTTTCCAGTCCAACGTAAGATTACACGCTTGCCGGAGCTGTTCCATCTAAATTATGTTATTTTTTTCGGATGATTTCAGGCTCAACTTTTTTGCTTTTTACATTTTTTTTTATTTTGGTGTGGGCGGAAAGGTTAGTGTTAAGAGCCCCTCCCCCCCCCCCCCCCGGATAAAAATAAATATATATCCGGGGGTTTTCTTGGCGTCTCACAAAATTTGTGAAAATGGGGAAAATTGTTTAACTTTTTTCTTTGCGTCAATCGTTTTTGTTATTCATCTATAGAATATTTATAGAAAACAATACCATAGATAATTTCTGCATATTGATTTTTGCGAAGTTACAGTGATCGGAAAAATGCGAGAATTGTTTCATTGCGAATTAATCATGACGATGTCACACTCATATACCCATACAAGAAGAATTGTCCATTTCTTCCATGCATCTAACGTACATAAACAATAATTTATACTTACCTTTAAACTTACTCTATTTTTGATTAATTCAACATTTCTGAAAAAAAAGATGTCAATATAACAATAAGTACTTTCAGTCGGGCTTACATCTACATTGTTTTTCACGCATTCTTAAAACTTTCAAAAACGGCATTTAAACGCATTATTTAGTGACTTTGTTTCAGCGCATTTGTATTCTTTCTGCAATGTCCCCCCCGGGGGGGGGGGGGGTGGGGGGGGGGGGGGTAGCTCTAAATCTACTGGTGTGCGTTTGAGATGAATTCCACGACGTTCGCACCAGTGTTCATTCATAGATCCGCCACTATAAACTCTGCGAGTCGTAAAATCGGACTTGTTGTCCTTTGAAATGTAAACCAAGTCAAGGTCTAACCCCAAAACAGAATGGTAATCTGAGAAGTTAACTATCAGCTAGCCGTATAAAGAATCAAGGATGTCTCAAAATCTGTTGTAATTTAACACTTGAAAGCCCAATTTGCACGCCATACTTTTTAGACTATGTAGAGTCTTCAGACTATTAAATGTGTAAGTAAATGCGTTCTGCTCGACCAGTCCTGTATCATGATTATTTGGTTTGTTTCAGAACATTTCATCGAACATACAAAACAGTCATGAGCGTATAATTTGTATTCAAAGGATATTTAACGCAGTTGCGTAACAACGAAAATGTACCAAATATAGTTCATGCGAGAGTTCTACAGTAGCATTTTTCAGGACATTCCCGTTTGCATTAGTTTTGGGGAATCAAGGTAAGCACACACACAGAGAGAGAGAGAGAGAGAGAGAGAGAGAGAGAGAGAGAGAGAGAGAGAGTATATAAGTTGTGATATATACATATGTTTTTTACCAGTATTTTGATCATAGATATACTAAATTAAATGTATTTTGATTTTACGATTATTTTTGGCTAAAGACAAATAGACAACTCAATTTTACATTTTTTTTTTAATTTAAAGCAAAAATGTCAGATTTTTATCATAAAAATACTATAATCAATAACAATATATGACTGCATGCATGATGCATGCTAGCTATATATATATCATAGGCGTCGGAAGCAAATTGAAAGTGGGGGGGGCTAGACTAATCCTCAGAAATATTGAGAAAAAAGTAATTCCCAAAATCATGGAAATCCTAATCCGTGGGGGGGGGGGGGGGGGGGGGGGGGGGGAGTATGCCTATACTTCCAAAAAAAAACAATTACTTACCCAAATTTTTTTTTTCTCAAAAATCATGAAATTCCTATTCCGTGGGGGGGGGGGGGGGGGGGGGGGGGGAGCTAGTATCTTTCTGAATCTAACTTCTCATTCTTTCAAGGTTAATTAGGAACGATAATCTTTCCTGCGCAAAAAAGTTGGGGGGGCTGAACCCTCTATCATGCTATGTTTCTAATGGTTAGGTATAACTTTGCAAAAAAAGTGGGGGGGCTAAGCCCCCCCTAGCCCCCCCGGTTCCGACGCCTATGTATATGATTGTGAGTGAAATGCACTATCCAAAGGGATGTTAACTGCATAATTTTGTGCCAATAAAATATTTGTATTTGTATATACATGTGTATGATTTGATCAGCTGTTAAAAGGAAAGTGTTGCATACGGCCTGTGGATATAGTTTTTGAAAGGCCTTTGTTTAAAAATGCCACAATTGGAATTTGGAAATAAACAGAACTGCATGCATACTCATTTTCAAATACATACATCATACAGGGATTTCTCTTCTTTCATCCAGGTGAATATACATTTACGAGTATTTAAATATTTTGAATTAGGACCTTTGTTGGTTAGGATAAGTAACACAATGAAATGTTGATACTTATTCTTGAATATCGGTCACATCAATTGTGTGTACCCGGTATATTAAAAGGGGGGGGGGGGGGGTCAATGTTGTTTTGATTTTTATAAAGGGGTCCACCAAAACCTTGAAACTGCTTAAATCTATTGAAAGGAAATGTTAAAGTAGGACATTTTTCTTTCAAGTTCAATTTAAAATATACTTAAACCCTAAATTAGTCCAATGTATTTTAACCCTATATTAGTTCAAGTTATGATATACTCTGGTACACAAAATTAGTTCAAGTTATATACCATAAATTAGTTCAAGTTGTAAATACCATAAATTAATTCAAGTTATATACCATTATCATAAATCGAAAAGTTCAAGGTATATGCTCTAAATTATTTAAGGTATATGTAGTAATGGATTCAAAAGGGGGGTTGCACTTGGCGCATGCCTCCTTAAAATTGTCAAAATAAAGTTATAATCAATAAATCATACTCTTTCTGGTGAAGAAAATGTACAACTTAATTGTGAGTCTTAATTATTAGCTTCTTGGAAACTCATGGGATTTAATATTTCTCTACATTAGACTGATTTCAGTGGTGTATTAAGGAAACCTGTGGGTTCAATGGTGTATAAAAGTACAATAGGAAACGGTTAACCCATTTTAGTTATCCTCTCCTTGGGTCCAAATGCACCTTTAAGTAATTGGTTATACTACCATGTGCTTTTAATGGCTTTTCCATGTTTATTATAATACAAAATGGCATGGTTTTATTTTTTTGAATGTCATTTACATTATCCCATTGATCTTGTTTTTTTTTTAACTGATTAATTTACAGCCATTCGTAACAAAAAATTAATATTATAGGAAATGTTTCTTATTTCAACATTAAAACAGAGGGCTTTGATTGGATTACAGCAGGCCTTAAATCTACAAACCCAATTAAAAATTGTTAATAATCTTAATAAAGTACCGGTATATATAATCATGAGAAGAAATATCACAAAAGTATTTAATTACTTTCAAGACTTCATTTTTATCCTTCAAAATATCTAGAATCTAGGAGCTTCTATGGGCATAAGCCATTGACCCCGGGGCCCCTAGCCACCAGGGTTATGCCCCAGACCCCCAGCCTAAAACTGGTGCCCTTATATAGCTAGCTCTCTAACTTCAAATCCTGGAGCTGCCTTTGGTATGTACCCAAAATTAGATACAAAATTTATCTAAAAATAGCTGGCCTTTATAATGTATGGCCATTTAATATTTCAAATTTCAATGAGTAATATGGAATTAGCTTGACCTAGGACAGGCTTATAACTACTTGAGCCACAATATACTTATACATATAAGTCTAATCTGTGTAGGAAGTATGGGACACCAGAAGTCCATTTAAAGTATCTTTAAACATAAATCTCTTTTGATAATTAAAAAAACTGAGAATCAACAAAACAATGATATGTTGCATAAATTCTTCAGCATCTTTTCAGAGATAGCAAAGCAACAACAATAAAACATACCAATATTGCAAAGACATTGTTTCAATGCATGTTCACAATTCATTTAATAATTAATGTGAATACAGTCAAACTTCGTTATGTCGAACTAGATGGGAGTGGTTAAAAACTTTGAGATATCCAAGTATTCGAGATATCAAGGGTTAAGCACTTAAATTTAAGTGGTTGGGACTTAAAATCACTTCAACATATCCATGGTATTTGAGATATCGGTGTTCGAGATACCGAAGTTCAACTGTATATCCATTCAAACATGTATAAGAAGAGTTAGGTAAAAATTCAGATCTTTTTGTAAGAATCAAGAAAGTTTATTCAAGAGATAAGGTATTTTTTTTTTTTTTAGATATTTCTTAAATAATTAAACTTAAGTTTATGAATATAAGGTGTTCAAATACAGTCAGGTGACCAAATCTAATAGAGCCCAAAGGGCTTTATGATATAGGTTTGATTATACACCTGACCATATTTAGTTTGAAAATTGTGCCATGAATTGAGACAAAAAGTGTTCTAAAACAGAGAAAATATCCCACATACGCACAAAAAACAAGCTACTATTTTAAACCACGTGATAAGAGGGAGCTGGTTTTGAGTGAAATATGCATAGCTTGCATATCGATTGCTCAAAAGCCAGACAAACCTTGTTAATTTCAAAGAGCTATGACTGCATGAGCGCATGCATGGGCAACAATGAAATAGACATGCATGCCCAAGTCACAGTGTTGTTTGACACGTGCAAATACCCAAAGTCCAAGTTCTTGTCAAAATGATTCTTATTGAAGAAGCAGTTTCCCTAACCATACATGCAGTACTTGGTTGCAATAACTCAAAGTTGTTATAGAACCTGTATTTACCAGCATGGTTTCAATTATGATAAATTCATTTTTTGTGTAGAAAAATTATAGAATGCCAATGAAAAAGTCAACATTCTCAGTGTACTTATTGTTTACAAATACAAACTCCTCTTGCTGACTTGCTCATTGTTACACTTCATTGAGTATTCTGCCTTAAAAGAGAGAGATTTTTGAGTAGTGGTGTAAAGATCGCAATGTGTCCTAGCTTGTTTGTTATAAAGATTGATTGAAAGTGTTAAGTATTCTGCTTAGTGCAATGACCCTCATGTAGTATTTACTTAGATTGTAGATACCAATTAAACAAAAAATTCTTTCTTTGGTAATTTATGTGGGATACGAAGGTGGCGACATTGCAGAGTCAATAAACGGGGCGTGTAGATTTCAGTCTGGTTGTTTCTATAGAGCTATGAATTAAGTTTTTATAATAAATAGAGGGAATCATACTTGGTAAATGTAAATATTTATATGTGACATTATGCAGTATTTGCAATATGATTTGAGCTGCTATCCTATAATATGTGAAGTGGAATTTAATGAAGACAATTAACTGCCATATTGAGATTCTTTTTCAATTTGATTGTTTTTCATGATTTTTGTGATTTAATTACCAGGTTTTGTTTTACATTAATTGTGTATGTAAAGTACATAAAATTATGTAACAAAGTTTCTTACACTAAATGAAGTGAGCATTTTAACACCCCCCCCCCCCCTGTAAGTGGCCAACAAGGATCTGCATATTACCAGTAAAATCTTGGCCTTTATCTTTAAGTTTGGTTGTACTTTACAGGACTATAGGTCTTATTTCTGTCAAGAGTTTCTTCGAAGACAACAGAAGCTTGCCTCCAAATGAAAAATTATCAATTTGGACTGTCTGATGACCACCAGTATATACCGGTATAAATTCTATATAGGTCAAGAGTTTTTGATCAATTCAGAATATGAATTGAAACTGTTATTGCTCAGCAGTATAAACAGCAAAGGTCTGACTATAGTTCACATATGTTACGATTTTAAAATGCAATACAGTCCAGCAAAATCTTTTATAAACCTTCAAAAACCTTCGCATATATATATATATTTTAACAAATACTGATATAAAAAATTAAAGCTGTATAGTTAACAAGGTAATAGTTTTAAACCTGGCCTGCTGGCAAAATTTTCTTTCATTTTTGCATCCATTTTATATTGTTTCTCTTTGATTAGATATATATATAGTTTTAAGATTTGACTTTTTTATATGTGCATGTGCAGACTCATTCAAGACTTTTGAAAAAGGATTTTCTAGTTTAAGGAGGTAATGGAGCTTTTTAAAAATAAATTTTTTTTCCCACTGTTATATGGGGGAAATGATCACAAGGTGGCATTTTAAGTTTGATATATTATATGTTTCGTGATTACGGTAATGTTTGAAAGCTAGCAGATTTTGTTTCTGATTTGAAAAAGTGTACTTTTTTCATGAAGATCAGTTTGCATCTGAATTAAATTATATGCTTTAATTATTGCACTCAAATATTGATCTTTCCCTGTCAGTCATTCAGAGGGAGACTATGTTTTGTTGTTAAGAGAAACATGTACTTGCATTCAAGCTATAATGACTGTGTATATCAGAGATTGTTTAAAATAGGTGTGATAGTGCATCTGAGCATCCATACATAATTCATCCATGCATCCATTAACTTATCCATCTTCTCTTCGAGAGACAATCACTTGAGTCCTTTTTTTGCCCATTTCAAAGGGTTAATTGAATTACCCCTAGGTTGGCTTAGGGTAAATAAAGAAAGGTAACATGACCTGACCCCAAAAAATGACAGGAAATCTTTGTGACCACCTGTTATATGTGATGAACACTTAAGCTTTAAGCTTCCCAGAAAAAAATTTAGTGTTAAACAGCATTGCATGATTGATCAATAACTGCATGATCAATAAAAATGATCAATCTGTGTTGACCTTTGTCGGTTATTTAAAAACTGAGTTTCCTTATAAACCTTTCTATATATATAGTACATTCAAAATTCCAAGTATTCGGATGACTTGTATTTTAGAAGAAAGTAGTGATAATCTTAAACAACTTCCTGGTCTCCTAGCTTGTTGATGCTTATTTATATACTAGCTTATAAAAGTAAAAGGATATATGTTTATGAAAGGATATTGAAATTATTTTAAAGGATTTTCGAGGAATAAAGAAATAAGAGTCAGAAGATGTTAGCTAGACAGAACTGGAGTAAGAATGTGGAGTTCCTGCTAGCTGCCATTGGGTACTGTGTGGGACTGGGGAATGTGTGGAGGTTTCCATACCTATGCTACAGCAGTGGAGGCGGTAAGAGTAACTGTACAACAAATTCCTAATTAAACACGTAAAATTAAATATCTGGCTAAAGTCTCAAGAAGGCACCTCTTGTTGGTGTCAATTCATCATCGCAAACCACGGTTTTGAGTCCACAAATGATGATGGAGAGAATCGATGTGAATCACACGTGGGTCACCGACGATGGTGTCAATTTAAATCTTGCAATTATTTTTGTGATAGCTATAAAAGTTCAATACTTGCAATTTTCTAGATCTTCTTGTAATTTGATTCAAACGTTGCAATCGAGGAATAAAGTACTTTTGTTAATTAAGACATATTCAGCATTTTAAAAGTCCAGTTTGCATGGTGAATTTCAATTATGCATTGGTCTGTATTTATATACGCCATGTATTATACATGTATTTAGAAACGTAATGATACAGTAGTAACACATATATGCAGATTCTTATTTATCTGTAAAAAACTGATATGAAAATATTTCCTTGATCTTTATACAAGTAAAAAACGTAATGATACAGTAGTAACACATATATGCAGATTCTTATTTATCGGTAAAAAGCTGTTATGAAAATATTTCCTCGATCTTTATACAAGTAAAAATGTTTGCATATATATATATATATATATATATATATATATATATATATATATAACAAGCACAAACATTGCAATAACTCTCAAATTGACATATACCTGACCATAGTGAATGATAAAGATATATATAAAGCACAGAGAAATTCACTTTTGTTGGAGCTCCACCATCCACCCCGACCGAGGCTTGAACTCACGACCTCTGGAACCCATTCTCCTAGCAGTGAACGGCCACCGCGCTCCCCACTCGGCTATCTAGGCAAGACAAAAATCTTGCTTTCGATAACGAACGGAACCTAGCGCGCTGGCCGCGCACTACACAGTCGCTTGAGATACAGGTGGAATACAGTTAAACGACAATCTGAGAGGATCGGAACGATACACATTGCATAGATACAAACATATATAACAAGCACAAACATTGCAATAACTCTTAAATTGACATATACCTGCCCATAGTGAATGATAAAGATATATATAAAGCACAGAGAAATTCACTTTTGTTGGAGCTCCACCATCCGCCCCGACCGAGGCTTGAGAGTTATTGCAATGTTTGTGCTTGTTATATATGTTTGTATCTATGCAATGTGTATCGTTCCGATCCTCTCAGATTGTCGTTTAACTGTATTCCACCTGTATCTCAAGCGACTGTGTAGTGCGCGGCCAGCGCGCTAGGTTCCGTTCGTTATCGAAAGCAAGATTTTTGTCTTGCCTAGATAGCCGAGTGGGGAGCGCGGTGGCCGCTCACTGCTAGGAGAATGGGTTCCAGAGGTCGTGAGTTCAAGCCTCGGTCGGGGCGGATGGTGGAGCTCCAACAAAAGTGAATTTCTCTGTGCTTTATATATATCTTTATCATTCACTATGGGCAGGTATATGTCAATTTGAGAGTTATTGCAATGTTTGTGCTTGTTATATATGTTTGTATCTATGCAATGTGTATCGTTCCGATCCTCTCAGATTGTCGTTTAACTGTATTCCACCTGTATCTCAAGCGACTGTGTAGTGCGCGGCCAGCGCGCTAGGTTCCGTTCGTTATCGAAAGCAAGATTTTTGTCTTGCCTAGATAGCCGAGTGGGGAGCGCGGTGGCCGCTCACTGCTAGGAGAATGGGTTCCAGAGGTCGTGAGTTCAAGCCTCGGTCGGGGCGGATGGTGGAGCTCCAACAAAAGTGAATTTCTCTGTGCTTTATATATATATATATATATATATATATATATATATACATACACACACACACACAAGTAAATATAAATATATAAAATATATGTATATGATATATCATGATATATAAATATATATGTATATATAATAGATAAAAATATATATACAAATATAAAAATAGATTGACAATAAACACGACTAAGGGAGACCATTTACATGGTTGAAATATTTTGAAACATTCTTTTAAAGCATTTTTTTTTTTTAAATATAAATATATATAACATACATGCATAAAAGTCTACTTTTGAAGTTTATAGGCCAGATGCTACAATATGTGTAGGTTACATGTATAACAATTTCATCATCATTGTAAATTGGATTTGATGTTGTTTTACCGGTATTTGCTGTCAAAGTTCTATATAATTAGGGCCATGCTCTGCGGGCGCCCTATAGTGATCAGTCTGTCTGTCCATCTGTCCAGCCATCCCTGCTTCTGTCCGCCTATCCGTTTGAGATAACTTGTCCGGAGCATATCTTCTCTCCCCTTGGCCTAATCTTGCTCATACTTTACCCACAGAGTACCTTTGGGTAAAGGATGTGCAGTGACCTTGAACCAAGTTACGAGGTCAAATGTGAAGGTCATAGCAGAATTGTATGAAAAATCCTTGTCTGGAGCATATCTTCTCTCCTTTTAGTCAATCTGGCTCATCCCTCACTCACAGAGTGCCTACGATCAAAGGGTTTGCAGTGACCTTCAATGATGTCGTAGATCAAGTGTCAAGGTCATATTGATCATGCAAAATTCTTTTTTTAGAGCATATATATACTCTCTACTTGGCCCTGTTTGGCTCCTATTTCACATAAACAAAGCTTTAGGTTAATAGTGTGCAGTGAATTCATAATTAAACCAAGTCAATGTGAAGGTCATTGCAAATGCAGTATCTTTACAATCGCTTTTAGACTGTAGATTAATTCCCATTTTATTAATCTTGATCAGGTCGAAACAAAAATGCCTGTATGTAAGGGGTAATGAGATTGAATTAAATTTTTTTCGTTCTATTGTCCATTAATTTAAGTGGGGCCCTTTGATATGGTCACCACCTCAATGCTGTCTGTTTATTTTTACTCCTGTTGTACATGCTTATCCCTAAGACATTGCTTGCAAAGATATATACTTCAATTTGAAATGAGAATCGCATAAAAATATTAATTTTTCTATTTTAAGGACACAATATTGCAATCTGAAAGATATTTTAAAGTGCGGACAAACAAGTCATCTGTCTCTATTTATTGAAAAGCAAGTTTATTTACATTTTTTTTAATGAATAAACGAAAGCACTGGATGCTCCTCTGATTCAATCTTGATTGAAATTTTAAGGTGTTGAAAGACAAACTTAACAGATAGCAAAAGAATCGGGCTTTCAAAACTGAACTAACCATGCACTCTTTCTTAAATTCAGGTGATTGCAAAAGGGTGAAATTTAGAACATAAATGAGGACAACTTGAGCATTTAAACCTCATGAGGATTAAAATAAATCCATTAATTAAAACTATACCAGAGGTCATGAAGTTTGCATGATATCCACATGCACATAGTCATGAATGAAGGTAGAGACTGAACTACTAATTGACATATTTTAGCAAGCAAGGACTTTTAAAAAACTATTCTTGCATAATCATTAACCCTTATGCACCCATATATAGATTAGGAATTTATGGAAGCATGGGCTTGACATCTGAATGTTGAACTTGTAATAGAACTAGAGACCCCTCATTTCCTGATCAGGTGCTCTTGCGCTTGGCTATTCAGGCCAATAGCCGTAATGTATTTTTGCTCTATTGACTGATGCACTATAGAGATTTCAGTGCCATTGGGCCTTAAAATCTTATGTCTTGGGGGTCATTTCTTAAGCACCTCTTTGTCAAATATCATTATATCAAAGATTTTTCATATGACTTTTTTTTATTAGTACCATCAGATATATAGCTCCATTTTTCCTCTCACGTCTTATGAAATTTGCTGTCCATACATACACAATATAATGTCAATTAACAATAAAATTTGTTGCTAAGAAAGTTTTATGTTTATATAGATGTGAAGGGGTGTATTAATTTATGTCACAGATTACTCTAATACCCCGGTACATGTAATATAAATATTTATTTATTTTTTGTTTTTAATTTTCCAGGTGCCTTTCTGGTGCCGTTTTTCCTGATGTTGATTCTGTGTGCCGTTCCCCTGCTGTATATGGAGTTGGCGGTGGGACAGTACACACAGAACGGACCTGTCGGGGCTCTAGCCAAGCTCTGTCCTCTCTTCAAAGGCAAGAGTCATCTGAACTCCTTTTCCCTGATGATATAGCAATGAATTTCACTTACATTTTGTTAAAGACATGAGAAGTTTTTAATTCATTAATTTTAATGTGACAATTTGATTTTCACTTTACAGTCACAACCACTTTAATTCACAGTGCAAAGAGTACAATGATGTAGAAATTATATCAAGTGTGTATTAATTGCTTTTAGAAACTTTTTAAATTGCAAAAAAAAAAAAATTAATGCATATAGAAAAGTTTTTGCAAATTTTGTTACACATGAAAAAAGTGATATATGGTTATTTGAAAGATGCAAATTGTTAATAGAAATTGTCAGTAAGCTCATGTAATACTTTTACCAGCTTGTCATGTCGAAGAGGGATTTATGTTTTGTCACTGCATTCAATTTCTATTTTACTGATATTGATGAAATGTTTTATGTCTGATGAGTAAAAGATTTTCAATATACTTGTACAATTTAAATCTAATGCATAAATAGTACATGTATTGAGATGGAATAACACACCTGGAAAAAGTCAATCAAATGAACATTAAACTATTTGATTATGAAAGATTTAATCATAAATAAACTGTACATATGTCAAATAAGCGAAAAATTTCCAGTTTGGGGATAAAAAATGAATATCTAAAAAATTCAGTTCAATAAGTAACAACAAAAGCCCTTTCGGGATTCGCACTCGGGATGTATGGATCACAAGCCCGACACGTTATCCACTCGGCTATGGATTAAGTGACATGCTATCGTTGATAAAATCCTTTTAATAAAACGAAATGTCGTTTCTATCAGAGGTCAGCCATTTTGTGATGATGTGTTATTCCAGCTTAAGATATCTCTAATTGGTCTCAAAGTGGTGAGCTCCCTTTCTCTCTACATGTATATTATTTCAAGATGATGGGGGGTGGGGGATGGGAGTACGTGTATTATAGTCCATGTACAGAATACAAGTTGAGCTGAGTTTGATCAGCCATTGTGTTTGCAGGAGCTGGCCTGGCCACAGTTGTGATATCATTCCTCTTCACGACTTACTACAATGTCATCATCGCCTGGGCGTTTTACTACCTCTTCCATTGCTTCCAGTCGGTTCTTCCATGGACTGCCTGTGATCACGACTGGAACTCTCCGAACTGTTGGGATGGCACTGCCACTCAAAACTACACCAATTCAACGACAAATACCTCGTATCTAGGGCCTGCAATGAAGCCTAATGGGACAATTTCTCCTACAGAGGATTTCTATCAGTAGGTTGTAGGGTTATGGATATATTTGCACATATTTTACATGTTGGTCGGTACTGTCTTGTTAATGTATAAAAAAAATTTATTCTAAACCTTTTAAAATGTTAGATATTTGTCTTTCAAATCATACTCTGGAGGTACACTCGAATCCTGAATCTAGTTTATTTTGATTTGAAATTCATCCTCTCTGATTAATCAGTAGAGTTGTTTCCCTGTCATTGCTTTAAAATATCAAACTTGTTATAAGTTACAAGTAAAATCAGACTTCAGTTAATTGAATCTATAGTCATTTTGAAATTTAATGTTGAGTTCATTCACTTATAAATATTAAGCAAATTGATTGGATTAAAGTACAATGTAATTAAAACACCTTCACTGGTCAGGTGTAGAATTTCCAATTTTCAAAATATTTAACCAAAAAAAGAAGTAACTCATGGCTTACAGATTCATAGAGAGATCGAGACGTACTGTGCTACACTTTGAGATAGAAATTGTTGGAAAGATACTATTTATAAAGTTACACTTGATTTTATTTTTATGTTTCAATAAATAGTATGTCACAACATGGTGGTGTCCCTTAGATTACCACCTTAAAGTGTTGAACATGAGACCTACCGTAATATTATTTTAGGAGTTACGTGCTGGAGAGGTCCAGTGGTATCGAGGAGACAGGTCGGCTCAAGTGGGAGCTGGCCCTCATACTGCTCATGTGCTGGGTCATCGTGTACTTCTGTATATGGAAGGGGCCAAAATCTACAGGAAAGGTTGGTACAAAGTGATATATAGATTACAAGAAGTTTTGCATAATAGGTTTGGTTTTGTATTTCCTAACCTTGTCTTGAGACTAGGGGGTATTTTTCTTGGCCATTTATTTAAATTGGGGTTTGGCACATTATGAACAAGTTTGTAACACTACTTTTATTGATTAGCTGGTTTGTATATATACCATTATGGTAATTCAAATGAGTACATGGAGGTGAAATTCTTAAAAACCTAGTCATATATGCATATACAGTGTAGATGACTAGTATCAGTAAATTGCCAAATCAAAATTGATAGACCTCGCACAACTCCAACCACGATAATGTTAAATAATCTAGCTAAGAACATGATTCCTTCAAAACATGACATAGCTTGGGACATGATTCCTTAAACAATGAAGCGTAAGACAAAAAGTTCCATATTATAGAACTTTTAGGCAGCTTTGAATCTCTTACTCCTTGATTGCAACCTGAAGGAGGAATTTATAAAGAGCAGTTCATGGATGATCTCATGTGACAACATGCTTACAGAGAATTTTAACATCTCGGTGGACATTAGCAGGGTTGTCTCTAAGACCTGTGGGGCGGGGAATTCTCCCACCCATAATGCCTTATTTATCCGGCTATTTTTGCATTTCAAACACAATGTAGCTATCAATCAAGACCCCAAGACCCCCTTCTACTTTTTTATTTCCTCCTTCTACTTCAATTTTTAGAGACAACCCTGCATAAGGCATAACATGCAAGGATACATCCTATCACCATATTTCTATTTTCATTAACATTGAATGATTTATGTCAGCAATTATATCCAGGCTTGCATAATCTGGCCTTCTTGCAGCTTATAAAGTTTAATGCTTTATAAGCAAATGTAAAGATTTGACTTATAAAGAGAGAATAGATACATGTAAATCATTAAAGGCAAAGGGTCATTTAAAGCTGCTTGGTCTGATTTTATATCAAATTTTGTGTATGTTTTGAACTGATGCTTTTGCTAAGTTTGTGTATAATATTAGATATTGTTGTAGTTTTCCTAGTCAATTACGCCGTATTTCAAAGAAAAAATGATGTACAAAATTTGTTAACACTAAAAAAGATACAAAAAGGGTATCACGTTTTTTCGCCACCTGTATTCTGACTTTGACATCGCTTTTAATAGAGGTTATAATGTTTTTGGCAAATCAAAAATAAACTTGTTTACATTTCATTCACTATTACCGGTATTTCTGAAGTTTGTTTTGTTTACAATCGATGCATAACATGTGGGTAGAAAAAACCCAATCATTGGAGGGCGAAACCAAACGATTCCCTTTTCTAAACATTCTCATAATGCATTTGATTTTTTTTTTGTATGCCCATAAAAAAATGATTTCTATAGTTACTTTGAATATTTTTAACATTGAAAGGAGACCGATTTTGCTGGTGTTAACAGGCAAAAGTCTATAACTTTCTAAGATAATTTGTTTTTACAGAAAATTATTTGATACTGTAACAGCCAAAAAATTGGACCATCCAGCTTTAAATGAAAAAAAAAAAAGAACAAACACCTGAATATATTTTGGTGAACAATGGTGTGATAATAAATAGCAGTGGAGAAGGAGATGGTATTTGAGACAACTGAAGAGGCAAATTGGAAAACAAAGAGCTACATGTACAGGCACATTTGGGCATACATGTATGAAATAATCCAGTTATGTTTGCAAGGTATAGAGGTATGGCCTTTATGGAGAATCCTTGTTCTCTCCTTCATTGTTTGATGGCCATGCATCTGATCGATCTTTTATAATTATCATGATTGGTTGGTACATGTACCGGTATTAACTTTCAATCCACCAATGAGAAAGTGAACATTTTAGTTTTGGGAGGTCATGTATTGTAATTGGATATTGTTTAATTGTATTTGAATGGATAAGAATTCTAGTGATGTGTGAGGTATCCTTCACAAAATTGTAAAGGAGCCAATAAGATTAGGGCCAGAATAATTCATTATACGTTCAAAAGGGGGGCCCATGTACTGTATCTTTGCTAGCCAACTTTGAAGGGTTTATGATCAACTACTCTCCTCATAAACCCTTGATATAATGTGCTATCAAAAGTTTGGATTTTTTCCCTGAATTCTGATTGAGGTTTACTATTACTGTCAACCAATTAAAAGCTAGGTGATTTTATGAGGAGAGTAGCAAATCAGAAACCCTTGGCTAGGGAAGATGCATCTACTGTCAGTATGAGAGTATTGAAGACTCAGGTTATTGATGATGCATACAACATTTCTAAAATTAAAGAATTCAACTAAACAGTTATGGTATATGGAACTACCTCATAGATGTAAATTTACTAAAAAGAAAATGGAATTAATTTCATAATACATCTTTTAAACCAAGCAAAATGCCTGTTCATACAAAACCAGATCTAAATAAGGCTCTATACATTCATCAACAGGTAAAAGTATATAATGAATATAGATGAGCAGACAAGACATCCAAAAACGGAATGGTTTAAGAAACTCACTATTCACAGGAAAGGAAGACAATGGAAATATAGCTTTATTGTGGAATACAGAACAGTGCAAAAGAGGATTTAAATTGGAGGAAAAAAAAACAGCTGTAGAAGATTAGATTTCTGACAAAAAACAAAGAGGATATTAATCAAGGATTGCTTTTCCTATCTACGAGCTGAATTTTTTTTAATGGAGAGGATTTAACTCAAATATATACCATTGGCTTTATAAGCCATAATTGGTGTGATCTATTGATAGGGACAAGCTTACTTGAAGCTTGATGATATATAACTATTTTCAGGTGTGTATTTCTCTGCTTTGAAATGTTTTAAAATCTTATTTCAGGATGCGCTAAAAATTATCGTATAGTTGTGTAGATGCATGTATTTCATAATCAATTTCATCAGGATGTGTATTTTCTCATCCCTCTGTTATGAAATGATATAATCTATTTCAAGCCATGTATCGATTTCAGGTTGTGTATTTTACCGCTACATTTCCATACGTCGTTCTTGTCGTCCTATTGGTAAGGGGGGTAACTCTCCCTGGATCTCTCAATGGCATTCTTTTCTTCATCAGGCCAAAATGGGAACTACTTCTGGATCCAAAGGTATGCACTTTCTTTCCAAAATATTAAAGAAATCAATATGAATTACAATTTTTAAGAAATTGTTAAAAAAAAAAATGATTCATATCTTGCACCCTCTAAGCAGCAATATCAAACTACTTCAGGTATTATAATATTCATAAACCACTTTGAAGAAGGGAATTAATGTTTACAAAATCTTGATTGTTTTTTAATCCAAAGGTGTGGGTAAATGCCGCAGCCCAGAACTTCAATTCAATTGGTATAGCATTTGGGGGAATCATTACCATGTCCAGTTATAACAAGTTCAACAACAGAATCATAAAGTAAGTGGTCCCTTTGTATCCTGGCGTCATGGGTTTCTGATTGTCTAACTCTAAATGTTGCCTCTAATTGTTGTCTCTTTAGTCAATAATTATGAAACTTTGTCACTTTAACCTGAGACTGAGCATCGAAAATCATCAATACTAAATCAAAGAAAAGTCGTCATTATATGCAGTTTCTAAACATGAACAAACTTGATGGCACATTTGACCATTAAAAAATGAGCATCATATGTTTCTGATAGTATGATTCATCAACAAATTTCTTCAGTAATAATTAAAATGAAAGATAACCTTATAAATATTTTTAATAAGGGTTTCAATTGTTTTTTTAAGCTTTTATTTCAACTTAAATCTATCAGTTATTTAATTTATCTCATTTACAACATTTCATCACTTAAATGTATTACAATACCATTATTTGAATGAATGATTTATAGTTACGTTTTTATTTCAGATGAAGCTTAATAATTTATAGCACTCTTCAGATTCGATAATAAGAAAAGCTTTTATTACAAAGTCACGTAATGATTTTAGCATGAAAATACGACATCAGAAGTATATTTTATTAGACAATAAGCAAGTTTAGATAAAGTGATACAGTGTGTATCATAATTACCGTAGGTTTTTAGGCAATTTTAATGACTTTTATTAACATATTAACAGTTAAAGAACAGTATTTATAATTCATCTCTTGAGTCATTGTGTGATTTACTTAACCTTCACAAGTAGCATAGGTAGGGTGGTGTAGATGTATAAAGATGAAAGGAGACTGTACATC
Organism: Magallana angulata; assembly: GCF_025612915.1. Taxonomy (NCBI): domain Eukaryota; kingdom Metazoa; phylum Mollusca; class Bivalvia; order Ostreida; family Ostreidae; genus Magallana; species Magallana angulata. The sequence goes on from NC_069116.1 coordinate 43,991,986, forward strand.
CATTGTAGCTAGTGAATAAAAAATTACGTCATTTTGGAGAAAACTCACGCGACCAAAATAGACTATCGGAAACACATGACTATCGAAAACATTTGACAGCATGATTTTAGATGGTTGTTCTAAATGTAGTCAATGCAATTTCTAAACATTGACACATCACTTCCTTGCTGCAGTTACATGTATTCAATCACCAGTGTAAGGCAATGTATGTTATGTCATTCAAAGTTAGAGGTTTAATTTATCTTTAAATTTAAATTCTGTATTTCTCTTAGTGTTCTCTATAAGATATTATCCACAAAAAAATCACTGTGTGAAAATTAAGGTTCAATAGATATGCTTTTGGTTATATTTGCTTTTTTTTGTATATCATTTCATTAGTCAATCTCAAAACCTAGCTTGCATAGTGGTTTTTAAGTTTTCTTGTACATGTATATGCACTGATATAAACATTAGAAATGAAAGATAGTTTCTGATAAAGAAAATTGATCTCAATGCACGTGTACTCTGGGAATCTTATACAAAAGGTTTGTCTATGTTCCCCTTGTAGAGATGTGTTAGTGATAGCAGTAGTGGACGCCATTACCTGTCTGCTGGCCGGGTTTGCTATCTTCTCCATTCTGGGAAATCTGGCTGAAAACCAGGGCAAGGATGTGGGTGATGTCATACAACAAGGTCTGTGTATCTATGTATCAATATCTAGGAGTTTCTATAACTTCTTGAAACTCTTAGAGTATTTAAAGTTAGTTTGTCTGCTTGAGACTTGCTGTCTTTGTGTTAAAATAATTAAGAACTCTTGAAAGACTGGCTCCTATAACGAATTCTGCCCACAAATCTAAAAAGCCAGAAATTTCTGTATTAAAATTACATTAAAAAAAATTCAATTAGAAAAAAGTTTTGAAATTATGTATAGCAATTTAACTCACATTGATCACTATATCAAATTAATATGTTCAGACAATGCAAATTTATCAACATATGTTTTGATAGTTTAATGCTTGAAATTAATTATTAACCTGTTTGACCATTTGTTATTTTTCTGTAGGTCCTGGACTAGTTTTTGTGATTTATCCCGAAGCCTTTACAACGATGCCAGTCCCACAACTCTTTGCCGCCGTGTTCTTCTTTATGTTGATTAATCTAGGAATTGATAGCCAGGTATGTACCTGTCATAAGTTAGATTAAATCTGTGATTGCATGTGCCCTATTAAATAACTTTCATCTGTATCTGTTATAAACAAAGTCAGGTACATAATTAATATCAAGATCATCAAAGATGTGTTTTATGCAGATTATAGCATCGCCTTAGAAATTAGTTCCTGAAACACAGCTCTATTGTTTGTTTTGGAAGGATGAACTTTCCTTGCTCATATTGCATTTGTTTTAGATATTTTTTGTCAACATTAATTGGTACAAGTATTTGTATCTATATATTAATACGATTAATAATATCGATGTTTAATGCATAGGTTAGAAGAGCACACCCCTACATCAGTGTATCCGTTGCTAATTATGGTTCTCTGTGTTTCAGTTTGCATCTACCGAGGTGATTGTCACCACGATCAACGACCACTTCCATCCACAAGTCAAGAAATACCTGAAGAGGAAGGAGGTACTGGTGGCAGTTGTCTGTGCTCTCTCCTTTCTGTGTGGATTGCCAAATGTTACTCAGGTGAGCTATTGGTTTCTGCCAAATGTTACTCAGGTGAGCTATTGGTCTCTTTTCTCTCCTTTCTCTGTGGTTTGCCATATGTTATGCAGGTGAGCTATTGGTCCTATGGGCAATACACATATATTGCTCCTCCCTCTGTATCTGAAAATTGATTCCCATATTAAAGCTAACTTTAACATTTTTAAAGCATGTATGTTATCTTAAAGTTTATATTATTAATATATTATCTCTGGATGAAGGAAGAGTATATCACTACAGTAGATCTGTGAATTGTTATAGAAATATTGCAATGAGAAACCTGACACATTGGAGAGGGTCAGTTAAGAGAATTTAATCATTTGAAAGAAAAGTTTGAGATTTAATTGAGAATTTATGATTACGGTATCAGATGTTTGATTTAGAGATGGGTTGTTAAATTTTGGACCAAAAAATTAAGTTATCAATCCCTACATGGTACTTCAACGTGAATTGTTTGTGTGTTGTAGGGTGGTTACTACTTTTTCTCTCTGATTGATCACTATGCAGCAGCCGTCTCTCTCATGTACTTGGCATTCTTTGAAGTCATTGCAATCACATGGTTTTATGGTAAGTTATTTCATGCAATGAAGCATTATTTTCTATGCATTATGTAATGTTTTGGTTTTTTTCATGTATGCAGTATCTCATTATTTTAAGAAATATTTTTTATTTAAAAAAAAAACCCAACAGTTCTTTGTTTCATCAAATAACAATATTGTATATTAAACAATAGATATGTTTCCATTTCATTTTTAAACCAAATATCAATAAATTTCAAATGTGTAATTGCACTATCTTAACATATAATTATGTGAATGTATTGAAACTGTTTCCACTTGGTTGTGATTTTATATTTGAAGGTGCTCGTCGATTGGGAAGAAATATCAAGGAGATGAATGGCAGCACTCCAAATATATTTTTCATTGTGTGCTGGTATTTCATATCACCACTGTTCATTTTTGTAAGTTCAAGCAGAAGAGCATGTACTAGGCCTAATATTGGGTTTTAATCAACAATTTATCAACATTGATTGAAAATTCATTTTGTAATACATGATAACCATTTTATTCAGAAAAGGTGATTGTCAATTAAAAACCTCTGAAAAGGAATATAAAAATATCTCAGGATGCTTTTAAAGTCAGAACATTTATAGGCAACTTAGCTAGCCTGGTTCTCTCCTTCTAGGAATAATATACCTGGTATATGTTAATTTATTGTTTCATTAATTGTAAAATCAATTTCCGTTGATTGCTGTAGGGTATATGGTTGTTCAGCATGATAAGCTACCGTCCGTTCCAGTTGGATGGTTATGACTACCCAGTCTGGGCGACAGTACTAGGGTGGTTTATCGCCGCTCTGTCCGTCCTGTGTGTACCCATAGGAATGGTACACTCCATTTATCAAGCAAAGGGGAATAACTTGTGGCAGGTATGTTTCTGGTATTTCACAACTTATAGCTTAATTAATTGATTTACGGAATGATTATAAATCTCAGACTCCCATAACATCATCTATGTCTATTAGCTCTTAATATTTTGCTTTGGTTGAATAGTTTTCTGAACACTTGAAGGTACTGTTGTCGTAGGTAGGTTAAATGCTACTGCTCTTATCATTCAAAGGCAGAAAAGTTAATCTTTTCTTTTATTATCAGGCCAACAATTTCAAAATGAGAACCTATACTTTTTGGCCATTTTGATAGGGAATTTTAAAACTAACATAAGAAAGTGGAATTATTCCTCCTTCACAAATAAAATTTATTGATAATGAAAAGAAAGAACTAGCTGGCAATGGAAATAAAAACTAGAACCCCTGCATTTCTGGCCAAGAAACTAAAGATTAATTTTTTTTTGCCCCAAGATGGCCAAATTAAAATGAGGGTAAAGTTGATTTTGTACAGTTTTGTGTATATCTTTTACGATTTGGGAATTTGGAATTCTTATGTAGTCAGTTATAAAGGCTACACTACTGAAGCATGCAACTTTTCATCCCAAATAATCAGTTATTAGAATGGATATACCGGTAATTTTTTTAAATATACAGTATAACATACTGTAACAATAGATGGTTCTGATTTATGAGAGTGTTGAAAACTGTACAGAAATTTGTTTTGTGGTTTTTTTAACAGAAATTGAAGAACTCCATAGTGTCCCCACTAGATGATCCAAACGAGATCTTCCATCTTAATCTTTACAATGGAGGACCAGAAAAGAAAGAAAACTTTGATGCTATTTAAGTTGCACTCTTTCTGAGCAACCCTTTCAAGTGTGTCTATAGAATATGTACCCGCGGGTAATCATATCGAGTTAATATTAGACTAAGTCTTTTAGTATTTCTACAAGAAAATTTATGAAGTTACTACTGGTATTTTATTTCTTTGTGAAAGAAATGACTGTATGTATATTACTGGTGGTTCGTGTTTTACCACTTTCCATTCATATTCAGTGAATAATATTATAATACAAGTTTATGTACACAGAATATGTATGTAAAGGTATATGATGGACGGTATGTATGCTCTAGGTCTCAAATTGAAAGTTTTAATATACACATGTACATGTATAATGGCATTACAAAGCTCTATACATTAACCAAAAATAATGACAGAAAAAAATGTTTTATCATGTTTATGATAGATGTATCAGGTGTCTTGATAATTCTTTTTTTACCATCATCAATTAGACGATGAATGTAGATCTATGTAATATTTTTTGAAAAATTACTGTAGAATCTTTTGATTTAACCTACACTTCTCACTTTTTGTAAGGTGTGTCCTAAATTTTGACCATTGATAATGCTCACACAGTTTAAAGAAGGTTTGTGCAATGTTACTTGCTATTAAAATAGATAATATTCATTATTGTTATCTAAAACATTAAGTCATTGATATGTTCAGTAATGTAAATTACCTAATAATCCAGTATTACTAGTTTAATGGAATAAAAAACCAAAAAATAAGTCATTACAATCACAGAATCCATGCAATGAGATATTGGGCATTTAGATCAATGTAGTTACGATAATAGGTTTATTTTTTTCCATTTTTAAGGTTGTGTTGAAGTCTTGGAAATTATAATTTTGATAGATAGTAGTTACAATTTTGTCACTGTCAGTTCAGCATTAAGATATTGGACAGAGAATTAACTGTTGCATGCATCCGGTATTTTTCTCATTAGATGTCAGATATTTGGTAGAAGAAACCTAGCGGCAAAGTGAGAATTTGTTTGGATCCAAGAGAGCCGAATATAGATGCAGCCTTAGTCAGTATTGTCTATCATGCATGCATATTTGTAACCAGTTAACTGGTTACTGGGGATTGTAATGATGGTAACTTGTTACAAAATTAGTACCTGTAATATACATTGATATACACTTTGGAATGATTTTAATGATATGCATGTATTTATTAAATATAAATTAATACACACTTTGGAATGATTTTAATTAGATTTTCATTTTGTAAAAGTATTTAGTGGGTGGTAGCAGTATATGTAAAAAAAAGTTTTAACTTCATTGATTTAGTAAGTCACTATTCTGGTTTTAGATTCCGTCATTGTTAGTTTATATATGAGATTATGAATAATTTGAAAATAGGGCAAACTACAAGGAGGTTATTATGGTTGTGGTGCAATTTAAAAATCATATTGTAACATAAGCAGACAAAATCAGTATTGTGTTTCAAGAACACTTCACCATTTTTCTAGATGTTTCTCTAGATGCTTTAGTTTGTAATTAAAGATATTAAACTTACAGATAAATATGATGCCTAAATATGTTTATATGTATTTAGGTATTCAATAAAAACTTTTACTTATTTGAGTGGAAGAGTTTAAATTTCCTTTTTTTTTGGATACATGTGAAATTGTACACTAGCTGGTATTGCATATTGACATAAACTATTATATTTTATTGATATCTTTAGATGTCAAATAGTTTTCAAGATTATTTTACATTTTTTATACACACAAGTACTGCACATTCATAAGTTGGTTCATTAAAACGTGCATAATATTGGTACATGTAGTTTATACACTTAAAAGGTAAGGATGATTTTGTTAGAAGAAAAGTTTGATTTACTTTTTAGTAACTGATTTCATTTACATGTATTTTAATCTCTTTTGTGGATTTCATGTATTTGTTTATACATTCCACTGCAATGCAGGGTTTTTATTTATTGTAATTTTTTTGAAAGAAATGGGCAGTACTGGGTAGATTAATGTTTTTATATTATCAATACCCTTGATTTTATAATGATGGCATGAATTGTGAGAAAACTTTTAATAGATTTTATCTAGATACCACATGAAAAACAATATTTTTTTTGAACATCATAGATATCTATAGTTAATGAATTTTATATTGATACAATGTATACGTTTTATTCAAAATCAATGTGGCGTGTGTGTGTATTTTACAAATGGTTTTGTAATATGAATGTCTCCTTTAATATAAAAGCTCGATCAGGTTAATTCAGATTACAAGTATTATCAAATATATTTTGTATTTGTATGAATTCCAACAATCGAAATAAATATTGACTGTACACATTACATCTATGTTTATTTATAGTTTATTGAACAATTTAATACCAGTATTAGTGAAAAGTTTCCCTTGGTCTCCCCTTGTTAGTATCTTAGCATCATAGAGGGTTCAGGTCCCCCCCCCCCCCCCCCCCCATTTTTCTAGCAGCAAACATAACAACATAATTGTTCCTAAATGTACCTTGAAAATTTTGAAATATTGAAAAGTTGGAGTCATAAGTATGGTACGTAAGAATTTTTGGGGGGAACTATAGGTATCCCCCCCCCCCATTAGGATTTTCATATGATTTTGGTAATTGGGGTTTTTTCTTGGCGTGTCAAGATTTCTGAGGATTAGTCTAGCCCCCATCCACCACTTTCAATTTCCTTCTGACGCCACTGACTTCAATATCTTTAAACTTGGAACATGGATAAAACATTGAGAAGGAGTGCCAACAGAGTTTTTTTTACCTTGACCTATCTTGTATCTCAAGGTCAATCATTTTCTGCAAAAAAAAAAAAGCATTGTACAGGACCATAACATGAGATTTCTTTAGGACCATTTAACAAGACCTTGGACTTTCAGTAGGACGTAACAACCATTTCTTGCATCAAAACAAGTTCTAAATGACGCAATTTTCAAACAAAATATGCACCAATTGCGTCAGTAGTCTTAGCTCAAAAGCCAGACACAAAAAGCCATGGCTGAGTGGGTTAGCAACTACCCAAAGTTCAAATTCTTGTTAACGTGGTTCTATCAAACAGCTTATAAAAATATTCCATACTAGTAGATAGGTGATCGCTAAATCCTACCCATATTTTATCACCTTGACCTATTTTGTCTTTCAAGGTCAAGCATTTTCGGATTAATATCTTATCAACCATAATATGAGATTCCTTGATCATAATCATACATATTTTAAAGTTGTGTCATTCATAGATATATTTCTTTCACTAATTAACAATTTTTAATTGTCAATGAGTCCATGACTAAGCAATTTTAAACAAATTAAAATCATAAGACCTAAATAACATATGTACAAAGTTAAAATAATAAAAGTGCAAATTATGATCAACCTAATGTTATATTAGGCACTTACAAAGAATATTTAAAAGCAATTTACAACTCAAAATAATTAAGCCTAACATTCTTTATGCATAGAAAAATAATTATAAAGTTTATATCTCTATGTATATAGGTATCTATTCAACATGATAAAAACATGAGTAGTATAATATACCAATAATATTTCCAATATAAAATAAAGTAAATAGTCATATTTACCTGAATAACGATGAAAAATGAAGATTAATAAGGTTTTACGTACGTGCGGTTTTATTCAATATGGAAAAGTGACCGACACTGGGACGCGTACCCTGTCTGCCGAAAATGCGATTTTGTTAGAATTAACCAATGAAATTCTTTCTTTAAATTATTCTTTTGTTTAGGGGTGTAAAAGTCACCAGCGCACATGTGTTCATACGAAGCGCGCATGATGATGGCTAATTGATTACGTAACAATTTGACAACACATTAGAGGTGATAGAAACTCGGACTATACTTAATCATGCAGTGTTAATCCGAACACAAAGGATAGCTAGCTTTGAGCAATCTAATCAAATCCTTGTTCATTCAACTTTTTCACCTACACAATTTACCTAACAGATCAATTACTTACAAGAGCAATAAATGACGAAACATAAAAGACATAGATTTTAGCAACCCTGACAGAAGGTATATAATATATGAAATGTTACATAACACTTACTCCGAAAAGTAAATTGAGACATGCCATCGGATTAAAAGAATTAGAATTTGATAGCTTTACTTACAAGTTATTAATGGTAAATCAAAATATTCACAAATATAATTTTAGTTAATTTGAAAACAAGTTTTCCTCACGACAAATGTCTTTTACTAATTAAAATTTTTTAATTGTCAATGATTCCATGACTAATTACCCCCTTTGCCACGATAGGTTTGGTCCCCAAACCAAAAATTATAAGGAAAAAAAATTGTAAAAATATCTGTAACTCTATTAAGTATATGAATGAACAAGTTTGTGAAAAATGAAGGAGAAAAAAAGAAAATGCATAAAAATATATAGCATATAAACCAATAAAAATGAATATTCTAAACTACATGGTTACACAGGCATAAATAAGGAAAAAAATAATCAACATATGTACACCAGACCTGTTAATCATTTAAGACTACTGTCCAAGGATTAAATAACACATATAAAATTTGTACCAGCTGAAAGAAAAACAGCTATTAACACAAGTCAAGCATGTCACATGAGTCAACCTGATCTTGAATTACAGTTGAAAAACCTTGATGAGTTACCATGACATAAGCACAAAATGGTTGTTTCAAAATTTTGAGTAATTTTCGATATTTAAGATAATTAACAGGAATTTGAGAAGGGACTGTAATTGATTTATTTGATAATTTATAAATAATTTCAAAAGGAGACCAATCTGCTTTTAGTTGACGAGATGTAAAATTAGATGCAGATAGGTTATGAATGATTTGTTTTTGAATTAGGTAATAGGATGGACACAGTGGTAAAGTTAATAATGGAATGGTTACACATTCACCACCTGATGTTAGCTCTAAAATGACTTTAGTGTTTTTGGATGGTTTAGATTTATAAAGAAAGTAAATGACAATTAACTGAATAAACATGATAATAAAACAAATGACCAAAATAGCATGAATCCAAGACAGTTCAGACTTGAAGACATTTTCTAAGGAAGAAGATGCTTTGATATCAGGTGCAGGAGTAGCTTTTTGATAAATGAAAGGGGGCAGTGATTGAGAGTGAACACTGATAACATTCGCATTAATAATTAAAGAACTCATCTTATTGTTTATTTTTTCATCTTTCTTTTAACAAATTAAACATTAAAAAGTGTGATTTTTCTTAGGTCGCTGTAGGTTTCGACCAATCGATAAACGAGGCGTGTATATTTCAGTCTGGAGCTATGAATTAACTACATGTATAAGTTTCTGTAAAAAATAAATGGAATCATACTCGGTAGATTAAAATGAAATATCCTGTTCGCAGCTAAAACGATGTTTCCGGTGTCTACTAAAAATACACACACAAAAAATCATATGAAATAACGAGAAGCTGATATAGGTGTCATTTTTAGCTCACCTGAGCTGAAGGCTCCAGTGAGCTTTTCTGATCACCTTTTTGTCCAGCGTCTGCCCGTCTGTTTGTCTGTCTGTAAACTTCTTACAATTTTGACTTCTTCTCCAAAACCACTCGACCGATTTCAACAAAACTGGACACAAAGCATTCTTAGGTAAATGGAATTCAAGTTTTTTTTTTAAATGAAAGGTCATATCCTCTTTCAAAAGGAGATAATTAAAAATCATTTTAAAAAATTTGGTATTTTTCAAAAATCTTTTTCTCAATAACCCTTTCGCCAGAAAAGCTAAAACTTGTGTGGAAACATCCTCAAGTAGTGTAGATTTAAGTTTCTTCAAATCATGATCCCAAAGTGTAGATTGGGGCCACAATGGAGGGTCAAAATGTTTACATAGAAATAAAGTAAATCTTTAAAAATCTTCTTCTCAAAAACCATTTGGCCAGAAAAGCTGAAACTTGTGTGGAAGCATCCTCAAGAAGTGTAGATTTAAGTTTATTCAAATCATGATCCCCAGGTGTAGATTGGGACCACAATGGAAGGTCAGACTTTTTACATAGGAATTTATAAAGTAAATCTTTAAAAATCTTCTTCTCAAAAACCATTTGGCCAGAAAAGCTGAAACTTGTGTGGAAGCATCCTCAGGTAGTGTAGATTCATGTTAGTTGAAATAATGATCCTCGGGATAGGGTTGGGCCACAATTTGGGGGGGGGGGTCAAATTTTTTACATAGGAATATATACGGAAAAATCTATAAAAATCATCCTCTAAAACACAATTTACCTAGAAAAGCTATAACTTCAGTTAGTACAGATATTGTAGATTAAAAATTTGTCAAAATCATTCAGGAGTAGGGTTAGGCCACAATGGAGGGGGGGGGGGCGCTCCAATTTTACAAAGGAAAATATATAAATATAAATCATAACTCTGGCCCTTGGAAATTCTTGGGTCTCACAACACACAAGCGGTTCCAAATTTGATGAAGGTTTATAATCAATGTATAAACAGTTGTTTAAGATCTTCTCGAGAACTGCAATGCCCAATATGTATTAAAACTGTAAAATCATCCTGTTACAAAGGGGCTCAATGATAAACATAAGAATATGCGGCGAAATTTTTATACAGGATCTACATGTGTTATATGACATTATTCAGATATTTTGTATACGACTCTATAAAGCTGATTTTATCGTGTCTATTTTTGCTCAGGTGAGCGATGTGGCCCATGGGCCTCTTGTTATATAATAATTTTCCAAAATTAATTCTTTATCGATGCGTTCTTATACGCGTAATGTTAGCTTTTAACGGAACTTTCACATTTGCCACAATTAAATATGTTTAACATTGTTCAAATAGCTTAAAATATTTTGTTCACTACGTTGAATATTGTTAGTACTAGTAGTTATCGACCTTCGCACTTTCGCCTTTAGGTCGAGGTGCGAGAGTGCGAAGTTGCGAAGGCGAAAGGTGCGACGGCGAAGGAGCGAAAGTGCGAAGATGCGACGGCGAAGCGCGAAGATGCGAAGGCGAAAGTGAGAAGTTGCAAAGGCGAAGAAGCGATACTACTATCGCTCCTTCGCCATCGCAACTTCGCACTCTCGCCTTCGCATCTTCGCGCTTTCGCCTTCGCCTTTTTATAATTGTGGATCTCTATCGTTTAAACACAATTTTAGCTGTCGTAAAAGGACATCTGAGGCAGACGATGAACATTTTAGAATTTATTTCAAGTTGAAATTTTCAACAGCCTGCGCAGATCCATTACTTTTTCGGGGGGGGGGGGGGGGGGGAGGTCGAGGGATAATTATATTTGTCGGGGGGGGGGGGGGGGGTTAAGGTTCGAGACATATTTTGGAGATTTTATTATTTGTTATAAATAAAATAAAAATTTTCCGGGGGGATGGGATCTGGACCCTCTCTCCCCCTTTACTGCGTGTGAAGTTATTTATATTGAATTTTCCGGGGGGCAGACCCCCTCTCCCCCTCTAGATCCATACATGAGCATGGAGTGTCGCATAATGAAATTAGAATGTTACTGTGTTTGATCTACGGTAAAAAGACAGCTGGTAAGTGACAGGAGTCTGGAAGTGCATAAGTATACATTATGGCGGACATAACATTTTATGTGGAGTGTATAATGATTAGGCATAGCCAGCACTGGTAAACATATGTGTCACATAAACACATTCAAACATAGTAAGCACAATGGCCTAGCGCATGCGTACCAATAATATCATGGATTAATCGGAAAACCTCATATCTGAATCTGCAATTAACATGAATATATAAATATGCCGACCTATAAATAAAAAAAAAAATGTTAAAAGAATTATTAAAAAAATATCCAGAAAACTATTTATTATGTTTTAATTAGTAATGAAAACAAAACAAATACATTGAGATAAAGTAGAAAATCCCAAAAATACATGTAGAACCAAAGGTAAAAACATGTTTATTTTAATTCTATAATTTTATTAGCACAACATTTTCAATTTCATGTAGTTTAAAGCATTAAAAATAAAAAATCAGTATATTTATATATATTGAAGAAGACAGCCTTATAATTTTAATTAATTATCCTCGATGCAGATCAAAGGAGTCCTTGGTAATGAGTTCCAAAATTCTATTATCAAATATCTATTCGTAACTTATCTTGTTTTGTGAATGACAGTATTTGCAAATGCCAGGAATTTTAGTCAAGATAGAAGATAAATTATTGAGATAGCTATCCCAACAAAAAGTCGGTTTAATTAAGTATCCTTGATGCAGATCAAAGGAGTCCTTGGTAATGAGTTCCAAAATTCTATTATCAAATATCTATTCATAACTTATCTTGTTTTGTGAATGACAGTATTTGCAAATGCCAGGAATTTTAGTCAAGATAGAAGATAAATTATTGAGATAGCTATCCCAACAAAAAGTCGGTTTCGATTAAGAAACTAGAAATTTATCTCGACTTGGTGAGAAATTTATCTTAGCTTTACGTGATATGCTATGTTGACCAAAAATTATGTGGATGGCAGAAATATGCCACCATAATAGTTTACGGATATAAAACTATAGTTAACGACGATAATCTATATTTCACATCTATAAACAAAAGAAAACGCGATCATCTATGTTTCAGAAGTGTAAAACTGTCACGGTGTGAAATTCAATCTTTCGGACTATTTTTAATTATTGTGTAAATTATGTTTTTCGGACTTTGTGTTAATTGTTACAAAAACTTTTCATCTATTTCGACAACTGTTTTATAAACGTTATAAATTCCGCGCAGCATTAATCCCACCTGAGGCACAATCAGTGATGGACAGCTAATCTTTTAATTGACTTCTGTTTATGTTTATTGACACTTAAGCTTCTTTCATCATATTAATCCTTTTATGTACATGCTGCTAAAATGTCCCGAGTCACTCAATAGCTGTTTGATAATTGATTTACTTACATCTGTACTTCTTATGTTAATCCTTCATTGTGTTGTTCCATTGTTCATTATATATTATTCTGAATTGTAAATTATAGTCAGTTGGAATCAGACCTTCGGTGCTGATGCATACCAAACTCACGTAAAAGTATATTTCATGTAAAGTCTATATAAAAGTCTGAAAACTAAAACGCGTGTTGGCTTGTTGGAGGTTTTATGAGGCTGGGTCCAACAACAAGAGAAGAAACTCACGGTTGGCCCAGTGTTAGTCCTATACGGGAGAGAGAGCCCCCCGTAATACTTGGTGGATAAACCTAAGGGTAACGACACCCGGGACTGCTACATATATTTTGTAGTAGTCAGATCCTGGACCTCTACAACAGTTTAGCGAGTTTCCCCAGATTAATAGTCTACAGATGAAGAAGACGATTTAAACTAGATTCAACATGGAATATTCTTTCCGACCGCAGTGGAGACAGAAGAAGTTCAGCTTTCCCTCCTGTCTGCGTCCAGTGTGCGGAAGGTGTGGAAACGTGCATCCCAACGTTTTATGTTTCGCGTTCAACCAGAAGTGTTACCGATGTCACAGAATTGGACATTATTCCAGAATGTGTTTTACACAGATGAAGAAACCAACAAAATGTGTTGAAAAGGAAGCAGTTTTGGGTCGTAAAAAGACGCGAGACATGAAACGACTGTGCAAATATCTTGAAAACAAACGTACTTTGAGAGAATTGCCGTTTTATTCAATTCGTAACAATCAATTTCATTCTTTGTTTGATACCTCAAGTATTCTACGAACTGAGCTACACAACATTAAGATTCAGCTACGCAAGTCCGATCTACTTACGAAGAGTATGGCTGAAAATCTACAACGTGCTAAGTCTGAGAACGCAAGACTTCAAAGTGAAAATACGGATTTGAGAACAAAGCTCCAAGAAAACTCGAAACGTTCTGACATTGATATTTATGTGAAGAAAATACAAAAATTAGAAGCAGAGGCACACGGTGATAAAGTACTCATGGATTTAATGCAGAGGAAACTAAAAGATATCGGGAGTGAACATTCTCAATATGTAATGAAAATTCAGACAGAGGCTGACGACACAATCCAACAGCTGAGGGAACAAAACAACGCCCTGCTGCAGACCATTTATGTATTGGAATGTGATAACGAACATCTAGAGGCCGTGTTGCACGATAAACAACTTGACCGCCGATTTCAACCACACAGGCAGCAAAGAAGACAACAACGCGGTTACCGTCGATGATAAAAATTCAAAACACGAGGACGTGTTTTACGCGGACGCGAAGCATGTGTCACGGTGTGAAATTCAATCTTTCGGACTATTTTTAATTATTGTGTAAATTATGTTTTTCGGACTTTGTGTTAATTGTTACAAAAACTTTTCATCTATTTCGACAACTGTTTTATAAACGTTATAAATTCCGCGCAGCATTAATCCCACCTGAGGCACAATCAGTGATGGACAGCTAATCTTTTAATTGACTTCTGTTTATGTTTATTGACACTTAAGCTTCTTTCATCATATTAATCCTTTTATGTACATGCTGCTAAAATGTCCCGAGTCACTCAATAGCTGTTTGATAATTGATTTACTTACATCTGTACTTCTTATGTTAATCCTTCATTGTGTTGTTCCATTGTTCATTATATATTATTCTGAATTGTAAATTATAGTCAGTTGGAATCAGACCTTCGGTGCTGATGCATACCAAACTCACGTAAAAGTATATTTCATGTAAAGTCTATATAAAAGTCTGAAAACTAAAACGCGTGTTGGCTTGTTGGAGGTTTTATGAGGCTGGGTCCAACAACAAGAGAAGAAACTCACGGTTGGCCCAGTATTAGTCCTGTACGGGAGCGGGCGCACCGTAATAAAACTATAATCAACACTGAAAACAACCATTTGCGATTGCAACATAGTTTATCTGATAAATATAGTTTCACCAACTCTTAACTATAGTTTACGAATGTAAATTGTAGTTTACAGGTGTGAATCTATATTTATCAGTAAAATCTATCTTTATCGTTATTTGCAGACAGATAAACTTGTTAGCTTAACATTCGTAAACTATTGTTTATAACAGTTAAATATGGTTTTGCAGATGAAAACTGTAGTTAAACGGATCGTTAATTATAGTTTACGAATCATTAACTATAGTTCACGGTTCGTTAACTACAGTTCGTAAACTATAGTTTACAATTAACTATTGTTAATTAAAGTTTAGCACCCGTAACCTATCATTAACAGTAGATAAACCTAGTTTATCATTTGTGAAACTTTATTTAACGCCGTTCATCGATATTTCACATCTGTAAACCATAGTTAACGCGATCCTCTATGTTTCAGAAGTGTAAAACTATAATCAACACTGAAAACAACCATTTGCGATTGCAAAACATGATTTATCTGATAGATATAGTTTCACGATTGTGAAACTATGGCGAACAACTCTTAACTATAGTTAATGAATGTAAATTGTAGTGTTACGGACTTTATCTTTTATAAACAATAAAAGATTTTATTATCAATGTAAATGTGATTATCGCCCTTTAATTGTGTATTTTGTGAAATTGTATAGATGTCGCTTTATATTTGTCACGTGATCATTGTCTATATAAATGTTGATTATCGTGATATTTTATTATTCTTCGCTTTGCTCGGTTCTGAATAAGAGCTCAAGTTTCCTGAATAAGGAACGAATGAAGTCCTGAATAAGACATGGTCAATTAGCCTGAATAAGGCTGCGACTATTCAGTTTACAACTGCTTCGCCTGAATAAGGCATCAGCTATTACTATTTTTTACATTTGATTCAATCCAGTGCTGACGCATTTTTGCTGTTTTCAAATTGATAGACTTCCAATAAATCCATAAACACAGAACTGGTTTTACTTCAAGCAAAACGAACCCCGTAACAAATTGGTGGCAGCTGCGGGATTGGAAACTATCAAAATAAAATGGCGTCAGGCGGCGAAGACGAAGAGTACCTGAATAGGGAAAACGTCACAAAACGACATATAAGTAGGAAGCATGTACGCGACTCTGGTATTGGAGATATAACAAGTGCGAAGTCATTAGAAGAGGAAAGCCCTCCAAAGATGTCGTGGGATTACGAAAATTATTATTGTAATGGCGAGGAAACGACAGATGGTTCATTTACGGTTATGCGTTTGCAAAGAGATAAGCGTTCGCAAGGGACGGCGAATGGCTTGCGTACGCCGAGAATTAGACATACGCCAAGAGATATGAGTCCGGATGGATGTCGTACGCCAGCAGTGGCGGGAATAGGATTAAGACAAACGCTTGAGGTGAAAATCTATCCTCCAAGCAACACCAATGAAAGAATACATGCTGCAGAAAAGAAATCAATGCATATGTTGCAAAACGATCTAGCGGCGATGCTAGAGGAAGTTATTCGTTTACAAGAAGAAGTCATGAAGATGACAAATGCACTAAACTCAGAAAAACAAAAAGAAAAGCGCATACAGGAAAAAGCAGACATTCCAGATGCTGGAGGAAGTCGGCAGCCATGCACCGAAGGGGTAAAACATACGGAAGAATTTCGAAGGCCAAGAATTACCCCGTCAACCTTTGATGGCTTGACACCATGGATGGACTTCAAGGTTTATTTTGAATACTGCACAGAACTAAACGGATGGAACGAGAAACAAAAATGTCTATTCCTCGCAGTAAGTCTCCGCGGCGCAGCACAGCAAGTTCTGAGTAATTTAAGTGCAGAAAAGAAAACATACTACAATGAGTTAGTCAGTGCCTTGGAAAAACGCTTTGCACCGCCAAATATTGAAGAACTTTACAAGTCTGAACTGAGTATAAGGCAGAGAAAACCTGGTTAATCGCTGTTGGAACTAGGACAGGCGATTAGACGGTTGGTTACCCTTGCGTACCCTAAAGCGCCACCAGAAGAAGTTCTCGATACACTATCTAAAGACAGTTTCTTAAATTCGTTGACAGAATCTGAAGTTCGTCTTAAACTTCTGCGCGCCCGACCGGTTTCCTTTGACGAAACATTACAGGTTGCTGTGGAACTCGATGCTTGCATGAAAGCTGAAGAAGAGAACAGGAAAATGGAGTAAGGTGATTCGAGAGGTTGATACAGAAACCTTTCGTAAACAAGATGATGGCAGAGATGCAGAAATCAGGGAACTAAAGACTGAAATTCAGCAATTAAAGCAGCTAATGCAAGCGCAAACGCAATGGAAGGGTAGAGGAAATCACAGCAGAGGTTCCAGACAGACAACAAGAGATGACATCATTTGTTTTAACTGCAATCAAAGAGGACACATTAGCCGCAAATGTCCGCAACGAGTGGCACCAGAGAAGACAAATGATGGAAGCCAGCCTAAGAAGAATGATGAAGAGTGCACACGACCTACTCGCCAGGTACGGAGTGGATGCTTAACATCAATTGACTCCGGATTATATATCCCAACAATTGTTAACGGAAAAGATGCCAATTTCATTGTCGACTCCGGAGCTTCAGTAACAATAGTATCTTACGAAACATATGATGCTATGCCATCAACAAATCAACCGATCTTACGACCGGCATACTTAGGACTCACCTTAGCAGATGGTAAAACATTGGAGACCAAAGGATCAGCAGTGTAGGACAAAAGTTGATCAAACACGAAGCGGTTGTTGCAGCAATAAGAGGACCTGGTATTCTAGGGCTTGATTTCATGGTCGAACATGAATGTACTCTGAACCTCAAGTCAATGACCCTAAGTTTTGAGGATGAAATTGTCGGCAATATGCATTGTTGCAGGGTTTTCTATCCAAGAAACATCAGTCATACCAGGCAGAAGCGAGCGTATCATCTTTGGTCAAGTGCTACCTTTGGAATACAAAAGGCCACTTCCACTGTATGGAATCGTAGAACCATGCCAGAAATTCAGCCAGAAGACAAAGTCGATGATGTGTAGATCAATTGTATCCACAGATCATAGCAATTCTGTTCCTTTGAGGCTGATGAATCTCGATGAAGATCCCTTAGTAATATATAAAGGAACCATTGCCGGAATATTTGAGCCAATCAGAACCACAATACCTGCAGACAGCGGCGAGTCGAAAGAAATCACAAATCTGCCTGACCACATTCAAACCCTTTTGGACTATACTGATGGTCTTTCATCAGTACAAAGAAAGCAAGCAAGTTCATTTCTGCTTAAGCATGTAAATCTTTTTGCCGAGAAGGGTGCTGACCAAGGACATACAAACTTGATTAAACATAAAATCGACACCGGAGATGCAAAGCCAATACGCCAACAACCAAGACGCGTACCTTTTCATCTTAAGAAAGAGATTGACACTCAGATCAACAATATGCTGTCCAACAATATTATCAGGCCGTCTTCAAGTCCCTGGGCAAGTCCAATCGTACTAGTACGGAAGAAGGATGGATCTCTAAGATTCTGTATTGATTTCAGGAGGCTCAACAATATGACAGTAAAGGATGCCTACCCGTTGCCAAGAATCGACGAATCGTTAGATGCGCTAGGCGGTTCCAGATGGTTTTCCACTTTGGATATGATGAGCAGTTATTGGCAAATAGAGGTTGATGAGAGTGACAAACAAAAGACTGCCTTTACGTCACACAAAGGACTGTTCGAGTTCAATGTTATGCCTTTTGGCTTATGCAATGCGGCAGGAACGTTCGAACGACTTATGCAGACCGTCTGCGCTGGCCTGAGATGGGACATATGTTTGATCTACCTTGACGATATCATTGTATTCAATTCTACATTTGAGCAACACCTAGAAAGACTTGAATCAGTATTTAACAGATTTCAAAATGCAGGACTTCGTCTGAGAAGTAAGAAATGCAGTCTGTTCAAACATAGAGTCTCGTATCTTGGCCATGTCATTACAGAAAATGGAGTTGAAACAGATCCACAAAAAGTAAAGTGCATAAGATTATGGCCAACGCCAACCAATGTGAGTGACCTTCGCAGTTTTCTGGGTTTATGCTCTTACTATAGGAGGTTTGTGAAGGGATTTGCCGCTATTGCCAATCCTTTCCATGTCCTTACGCAGAAAGACAAGAAATTTGATTGGAATGCCGATTGTGAAACAGCTTTCCAAGACCTGAAAAGATTGCTTGTTTCATCACCTGTTCTTGCATTGCCAGACTTCTCAAAACAATTTGTCTTGGACACGGATGCATCTGGTAGCGGTATCGATGCAGTGTTAAGTCAAATTAAAGATGGTGCCGAACAAGTCATTTCCTATGGAAGTAGGTCTTTAACCAAAGCAGAAAGAAGATACAGCATTACAAGAAAAGAACTTTTAGCGGTTGTACATTTTATAAAAACGTACAGACCCTATCTTTATGGCAGGCGTTTCGTTTTGCGCACTGATCATAGTGCCTTGAAGTGGATGATGAGCTTCAAAGAAGCGGAAGGACAATTAGCCCGATGGCTGGATACATTATCAGAGTATGACTTTGAGATTCGTCACAGAGCAGGGAGAATACACGGCAATGCTGACGCACTATCGAGGATTGATCATGACGCCGGTATATGGAGCAAATCAGAGAGAAAACCTGTAGCAGCCATCACCATTGCAACGCATTCTAAAGATTTGCAAAAGCAACAATCAGACGATTCAGAGATTGCTGAAGTGATAGAGTGGCTAAGAAACGTACATAGGCCAGGTTGGGACAAAATATGCACACGCAGTACAAGTTTAAAAGCGTACTGGGCTCAGTTTGACCAGTTGTCAGTAAGAGACAATATATTGTACCGAAAATGGTTTACAAACAAAGGAAAAGTGGAGAAAGAACAAGTAGCGGTACCAAATTCCATGAGGTCAACCATTCAAAAGCAATGCCATGATGCACCATCAGGAGGACATCTTGGTAGGCATAATACCCTTACAAAAATAAAGCAAAGCTTCTACTGGCCAGGCATGGACAAAGATGTAAGAAGATGGTGTGCATCCTGTCCTGACTGCGCAAAAAGAAAGAAATACGGTAAAACTCCACGTGCGCCTATGCAAGTTACCGGAGCAGGGGACCCAGGAGAAAGAGTTGCGATGGACATTTTAGGTCCCGTTCCTACATGTACATCAAACAGAGGTAACAAATACATTTTGGTAATTCAAGACTATTTCACAAAATGGGCTGAAGCTATTCCAATACCGGACATGGAGGCCAAGACGGTAGCGCAAGCTTTCATAGACAATTACGTTACCAAATATGGCGCACCTAGAACTCTCCATACTGACCAAGGACGCCAGTTCGAATAAAGATTATTCAAACAACTGTGCGATATACTGAGAATCAACAAGACTCGCACAACCCCTACCATCCGCAATCTGATGGCATGGTGGAGCGCATGAACCGCACACTTGAAAATATGTTGTCAATGTACGTCGATTCAAATCAAAAGAACTGGGATGAAAACCTTCAGTTGGTATGCATGGCATATAGATCTGCAGAGCACGAGAGTTCCGGGTTTACGCCTAACTATTTAACTTTTGGACGGGAGGTTGTACTGCCAGTAGAGCTAGTAGCAGGTTATCCGCTCACCAGAAGAGATCAACAGAAGAATATATCAATGAACTAGAAGATACATTGGCAATAGCTCATGAAATAGCAAGGAATAATTTGTCAGACACTTTAAAACGGCAAAAACTGAGATACGACTCAAGACTGTCCTGGAAGAAATTTGACATTGGCAGTAAGGTTTGGCTGTATACCCCAAAGAGAACCAAAGGCATCTCACCAAAGTTTCAGAAGTGGTGGACAGGGCCGTATACGGTGCTGAAGAAATTCAGTGATGTCACATATCAAATTGGAAAAGACAAGAATCGATTGGTAGTCCATGTTGATAGGTTAAAGACTTGTATTTGTCGTGAAGAAACAAGTGAAAGTAACGACAAGAAAAATAATGGTAAAGAAGTTCATTTTAAAGAAGACACAAATGACCCTCCGTATGTTTCAGACATAATTATTGACCCTGTTGCGGTTCCATACACTGATGACGATGCAGAGACCTTCAGTGTTGCCAGCGCTACAGATTCAAAAGATCAAAGGTTTCATCGCGGAGCAACTACCCGGTCTCAAAGACAATGCCGACCACCGAGACGGTTTGAAGATTTTCAATTGTATCACTTGTCGGGAGTAGCCGAGACATCAAAGAGAGAGCCGCTCAATCCAAACATCATTGCTTGTGACTGTCATTTGAAAACTTGCAATCGTATGGCCAGGACGAAAAATACGGTGCGTAAAGTATCTGCAATGCATAAGTGTCCGCTATGTATAGAAATTTTCCAGAGCCCTGAAGAAGTGCTAGACCACGTTGGACGTAAACACGACAAAAGGTTCAGATGTGATTACTGCGACTACACATCTGAAAGATCAGCAGACGTCAAGAGACATTGCGAACGCCCCATCCTTTGCACGCCGATGTAGAGAGACCCAAGCCACGGATAGAGGAAGACTGTACTACCCGGCGCCGCACTCAGCCTATGCCAGTATTCAACCCTAAGAAGGACAAGCCGGCTGCGACCGGATCATCGCGCGACAAGAATAACAACGCTGACAGTTTGATGTCCGTTATATCCACGGATGTTGTTCCCCCTGTAGATCAACATAAAACTTCTGTCGCGCCGCGATGCGATCAAACCGCCAGAAACGTTGGATGCCAGACGGATGCTGTTTACCTGTGTAAGGATGCCGCCGTACAGTGCAATACGAAAATCGCAAGCCGTTGTGATGTTACTAACCAGTGCAATGGAGTTATCGTTCGTAAACAACGCGTATCTGAAACCGAGTGGACGGAGTTCCAGTGAAAATTTTGTGAATAGTGAACATTTTATGTGACTTTGTTTACGCGATTCGGGACGAATCTATAAGAGGCGTGGGTTATGTTACGGACTTTATCTTTTATAAACAATAAAAGATTTTATTATCAATGTAAATGTGATTATCGCCCTTTAATTGTGTATTTTGTGAAATTGTATAGATGTCGCTTTATATTTGTCACGTGATCATTGTCTATATAAATGTTGATTATCGTGATATTTTATTATTCTTTGCTTTGCTCGGTTCTGAATAAGAGCTCAAGTTTCCTGAATAAGGAACGAATGAAGTCCTGAATAAGGTGTTATGTTGTGAATTTTGAATTTACCGGGTGGCAGTAAATACAAAATTCACAACATGAAAACAGTTGTCATGTTGTGAATTTTGTATTTACTGCCACCCGGTAAATTCAAAATTCACAACATGACAAAGGCATGGTCAATTAGCCTGGATAAGGCTGCGACTATTCAGTTTACAACTGCTTAGCCTGAATAAGGCATCAGCTATTATTATTTTTTACATTTGATTCAATCCAGTGCTGACGTATTTTTGCTGTTTTCAAATTGATAGACTTCCAATAAATCCATAAACACAGAAACTTGTTTTACTTCAAGCAAAACGAACCCCGTAACAGTAGTTTACAGATGTGAATCTATATTCTTCAGCAAAATCTATTGTTAACGTTATTTGCAGACAGACAAACTTTGATTAACATTTGTTACAACCGTTAATCATAGTTTTACAAATGAAAACTATTGTTAACGAATCGTTAACTATAGTTTGCGGTTCGTAAACTATACTTAACAGTTTTATAAACCTAATTTATCAACTGTGAAACTATGTTTAGCTCATTTTTGTAAATTTGGCGTGCCATACATGCATTGCTTTCAAGAATGGGGTACCCAGATGAACTTTTGTTTTACGTCAATTCAAGTCATCAGACATAATCCTTAATTGCAATTGAACAAGTAGGCCCACCTATTTTTATTGAAAACCATCACGTGTTGATATCAATGTTCTAGAGAAAGTTGAAACGTCTTTGTTCCACAGTTTGAAAATGAAAAAGGCAGACAAGATGATGACGCAAGAAGACAACATACGATAAGAAACAATCATAATATTCGTACCCAGGCTGTAAATAGGAATACTGTACATTGTATATGTGGATAGCAGGTGAAATATGAATCAGATTGATTAAATCATATCATTAGATTCAAAATCCGAGATTGTTTTGACCGTATGATTAGGAATTGAACAAGTAAATCTTTTTCAATTAAACTTAAATTACCCTTTTTCAATAAAAAGAGAACACCTGAGTAAAGATACCGCTGAGCTGGATATATCTGGACACTTTCATTCCTCCAGACAAACCCTCTGGATATAAGTGAATATCTGGATAGCTGAAATGTCTACTGTTACCACATCTGGAATTGTGTTCCTTTTTTACGGGGTGGGTGTCTTTTTTTTTTGGGGGGGGGGGGGTGGATGGTAGGTGGGTGTATAGTATTCTTGATTTTGGGTTTGGATTTTTTTGTTGTTGCTCCTGTTGGGTTCAGATTGAATCATTTACAGCAGCACTGGGAAAAACCGACGTCACCCCACAACACGCTGTCCCCTTACGACTTTATGCTGAACACCACTCATAAATAGGCACTGTTTTTAAACCCTTTGATTTCCTTTCACCAAATTGCACACCTGAAACTCATGGCCGCCGTGTAGTTCCTGTAGTGGTCCTGGATTTTGTGAATTTATTTCTTGTTTTATGTGCATATTTTTGGTTGTAAATATCGCATTTACCTGCATATTTGATATTCTCACGGCTTGAAAAAAGTGCGTATATTTGATTACAGTTATATAGAAAACGAAACATTTTCTTGACCTTCCATTTGAAATCCTATAAATTGTATTCACGATACCTATATTTAATTCAACATCATTTTAAAGAGAGGTAAAGTTTATTCTATATGCCGTTTTTTTTAGAAAATGTAAGCATTCTGAATTTCATTTGTCAAAAACGGAGTAAAAAAAACTTCAAGATTTGCAGCTTGTTTCCTTCATATTCCTGAAAATGAGTTGAAAACGCGACTTTTCACCGTATTTATCTTAAAATTTAAGCTATATGAGCTGCATTTTTCAAGTTGAATTTTTGTTTACTAAAATGTTCTTTTATACCAAAATGACAAAAAATATCATAGTTTTAAAATTTCTGTGGAAAAGGCTGGTAAGAAGCCTCATTTGGAGCAAAATTGAATTATTGTCGTCCTGTACAAAAATTGATTAGCTATTTATTCCTTAGAAGAGAAAAATTTCCTTTGACAAAAATTAATGATTTGTTCAAATCTTTATATTTATCATAAAAGTTTAAGTTATATGCAGACTTCTTATACTAGAAGGTTTTTGCAGCAAAATAAAATTCTAAAAAATACAGCTCATATTGCTTTAAGCCCTGGTACACCACATATATTTTTTGCGTAAATATGTATGACATCGCGATTCAATGTTCTGTAAAAATTCAACGTCCACTTTTTTAAAGAAATAGAAGTAAACTAAGACATGACCACTATCAGACGGGTTTTGATGAAGAGAGAGAGAGAGAGAGAGAGAGAGAGAGAGAGAGAGAGAGAGAGAGAGAGAGAGAGAGAAATCAAAGTACTGAGAGTACTGAAAGACGGGGTCTTGAAAGTTTGAATTTGTAATTGTACTGGATTTCCTCGAATAAGCTTCCAAAATTTATGAGTTTGAATTATTTGTTACTATCTTTGTTAATTCGGCTTTTGTGCAATTGTCTGATACTTTGTCCAAATTTTACTATATCGCGGCTTTCATAATTGTAAAAAATTGACACAACGGTATACAGTGTATTATGTAAAATAAGACCCCAATGAAAAATTTTAAAAATTACTACTAACCGGGAAAACCAAACAACTATATCAAAGTAGATAATTTTAATCGTTAGATTTATTCAATTTTGCGATTCAAGGGAAAATCCACAAGTCGGACGGTATCCGTAATAAAAGTTTTATGAAAACCCCGAAAACTCTAAAACTGCCGAATTAACAAACAAAGTGAACATTTGTATACCGATAACAAACACAGGCACCTGACATTAGAAATATTTTTTTTACAATAAAGAACTTTGACAATAAAAAGATTTGTCACGGTCGCCATTTTGATTTTTAAGAACGATTTATCTGACACGATTTTCTTCATTTGCGATTCATGCAAAATTAATAGGTAAAAATAAATCCGTTCGCCGCTTACTACTTTTTTGTGTAAACTCGTGCATCACCTACACGAATTACGATACAACCGTTCCTTTCATTAATCAAAGTACTGAAGTACTGAAAGCCGGGCTCTTTTGGTGTGTCTTTATGCATATTGTGTAGTAAAGACTGAAAATCTCTCTCTCTCTCTCTCTCTCTCACTCTCTCATGCTTTTAATGTCGGCAAAGCATTAGAGAGCGACCAAATTTTGTAAGCGGCTATAAACAAAAAATGTCTGTCTAGTAGAAGTTAAAAAGTTTAACAGTTGCTGCCTGAATTTTGAAACAAGCATTATATATTCAATCCCCATTTCTTCTTCGCGCAGCAAAGTAGTTCATGGAAATTCATGCGCATTGTATGTGTCCAAAATGCATAGTAATGTTTTAAAAACACGTTATTAATAAGAAAACTAAAAAAGATAGACAATTCATTCGAAATTTAAAAAAAAGAAAATGCCAACACTTTTGACAAAACGTGGCTCTTTGGGTAACTATTTGGTATAGCGGAAGCTTTACCTTGACGCTGTTTGGTTTTTTGTTTACTTGTGCTATTTATAGTAACATTGGCGATTTGCCTGCCTATAGCCAGGACTCTGCTTTCAGCAGAGCCCGGCTAAAAATCATACCCCGAAAATCAGAGACATAAATAACAGATATTGACAACTCCGCCATTAGCGTGTCAATGTTACGGGACCAACCTTACTTTGAGAACTACAAGTGCAACAGCAATCTTGTACAGGCACGTAGCATCAGGGGGGGGGGCCAGGGGGGGCCTGCGCCCCCCCCCCCCCCCCACTTTTTCTCGCAGCAACAAATTTTTTAAAATTTACATATAGAAAATGGAATTGTCATGGAGTTGGCCCCCCCCCCCCCACTTTTTAGGGAGTATGTAAAAAATTGATATGTAAAAAGGAAATGAGGAGTAAAATTGAAGTTATATAGTACGCCAGCACCCCCCCCCCCCCCCCCCCCCCCCCCCCCACGGATTAGGATTTTGAAGATTTTGGGAAACTTAAAATTTTCCTTTTTTTTTTTTTTTTTTTGCTTGTCAAGAATTTTTGGATGAGTCTGGCCCCCCCACTTTAAAAAACGATGCTACGTGCCTGTTGTATAAGTGATTATATTTGAACCTGATAGTAAACATGAACCGGTAAATATTTTAAGCATGTTTTATTTATGAAATATTTACAAAAACTCTTTATTTAGTTTTCAAATTACTTTTTTAAAACTTATTGACTTTTCACAAAGTAATGGTAATGCATTACTTTACTCATGAAATGGTAATGTAATGCATTACTTCAAGAAAATTAAGTAATGTTAATGGTAATTTAATGCCCTAATTCATGAAGTAATGGTAATGTAAAGCATTATTTTACAATGTAATTCACCCCAAGCCTGATTCCAACTAAGCCGGAAAACATGAACATTAACATTTAACTTAGTTCTTCAATCGATAAGATTGTATATATTATATGATGTATAAGTCTTTCAAAATGTATAATCTATTATAGATTTTGCTTACAATGCATTGTTCAAAATTTAAATTCAGTTTAATCAACTTAAGAGCCAACGAACGAGAAGGCAAATTCAGACTTGTTTTTATTTTCTTTGTACAAAATTTCTTTAGAGACGAACAGCAGTCATACCGCAAGAAGACTGGAAGCCAATGAAACACCTAATATTTAATTTGTAAAACATCTGTGTATAACCCGTCCCGATTTTAACTTCGGCTTGCGCATGAAGTTTGGTAGTATTAAGGTGAAAGATTGTCAAAATAAAATTCACAACTTTTCAAAAAATGGCACGTTGCGTTTGGGAACTTTAATTTCGATTCCACCATCAACCTCTTCTATTGATTAATTAGCTCGTACACCAACTGAATCGTCAACGGCGCTGTGTATTCAGTTATTCCACATTTGAACCCGAGCAAGAATATTTTGATCAATGAAACTATTTGTTTATTTTCTAAATAGAATATTGTTTATACAAAGAGGACTTAAAAAGATTTAATGCGTGTTTTTATAATGCATATTTACTAAAATGCATGAAAACTTTCTGCTCTACTTTCTTACGCGAAGACTCAATTCATGTGTTCTACGCGTGCCTTCCGGTTTGAGACTTCGGCAGACAGTAAATCAATAGACGAGGTCACGTGACCCCCGTCTAAAAATGAGAGGAAGGGTTGGTTCTTCAGGTATATTTAAATCTATCGTACTTATAGTGTATATGTGAATATGTAATATTACTGATTGGTCAATGTCTCTGTTCAGCGATAATATTCGAAAATATTATTCATTCACTGAAAGCAAATAGCCAATCTATGACATTATAGAAACTTGAACAAACATAATCCAGTCAAATGACCTTTTTTTCATATAATACCTGTAGAACCTTCACAAAAATCATTCTCTTATGTAAAATTTCCAAAATGTAAAGCTATCAACTTTTCTCTCTATTTGCCTGCTTAAAAAAACTCATTACAACAAACTGCATGAAATGATTTCATTATATTTAATGGGTAATGAAGCTGCCAATTGAACACAATGAAACACCTGAGAATATTTTCTATGATTTGAAAATAATCTAAATTATCTACATCATGGTACTCCACAAAAATAAACTCCATTCTATCAAAGCTGCCTTTAACACAAAATGGATTATCTTGTCCATACAAAGAAGTATTTGTTTGTGACATAAACATATTTGCTCAAAAAAAAATGAATCATGATCATTATCTGAAGAATACATAGTATAAATATCTTCCATTCACAAGTGTAATGTATGAAAGTGAACAAAAATTCAACCAACTCTTTTTTGTGACCCAAAAGATTTGAGCATTGTTTTAATCAACACTTAACTTTAATCAAAACTAACAATTTTCAATATATATTCTACAAAATCAAGATGTTTCCAGAAAAAAATCAAATTAATAAGAAAATGAACACAAATAACTTAACAGTTTAGAGACAAGAGCAAACATTTTGCAGTTAGTTCTTTTCACTTAGACAAAGTCTCTCTCATAAATCATGGTCTGCCACGCTCTGCTTCAGGTAGTCAGAGTACAGGGACTCCTGTAATGAAAGGATAATTAAAAATTATAACTGTCAACAAACTCATAATCTCCATTACATACATTTACAATTGTCTATCTTTATTGAACACCCCCAACCCTTCATAAATTCCTTCCTTCATGTGATAAGCCATTTCCTTCAAAAATGCTGCTGACAATACACAAGATTTAAATACCAAAAATTCTAATTCTTGCATTGGATAATGTAAAAGATGAAGATAAAAATTTCCAACTACTACCCTACACATCAATCAGACACATGGATGTAATTTTTTAACACTTGTTCTGTACCTTCTTCTTTTTGACTGTGTTCTGCACAAACTCTCTGATTTCTGACAAATGTCTCTTCTCCTTCCTGGATAGAGTCAGTTTTGTTCTGAAACATGAAGCAGGTGCATTAATAACATGCTGGTTAAGTTTTTAACTTCCTGATTCCTAACCTAGTTACATGTGCATACTTTAATGCTGGCGTTGCAATGGCAAGAAGACGTAAGCCACTGAAATAAGGTTAATTCCTGCAAGTCATTCATGCAAGTACTTTCTAACAATTGATATCGGCTGTCAGTGAACACTGGCTGTGGAGTAGAGGAGCTTTATTTCATTGACGTACAGACAATATGGTATTAAGTGTTATACATGTATATGACAGTATGGTTTATAACCTCAAGGACCAGATGGGGGAATGTCAACTATAGAAATGATGAGCTGTTGTTGATTTAGTATACATGTACCAGATGTCACTCATCATGAACTAGAGTACAACCCTTTGTATACTTAAAAAGATGACCAATAGTAAAAATTTGTCTGGCATAAAAACAATTTTGCCAATAAAGCCTGGTGTTATTTCTAAAATCTATACAAGTTATATTTTATGAGTAATGCAGTGGGATATAATTTGATGAGTAATAGTAATAAAGTATAGGGTAAACATACCTTGAGACATATCTTGCAATTAACAGCATAATAAGGGTAAACCCAAAGATGAAATACAGGATGTAAGTAGAATACTGGATGGGGATTGCCTTCCATCCCCTCGCTAGTGGACCCTGTAGGGTAAAAAAGATTCATTATACAGTCATTGCTTAAATCCATCATTGAACTGTATACAAATCGAAAAAGTGCCATAAATTAGGACAAATATTTAATCAACAACTTTGAAACTCTGTGGTTGAGATTTCTATCATTGTCCTTACGAGGTATATGCCTAGCGTGTCCAGAATGTTTTCTCCCAATATGTCCTTCATGACTTTCTGTTGCGTTGAGATGAGGTACGTGGTCAGCATTAGGAATGGAATGAAGACACCAAGCAGCCCAAAGGATGCCCCACGGAACCGTGCCTGGAGATTCTCACTGCTTGTTTCCCTACAAAATCAAAAAGTTGCTGTCCATTGATTGTTAAACAGGTCACAAACTAAAGTAAAACATCGCTTGATTTTCTACAAAAACGAAATGTTGCAATCCAACTGACAAGCACACAAACTGATGCCAAAAAAAATCTATCTTTAGTTTTCTTGGCAAAAAATTTCAAAATGTTACACATTGAAGGCAGGTATTTTATTTTTATTGCAATATTTGCAAAGGGGAATAACTCAATTTCCATATCTTATTTTTTCAATAAGGCAATTAAATTTTTGGCCTAAAACATTGCTTGACTTCCTACAAAACTTGCTTTGAAGTGAATAGAAGACAAACTAAAATACTGTGGAATCATTAAATTTCGTGGGGGCCAATTTTCGTGGATTGCTTAAATTTTAGAGGTTCGTGGGGACCTAATTTTGTGTATTCTCTTAAACCTACAAAGGAACTATGACTCTATTAACCTAACTTATTAATTCGTGGAGGATGTTAATTCGTGGATGAGAGGTACCCACGAATTCCATGAAAATTGAGCAACCACGAAAATCTAATGATTCCACAGTATTTGTTTCACATTAAAATACCACAATTTATATTGAAAAAAGGCTCAGCTCTAATACATGTATGCAAAAAAAATTAAAAATGATGATTATGCAATATAAAAACACCTATTATAACAAATTATATTATAACAAATGTCTTTTAATCTCAGTTGAGGGGAAAAAAGTTTATGAGAACGTACAAGTTTTTCTGAAGTTTCTCCTCCACTAGAGTAGCAATTTGGTCACAGTCGCGCTCCAGTGAATTCAGAGTGTTTTGGATGGTCTGGTTGATCGTTTTCTCAATGTCCTGACACACCTCTTCAATCTGGTTGACACAAGAGCTACCTTTCTGGTTCATGTTTGGTACATAGATGGTGGGCATCTCAAATCCTGTACGGTTCAGGTTGGGACGCTTACATAGCTCCTGTACAATCTGCATTAGCACTCTCTATAAAACATAAAGATGAATTCTTCTTTAAACTGTGATGCTAGGTTTTGAAAAAAAAACAACTTAATGCCAACTACAGAAATTAAACCACCTTGCTGGCTTTGCTTGCCTTTCTCCTGTTTAACACAATGCAAGGATAGTTTATATTTATCATATTGGTACATGTACTTCTTATTTTGAAAGTTTTTCAATCAAACATATTTTTGTACATAATTCTGAAGATAGACTTGACAGTTACATTTGCCCCTCTTCATCTAGCATGTCTAGCGCAATTTACTATACACAGTACATCATTTTCATTGTGTTTTTTTCATCAAATCATACTGGTAGCAGATTTTACCTCCTTTGAAACTCGTTTTTACAGAGATACAAATATGCCTATCTAAAATATGCCCATTATAAATATAAGCAAAGATCTCCCTGCATGAAATATTTTCTCCGACATCAATATGCCTTAATGGTACAGATGCTATAATTGGATATTCCTTCTTCGCAAATTACTTGATCATTCTCTCTCTCTTTCTCTGTCATGTACATGTATCATATGTCACGAATTATCCATTCTTAAATTGGATTGACAAGTGTACCTGTCTGTCACTCTCATCTCCGGCCTCATCTGCTTTGCTGAGATAAAATCTCATTATCTCGGAGTGGTGATTGCTGAGCTCCTCCACGATGTTCAAGGTCCTCTTACAAAGTGCTTGACCAATGGGATCAAAGAACACGAAGATCAGATCTGCCAAGTCCCCTGTTTTGGAAAAAAAAAAAAATTATATTAAAAAAATTTGCTCATATAATAAAACATACATGTGCAAAAAAAAAAAATCTAAAAGATAAATGTGCCTTCTTAAAATTCAACGTTTGGGTTAGTTT
This sequence comes from Magallana angulata, assembly GCF_025612915.1. NCBI lineage: Eukaryota > Metazoa > Mollusca > Bivalvia > Ostreida > Ostreidae > Magallana > Magallana angulata. The sequence continues at coordinate 44,023,174 of NC_069116.1, forward strand.
TTCATATGAATTTCTGAAATGCTCACTGATGCAATTAACATGAGTCCAATTGCTGTATAGTTTACCTTTTATGAAAAAAAATGTCGATTTCAGATACCAGAGAATTTTTCGCACAAAACACACTCCAAGTATGTTCTTCAGATGGAGTAACCACTTTATAAATGAATGCCTGAGTTGATCAAAGAAACATGACAAAGATGCAAAAAATGATTTTTTTACCAAGCCAGAGAATAGCTCTGTTGACATCAAATGGATATTGCATGTCTCCATCCACTAAGCCAGGCGTGTCTATGAACTTGACGAGGTTAAAGCGCTTTTGTTTGGACGTGGAAATCTCAGTTGTCAGGTAATCAGTGACACCTGAAATGATTTCTGTTCATTAAACACCAATACCAAACGATCTACAGATCAAAGTATTAAAGACAGAATATGTGGAATCATCGTATTCAAATCAAATACAGTTTGAAGTCAAAGATGTTTCCTTAATTGATGGCATTTTACAAGTAATAGACCACCTAAGTGTAAATCTATATTTTGTCTGTCTGATATAAATTCCGGAAACATTGCATATATTCTGCTTCTATGGCATACTGAAATGAAATAATGGATATATTTCCACTCCTTCTAAAGCAGTCAAGATGAAAGGTTTACACTTAGAAAGGTTCACAGTATAATACAGTAGTACTATACCTGTGTGGGAGTGCAAGATGTAGAGCTAATCGTTGTTATGAGAGTACGCAGGTGTGTTATATTGCAAGACATGAAATATGCTTTTGTGCAAAAATGTCTATGGCTTATGCATTTCTTGGCTTATAACACTTTCCAGAGGCTTAGTGTGTGTACACTTAGTGTACAAATATCCTTTGTGATAAAAAAATATAAATTAAAAAAAATTGCCCAGTCCTCGATTCTGTACAATGAATTCTGATCAAAATTGCTTTTAAGATTATAATACCAGTTCTCAGATCCATACCAATAAGTTTCGATCTTTTCTGAATCAAGGCGTATTTTGAAAAAGGAGGCAGTTACCATACTCTAATCAATTCAGTTTTAAAACAAAAACAAAATTTTGTGTGGACTTACGAAAGCATCATAATGCGCTACCAATAATAACCCCTCCGCACGGCTGTGATGTATCCTATTATAGACATTTTTCTTTTTTTACTGGTAGTGAACATAAGGTCAATATTTCCATTGTTCAGGGCCGACTTGTCACCAAAGTCCAACAATATTATGGGGTTCTGAATTATTCATATACATGTAATATTTGTTACCAGATTGTTCTATTGAGGCAGAAATCAATCCACACACATTAATATATTGTATGTATATACTATAGAAGCAGACAACCTTGTCTGAGGGAAAATAGGAGCCTTCCCATAAAGTAATCAAGATTGACACCTATCACGAGGCTTAATGCATTATAATCTTTTTCCATAATGTTATATCTTTATTTAGACCTTTTTTGTTTTGCATTTTTTGTAACTAAAAAAATTAAAATGGTCTACATGTTAAAATCAGTTTTACTCTTATCTGATTACATGTATAGAGAGAAAGGGGAAAAAAAACACCCAAAGAAACAACCAATTTCAACAACATCTGACTGGATTAAATTATATGTCAACTGATACATTTTTTAATAACAAATACGGCTGGAACTCTCATTCTAGTCTTTCTATTGTATAAAAAATGACCACAGTGTTAAATGAGAATGTGCTATTCCTAAGTTACTCCTGTGACACAGCAGTGTTCTAGCATGCACTCAAGATTCATTTGATGAAGTTTGCTTGGTGAGCAGAAACAACAGCCCTTCATTTGGCAGCTCTCAGCTCAGATTTGCACGAGATAGCTGGCCAAAGGAAAAACTACCATTCCAAGCTTGTCATTGAGAAAAAGCCTTCACTTGTGAACTCAAAGAGACAACATTCTAAGATATAAAATTCCTAATGCATGCAAATTATGGTAAAATTAAACTGCTGAATAAATGACTATGGATAAATGACCTACAGCATTTCAGTAATACATTAACTTCATATCAGATTAGGCCGAATCTGCATCATGCTGACTATGGAGCAAAAGCATCTCTGAGTAATGGTGAAACAGGACTGACTTCACTTCCCAGTCTATGGTGGCTGGCATGTAAGGCTTTTTTTCCGTGATATTACAGGAATGGATGCAGATATCGGGTAAATGCTGACGGAGAGAACATGCCAGACAAATCAATATATAGCAGGTTGAGGACCTCTCCAGACGGTTAGCCGTCTCATCTCCAGTATACAACAATTTTCTCCACATGCAATTCGGAGTTGTCTCATTACAACATCATTCGGCATTGTCTCTTCCCAACAATTTACATCTCTTTCTCTTGAGTTATGCTAATAGAAAATGAGCACATCTATTTTATCTTCTGCATGACCCTGTAGATCAGGTTTTCCTCTGAACAGAAGCCATTGCCCTTTTGTAAAAGGCAAATGACCTGTCATGGAATTAATGATAGAACTAGATTTTGCATGGAATATATCGTATTAAGAAAATCTGTTAATGAATTGAAATATTAACTTGTTTTTCATAAAGATAGAAAATGATATGTGTACTCTACTTATGTTCTTATGTTTCAAGTTGCACTTTACTTATGTTTTCAGTTGAAAATGCATCTAAGCAGGACAGCTCTTCATCAGGCAGCTTGTTGATTTCATCAAGTCTACCTAGTGAAGGGCCGTCTGCTCATCAGCATCAATATTCAGTCTCCATTTTGAATTGCAACCTGTCCTCCTGACTTGGTCCGATATAATTACCCATGATATGTACGAAAGAAAAAAATTCTAGCACTTAAGTGCCTTTTTTCCTATGAAAATTGTCTGTGTATTTTTTTTTTCACAATAAAAGGAGAGATAGCTTCAATGTCTGAGTGTTTCGTTTATTTAATGACTTAAGGCTCAACATTTCTTTGTTTAATTTGTGATGTACTGATTCTGGCAATCAGTAATTTTTATTTTATACATGTAGTATATATGTTTCAACATAGAATGGATTACTTTTTTCTTTATTTTGGTCTTACAAGGAAGGGATATTGGACTTTAACCCCCAAGGTTTAGGAGGTTTTCACAGTTAAGGAATGTAAAGCTATAAAACATGAGTTTATCTCCAAAACAAGTCTACAGACTTAATTCATCGCTCACAGAAATATGAGACCCCAAAAAGAATTGAAAAAAAAAAAATCATTGATCAGTTGATATATTTCCTAGAAAAATCAAAATCTAACAATTGATTCTAATAAATAATATCTAAGTATAGATAAATCACAATAAAGGAAGTCAAATTCCTACTTCCCTTTGCGATGTGATTGGACAGAATAAAAAGACCTGAAACAAAATTTTGGGTCACATGATAGTAGTAATGATCCAGTATGAAACAAATCTTACCTTCAATCTGCCTGAGAGGCTCGAAATGGGGATAAAGATGGAGTGTAGCATTTCCCTGTAGATAAAGAAAAAGGAGGGGGGGGTCAATGTTCTGAATTAAAATAAAAAAACCTTTCACAACATAGACTGTATATATAGGTTTAAGTTTTGATTGAGATAAACCGTAAATGAAGGCCAATGGCTTGAAATACATACATGTACGCTGATGAACCTTGACAGTGTTATTCAACAGAACTTGGCAACAGCTACATGTATACACATATAAACCCATACATTCTACAGCCCCGTGTGATCTGACCTTGAACTTTAATCACACCAGACAATATATACCATTATCAAGAAAATTTCTCCCTTCAATTTCTCCCTTCTGGACTTTCAAGTCTCTCCTAGGGTCCATTGCGACTTCGTGTGCCGGTGTTTAAAGCTCTGGAATGATTGTTACGTATCTGCAATCAGCTGATTATGACTAAGCATTATAATCGGCATGGTGAATTGTCAACAACTCCTGGCTGAATATTTAAATGCCCTTTTGGCATCCTCTCTCAGATTGCACAAGTCCTTATAAGATACCAAAGCCCCAGCTTATAAAACATTTTAACTGTTCAATTTCTATCCACTGCATTTCAAATATACTGTACGAGTCTAGTTCCCTTACAAACTTGTTTTGGTCTAACTTGCTAAACATTCCTGTATTTAACCTATCCTTTTGGCAGATAGAAGTGTGAATCATACATACCTGCATAGCTGTACCAAATGAACCTTATAACTGCAGGTATTCAAAACCCATTACACCATCCTACTGTAACTGACTTCACCTATGGCCATTCTATTGAACCCCAAAATCTTCAGAGTCCTCCTCTTTTAACCTCAATCAGACCTAAACATCTGACATTTCAAATCAACCTTACATAATTTTTTTTTTCTTACCAAAGAATCTTCAAAGCACAATCATACAATCATAATTGCAAAATTACATAACAAGTGGCATGCTACAGACAAGTCTGAATAGTTTCAGAGCATCAACTAACAAATTCCTTAGGACAACAACCAATATGCTTGCCAGGTATTAAGGAGACACACCCTAAATACTGCGTAGGGTACACTGAACAATGGTTGTGTATTCAATCATTCTTTCACCTGAAGAGAAAAGATCTCAATTTTTCTCCAATCCTGTCATTACAATACAAGGAGAAAAAAAATTATTGCATAATGTTTGAAATACTGAATCAATATCAATTTCTTTTTAAAGAAGTACGTAATTTTATTCAGTCAGAAAATTAAAGTAAATTTCCAGCAAAGTAAAATTTTGTAGTTGTACAAACCAAGCTAATCTGTTGTTAATCCTTCACATGAAAAAGCCGGCAGAACAGTGGCACGTTAAACCAACACCAAGTGCAACTTAAAAATGCAGACGTCTACTGCATTGCCAATCAATATCAGCTATAATGAAAATCATTTAGCAAGAGATGTAACATAGAGTTACTCCCCTTACTGCAGACTGCATTATGCCAGAAAGAAAAAAAAACCCTGTTTTGGTTTCATATCCCACATATCTATTATTCCTTCCTTTATCCTTAACAACTTTTGAAAAATTGCACAGAATGATCAATGCAACAAATTTTCAGCTCAATATAGCACACAGCTCATACTTAATATCGTGTAGAAAAACCATATCAGAGAGAAAACAAAATTTTGACCTTACATAAACTAGGCCTGACTATTTTTCTACAAACGGTCAATAGCACATGACCGGGAGATCATCATTTCTCTACACATGGTCAACAACAGAAACACTATTGACCTCCCAAACTCTTTCCAAACAACACACTCGGCCAACAATTTTATCCAGATTTCGGCAATCTGCCAGACTACATTTTGGACATTTAATCTCTCAAGTATTGTTCAGTATTATCTATTAGTCTTTGCTGAACAAAAGTACCTATAGGTGAAAAATCTTGTTTGTGATAAAATCTATGTAATGTTGCACAAATCCTTTATTTCATATCTTCATCACTAAAACCAAAATGTCACCTTTTTTTCCTTCTCTGAATTTTTTCCTGACGAGTCAAAAGGTTACTACGTTTAAAGTAACTATGATACGAAATATAGTAATAAAAACTGCTCTTGTTTCAGAGAAGTAATTAACAGGAAAGCTAAGTTATAAGTTTTGAATCAACCTAATACTATCAGGATATTTAAACCCTGTGCTCCCTCATTTCAAAAATCTTTATGTATTTCAGTTAATAAATGCACCAGGTAGAGGAAATGGAGAACATACCAAAATACTTGATAAGACGGATATCAAGTTTTTAACAGTTACTTGGGAATGCATCAATCATTAATTTCTTCAACTGCACATGTTTGCAAAGTCCCTAATCTTTTGTTGTACACCAAATTAACAACCAACGGTGCTGGATTTGCAACAATAAAGCTGATCAATGTGAAAAGAACGATAAATCCTCGACAAAAGTTGTTTTAGTCTCTGAAAAAAAAGGAATGTGCAGCAGATTGTTCCTTATGACATTACATCTTAAATCTCTTCATGTTCAGAATAACTTCAGAAAAATCCATACAATAGGCAACCCACTCCGTTATATGACTAAGCAAATGTGTGCTATGAAAAACAGCCCACTCAGCACATTTTGTAAGCTCCATACACATTGCCTGCCAAGCATTATCTATTGAGCGACAAGCCCATGGAAAATTCTTCTTCCTCAACAAAATCAAACTTGTAAACTATTGATTATTCATTTATTAGCCCAGCATTAATATTCTATCAAAAAGCAGAAAATCTGCAGGAGGAAAATTAAGCCCTAAAATGGGAGGGACTGTGACATTCCTGTGTCCTAGTGCCCTATATAATTTCTGCTATCAGGCTGGGGTGACCCTCTTTGTACTGAGTTTTATCAATTATTATGGGGTAGAATGTCTATTTATTAATCTACAGGGCCAAGTAAGATGCAGCAAGTGTAGACACATAGGGTGAGGGTGTGCTGACCTTAGCCTGACAGAGTCGGCAGGGTGATTTAGGTGAAACCAGTGACAGCTGAAATCAGCTGATGGGGAGCTGATTGAACAACTATCCTTGTGGGCCCATACCCAAACGAAACAAGTAAACAAGCAAATGGATGGCATCATGATGATTTGTATGAAACACATTGCCACATAACGCTTTGAAAACAATATGCAGCAAAAACTGAATTTTGCCCCCAACACTTAACATGTAATGAATATATCTTAACAGCTTATCATTCATCTATCATAAAATAAAATAAAATAATCATCTTTTAATGACACTATCTTTCTGCGAATTATAACGATACTGTGGTAAAATTAAATTTAAAGAAATTAAGTGATAGTTTCCATATGTGTCCAAGATCTGCCTTTGTCTTATCTAGTGGAACTTGCCATGGCTTTTTTGCAGCTTGAGCACACTCCCATATGGTTTGAAAAAACCCCCAAAAAACCTTGGTCTTGCATGGCTGACAATGCATTTGTACCAGGAAAATGGAATTTTTTTCTTTTTAAACAATTTCTTATTTCAACAGTTACATAAGAGATTACTTTCTGAGCTAACTTTGCTAATCATGAGTCAATTAAGTACAGCTTTTAATAATTTCAAATACTATCGCTTCCAGACAACTACATTTACACAACTCAAAGCAGTTTCTTTTTATGAGTTTTCTTTTTCTCCTGTCACTTAATTTAATATACCAAAATTTTATGGATGCATGCCCAAACAGGATCCAATATACTGCCTCACAATGTCCTATCTGAATTTATACATTCTTGGCAACAAATCAGATACTTCAAATTTTTGAAAAAAAAAAAAACTTTCAAGGAAGCTAATAATCAAGTCAAACACTATGCAATGCATGTTCTACGATTCTTAAACATAAATCTGCGGATTAATATTCTTTTCTCTCTAAATATGCTGTTCTCCTTGAGTGGAAATTAACTCTCTACTGTGAAGACCCTGCTAAAATTCCTTCATTATGCAAGAGTACACCATGTTGATAAGTCGAAAACTGACTTCAACATTCTACAGAACATTAAAACAACATTAAGGCATTAAAAAAATTACTTTCCTTTTTACACTACATGTCGCTGTATCTATTTTCAGTTATGCAACATCTCCTGATAATTTTTTACATTGGAAATTTTTTTTCTCCAAGTACAAATGTGTGAATCATTAAGCATATAAATGATGTACCACGTACACAAGAATATCAAAATACCCAGTAATCCTTCATTTTATTTTCTGCACCCAATTCTTTACTCCAGCAATCTGCATTTGATAGTCATTTTGCAAAATTTCTTTATTGGTTTTACTGTCAAATGAAGATATGCTATTTATGAAAAACAAAATAAATATATATCCTACTTTTTCCAATTCTGAAACACTGCTTCTAAAATTAATGACAATAATCTTCAGGTGAATGAAAGTTCACTTGTCTAAGTCTCTTTTTTATATTTATAGTAAGCTATGTCGAGTTCAATAAACATCTGTATTTGTCTTTCTCAAAAAACTTCTACTTTTTACCATTACACAATTTCAGAATATGAAATTGAGGGTTTACTTTTTAAAATGCTAGAGTTCAAAGACCATGAAAATCATGATTTTTTTTTAACAAATCGCAGTCAGAGGGATAAGTTTCCTTGAATGAGGGAAAAGCCATACATTATACCCGATATATATCTTGACCTTGTTCAGGATGAACTAATCAAGTGCCTAACTGATATGTGGGGTGGGGCTGTCAAGTCACTCAAATAGCTGGTTGATACCCAATCTGTTTCTATGCACTACTCCAATTTCAACTGATCAGCCACACAGAGTATGACCTCTTGTATCACAATAGGTAATAAACACTCAGATCATTGTCTGACCTTTTGGCAAGCAGTTTTCCTTGATGGTCAAAACCTATATATAACTGGCTTTTTTCTTCGAGTGAAAAACTTGATTCCAAATATTTAGATACATTTATTTTAATGCAATTTCATATTTCAGGGATTTTTTGAACTGATAAGTAAAACCATTCTTTGCAATCTCATTTCTTTTTTAGGTTGACCAGAAAAAAGTAGTACCCCGCAAAAAAAACAAAACAGATAGAGGACAGGACTTTTATACTCACAGTCAGCGACTCTCGCTTCCTCCCACTAGTCACAATGGAGAAGCCTTGCGTTTCAATGGCAACACCTGTTCTTTGAACCTTTTCCTCAACATACCTGATATAAAGAAAAACAATTTGAGAATTGAAAAAAATTATCACCTTCATAACTATGATTTGCAGAAATAGCTTAATACAAATTCACATCTAATTCTAATTACGGAACATCTTTGCTGTAATTGGTAGCATGTGGACAATTTTACTCAATGACATCGCTTTGGGAATTATATGTTTTCTCACTTTGTGCCAAACAATTTATAAATCAATGATAAGCAGAAAATGTCACCCAATTGTCACCTTCAGAAGAAGGCGAAATATACTTATTAGTAACAAGTTCACTTGAGGACAAGGCTGTTTTTTCTTCCCCTTTTGTCTTTGTTACAACTTTCTCCACGTGTCAAAGCAAGGTCAATGTGATACAGCTGGGACGGACCTCCAGACATATGACCCCAGACTGGATATAACTCAATGGCCAGGCCTTATAATTAGGCAAGACTTAACGTTTTCTTGCCAGTTGACGTAGGGTATATTGATTGCTTAGTTTAGGCGCAACAGGATGGTACGTCAGAGTTATATGCATACAGTTAATATCAAAAGTTCATAAGGAGCTTAGACTACATGATTTCTGAATAGCAGGGACCCAACCAAGCAGAAAAGCTTGCAACAAGCGAAAAAATTATCCACAAAAAAACCCCGACCTCAGACATATTCAGTATGTATTTAATAATGAGCTTGTTATATTCAAAAGTGCACATGGGTGCAACATTTCTGCAGAGTCAGTAATCTTCATGGGCTTGTAAATCACTTTGTTTTTGCAACAAAATTATTTTCCTTCAAGCAAAGAAACCACAAAAGCTGAACACAGAAAAGTCCAATTGTAAAAAGGAAAAAAAAAAATGTCTATAATACAAACGTACAAGATTAATCTACCTTTTTATGTGATGGCTTCAAGACAATCTATATGAAGAGCATTAATTAGAATTCCGAACAGACACATAAATTTACAAAAGTTAGAAGATTGCGTAATTGGGTATTTGAACATTCTTGAACATTTAATGACTGCATACTACCGCGTGCTGGCAAATAATGGTTAAAAGCTGACATTACAAAAAGGCACCATGTAGCGACAGATTTTTTTTTTTTATACTATATCAAAACATTTGAAATATGTAAACTCTGCTTGACCTCCTATCAAGAATACTTCCGTTTTTCTTCAATTTATGCATGATCATCTGATTTCTGCCTGGCTCTTATATGCTTCCTATTCAAACCTAAGGACATCAATATTACAGGGGTAGGATTACGTAAAGCAATTCACAATAGTTATCCCCGGTTCCTTCAGATATATCCTATGGTTACATAAAAAAAATACACCCAGACAGACATTCAAAGTATCAATATAACATCAATGAATGTTGGGCGGTAACCACCGATAACACCAGCTGCCTATGGTGCGATAAAAAAATGAAAGCAATTAGTAGAATAAAACCGAAAAATAGAAAAAAAAAGACTTGCTGAGAGATTTAATTCTTCATTTACAAGTACCTCTTGTACCCAGAGTGTTCTAGATTGTCACCCAATGATCCAACCTGTCATACCTTTAAATTCACTCAATAGCCATCTTTTATACAATGTCAGCAGATTATATCCCGGGCAGAGGGCCGAAGCCGTAATATGTACAAAGAAATCTTTTCTCCATGCAAAGACTGGAGAGAGGGGGTTAGCGACTTGTATCCCCCGAGCACTACACACAAGTAACAGTCAGTCACAGTACAGTTCACTCACTGAGGCCTGATGTTAGCAATGACTTCACCTTCACATACCAAGCTATGGTTACATCAAACAAACAATTATTCTCTAATGCCTTGTCTGGCTGCCAGTCAGCTGGCGAACTATCAAAATCAGCTGATTCAGCAAAACCAACCAATACATGTCAGTCCCTAGTCTTCACGATATATACAATCCAATTGATTTTTCCCCCCTCGTCCTTTCTCTATGAATATCTATAGCCATATAAATGAGTCAAAATGATGAGAAATTTGATCATTACAATATTGCTTGCACAATATCAATAAATCATGTTCTCCTTTCTTATGAAGTTCAGAGTTTTGTATAACCATGAAATAACAGTCTGGTTTGAAAGGTATATCTATACATATAAAATGCAATCACTGAACGTTCTGGAATGTGATTTATAAATACATGTATGTGCCTATGTATTTTCCTTGTTCGAGGTGATAAGAGCTTAGTTTAACGGTTGAGGAATTTCTACTCTCAGTATTTTTTTTTATTCTCAAGGGAAGCAGTGTCAGGAATAAAATGGCATTATCTCCCTTTTATTAATGACAGTAAAAAAAAAGAACGGCAACACAAATGTGCTATAATAATTTCTATTGTCAACTAAGCAACAGACCCATTAATCTGGTTACAGAAAAATAGAGATCTTTAATGTTAATTGAAATCGTTTCAAGATTCTTGTGGATATCATAATTTATGAAAGTTGAAATGCCCAAAAATATAATCCCTATAAGTGCTTATAAAAGGGGTTTATATTATATGTCTGTACAGTTATATATTTCATGGATTTAATGAAAACCTGGGTAAAATTTAAGGTTAATTTTGCTTCTCTTATTCCTGGTCAACACAGAGCTTTTGAGAAATCTAAAGAATATGATTATAGTTATGTATGCAATCTGAGTAAGTGAAGAAGATGATGATGACTTAAACTGATTGGAATGGCTGCTAAGATAAGTTAGCATGCCCTAAATCACCAAGTTATAAAGGCCAACAAGAATATATATCTCTGAAAAGATAAATTACATTTATTTATAAATAAACGTTAAAGTATAGATCCAATTTCAACCTTGACATCATAACCAGCAGGAAAAGTGAGGTTCCTGGTTCAAATGTTACAGCATTCTAATCACATTTACCTCTCTTAAGTGCTAAAAACACTGCCTTGTTCAGTCAGTACAAGTACTCAATCGCCCTATGAATTATGAGGAAAAATGAGTTTTTGTTACCCAACAATATATTATACCTAATAACACTTAAAAGCATACACACATAGAGACCCCCTGGCCCCCTTGGGTTTGAAAAGTGGTTGTTGCCAATCCCATTTCTGGCAAGTATTAACTGAAATACTGCGACCATAGCAACTTTGTTGCATGCATCTTGCATAAGGTCACGATCTATAAAAGCAACACCTACCATTTTACATTATTATTTGATTGTTGTACAGGATTCAAGTATTTTATGTATGCATCCGTGTGATTTGGCAAGCTCAGAAGTTCAGTACAGACTATGAGCAGTAAAAAGATGCGAGAAGAGACTATTCTGTGTGGGTTATTTGCAGACTAGCATTATTGATTTTGTAGTTTGTGAGCCACTTAGACCAAATCCCAGACATTGGCAAAAACAAAATGCAAATAGAAGCAACACCTTCCACAAGACCTCAAAATTATGACAGAAAATTATGTAACCTCAGAAAAACTCAAAGTACAGTGATTTTTCCAAAAAGAATGCCAAAAGTTTATTCATGGCCAAATTTTTTTCTTCTTATTCTTCGGTATTAATTAAATGATCTAGATTAGGAAATTTGAAACAATGGAATTGATTGATGACTCAATTGAACATGCTGAAGGTTATTTTATCATGGAATATTTGGCTGTGAAAAGTTTGATTGGTAAAATCAAGTCCCATTTATAGGTTTTTAATGTACATTTCACCTATATATGAATGTCTATGAAAAAAATTAATATGCGAATATATTTTATCTTGATGACATTTGATACATTGTATTTCATTTGAGCCATTGTTTTATGTTCAAGGCAATGAAATCAGAAAAAAAACTTTTTCTGGTCTTTACAATATGATAATTATCATTACATAGAATTTATAAAAATGTAAGAAATAATTCGATAATCATTTCTAATAATTATCCAATCAAAAATACCTGTATTTAGATGATTTAGTCTGTAACTATATGCAATGGTTCTAAAATATAAGGTTTCCAAAGCCTGAACCTGCTGAATCTTAAAGTATTTTACAAATTTATAGCATGTTAGCCCAGCTGAGCTGTAAATTATTAAGAAAAATAGAGATTTGTGTAATAATTTTGAACAGTGAATTGGAGGATCAAACTCCCATTCTTCAGACATGAATGATGTTTGCCACGCAATAATGCACTTGTATATAATATGAACACTAAATGAATACATTTTCCACAAATCCATGATACAGTCAATTTTCATCCATTGAAGAGTTGTAAAACATTGCTGAAGAACAGACATCATGATATCATTCTTGTATTGATCTAAATTTAATATCAAGAATTTGCCCTGACGTCACTTTTCATTAATAAAGCATTTGTACATTGACGACTACAAAGATAAATATTTTAGTTTAAATTTCATCCATGAAAGCATTATAACTTACACAAATATACTGATTTTCTTATCAAATTTTAATCCATTTTTTGTATTTTTAAAGTTATGTGCGTTCATTTTCATCGATTCAGAAAAATGTTTAAAATGTTTTCTCTTCCTACAATATGGTCAAAATCTCTACCTGTTTACATAAAATCAATAGTCCTGGTAAGCAAAATTAGCTTCAAGTCAAAAAGGTGCCAGGTTTTATAAGCAGTGTACCGCAAGATAAGGACTTATACACCATTCAATCACACATCCTGTATCCTATAGAGACATGGAGTGACAAAAGGATGACACGGATGAAATGAACCAGGATATTTGTGAAATGACAAGCAGAACTGTCTCCAGACCTCTTGGTATCAATACCAACAAATAATATATGCACCTTGTGAGGCTATGCGATTTTGAAATAACATAAAGAAATACATAATTTATGCATTCATTGTTTAATGAAAAGTTCCATAATGTATATACAGATGAACTTCGATATCTCGAACACTGATATCTTGAATACAATGGATATGTCGAAGCGATTTGTAGGTCCCAACCACTTATTTTTAAAAATTTGATATCTTGGATACTCGTATATCTCGAAGTTTTTTACCAGTCCCATCTAGTTCGAGCTAACGAGGTTTGACTGTGTGTCTATATACTTACCAGTTGATGAAAGAACTCTTTCCAGCTGAGTGATTGCCGATTAAGAGGACGGAGATCTTTTTTCTGGGTGCAAGTAATGTTAGGCCCAAACTCTCTGCAATCTTTACAAGGCCTTAAATGATACAAGGTAAGAATACCTATCAATATTATCTCCAATTAATATCATATAATGTATTCTACTTTATGCAATACTCTTGCCCCATTCACCTCAATGACCTTGCTCTAATCTCCTTATTTATTGCCCTTGCCCCTATAAACACCATTTTTTGTTTATGTTTTTTTTCTTGGTCCAAAATTTAGGACAACCCTTATCATTACCATAATTTTTTATAACAAAGAGCATACGGTACCAGAATAGACTCATCTAATATTGTCTAAGAATTGGGACTATAGTGAAAATCCATTCAATGCGGGGGGTTTTGAAGAATTTCCTTCTGAAGAGGGGAGATGAAAAAATACCACTGCAAAGCATATGGACCACTATTTTCATATATGCTCTTCTTCAAGGAATTGTATACATACCAAATGTGCTACAAAATGAACTTTAAGAGCCTAAAGATCACAAACCAGGGGCATTCCTGCAAAAAACTTATGTATTTTTTTTAAATTCTTTCATTTTTTGCATTGGTGGCAATTTTCTGTTTCTTCCTTCCTGTCCCTCTTGTCACCTTATCTTGCCCTTTCTCAATCTAATGAGGCTAAGATGGTCTGTATCTCTTTTAACTCAAACAGGCTAAATCTTGAAGGGTACAGTTATTTGCAATATATGCTCTCTCTCTTTCTCTCTGCCTAGCGTTATTATGTGACCATTTTAAAAGGGACTGGTCTTGTTTTAATCATGACATTAAGATAAATCAAAGTACTGAAGTACTGACGGGAGTTGATTTTATCGATTATTATTTATTTTAAAATGAACGATATGTTATTTTGCATGGCAAGTAGTTTCCTATATTTATTTGAATTCTCCCACAGGAATTTCGTGAACACCCAATATGAATCATGTTGTTTAATATTCAAAGAATTATTCCATTAATCTATGTATCAGAAATCGAAATAGTTATGAGAAATTGTATGGACCCAAGCAAAATTGAACTCTAGTCTCGTTCAACCAGACTCTCAGCTGTCTCCGTTAATCTCCAACAAGCAAAAGAGACTCTCTGCTTGACAGAGATTTACGGAGACAGCCGAGCGTCTGGTTGAATGAGACCATATTGAACTCTGGCGTAGGAATACATAAAATGTACGACTTCAAAAAATATTTAAATTATTCTAACCATTTAAAATTTGACTTTTACAAGGTATCTATAAATAAGTTTCCTTGAAAAACAATGCTTAAGAACACATTACATCGAATTTATTGATTAGAACTATATGTTGTCAGCGGTGTGTTGATTTGTGCTTAGGTCCAAACACTGTTTCACTTTCAGTTTGCCTGAGTAACTGCATAGGAGAGTTGATTAAAATCAACTCCCAAAAAAAAGGATTATCAGAGTTTGAAATTTACTATACAGTACAGATCAGACCCAACCTAACAGTAGAGTAAACCCCTCTCGGTTTACTTTTTAGGGCCTGCTCTGCAGGCACCCAATAGTAATCAGTCTGTCCGTCTGTCTTTCTGTCCGTTATCTCTTGTCTGAAGCACATCTTCTCTCCACTTGGCCCAATCTTCACCAACAGAGTGCCTTTGGGTGAAGGGTGTGCACTGACCTTGAATCATGTTTCTAGGTCTAAGGTTAAGGTCATATAAAAATTATATACAAAATCCTTTTCTGGTGCATATCTTCTCTCTCATTAGTCAATTCTGGCTCATTCTTTGTTTACAGAGTGTCTAAGGTCAAAGGGTGTTCAGTGACTTTGAAGAAATATCAGACCACCAAGAATCCTTTTTTTCAGAGCTTAACTCCTCTCAGCCCTATTTGGCTCATATTTCACATAAACATAGCTTTTGAGTATACAGTGTGAATTGACATTGAACCAATTCTCAAGGTCAAATATAAAGGTCATAACAGAATTATACTGTATGAAAAATCCTTTTCCAGAGCATATCTTCTCTCTCTTTGCTCCAATCTGGTCCATACATCACCCACATGGAACCCTTCATAAAAAGGTATGCAGTAACCTTGAGTGATATTTATAGGTGAAGTGTCAAGGTCACATCAGATAACACAAAAATCCTCTAAGTACAAGCCAGTTAGGGCCATGGAAAAAGAAAATATATTCCAATCAAATGATCACTAAAGGTGATCAGAATCTAAGCTCTTGGCCACTACAAATCTTTTTTTCACCTATTTTTGTAGAAAGAAACTTATATGTCTGATGAAGAGTTTAACGAGATTAAGAAGGTAGAATAGAATTAGACTTTGCTTGGGATTTTTTTTTATTAAAAAAAAATAATAAAAAAAAAAAAACACTTGATACATATCTATTGATTTATCATTAGTGTCTTATTTATTTGGTTGTAAAGTTGTAACACACAGACTCCAAAATGAGATAACTCTGCTGCAGAACATAAAATAATTGGTATACCGTATTTCACGGAATTTAGGTTGATACTCTTTTCCCCTGACATGTGGACCTCGCCCTATTCATCGCTTCGCCCAATTTATGGTTTTTTTTTTGGTTGGAATTTTGCAAAAATTTATGCAACCCTCCAATAAAATCATGAGTGTTTACTGTAATACTGCTTGAATTTCTGTGTAAAAATCGTATGGATTTTAATCAATATACTGTAGTAATTTATCATTTAAACAAAATTAAATGTAAATAGATTTATTTCTTCTTACATTTCTTACTTAGATCACTGACTGAATCATTAAATGCTGTCATGCATTTTGATCGTGTGCTTACGATAAACAGGATATCGATTTCGCACGGTAAAAGTAAAATGAGAACCGTACAAAGGGTAATTACGGGGGGAAATATCGTCGGGTAGAAATAAAAAAAAACAATTTGTTTTCATAATAGAATACATGAACAAGTCTTTTTCTGTATATTCAACATCAAACTTTCGATGAAATTTTAGCCAGGTGTCTCTGAAATCAGTCTGGGTAGCGCTGACTTTATTTATACACAGTTGAACTCTCGGCACGTGCTACTCATGCCTGCAGGCTTCAATAAGATCAGAGGTTGACTCGTGTGTATATACACAGTAAAAAGTCACATAGAGACACAGGGTGGCATGTGCTACCGTAGTCATGCCTCCAGGCTAGGTAACTATCCCCCGGTTAACACCAGTTTGTACACATGGCAGGGAAGTAATAAAAAACGATCTTAAATTAAAACCGGCCGAACTGAATTATTTGGTTTGAAAATTTTGACGCAATTTCAGACATTTTCTTACGATGTTTTCAAGAAATACATTTTATTTCCCTTTTGTTTAAAACTGTGAAATAAGATTAAAGGCTACTATATGATAACATTATTGGTTTAAACCATTTATTCATTAGAACTAGCGGTAATTTTTCGACGAATTCTTCGAAGTCGACCTATTTATACTTTTTTTTATTTTATGGCTAAAAACGGCCTCCTTCGCCCAATAAACCGTATCGACCTAAATTCCGTGAAATACGGTATATATAAACACCCTTCCATTACCCCCTCCCCAATCTTATTTTTCTCTAGATGAAACTTCATGCGTACAAACGTATTTCTGATAAAATTAATTTGTAATTAGTTTTAACCAACATAAGAAAAATGAATTTTAATTGCCAATGCAGGAAGTTTGAGTACATTATTTTAAAAATTTAAAAGCAAAACTGTTTTGGCACGGCTTCTATATTTGCTTAATGTATGTTTGTCTTTGTGTTCATGGCATTTAAGTGTGTTTCTGAATATGGGTACATATACATATACCCATTGTGCCTTTACTCCTATCCCATTAATTACTCCTATGAAATAATATTCTTGAAAAGTACTTTAACGTTTCTTTGTGTTTAAGACATGCATGATAGATGCAATTCTTATTTGTAGTTAATATCTTCACTTTTCAGATATATAGTTATTTATATTTTTTTTCTAGTTGTTAGGTGTACCCAATGTACACAGTTCCCATTGTTGCACTAATCATTTTAACTTTATAATTAGTGTAAAGAATGAAAAAAAAATTGGATAAATTTTAAAATAAACTACTTGAAATCCTTTTCAGAGAATTTTTTTCTGTATTTGGCAATTCGGCAAATCACGTCGTGGTTTGGATTGTTGACATGTAACCTAATGTTCACACCCACATGACTCAAATTGTTGAATACTCACCTGTGCCACAGCTAGAAGGCTGAACAAAGGACGTTAACATAAGAATTGATTCTCCATCCCATGTTTATCTAATGGTATATAACTTGACATAAATGAAGAAAATGTTTTTAACAAATTACTAAAAATTAAAGAAGGAAAGCTTATTTGAAGGTCATAAAGTACTATGACTCATCATTCATCCAGACACACTCACAACCTGCTGCAATGATGCATCAACCCATCGATCCCCTCTCCTTTCTATCATTGTTCTTGCTCTATGCGGGAGAAAAAAAATCTCCTTTTTGATAGTCTGCCAAGATGTCGTCAAATAAAAAGTACTTATACGGTCGGAGGGAATGACCACGAACGAATAAAGAAAAAAAAATCCCTCAGACCAGTCTGAATTGATCAGACGGGATTATATTTAGAACATGCTAGACGGGTCATCCTATAAATTATTTGGAGAATTAAGACATGGAAAGAAAACGCCACGTTAATATTTCATTACTTAAACTTTAGTCTGATATTCTTCAATAAAATATGAAGCATGAACTGAAAATTTTTATTGGTAATTGTCCAAGAATGTGAAAAGTGCCGAGTCGGCTATAAATGAATGAAATGACGGAAATTCACCGGCCCATGCCCTTGTGAAATTGCACGGGTAATATTCAAACCGCCTCCCCTTGCAAAATAAGAAAAAATTAACTCACCATTATCTGGGTCTATGTAGAGGGTGTGACATTCTTTCAGAATCTTCTCGTTGATGGACTGGGTCGACGAGTCCGCAGCCGTTGCCGACGATTTCTGCTTAACTTTGCCAGACATCACACGGCTCCTGTCAAGTCGAGCAGACAGTTTATTGAGACCGAACGGAGATTGCGCATGACTTTCGAACAATTCTGCGCAATAAGACGAAAAATTGTCAGTAAAAATCGTCGAAATTTTCCGATGGCATTTGAAACAAACATAACCTCTATTATCGAAAAAGTATAACTTAAACAAAAATATATTAAATGACGGTTAAAAGCTCTTTCGCATTAGGAATTTTGCAATATTCTACTCACCCCTCCGTTCCTCAGTTTTCATTCCACGACTACTTCCGTCAGCTGATCGGAGAATGATCCCGAATTAAAAGATGCATAGATAATATCAAATATAGATTAAGTATCGTCTAGGCTACGTTTGTAAACTTTCAAAATTAATACAAGAGAATGTCACTCACAAGTTTGGCGTCTTTGATATATTTTTCATCTACTTCGGGCACATTCCGATGACGACACCTTTAAGCCGGCAATATTAACGAATGGTTGTTGAGAACGCAATTAAACTCCGGAGCTAGAGTAAACAAAGATGGCTTCCCTTGGACTTCTCGCTAATTATGGAAGTGATGAAGAAGATTCGTCATATACAGATTCTGATGATAATGCATCTAACTCTGTAACGTTAGTGAAGCTTTTGAAATATTTTTCATGTTGATAAATGCAAAATAATCATCGAGATAGATAAGACATCTGTGTGTATGCTTTCAGGTCCTGTGAAGCATCAATCTTGATTGAGCTCAATACTGGGTAGCTTTGAAAAGCTATACAGCTTAAATAAGCTAGATACAGATTTTTCTTTCCAAATCGGTAAAGGTCACAACCAATTAAGTGATACTTGTTTACCACATTGTTCCTTAAAACTGTAAAAACGTGACATGCAATATAATTTCCAAAAAAAAGCAGCCTC
This sequence comes from Magallana angulata, assembly GCF_025612915.1. Taxonomy (NCBI): domain Eukaryota; kingdom Metazoa; phylum Mollusca; class Bivalvia; order Ostreida; family Ostreidae; genus Magallana; species Magallana angulata. Next base: position 44,042,809 of record NC_069116.1, read on the forward strand.
TTTATAGAACAAAAATGTAAGAGCAAGTTGGCAATGAAAACCAGTTATGTTTAACAGTTAAAATGGTCCAGTGCAAGTGAAAGTTTACCCTGGTCAACAAGATAGTTAAAATGCATCACCATGAATCATTAACAGCTGATTAATCTTAACGAGGCTGAGTACAGAACGAGTATGCACGCTTTCGTGCAGCGTTTCATTTGTATTGTGACGTCATCTTTTTGCTTTGTTGACGCCATGGCGTAATAGTTTCAACTGCAGATATTCAACGAAATTGTTGAAAAAAGCGCGTTTGATGCGTTAAATTGATATTATATTATGGAATAAACATAAATGTCTCGGAAGTATAAGCTATATTTGGGCTTGGGTCGAAAGCCTGAAGAGGGTTTAGCAAGCCTAGCCCTCGGTCACGTTTTCTTAACTTGCCTAAATAATATAGCTTAATTCATATATTTCAAGACAGTAACAATGTATTTTATATTAAAGACCCTTAATATGTGATGTTATATATTTATTTATTACTTAAATGTGTCTGAATGTTTTGATAATACTATAAAGATCATCATTTCCGTCTTTGACAAATAAAAAATAGCGATTATCTGGCAAACTGGGAATTTGGGCATACAAAAAACAACTTTGATAAGACCCCCTGGAACAAACCAGGAGGTAAAAGGTTTTTTATTTGACCATTTTATGCCTTTAAGCAATAACTTTAATATGTAGAACAGAAAAGGAAATCCCTAGGGCAGAAATTTATAAAAAATGTAAAAAATGTGCAAAGTTGATACATTTCAAGCAAAATCCCATAGGGTCCCATGTTAAAAATTAACAAACTTTGAGATGACCCCTTAAACAAATGGTGTGGTAAATGTCTTATTTTTTATCTTAAGATAATAATTTTATCAGTAGAAACTCGTGTAAAAAAATTCATTAAAAAATCTAGGGCAGAACAAATTAGACCCGGCCTCGTTAAGCGAAGTGCGAGTACGCTAAAAAATTACAATGTCTTTAAATCAGTAAATAATATTGAGTTTAAACAAATACTATATATATGGGGGGTTGTCACGTGTCACAAAAGTTGCAAAAATGTGCATTTTTATTTGCGTCAGTCATTTTTTGCAATTTAAAAAGTTTCTTATAGGAAATGATACAGGATATAATATCTGTGTATTCAATTATTTGCAATTTAAAAGAGGTCGTGAGAAAAGCGAAAAATAGATAAACATGAAAACTACTGGTATTGCGAAGATTAGTGAAACATTTGCATAAAAAACAAAAAGTTATCAATACATATTTTGGTGTCTCAACACACAAATTGTAGTGTTCAGTATCACAGGATCAATTTGACTTAATGAACGAGATAAAAAACAGGGTTATATTTATTACTTATTAGGTTTGTTACTGACTGACTATAAAAATATATCGGATTGATCAATCTCATAGATGGCGAGGCAAAGCCGAGCTGTCTATGAGATTGATCAACCCTATACATTTTTGTAGTCAGTAACAAAACCTAATAAGTGTTTTGTTTTCACGAGGACTATGATGTGACACATTTATTCACAAAAGCGATGATCTACGCAAAAACGCAAACCCAAGTACAATTTGCCTAACATCTCAACAAATTTAACTCATTTAATTTCTTCAAAATTATCAATCTCACCTTTCAGGTACTCTTTGAAAATCCTTGCTTCACCCACGTTCACTTACAATGTTTTGTTGCTGTTCAATTTTAAATGTTTTCCCCTTTCCTCTATAGAGATTTTAGCAAATCTCGACGCTGCCATTTTGTTCTGCTCCAGACACAACAATGTGACGTCAATATTTAAAGTGCAACTACTCTAATTTTAAAGAATTTCAAAGGGCAACTACTCCAAATATTTTAAGAACTTAACAACATGCTGTTACTGTATTAAATAATATGAAATGTCGAAGTGAATAGGCAAAGCGTCGGCCAGTGACAGCCATATTGCCAAATATTACAGGTTATCCTCACTTATGGACATAGAAATATATCAGGCGGTCATGTGCTATATTTAAACCAAATGAAAGTGTGACATTTCAGTTCAAGGGAAAACAAAGAAAAGTAGGGGATCTAGACATTCAATTAATATAGTGTTACATATTTTTGATTTACCAATCCATATATTGTGGTACATGTACTTTTGGAAGAAAGTGCACATTTTTTTTTAATAAACCATTGGAAAATACCAAATATTTGGTTCAAAACATCACGTACGAGAAACAAGATGATCTTCACAATGTGAAATTTTCATTTTATAATATCACTAAGATGCTTTATTTTTCTGAATGACACCACATTTAGTCCTTTTGATATGCCTTTCAATACTGATATGTACTGGTTTTTAGAGCATACATGACATGATGTATATAGCTAAAAATTTAAGCATTTAAGCAATGTTATCATCTAATCCCTCATGACAGATCAATACATTTATTTCAAAGATGGTGTAGAAAAAGAAAAAAAAAAATTCAGGATTTTTCATAACAAGAATTTGCCATGGTTTCTGGTGTTATGTCTCCACAAACATCTTTTAAAGTTTAATTATATACTCTAAATATTCATCAATCTTTGTGCTAGAAAAGCCTTTTGCACATTTTAATGTTTAATTTATACATTTGCATTTAATCATAATTTGATAACTTGAAGAGATTTTTGACATCCTTAACAGAGCTGTGTCATTTATACTTAATCAGTTCAAATCAGCATTAGGGAGATTTCTTTTGATAATACCGGTATATTTTGCCATCTAAGATCCCTCCCATAATACTTATAAATGATGAATATAAGCCTCAATATAAATTCTAGAAAATAACTCATCACTTGTTTACTCTGTTTGTGCAGGATAAAAAGTGACAAGGAAGAAAAAGCAAAACCAAATTTCTTTGATGCAGGCGAAAGCAGCTCTGAAGAAAGCAGCAAAGAGGAAGAAACTGATAGAAAAGAAAAACTTCCGAACCCCATGCTAGGGGGTCTTCCCCGGCCAGTGTTTGAAGAGGGCAATGATAAAGAATTACTATCTGTGTTCACAAACCCTTATGAACAAGCTGAGCAAGCCAAAAATACTGTTCTGGAAAAACATGTGAAAATGGTGGAGAGGAATATCCCCAAAGGAAAAGCGGGTCAAGTCTGTTTTAAGTATAAGAAAGGCAAGTGTCCATATGGGAAAAATTGCAGATACTCTCATGACTTAAGTTCAGAACTGATTTCAAAACCTGCAGCAATAACAGAGGAAAAACCAGTTTTTGATTTTCAACACCATTCTATGACTGTGCAAAATATTGAACCAGAGCTGGAAGACGATGACAGTTATATGGCAAATGCCAAAAGAAAAAAGAGGGCAGGAGTTACAGATCATTTAGTACCCCCCAAAAAAGCGTTAAAATCCCTTGATAAACAGAGACGCAATGAGAGACCATGGACTATGTCAGAATAATGAAAATAAATTTTAATTAGAAAAGGTTCTTTTTTTTTGATAAAGTGCAGAGTTGTCTTCCTGCAGAATATTTACATGTACTAGTTTTTTGAAAACAGCAATCCAGGGAAGTATAAAATTTATGAAATTTAAATTATTTCATATTTATGATATCCAATCACAATTGTTGAATTATATAATGTGATACAATATCAGATGATATAAATTGAAGTATCACCTGACAATGTATATCTCCAAATTTTTATGTCGAGGAAAACCTCAGCAAATGGAAATAAAAATGGATGAAAATACAATCTGCATATAATATGTATTACCGGTATATAGAAAAAAAAGAAGAAAATGCAGTTTATACAATCAAAACATGTTTATCAGAATGTAAATTCCAGGCATATTACATGTACAGATGAGTAACATTTTAAAAAGTCAAGTGCATTCACAACAGGTAAACATTTTTACAACAGACAATTGTAATTAGGAAGGCCAACTTAATTTTTCTATCATTTATTTCAAATTTTTCTATCATTTATTTCAAATGTCAAAGTAGAACCAGTGCTGTCTGTGGGAGTTGTATGTACTTTGTATATACCCCTACATAATTAACTGCTTTTGCATATTTTTCCTGAAACCTTTTTTATGTCAGATATAATAGATGTTCTATTAGGGTACCACATATAAAAAAATTTATACAATAAAATGTAACTGAAATTCTAAATATTTATTTCTTGTAAATTTTCCCAGGGGATCATGTTTTACATCATCCAATGACAATTCTGGTAGAGGCCACCATGCTCATTTTAACCATGTACATGTACTTGTGTTGCTTCTTAGATTTCCAGCTTTTTAAAATTTTAAAAAATTAACTCACACAAATTTACTAGAATATGATCAATACAATTCCATTGAACGCCAGAACTCCTTTACATCATGAGGCAATAAATTTCAGAATTTGATAGAAGCACTATTGCTCATGATCTACTGATAGGTTGTCTGCTAGATCATGTGACCTAGACAGCAAGAAGATTTTTAAAAGAATAAATACACAGTCAATAGTGCCCCAACTTTGCACTTGATCCCCCGATTCACCTACAGTAGGTCATGAATTTCTGAGCTCATTCTTATCTTGCTTCCGAGATACTGTCAGTAGAAGATAATTAAGGTCTGGGACTATATATACTGTAAATTCCTAATTAAATGGAGAAATAAATACACAAAAAATCGTGAAAAGCAAACCTTGCAGATTTTAAAATCTCAATTTTATTTTTCAGACAGATGTATAAAACTAAATAAAACTACTATAAAAATTCGGCATTTGCGATTTTATATTCTCGATCTGATGCAAAACGGATGAATCGCAGAATTAAGTACTAATTAATACTTGCATAAATGAAGGAATCTACAGTATATTTTAAGTTTAGTAGAATCACTCTTGCTCACCATTACAGAGTATCACCATTTGGTCTTGCTGACTTCTTTTTTGTTGGGGAGTAGAGAATTTTTTTTTTTTTTTGAAAAAATTTAGTGTTGGGGGAAGGTATAATCATCATTTGCTTTCTCCTTGTGAAAGATGCTTCACAAATTTTATCAACAAAATGGCCCAGTGGATTATGATATGCTAATAATGAACGACAAGCTATATATACAAAAACAGATAGTCTTAGACCACCTGAAACTTTTCCATCTATCGAGACAGAATAATATTGGATTGCTTGTATTTTTACATCATTATAGCACACATATGCATTGATATATTGAAAATAAACATAACAAAACCTAGTATTTTAAATTTTCATCAGGATTGGGCCTCGGCCTGTTAAGTACTTAAATATTTAGTAAGGAAGTAAAGGCTAATATTTTAAATAGCTTATTTCTAAGAATAGGCTTAATTATAAAAATGGGGAAAATGTGCTAGAATAAGGACAATGTTGGTTGTCTCTGTTCGGCTCTATTTAAATGTGTGAAGTAATGATTTTTTACATTACGTTTGTTTTTTAAACAATAAATATTATTACTGCAGAATAAAAAACATTATCAAATACATGTACTGTGGAATCATTAAATTTTGTTGGGGCCAATTTTCGTCGATAATTTTACAGGTTTGTGGGGACGTAATTTCGTGTATTCTTATATATCTACAAAAGGAAATATGACTTTATTTTCCTAATTTATCAATTCGTGGAGGATGTTATTTCGTGGATGAGAGGTACCCATGAATTCCCCGAAAATTGAGCCACCACGAAATCTAATGATTCCACAGTATCCATATACTGTTGCACAGGTTAGTGTTGTGGCTCATAGGTATCTCGTCAGAACCAGAAATGGTAGAGGTAGACTTGGATATAAATGAAAAACATTTCTTTTTAGTATTTTATTAAATGATATTTAACAAGCCTGTATTTACATGCAGCCTCACTCAAGATCTTTTCATAATAATAAGACGGTGTGTGGTCCATTCAACACTTTATCTGTACATATAATCTGCCTGCAGGTTGGCTGCAATCTCCACCTCCCATTTGTCTCCATTGCTCAGTAGCTTTTCTTTGTTGTACAGAAGTTCTTCATGGGTCTCAGTGGAGTATTCAAAGTTAGGACCCTGAAAATAATACATCAAGCATGTTACAATCCTCCATTGCTTCTCTCTCTCTCTCTCTCTGGCCATTTTTAAAGAAAATATCCCCAACAGATATTCAAATCATAGCTTTAAAATTTATAAGCCTGCATTTGACTATTGAAATATTTTTTTTCTCTACAGAGTCCAATATGTTTCTGTTTGAACATGACAGAAAACTATTACTAGTATTACATAACACAGCATAACAAGCCTTGGATCAAGTGTCTTTTAAAAACTAATATTTTTCGATTCTAAATTTAATCTGTTGTGAATTGATATGTCCATAGTAAATAGAGAAGTGGATACTGTGAATGAATCATATTTAGCATGTTCATGTACAACATTTGGAGGAAAATGATTTTTTTCAACAGGTTAGCAGAGATTTGATTTAGAGCATTTCTGAATGTACCTATTTACATGATATGTGCATGACATGCTGTAAACATATTACATCTGGCTGTGTATTCTTTTTTGTGTTTTTGGCGGAAAGCTGCTTCCACTAAATTAAGTACATCGCTAAATGCCATTCATATGTATTGTAATAGGCACATTCAGAAATATGCTAACTCAAATCCACACCGAAATGTTGAAAAAATCTTTTTCCGCCATATATCATACAAGCTAAATATGATTATATCATCTATATAATATCAATAAAAGACTGTATATTAAGAGCCTTAAAACAACTCCACAATATCAGCATCATACTTTAAAATTTGTACACATTAGATGTAAAGTTTTTAATAAATTATTTCTATAATGAAACAAATTTAATGCTTTTGATATTAAAATCTGACATAAATTTAACTTTTTCAAGTAAATTTAGCAAGTTTTGCATAGATTTTCAATCTGGTTTTCTTGAATGAGCAAAATATATTTATCAAAGAATAATCTACTCTAAACTACTGGGTAATTTACTGACAGCAAAATTTTACCGGTACTTGCTCAAAGCTGTGCTCAATTATTTCCAATTTGAATATGTTGAGAAAATTTTTGTCTTAAATGTTTTGCAAACATAGTGTCATTTTTTCACCTCAAATACTGCTATTGAGCAAATAAATGAAAAATATATCTTCTACCCCTTCTATAAAATAATAAAACAATCTTTTCACCTGAAACACAACAAATTCGACATTTTTACATTATCTCCTGTAAAAATTGTTCCTCTTCAGAAAAACTGATTGTAAAATTTGTATTCTTGATTCTTCTTTTTGAGGATGAAATAGTATACAAATATTTCAAATATCAGTTCACACATGTACATATGAGAAATTCATGTACTTTTAAATGTTATTTAAGTATTGAATCCTTATTTTTTGAAAGATATAGTCTCATAACTGCAACGGTGTGTGCATACAAATTGAATAACGCACGTTAGCGCGTTATGAAAATTTGTTTGCACACACCGTTGCAGTTATGAGACTATATCTTTCAAAAAATAAGGATTTAATGCTTATATTTACATTTTTTTTACCTTCTTGTCTTGTACGCAAATGCGAATTATACCTCAAATTTATTGTATTATCCTATGGGTAAGTTCAAATTAATGGAAGAGCCACAGTAACAGCCACAAGCGTGATCTTTGATTTTCGCTTGTGACATTGTATTTAGCAGCGTTAAACGTTTGTGACATCACAATTAAAAGTCGTGATTTAACCTATTAGTACCCTGTCTGTGTTATGGTGCTATATCTGCGGTAGCTTTACATGCAAAATATATGTGGAATGTAAATATTAGAAAATGGCAATGTATACTGGTATTTCCTTAATGTAATGTTCTTTCCCCAAAAGTGTCCGATTTTTATTTCCTTCTCACCAAACTTTCTAATAAATTGTATGCACTTTATAAAGTTAAAAATAACTCATGAACCACTTAGCTCACCTGAGCATCCAACTTCATTAGGAAGAGCAGAAGTTTGGAATTTACAATGTATTAAATGAACATACACTTAAAGGATTTCACAAATTATACACCACTTGCTGTTACGAAGGAGAATGCTTTTCAAGATATTTCCATAATTCAACCTACATTAACCTTTACCTAAATCTACACTATTTAATGATGATTCAACATCATGCACCAGTAAAAATATGTTCCCAAGAAACAATGAGCCAAAATAGTGCCCATAAAATTTATATGAATTTAAAGCATCCTTTCAGAGTGTTGTTTAAAGTTTGATGAAATGGTGATCTCAGGGTTCAAAACAGGGCCACAATAGGAGTTTGAAGATTAACATATGCTTATTCTTTTCCATCAGATAAATCGATTATAAAGTCCTTCTTGGGAGATGACAAACAACAAACACCCACCTCAACAATAGCATCCACTGGGCATGCTTCCTGACAGAAGCCACAATATATACATTTCGTCATGTCAATATCATATCGTGTCGTCCTCCTGCTACCATCAGCTCTGGTCTCAGCCTCGATTGTAATGGCCTACAAAAGAATTAGTACAATTAGGTAACCACTCCTCTACCTTAACCACAAAGCTGAGTATCTTTTCCTTTTCTTGAAGCTTTAAGTTATGGTGAGCTTAAATTGTGCACCATGCATTGGCATTGTCAAATTGTTTTAAATTAACTTTGGTTAGAGAATCATTTGTAATAGTGCTTACAAAATTTCAGTAAATTTTGAAAATTTGAGGAAAAAGTATACCTGAGCAGGGCAAATAGCTTCACAAAGCTTACAAGCAATGCACCTCTCCTCCCCAGAAGGGTATCTTCTGAGGGCATGCTCACCCCTGAATCGTGGACTCAAGGGGCCCTTTTCAAAAGGATAATTTATAGTGGCTGGCTCCTTAAAAAGCATACCAAGTACAGTTCTTCCTCCTATGAAGTAAAACAAGAAATTGAATATTCTTGCACCTTATCAAAGAGAAAATTTTGATTTTATAATTAAGGTCTTCCGTTGGAAACGGAAGACCTTATTGTTTTTGCTTTGTTTCTTTTCCTCTATTATTATTATTATTAATTTTTTTTTCTGTCACGTTTTCTTAAAAACGCTTCAGCCGATTTTCGTGAAACTTTCAGATCTTATTCATGACAAAATTTGTAAGAAAATTACACGAGATTTTTTTGGTCGTCACTTCCGGTACCGAGATATTAAAGATTTTATGTTTTTGCTTGTTCACAATTTTTCTCAAAAAGTATTCAAGATAGGACTTTCAAATTTTCAGAGAAGGTAGAGAGTGAACGGCCGCAGTGCCCTTCGCATATCCGAACGTCCGCCGTCACTTCCGGTCGTCACCGGAAGGAAATGAAAAACCTTAATTTTTTAATTTTTTGGATTTGAATTTTTTTTATTTTTTCATTCGATAGAGACGCTCTCAAAACTTCAGAATATGAAATTCGTTTTAAAATCAATCCACGAGTTCTTGAGATTTTGGACTCCAAAGTTCTGAAGCGAGGGTCCGCGTAGCTCAGTTGTTAGAGTGGTGGACTTGTGCCCAGGCGACCCGGGTTCAGTCCCTGAGTGCCGAATCTTTTTTCTCTCTCATTTGTGTTTTGATTAATGGGTTTATCTTTAAAATGATGAATTTGAATGTTTTCCGTTTTATTTTTGTCATATATAAAAAAAGATAGCGGCTTTTTTTAGTACAAATATAGAGCTCGTCGCATCGCCGACATCAAAGACATGCTGCCGAAGTGCCCCTGCAGTTCGACCGCATTAGAGTTCGCTGGGTCGCTTTGCCGGCATCAAAGAAATGCCGCCATCTCAATGACTGTATGCACACAACATTTAGCAATGCACCCACGTTATTCTACTCGTCTTAAAAAGGAGTGCTTAGTATTTAATCCCATATATAGATACACACATGCATGTATACATGCGTTTATTGACATAGGTTGCTTATATATTGATTTCCTGAACATTATAAAACGCTATGTAATCTCTCTCTCTCTCTCTCTCTCTCTCTCTCTCTCTCTCTCAAGTACAAATGTTTTAGCATTTGAATAAGAACTAGTACAGGTAACGTGGAGTAAATTGGATAGAAGCTAAATGTACATTGGCGTCCAAAAATTATACATATTTTATATCAAGTTACGGGATAATGTCTATGGATTCAAATAATTTGAAATTCATTGTTAAATGATTGTCTTCTTACTGATTGGAAGTCAACGCTAAAAAGTCATTTTTATTAAAGATGGTGTACTTTTTCCTTTTTTGTGCATGTCTATATACTGATACAAATCTGTTGCCTGTCGGGATTAAGAAAAGCCTCCGAAGTTTATACACATAACTATACAAACGAACCGGTGACTGCGACAAGGTTTTAAAACTGACCACCCGTTTATGAGTGTTTGAGCCTAAGAATAAATAGATGTAAAAAAAATCAATAGTTACATCTTTCAAACAACGCTTATATATTGTTCTAACATATGTATTTTATTTAGAAATTGTGTAATATGTGATATTTAGAATTTAATATTCTACGTTTAATATAGCAGTCAACGACCGACCCCCCCCCCCCCTCCCAATTCATAAATCATTTAGTTTTTCTGGCCCGATTTTACTTGATGTTTGATCTTGGCCCTTTAATTTTAACTAATTACCATTCTAGATTACTGTACTAATTACCAGACCAATTCGTTCATTAATAACAGAGTTATGAAGTTTTTGGTATTTGAGTTTCAATTGTCGTGTTTGACATGTACTATAAAAAAATTTTTAACTCCCAAGCCCTTCACTCAATCCTAATGAAAATTTGTGAAAATGAACCTCGGACCCCATTCTTATTGTGTGTGAAATATGCAGCGGATTGAACAATTAAGACATAATTCCTGAAATTAAATGGCGCTTATTGCCTATACCTGGAAATTAAATTTACACAGTACATGCACCGACCCCCCCCCCCCCCCGCCTCTTCCTATTCACAAAATCATTTAGTTTCCCTGGCCTGATTTTACTGGATCTGTCATCTTGAACCTTTATTTTCAACCTTGTTCAAGTCTAGATTACTGTACTAATGACCAGACCTGTTCGTTGATTTTTAAGAGAGATATGAATTTTTGGGCATTCGAGTTTCGATTGGCGTGCTTGACATGTACTGTAGAAAAAAATTCTAACTCCCGAGCCCTTCACTCAATCCTAATGAAATTTTGTGTAAATGTACCTTGGACCCCATTCTTATTGTCTGTGAAATATGCAGCGGATTGAACAATTAAGAAGAAATTCCTGAGATCAAACGGCGAGTATAGCCTGTACGGGGACTTTACACAGTACAAGGGATGTAAGCAGCCGCGTAATATTTCTGTTGCATGTCTTGTTTTCCGTTTAGTCTGTATGTACGATAGCGTGTGAACTACTTATGAATGTTAGAACTGTGGAAATTACTGTCATCAAATTTTTACCGAATAAATTTACGTGTTACTGATTTCGTTATTTCTACATTTATAAAGATTTTATCAATCCTGCTGAAATAAAACAGTCAAACATAATAGTAAACGACACGAAAAAACATTCTCAACACTGAAATACATGGGTAAAATGCATCAGTCATTGTTTTAGGACTTCCCCTAATTGTTGTTAACCGAATCTGAGATCCACACCTCAAAATTCTATTTTCGATTTATTTAAGACGAAATTCAAGGTCGGGTCTTTTCACCCCCCCCCCACTCCAGACACAAACACGCATCAATATTTCAAATGACCTCGCACTGTTACCTAACCTGAATTGTCAGACATCTTACACGTTGTTTTTCATCTCATACAAAAACTCAGCTCCTCTCTCGGGCGTAAACTCCCAAAATTCAAAGGCAAATTCGGGAATTATTTCGCGTCAGCCATGTTTTGAGACACCTGCAAAGGCTGTGTGTTCTAATCTCGCCGGAGCCAAGATTTTTTATTTCTCTCTATTTCTTTCTCTCCTTTTTATCTAATTTTCTAACTAAAATATTCAACATAAAAGGGTGTTGGACTGTAGTACAAGTTGAAAACACTCTTTAATTAAGATTAAGACAAAAACAGTCTTTTATTATTAGGGTCTTCCGTCTTCAGTGGACGGAAGACCTCCTCGTTGCTCGCAACGAGATCGTGTCTAGTGTGTACATATATTCATATCCTGGGGCAATTACCGTACTGTGAAATCATTTAAATTCATGGGGGCCAATTTTTGTGGACTGCAGGTGTTTTGCTTATTTGTGGGGATGAAATTTTGTGGATGTGTCAGTTTTCGGTTTCAGTTAGAAAACTAACTATTTCATGATTTATTTTTGTCAAGGATGTAAATTCATAGGTGAGGGCTACCCACGAATACCACAGAAATTGAGCCACCACAAATTCTAATGATTCCACAGTATAAAGCCATTTTAACTAGAGCTTAGACTTTGGGCAGAAAGTAACAAACTGGATGGGGCCGCCATTTAGATGAAGTTGGGTATAAACTGTCTAGTCATTGGCTAATAGATATGAATACATTGAATGCAATGACCCTTGTTCAATTTTATCCAGGGCTGTATATTTTAGTTTAAAAAGCATTAATTTCACAAAACAAAGCAGATCTTGAGGAAAAAACTTTTTTGATTTTGACAGTCTATGAATTCAATGAGCTTTTCTTATCAAATGAAAAAAAGGACATCAATATTTGACAACTTGTTTTAGTGAGCAAACTATCAAAAACTATAGATAGTAAAATCCCAATGAAAGTCCAAATTCTTGTTAAAATGGATCTGTAATTGCAAAAACATACTTCAATCATGTTTTTCAGTTTATAATAGCAAGGCGTTCTGTAGACTCCTAATACTAAACATAAGGAATTAATTACTATCTGTGTTAGTTTGCGAGAAGATCCCATGGTGGATTTTAAATTCTTGCTTTCATTTTTTCTGAAAGTTGTGAATTACATATTAACATAACAAAAGTTCAGCACTCACAATTTTATATTCTTGCAATTTGATAGAAATGGCAGAATCACAGAATTTTGAACTTTAAACATAAAATAAGGAAAAACAGTATTTTTTATTTGTCTAGCAGTTGATATTCAACAAAAAACACCTCTACATATGTAATTATTATTTACATGATACATGACAGAAGATTGTTAATATGGCAAGTTTGCAGTTGATCAGAACTCAGAGGTGTGCTTAGTGGAGTGAGTACTTGAAAATTTAATGCATGCATGCTAATAATCTCTATACCTACAACACAAAATTTTGGCAAGCACTAGCAAGCACCTGCTCTGCTGAACATACCACTTTTTAAACTTACCTGCAATAATCTCCTGGAGAAATGTATAAAAAACAAATCTGTCTGTCATTGCTTCAAATGTGACCTCAGGTTCTTTTTTGGATACAATAACTGAAAATCAACACCAGAAATAAGCTTACCATAGCTATTATACTCTAAAAAAAATCTTGATCAATTTGTTTTCTCTATACTTATACATGTACATGCATTCATAACCTGATCACAGTTCTAGGATAATTGAGCAATGTGGTCTATAAACTTGACATTTCGGGCCATATAAATTTCTGAACCTATTTTCAATTTCTGCATTGTTTAAGATGACCATAAAAAAGGCATACGCCAAAGGTAATAAGTATATAAATTCAGCCAAAATCAGTGAAAAATCATGGAATAGAAACTGATACATTTGTATATTAAATATATACCAGCATATCAATCGGTACTTTCAGACTCAAATGATTAAACTTCGTACAATGTCTAACTTTTGGAAACCAAAATAAGTTTTTTTGAAAAAAAAATTATAATTTAAAAAAAATTTAAGCCATACACATACCATATTTGTTTCTGTTTTGAGATGTAGAGAATGCTCTGGTGGCTTGGTTAAATATTCTGCTTTGCTGGCCTGTGGAGATGAATAATATCAATATCAGAATAATTTATGTTTCTAATATTCTCTATATTCAGAACTTGATAAGACTTACTATTGAAATATCTGCACTAGCATTCCTAATTTTTAACAATCTTTATACAACTTCAAAGGAAGAAAGTGTTAATTATACTCTGTTCCAAGTTTCTGCTTTTACCACCTTTTGCTTTATATTTCAAAATCATATGTTGAGTTTTTATGTTTTAAATAACCCCTCTATCTCTTCAGGTTTCAATACACAATCAAAAATAAAAAGTCTACAGCATTGCATACTACTATCATGACATGAAAAGTACCCAGGTGATATTATGTTGAAAAATTTTGTGAAGAGTCCTAAGAATTTCTAAATGGATAAAAGATGTAAGATTTTCCCATAATAAATCCCTCTATGACATATATTTCTATTCCTGCGAATTTCTCCAGGTAGGCCCTATAAGGAGGGAACGTGTGAAAGAAGATACCTTAGAATTTTTTTCACCCATTGATTTCAACTGTTTTTCACAGTCAGGTTTGAAAATTAAACAAAAAGTGAAGAAAATGGTAACCTGGACAGACTTTAAAAAAAAATAATTTGATGACACAGGCACGTATGTTGTTTTATTTCAGTACTGTACAATTTTACATTTTAATTCTCCATAGAATTAAAAAATCTTCTTATGTGATGCATTTTTTGAAAAAGATTTAAATGAGATGAATGGAAAAATAATAACTGCATAGCTTATTTTACAAAATAATTAGATATCTACATGATCTATGTTTTGTAACCTGGGGAAGAGAAAATTCGGACGCAAACCTTGCCAAGGTGATGGGCAAATTGGTCACAATTTAAAAAATATATATTGGAAGAATACTTCTGTGAATTCATTGCACCAAGTTTAACATATTGCATTAATCATACCTCGAGTTCCAAGAGAATATAACAGTTTTGTTGCCATTTTTTGGCAGAGAACCCGAAGCTACATCAAAATACCAAACCCGAACTTTAAGCTAAACCTCGGGATCGGAATACAAAGCCTAGTTGTCAACAAGCTTTTCCTGAAAATCTCTTGGACAGTGATCTGTTAAAACCTAGGTTTGCCTTCAAATTTTTCGATTTCATATTGATGATATCATCTGTTATATTCGTAGTACAGAGAAAGAATACTGTTCTTTTTCACTGTAACATTACAGATTCTAAACTTTTAAATGCCAAATTTCAACAAAAAGCATTGTGTAATTTTTCCAGATTTTAATGGAAATTAAAATCTCATTTGGTCACTAAATTGATCCCATTTTTATGGTGTTCCGATTGGGCCACGTGGACCTTCGCACTTTTGCTTTGAAGAAAAAATGCAAGAGTGCGAAGTTGTAAAGGCGATTATGCAAAGTTGCGAAGCGAACTAAGGAGCAAAAGTGCGAAGATGCAAAGGCAAAAATGTGAAGTTGCGAAGGCAAAGGAGCGATACTACTATCGCTCCTTCGCCTTGGCACTTAAGCTCTCGCCATTTCATGTTTGTGCTCTCTATTGTTTAAACATGTGGGTAACAATTCCCCTATAGCGTGACAGTCTCGCTACAGCGAGATCATCTCTCTTTACAGTAATAAAAACATTCCCCTCTCCTCCTCTAGATTTATGCATTAGCAAGGACTACAGCATAATAAATTTAAAATGTTACTGTGTTCGAACCATGATAAACAGACAGCTGATAAGTGACAGCAGTCTGAAAGTGTATGTGTATATATACACATTATGGAGGGCATTACATTTTATGTGGAGTATATAATGATTAGGCATAGTCAGCAATGGTTAATGTATATATCTATATATATGTCACATTACACATTAAAATATTAATATAAACAATCATAGTAAGCATGATGGCCTAGTGCATGCGTGCCAATAATATCTGAGGTTAATTGGCAAACCTTTGGCGAGTACAATTCTCGCATTAAATTCCATGTAATCGTCCGAGACTAGCTAAAAGCAATAAAAAAAGGCAAAGGCAAAGTTGTGACAGGAGAATAAGCAATAGTAATATTGCTTCTTCACCTTTGCACACTTTGCAACTTTGTGCTTCGTAGTCGCATCTTCGCACTTTTGCTCCTTCGCCTTCACACTTTTGCAGTTACGTAACTTTGCTCTCTCGCATCTTCACTCTATTTTGAAAGTGCAAGGGTCGAAGTGGCCCCATCGGAACACCCTACATTCTACTGTAACTGTACAAAATTTGGTGTGTTTTAAATTTACTCCAAGTAAAACAACATCTTTAATTATAATTTTAAGAATAAATCTAAACTTGAAACTATCCTGTTGTGTAGTAAATAGGGTATTGTAATTTTTGTTTACACACATGGTCTTAATTTATCAGCAAGATGTTCAGCAAAGTTGATAGCACAAAAAAGAATCAATTCCTGGAGCAGACAAAAGCACTGAGGGAAGAAAGGGCCCAGGACAAACTGAAGCATGATGCATCCATTGTTATACAAGTATGATTTAACAATACATGCATATGTTAATTTTAATTTGTAGTATTATGTAGTACTTTGAAGTATTTAGAACGAAATGATAAATGAGGTTATAGAAATAAGAATGTAAATACATATAATACTCAACAGGTCACATTAAGAAAAATTTCATTAACATCTCCTGCATGCTCACAATAGAGAGAGCATCATTGAAAGGAGAGATAATATTTTTTCATTTTATACCATTTTATTTTACTTTTAAGACAGTGATTAGAGGACTCGATTTATTTCTAATTGGTCTGATGTAAAACATTTGACAAAAAAGAAAATCAATTGACACGAATCAGTCGCTTTATTTTTTTTCTAAAGAAAGTGATCAATTTACACATTAAGTGTTTGTGTCATTTGATTGTCCTCCTATCTTCAAAGGCAGATCTGCATGCAGGCATCAAATGATGCAAAATTCTGTAAATTTTTTTTTATTCATTCAGGCTGGTGCTCGAGGATTTATTACCAGGCGAAGATTACACAGAGAGATTTGGTAAATGATATTAATATCCATAGCATGTGGATGTGACAATTTTTTTTTATTCATGCAACATAAGGCAAATTATACTTTTAAATGTATATTTTGAACAAAAAAATGGTCATAACCTCATTATACATTTGTTAATGTATGTCCAATATGCTGGTACACATAAAATTTCCTTGCCCTTTTATTATTTTTTTTTTAGAAAGATTTCTTTTACTGATATTAACTAATAAGAAATTTAAAGATGTTTTTTTTTCCCTTTTTACATTTTCATTTAGTAAGGAGATTGGGGATGTGCTGCAAATTCCACCAGATCCTGGGGCTGAGTACAAACCGAGACTCAAACAAGGTAACCTTACAGATGAGTTCTTGTAACTTTATCATTAACATCTGTAGAAAAATAAAGCGATATCATTTTGGCAAGAGCTGCAAAAACACCTGATTTGAAAGCTTGCTTCTTGATTTGTAAAAAAGTTTATAATTAAATTAAATTTTGATATATGTACTTACTAATTAACATCCTTTCTCATTTTTTTTTTCTCAAAATATTGTAATTCAACATGAAACATATGTCAGTTTTTTTGCGCAGCAAGATTATTGTACACAAAAAGGAAAACATTAGTATATCCAAATCTGAATGTCGTTCTTTTTTTTTTAGCATTGGATGTATACAAGGCAATCCAGAAGTTTTTCTTCATCTTTAACAAGGATAAAGATGCAGGGGTATTTTTTTATTTACTACCGGTAGATAAATACTATCATGCATGGAGTAAGATTTAAAACCTACTTGTGTTTTGTTTGAATCAAGCATAAAACAATGGATTTTTTTAATACATGTGTACATGTATGTTGCCGTATTAAAATCTGTCATAAATTTGTCCCTTTTTATAACTTGTGCAGATTTCCATGAGGGTAAAAGATACTTATACAGAGGACTCAGTCTCAGATCATATGTAGTAGATCTTTAATGGCTCATCAATAAGTCTGAATTTTTATTTTTTTACAGAAATTTGATTACCTGTGCAGATACCTTTTAGCTTCCATGGACATTACTGCAGACAACATGAAGGTTAAATATTTGTAAACATGTTTGATTTTATTTAATCAATCAAAGAATTCACAAATTATTTCAGTTTTGTTTTCTCATAACATGATAGCACCGCAGTACCTATTTCATACAGATGGTTAATTAACTTGTGTGTTAAAAAATTTGCTTGTTCTAATTTGAAAAAAAATCCTGTTTGAAATCATAATATTTTGATAATTGCATGGTTTCATCTGTTGACAGTTTAATAGACACACATGGAATACATAAGTGATTTTGAAATTGAAGACCCATGATTTTAACCCTGGTTGTATACTTTTTATGGAATATTTGAATTCATGTGTTTGCCAGGTTTGTTATGTGTACCTGGTGTTGAACAAAGCTGTTGTCCTGCCATGGATTGCACAGATCAAAGAAGTTTTATGGAAGTGCTGCACTTTTCTCAAGAGCTTAAAGGTGTGTTGTCATATTTTAAGTAACTGTATATATGTTACACTATTGTAAAAACATGTCTTCTAACGCAGGATTTGAGGATATATGTAGCTGCAATAACGTAGCTCTCTCTGATTTTTTTAAATCTGACTTTTTCTAGTTACTAGTACCTCTCAAAAAAAAAAAAATGGTGAGGGCTACATTATTGCAGCTAGGATTTATGGTATGCATATGAAATGAGTAACTATTTCATCTACATTTTTCCTTTGCCCTGAAGTCCTGATTACTGTTCACATTGTATTTACAAGTTCTTTTAAAAGTTGTGGTACATGTAAGTGATTCTGATGCTTTCTCCTTCATATGTTTTTAGCCTGAGGTCCATGCAGACATGAAGAGAGTCAACCTATATCTAACAATGCTGATAACTTTTACCAGTGCAGGAGGCTGGAAGATTCTCAAAGGAAAGCTAGGTATAAAGAAAATAACATTTTGAATGTAAGACAAAAGGTCATTTACTATTCAGTCCTTTCAATCTAGTTATAGATTTCCTATTTGTTAGTGCAAGAGAGTGTATGTAAATATCTTACTGGAAATATGCAGATTCTGTCAGAATCACGAAAAGGACTTCTTGGGTACTCATGCCTTGACCAACTAAAATTTTAATCAACTGGAATAGTTTTCAACTTTTCCCAAAGTTTTGTCAGTATGCTACAAGAATGAATTACTTCAAGATTTTTGAAATTGTTACACAATTGTTGTAATTTATATGATGTAATAATTATGTTTTCTCGTGTGTATAAAGTAGCACTACATTGCAATGACATTGAACAAATAAATTGTTATTTCTTCAGGAGAGACTTTAACACCAGGAATGAATCAACTTTGTAACAATATTATGGGCCATCTGAACACCAAAGGATTGTATCCAGTCTTAAAGGTACAATTATAGATAGAACATGGTTTAGGAAGAATGAATTAAATACAAAAATTACACTGAAGATTATACAACTTTCTAAGACACTAACTTTTTATTTAAATATTTGGCTGTTAATTATATAAACATATGTATTTTATGACGAAATAAATAATATTTCATAATCGGATCAAGTTAAATTGCAATATAATTTTAAAATTTGAATTGCAAAAAAATTCAAATGACTTATATAGTCATGGCAAATAAAGCAGAGAGCTATTCCAATACAGTAAAATCTATTCCTTTTGTAGGGACTCTTAGCACAAGGATTATCAAGGACCAAGATTCTATTCAATTCCGCTACCCTGTCAGCTATTGTTAGCCTCTCTCTGAGGTACATTTAAGCTCTCTCTCTCTCACTCCACTCTCTCTCTCTCTCTCTCTCTCTCTCTCTCTCTCTCTCTCTCTCTCTGATTAAAATTTAACTCATTATACAAATTCATAAATCACTGATCATTTGGTATTATTGAGGTCAATAAAAAAAATAGTATTTTTGATGTGTTGAATTTAACACTCTCCCTGTTAATCTTTTCAGGCCTTTGATTGCTGCCAACTTCTCTGATAATCTGATGACAGTGTTCGTCCTTCACATCATGTCTGTGCCAGCTCTTCTTCATCATGTGTCTGTCAACTCAGGGGAGGTAATCTAATATTATTGAACCTCCAAGGGGAGGTAATCTTGTTATCCTAGGAAACTAGGGAGTTGCAGTCAATTAACCCAAATGAAATGTTACTGCACCACTCCCTGCAGAATATAGCAGTGTACTGAAATTACAATTCCAATTTGTTTATCGGGTCCTTTTTTTATGTTCCACCATATTAAGCAAGTACAGGATAGAAGGACATGTGAAGTTAAATATGACAACTTGCTTATCATCATATTCCCAAGAAACAAGACATGAAATCTCTATGTCTGTTTGAGATTTGAGATTCTATTAAAACTTACGCAGTTGAAAAAAGATATAAGGTAAAAAATACAAAATCTTTTGACTTAACTGTTGTTATCAAATGTTTTTGTTAATTTCAGTGCCTGAACCTCCTCATTACTCATCGTATCTTCAGGCGTGCCTTGGACTTGCTGACCAATGAACAGAGCACCAGGATCATCTTCAATTCCTTGGAAGGAAGCTATGCCCTCTGCCTCCTAGGTAACCTTTTTTTTTATTTGTTATTATTAATATATTTTTATTATTAGCGATGCCAGATTTTTCTTGAAGAAAAAAATGAAAATTTACATGTAACTGTAGTTCAATTTTCAAAAATTACTTTAATGAATTGGTATTTTTTTCTTTGCTTTTCAGCAAACCTTGTTAATTTAGGCATGGCAGAACTTGAGGTGAATATTGAATGAATATGCTAAGAACTTTGACTTATCTTTGTTTCTTATAGTTGTGTGTCTGCATTGACTTATTCCAACCTTTAAGTTAATCAAGTTTCAAAATAATTTTTCCAGGGACTGGTGGAAAATACTCAAAGTTTTATGGTAATTCTTTTTTCATTAATTTACATTTATATGTTAATTTTTTCCTTCACAATCTCCTCTCCACAAGAATGACTTTTATCTTACCTGTATATCTTATGTTAAAGATCATGTCTCTCTCTCTCTCTCTCTCTCTCTCTCTCAGTTTTAAGAATAATTTTATTACATTTATTGATAGTAAATAATATTTTTACTTGTAATAATCAAATTTTTGCAGTCTGTGGTAATCCGCCTACTTGAGAGCTGCAAGAAATATGTGATGAACAAGAAATCCAACCTGACAAACTGGCATCCTATCATTGGCTGGTTTTCACATAAATCAGATGAGAGGTACCAGTTTACACTTCATACTCATGCAAATATTATGTTCAATATTCTTACAATCGATACATTCCATGAAAGATGTTAAACTCTTTTATCATACATGGGAATATACATACTAATCAGATCAAGTGACACCATAGAAAACAATATTAGTGTCCAACTCGGTAATACTGTATACAGGGTTATTTTCGCCCCGTGTAATTTTTGCCCTTCTACACTTGCAAACAGTTTTGCCCCATCTTGAATCCACCCAGACACAGTTGTGTTTAAAGAAAGATATTACGAGACATTGCAGTTCGCCCAGTTTTAAATTTGCCCGCTGACAACGAGGGCAAAAGAGGCGAAAATGAAACAGGGGTGAATATTTCCCAGTATACAGTACATACTTATTGGGATATCACACTTGTTTTATATCTTGAATATATCAAGATTCTGAAATGAAATTAAAAAATTTTATAGCTTAAATGCAGCCATGCCACACGTGAAAGAACAGATTAAACTACTCTGGTCAGAGAAGATGATCAAGATCTTATTTTCTGACCTTTTGACCTATGTTGAAGTGGAAAAGGAACAAGCAGCCACAAAGAAAGAACCCTCACCATCAAAAAGTGTGTATAGAATTCAATAGTCATGTCCTAGTTTATGTTTTATTTTATTCATTTAGCTGCATTACTATTTTGATAAGTATTGTAAAAAGTATGCCTTAATTTCAAAACTATGAGTGACTCTAGACTATGCATATTGATTTTTAATATAGAAAATCTCATTTATATTATATGTATGGAACGTACACCACAAATTACTTAACATAAACATATCAATTAACTCTAGTATATCAATTATTGTAAGAGTAGAACGATAATTTGTTTTTCCTGACCATTAATATTTATTTATTGCATGACGGTGAAGAAAATATGAAGATTTATTCCTTAAAGAAAGATCATATTTCCTGAGAGCATCACCTGAAGGAAATTTGATTTTTCTGGGGGAATAAATCTTCATATTTCCAGAACATTCATGCAATAAACATTTTATTATACCGAACAACATATGGTTATTCAAAATATGTTGATTTCTAATAGTTTTTAGACTTTTCAATATTAAGCAATAATGTCATGATTGTTTAATTTTCTATGCTATTGTATCTCTTTTCTTTCATAATTCTCTAATCACAGATAGTAATTTGGTTTTTGTAATATAAAGAGAAATAAAATGATAAAATATTTTTGATTTTAATAATCATAGATGTCTACATCGTATACATCGTATGCTTATGTTGGCTTTTATATACCTTTGGAATGAAAAACCCGAGATTTCCAACAGGTGGAATATGATATTTACTCCCTGGGAGACAGGATGTTTTGTTTGCCCTGTCACATGACTTCTAGACCAATCAGATAGCGCGTTATATAGAATGATCATATTGAGGTATAATAATACCATTTATTTCATGGACATATTGATGTTTTAACCAAGATTCAGTCCATTTATATCTATTTAGTATCATAATGTTAATTTTTGCAAAGTAAGGCATCTACAACTTTACTTTTTGTATATTTACATGTAGTTATATTTATAGATATACTTTTTCAGATCTTGAGGAATGAATTTTATCAAACTTCAGTAGTTATATGTTTTCCATACCCAATTAAATTCTAGCTGATTTACCGATACTTACAGATATACTAAAGAAAGCTATAGACAAGGCTTCCTCTAAATCGTCTGCCACCAAGATAAAGTTGGAGTGCCCCCTGGCAAAGACCACCTGTTACACATGTGCTTTGTATCAGATCATGATGAACACACTCAGCCAGCTCAGGATGGATATTTTGTCAGGTTTGTTAGTCCTTCTGCCTTTCTGTCTGTCTGTCCGTCTGTCTGTCTGTCTGTCCGTCTGTCGGTCGGGCGGGCGGTCGGTCGGTCTGTCTGTCTGTCTGTCTTGTCTGTCAGTCAATGGCACTATAGATATCAACCCACTGGCAGACACTTGGCTTAGGTCAATTTAATGCATACAGCAACATGTATCTCATTAAAGAATATCTGTAGCTTAATATATGTTTAGAATTTTTTATCCTTCAACTTGTGGACACTTATTCTTCAATAGATACTTATTGATAAGGATTTTTCAGCTAATTGTGAGGTTTTATGACGTTAATTTTTACCAGTTGATTGATAAGTGAAGCCAAAGACTAAACACCTAGTAATTTATCTTATCGAGCATCAATATCTTTCACATCTTAACATTCATTACTGCAAGATTTGATTGTAAAATGATATTACATGTCCTGATTCCTTCCTGATATCCTAGCTGACAGGAGTAAGTTACATATAAGATGTTGAATTTGATATCCTTGTAGGTTTGAGTTACAACAAGATCCTACTGCCGGCTCTGTGGAAGTTTCTGTGTGACCTTGGCCCTAACTGTGGTCTCAAGGTTTTCCTTGACCTTTTGACCCAGACACCCAACAGTGTCATACACCCAGTCTTCAGCCTCCTGACTGTGTTCTGTGAGACCGCCGCCCATTATATAGTGTAGGTCATTTATGCTAAACTCACTTCTTTTACATACTTTATATGCCATTTTATGAGTGTGTTAAGATTATTTTCAAGAGGAGCATGTTATAGATGAGTCAGAGGGTTTGGTTTTAATGCTAAGATTAAAGCAAATCAGATTTTATTTTTGATAAAAGTTAAAGATTTTGATTGAGTAGTGAAATTATTAAATTACTGAAATAAGGTTTATATTCAGGAGAGGCTTTTAAATTAATGATTTGAAGATGTTTACTTGTAAACAGAACACTGGATGACATGGAGATGTATGAACAACGTAGGATGTTTACACTGGAGGATTACATCAAAATGAGCAAATTCCTCAATCTGTTTGTGTACAAAGTGACATGGAACAATCTAATTGGTAAATATTTTATTTCAACATTTATTTAAGCATCCTTTATTTTGTGTGCTATTGATACAAATATAATATACATGTACTAACATTTCCTTTGGTCTTAAATTTGTATTTACTGGTAATAATTTAAATTCATTAAGATTCAAGAGAGCTTGATGATTGCTTATGGCCCATTTTCAGGCTATGTCTCTCTCCTTTAGACATAGATCTCTACATATTTACTAGTTTTTGGCCAATAAATATCATATTTAAAAGTTAAGGCAGGTCTTTTGGTTTTCTTAACCACCTAGCCTCCTTAATGAAGTGATTTTACTATAGCCTCAATATACCAACTCAATTTTTTTGACAATGTTTTTTTTTTAATAGCATCATTCAGCATGTGTGCGTAATTCTTTAAAGCTTAAAGGTTTTATATCATTACAGATCTGAAGATTTTGGAGAATGGAGAATCTGAAGTATACAATGCTGCACACAATCTCCTGCTCTTGTTGTATGAGAGAGACTGTAGGCGGCCATATGCAGAAAAAGATCACTGGCTTCACAGGTCAGTCAAACAGGACTAAAACCAGTAAAAATGAAAACCTTTAATAATGATCAAAGCTTTTATATCAGCTGATTCACTGCAAGTTAACTGAAACATTGCTTAAGGTGGCTCACTACACAGTGAAATACTTTCTCAAATCAGCAGAAAATTACTTGATTATGATAGATATTATAATGGATTAAAAAGTATTTAAGTCTAATAGGCAAAAAAATGTGCAATTTTGGATTAAAAATTAAATTTCAAAAATTTAATTCTGTTAACATGAACAAAAGCTCCAGGCAGATTCGAACCCATGATCTGCTGTTCAGATGCCCAATATTTTAACCACTGAGTTACGACGATATACAACCCAATCGAATGATATAAACAGTTTAACAAAACATTTAAATCGCCATCTTGTGATGTAGTGTCTTAAAAGTATAAGTGTAGGTGTAGTGAGGTACCTTAAGAATACTCTTTCCCTTAAATGATTAGTTCATATCAAATGTTTTTTATACATTAATTTTGTGTGTATAAATAGTAAAAATAGTATCATAGGAATTGCATTTAAGAAGTATACCGGTATATGAAATATGATAATTTTAAAATAATCGATAAAGCACATAAAAATTATGTTAATTGGTAATGTCTTGCTCTCAGTAGATGACATGCTTTATTCATTTCACTTGCAGGGATGTAAAGCCTAGTGTATTCTTGAAGGAAACAGACAAAGACCGAGCTATGGGGTTGTTGATGAAAAAGACTCCCTTTATCATTCCATTTTCAGAGGTAAAAATTTTTTTTCATTAAAAATTATTTTTTTGAAAGGCTTTTGATTTCTTGAAGAACCAAGAAATAAAATAAGATGTAGATCTGTAGAATGAGCCTACCGGTATATTACATGTTTAATATAAAAGGTGGAAAAATTAATTCTGATGTTCATACTTATTTATATTTAAACAGAGAGTGAAAGCTTTTCGACTTCGAGTAAGAATGGAGAAGGAGAGTTTGGGACTGACAGAATCAGCGGCCATCTCCCCCCAGTCCACACTGATTACTGTCCATAGAAGCCGGGTGGTGGAGGTGGGTCTCTGTCATGTGATAAATCTATCATACCATGGTACTCCACCCCTATTCAACCAAATTATGAAAGGAAAAAATTGTTGGAAAAATTGTGTCTGCCTATTCATTACTGTATACAGGGTTATATTCACCCCGTGTAATTTTCGCCCTTCAACACTTGCAAGCCAATTCACCCCATCTTGTATTTGTTCAGACACAGTTGTGTTTAAAGAGAGATAATCTGAGACATTGGAATTCGTCAAGTCTTAAATTCGCCCACTGCTAACAAAGATGAAAGAGGTGAAAATAAAACGGGGGCAAACATTTCCTTATATACAGTATATTGTTCGTACATGTATATGTTTCTTTAAAGATGCTGGACTATGGTTAATGTTTAATCATTAATTTCTTAACATTTACCTGAATTCATATAAAAATTTTTAGACTGAATACCCGGTACAATCATTATACATAGAACTGACTACAAGAACTTGGCAATGAGGAAAAATTCTAGAATGATGAATGTGTAAATTTCAGCTCATATATTTGCATTTTTTCTACAATTAAGGATGGCTACAGACAACTCGCTCAGATTCCAGTCCAATCTATGAAAGGAGTGATTCGTGTCAAGTTTGTCAATGAACAAGGCCTGGATGAAGCAGGCATTGACCAAGATGGAGTCTTCAAGGAGTTTCTGGAGGAAACAATATCCAAAGTGTTTGATCCTGCTCTCAGCTTGTTCAAGGTATGTTGACTTATCAGGTCTTGAACTGTGCTAAAAGGTTTTGAAGATGCCTTGTACATATTTTTGCAATCTTCAAAAATCAAAAAATTTTATGTTTTGTCTTTTTTCTTAAAAATTGTTTATGAAAACTTAAACACAAAATTTGGAATGACATTTTATTATCAATTTAAAGATTATCTTACAGGCAAAACTTTACCAATACTATTTTGCACTTTTAAATTTTTTTTTGGAAGATTTTTAATAAGTTTAAGGAAAAATGTAGAAAAGCAATATTTCAGTCCCTTTAATGTATCATGACAAAAAAAGGTTGAAGTTGTTGATTAAGCCAGAAGAAATGTCTTTTAAGTTACATTAATTTTTTCACGTACCGGAATGATATCATGTAGTTGATTCTTTTATCTCTTAATCTAGGTCACTACAGAACAGAAACTGTACCCCTCCTCCACATCTTTTATTCAAGAAAACCATCTTTACTTGTTTGATTTTGTTGGAAAGATGTTGGCAAAAGCGGTTTATGAAGTAAGATTAAAATTACATTTGCATATAGAGTGTATAATTTTCACAAAGGTAGGTTTTGTTTTATTTTGAATTAATGTTTTGTTTTTTTGTTTTTTTTTTTTTGGGGGGGGGGGGGGTCTGTAAGAGATTGATTTTCATATTTCATTCAGTTTCTCATTATATTTACCTCATAAATGTATTGGACAATATGTTTGTAAATTGTCATGCTTTTGATTCTGATTGATTTCAGTAACATTTTTAGAATGTCAAACATATACCTTACATCATTGTGTGCTTATAATTGTTCTCATTTCCTTCTAGGGTATAGTTGTTGATGTGCCGTTTGCCCCGTTTTTCCTGACCCAGATTCTGCAGCACAACCAGAGCACAATGTACAGTCCCCTGGATGAACTGCCATCACTGGACCCGGAGCTAGCCAAAAATCTCTCCTATACCAAGGTAAAGTAACACTCTAATGCTGTAAACGTTAAATTTTTAGGAGTGATTTACACTGGAAAAAAGAAGTTGATTGAAATATTCCTCAGTGACTGGACTATTGATATGAACATCAATTCTGAGAGAACCATATCACCAATAAATGGTTCAAGCCTACTTGTATTACAAGTACTAATGCCTGTGGGTTTGAATGTAAATTTTAAAAAACCTTGTATTAACCAAATGATTTACTACATTACATGAAAGGATGCAAAAGCAACATGCTAAACTATGATTAGTAAGATATTTTTCACCAGACACATGAAAAGATTAGTCAAAGTTGTCTCTAATGTTAGAGTCACAACTACAGACTTTCTAGGAGTACCCATACTTTCATAAAATGTTTGAATGTTAGAGTTAAAAAATAAAATGTTAATATATATAAATTATTAAAACCTCCAAGTTTTCTGATGTTTTTATTAAAGCATGAGCTTGTACACTGAAGATGACCAATGGTATACATATTTCCTAAGTAACCAATTCCACTGCTAAAACTTGCAGGATGCATTTGCAGCTGCATTAACAAATACATGTTCATACTGTTAAATTATCTGATCAGGTTCTCACACCCAGTTAAATACAGAGATATAAATATGAGCACTGAATATGAATGCCTGGTACCTTACAGTACATCAAATGTATAGGGGGTCATTTGCTAGAAGCTGTTGCTGTGGTTTAATTTATATTCCTAGGCATTAATTTTCATGGATTTAGTGAAAATCACAGTTTCAAGGATACAATGCAATATGTTTATGGGAAATTACACTTCAATGAGCATCAAGTTTTGTGGATCAAAGCAAGAATGAAATTCAATAAAAATCAGGTACAAAGAATATCTATGAAACCATAGTATTCTTTTATTATCACACTTAAACCTTCACAAAAATATGGAGGGCAGACCCACTCTACAAAATAACTGGCATGAAAGTGTTCTAAATCATGACACTGAGTATTTTGGTATGCTTACACTAGTTTGTATATATATATATATATATATATATATATATATATATATATATATATATATATTCTTCGAGTATTGAACTTATATAAGTACAAAAAAAAAATTCATATTTCCTTTTGTATACCGGTAATATATATTTTTATAATCGAAATCAGATTTTAAAAAGTTAAGGACATGCGAGACATTTCTCAATTTTATTATATTTTCCTTGATTTATTATTCCTTATTTATTAACATTTAAACCTGTTAATTAATTCCCAAAAATTCAGGGTACATTACCAGGCTCTTTTTGGAGCTAGAATATTTAGAATCATCCTTAATTTAGCATGCAAAATGCATTTGAATGCTTATAGATAAAGTCATATTGCATGCATATATTTTCAATTGAACACTTTATATCTAAATTTAAAAAAAAGGGTATCATATAACATGACAGTATAATTATAGATTTACTTAGTAGAAATCTTCACATTGTTGATATAGAAAAAAAAGAAGAAATGGAAAATAGGTCACATCTGACCCTAATTAATAAGTTGGTATTTTTATTTTGCTGTCTTAACTGTTTCCTAGCCTACCTTTTCCTACTACAAGCAATTAACTGCACTTATATATACACTGTCATCTCTCTATGAAGATACCAATTTCAATAAAATGTAAGCATTGCACAATATTTTCACTGGATAAAAGTTCATTATTTTATATATTGCACAACATGACACTCTCCCATCCCATCCTTTCCTTGCCCCACCCAAAGTTTTCGGAGTTATCACGTACTCCCCGAAGTCCAAACTCTTGTTGAAACGGTTCTAAATCATTTGATGTATTGCACAACATGACACTCTCCCATCCCATCCTTTCCTTGCCCCACCCAAAGTTTTCCCTCACTGTCCAGACACATACCTCGCGGGCTCCATAAGCCATATCTGCTGCACAGAAGATTCATCAGGAACTTTCCGTTTTTGTCCAAAAGCAGAACTGAATGGTTTCCAAAGTCAGACACAATGATGTTCTGAAGAGAATCGCAACAGACACTCTTAGGGGAAAATTTCAGTTTGTTTTCTTCAAGGCCATAAAATTTCCACTTGCAATTTCCTTTTGGATCTATGGCAACCATAAAGTGAGACTGAAGATGATCATCCAATACAATGTAATTTTCATCTCCATTTTGTGCAACTCTTCTTGGAGCATTTAGTACATCATTTCCAATCTCTCTGTAAGTTTTTTCATTTTGGTAGACTCTGAGACAACCTGTCAGCCCAGAGAGACATACAACAAGTTCTTGCCTGTTGTTCAGACACAGTCCCTTTGGATTGTTTGGGGACATTTTGATGAAGGACTGTGGTTTTCTCTTTTTGTCAATTTTCCAAATGCAGTGGTTAAACCTATCAGAGGCCAAAAGACAATCCCCTTTCAGCAAAAGAAAACATTCAGGTTTAAAATCCAGTTTCAAGGATTCCTTTTCTATGGCCATTTTAGTGTTTTGTTGATAGGAATATTTGGTGAGCATCTTTTCGTCTTCGAAATTAACCCAAACCTCATTCGCTGAACAAGCTTGGACATATGGCACAGGCAGCTTACAGGTGAAACTGTTGTGAACCCTAACCAGCAAAACACTGCCAATCATTTGCTTCAAGGCTATCTCTGATATCTCTGCCGGGAAAAATTTGGAAGGAACTGGTTTTGACAAAGCTGGGGGTCTGTCTGGTATGTCCTGTAAATGAGGCAGAGTTTCAAGAAATTCCTTTATCTCCAGAATTCCTTTTTCTGTCAAGTCCTTACATTTTTTAATTTCATTTTGGATTTGGGTTTTTCCATCTACTATGATTCTCAATTCTTTCTTTAACTGATCACTGTGGGCATCAAGAGTTGTTTCAACTGAATATATTATGGAGTTGCACAATTCATCAATCTTTGACTTTAATTTCTCTCTTTGTTCATTAATTATGATTTTAACCATCTCTATTTCTGAAGCGTAATCATCCAGTTGCCTTTTGCCTTGATCCTCTGAGGACTGGTACAGAGGAGAAATGTTCTCATGTAGATTTTTCATGTACGTTTTCACTTCATTCAATTTCTCTTGTTTGGCCACATTCATATCAGAATACTTGTGACCATTATGGAAACCAGTTAAGCACTCTCTGCAAATTGGCTTATCACACATTTTGCAGTGCACTGAATAAAATTTAAGGTGGTCTGGACATTTTGACTCTGCCATGGGCAAAGTGATATGGTCTGCATACAGTGTTTGATGGTTTTTCATGCATTCTATACACATACTTCCATGACAATCTACACAGTGGCTGGTAAGAGTCCTGTTTTCCCTACAGGTATCACAAATCAAAGCATATTGTGGAGTACCCATATCTACCAAGTAAAAATTAACAATGGACATTTATTTATTTTCCTCTCTACATCAAGGTCATTGAAAATTGCTTTAATATTTCCTGTTTGTGCATACTTGTGCATAACTGCTTCAAGTGTGGAAGAAGGCAAAAAGATTTTGAATTACAATTTAATTGAAAATGTTTTTATTCATGGTAAATAATGTTGATCATATGCTACAGTAATTAAATTTATCAAATAAAATAAAAATCTGTTTTATGATAAGGTTGTTTTTTATGAATATTTCATTGTAAAAACTAGAATTTCAACAGTGGACAGTCCCTTAAATGTTCAACTTTCTCACTTAAACGGTATGTGATCAGTGAGAGCAGCCTGAGCGTCCGGTGAGTGCACTAAGAGTGAACGGTGAGCGCCCTTTGAGTGTATGGTGAGCGCACGTGAAACAGAATTTGGTGAACGCCAAATGAATGGTGATCGATGAGCGAATGCAGAGCGCAAACAAAGTGCAAAGTGAATGGTGAACTAACGATGAACGCAATGTGAACGCTTTATGAATACATAAAAAAATGGGAAAGTAGAACGTTTCAGGGACTGTAATAACATGGCAAATCCAGTCATTAAACAAACATGAAAAATCTAATGTTTACTTACTGATTCGGTCTTTGCAAATTCTTATCAATAAAACACTAAATCTGTGGATTATCGGTTCTTTGCTCCAATCTAACGAAGCATGTGATCAGCAAAACTAGTAACTTCCTTGTATACTTATACACAATTGGTAATGGTTTTCTAAAACTATATGTATAACCATCTATCTATAAATAGCTGCTCACATGATTGTATTGAGTCAGTGTGTACATGGTGTAATAAGGTGGTTTTCTCAGTTTTTTAAGGAAATTAGTACGGTATTCAATGTTTATGCCAACCCACATATATGACATGGGCACATGGTGTTTGCCAAGTCTTTCTTTAGCTGTCTGTCCATTTAAGCCTTTAGCTAGGTGTTTAAAACAGTTTAAAAAGTTGAGAATTTTTTCATCAAACTTCAAACTAAGATATGTTTGACGCATGAGAGCAATTAGACTGTCCCATAATGGATCTATAAGGAGAAATAAACAGTCTTGGTATGGAGTGGTACATTATCCATATCTAAAAATTGTAGCATTACAACCCAGTCTTAATTTTGTTAACAATACTGACTATAGGTAAAGAGGAGAGAAAAGTTAGGATTTGAAAAGGATAGATTGTGGGGAATTGTTTCATAGTATATTGTAAATATGAAAATAAACATGTAAATAGAACAATTGGTACTTATCGACAACCATACAAGTGCAGTGGCAGGGAGAAACTGACAATAACATGTATTAACAATTGAGGAATGTTGACATCTTAAGTGTGTTGCAGTACTTTGATTTACCTTTATATATTTATGCAGTCTATCAAAACTCCCTCTAAGGATTTTAAGTGTAAATGGTTGTTTGAACGTGAACTATAACGAGGTTACTTACAAGCACTTGGTATTTCCTGTTCTCCAGTCACCTATATGTCATACTGTGTACTGAAAGCAACATTTTTTTTTTGTGTTAACATGCACTATAAGTTATAGCTCATGTAGCAGAGAACTTTCTGTCCTTGGATTTATGAAATAACAAAAAAATTAAACAAATTTGTGTGATTCAAGCTTAAATTAAGTGCATGAGAGGATGGACCAAAAATGTCCCCAAGTAGACAAACAGCTAATAATAAGAATTTACACTGTCAAAAAATTAAAATCCAATTTATCTATCATGTGGAAATGGGGATGGGGTTTGGGACCAGTCACTATAAAGCGACTCTTCCCAAAAGTAGAAGATGCTTATATACATTTTTATGGAAGCTACAGGTATAGTTCTAAAATTTGGGGAAAAGTCTCACAATTGGTCAATTTTCATTCATCATACAACATTAGCATTATATTGATTGCAAGTGTAATTTTGAATAGTGTTAAAACTGGACATGCACATATTCTTCTGTTGCAGCATTATGAGGGAGATGTGAGTGACCTTGACCTGACCTTCTCCTGTGATGAGGACTGTATGGGGAGATTAGAAACTCATGAACTTGTACCTGGAGGGAAAGCAATGCCAGTCACCAATGAAAATAAGTCAGACTTTCATTAGCTTTATTATCGTTGCTGTGGATTGGTTGTTAGCCTTTGAGAGATTTATTGAATATATTTTCAGTAAAAAGTTTCAAAAATGATTTTTACGATGCATAAATAAAATCAATCATGACAAACAGATTTTCTTTGATGACCATGATGTTAAAAAAATAAATTTAAACCAAAATTTAAAAAATGCAGTATTAGAGTTTGATGCACGCTGTCTTCTAATAGCTAGTAAAGTATTTAATGTTGAAATAATTTTAACCACAAAAGAAATTGCAGTTCGTTTCAGACTTCTAATAGCTTGTAGAGTATTTAATGTTGAACATTTTTTCCACCAAATATAGAATCCTGTATGTTCACTTGATGGCACATTTCCGAATGTATCGACAAATCAAAGAGCAGACGGCAGCTTTCAGGAGAGGATTCAGATCTGTCATCAATCCAGATTTGTTGCTAATGTTCTCAGCTCCAGAATTCCAGAAACTTATATCTGGAGATAATGCTGATCTGGATATTCAAGATCTCAGGTTTGTTATTATATATTTCAAAGTAAAAATAAGGGTAAAACAAATCATATTTATTCTCTTAATACATGTATAACAATTAAAGTTAAACAATTTTAAATTCATGTCAGGTAAGTCAAATTGACCTTTCCACTTCAAAATTTTAAGAAATGTTCAATAGTTATCCAGTTTATACATATTCAATTGGTGTGAAAAAGTATTTGATAATCTGGTTTGCAGTTAATAGTGCATAAATTGTTCAAACTCAGTTTCATTTTTTTCAATTGGACAGGCGTCACACCAGATACTATGGAGGTTATCACAATGGGCATAAGGTCATAAGCTGGCTGTGGGATATTGTCACCAATGACTTCACTCCCCAAGAAAGGGCTTTGTTTCTTAAGGTATTCCTTAGGGGTTTTTTTCATTTAAAAGGTCCATATTTTATGCTTATGAATATTCGATATTAACAGCAGTTTCTCAGGTTGTTGATATTTATGATAAGTTGATTTTTATATGCTATATGCTTGTCTTTGATGAGCTGTATATACCAGGAGCAAGGATTTTCCATCCTTCTGTTTTTCTGTTTGTCCATTTCATGTCTGGGTCATATGTATTTGACTCAAAAAATACAGATAACATTTCTATCTCCATCATTTATTACTTTTGTTTTCCCTTGGGCTGAAATGAGATTGATCAACCCAATATATTTCTGTAGTCAGTCAGTAACAAACCAAATAAGTAACAGAGTTTGTTAACTTCAACAAATTAAAGGGAGTAACAAGAATCTGATTTGGTTTTTATCTAAGTAATAAATTGATAAACAAAGATTTAAACTGCAATCATTGTGTATACAAAATTTGTAACTTGTGAACGTTTTCTTTCCCTCAGTTTGTAACCAGTTGCTCTAAACCACCTTTATTGGGGTTTGTCAACCTGGAACCACCATTTTCTGTTCGCTGTGTGGAAGTCAGTGATGATCAGGTATTAAAGCTGTGTTAGGCTAGCTTAGAGATAAAAAAAAACATTACTTGATGAATTAAGAGATCAAGTATTAAAAACGATTGTCCTTTTTATTTGGAAAAGATACCTAAACCAATTCCTATGAGAACCAATTAATTTTTTTTTTTCAACAGAGCATTTTGGTTGTACTTGTGCTGAAAGAAAAATTTTTGCCATTGAAATAAGGCACAAGTAATAGTCAAGTTTAAATTTTCAATTTAACTATTTAACAAGAATTTGCATAAAAAATAATCTGTTCTGTTGCCTTCCAGGATACAGGAGACACAGTTGGGAGTGTTCTGAAAGGATTCTTTAATCTAAAGAAAAAAGACCCCATTGGGCGCCTCCCAACTTCTTCAACATGCTTCAACCTCCTGAAGCTGCCAAATTATCAGAAGAAATCCACCCTCAGAGACAAATTGAGATATGCAATCTCCTCCAACACTGGGTTTGAACTCTCCTGAGTGTCTCCACACCCAAGTGCTAGTCACATGTCAGTCATTGACACAGAATTCAGGCCTTGTTTTTCACCAGTTTGCAGCATTGTTTAAATCTTTCATCTTGATCTCTAGAGGAACAAAGTCAAAACAAAGAGAGTTGCATGAAAGATTTTATTGTCATTTAATGGTCCAATGTGAGCCGAATGCTAAGATTATGCACTTTGTTTTTTGGTTTTTCATGCTGCACAATTTTAATGTTGGCTAGAGCTTAAGCATAAAGACCAAGAAGAGTGCTATAACCATATGCCAATGTAAACTGGTCAACTTTTCTGAATGAATAACTTAAATAGCATACGAAAGAAGATTCAAAGTAAAAACGTCAAAGTTAAAAATTGAATTATAAAGTTTTTTTCTACTTATTTTCAATTTACTGAGAATTTCAACAATAAGATTCAGAAAACCATCTCCATTACTGGCGGTGATGCATGTTTTTACTATGTGTACTTTGTTGTCTGTGATATCATATTATCATTGTCAGTAAAACTATTTCTAACAGTGACTTAGATGTAATTGAAAAATGTACATGTAGCTGTACAGTTGCGAATTATTTAACAGATACAAGCAACATACCTACATGTATAGGTATGATTGTAAAGAACTGAACTGGACTACTGGTAGATCATTCAGAGTTACAGAAAAGACTCAGAAATGATATGACTATCATAAACCTGGTTTCCAAATTACTACATGTATAAATTCAATTTTTTACACAAGTACTATGGAATCATTGTTCGTGGGGGACCAATGTTCGTGGCTTTTGTGGGTAACCCTTGCACATGAATTTACATCTCTTTGAACGTAATTTATACAAGCCTTTGTTTAGTGTTCATTTACAAAATAGAACTTGCTAATGAAGAAATTACGTCCCTACAAACCAGGAAAATGTTGGCTACCCACGAACATTGACCCAACAAATAAAACTGATTCCACAGTATTCATTAGGGGTAATTTAGCAATTCAGCCCTTGTATCAAATTTTGTGAATGTAAAACCATGAACACTTAATTTTTATCATAGTTTCATGGTTTACGTCTGTCAGAAAAATTAAAGCAATATTTTTAAATCCAGGATTTTTGCAGTTAACTCAGATATTAATTCCTCACGTAAAAATCTACAGTAAATTATTGTTGTGGAATTAAACAAATGAGATCTTACTTTGTGGTTCCATTGTCTTTTTTTGTTGTTGTTGGAAAATTGCAATGTGTCATAAGCAGTTGTCTTGCATGTTACATTCAGTGTCTTTATATGTACATTGTATATATTATCATTCTGTGGACCAAAATGTTACATTAATTTATATACAGGTAGAATCGTGTACAATATATCTAATACACAGAAACTTTGTTAAGTTTTAATGTCAATCATTATCTTTGCATTTCATATTTTAGTTCATCAATTTGCTTGATGTGTAAATAATTTTCCATAATTTTTATTTCATTTTCTATTATTAGTTATAATTTTAAAAGGTTCTCCAAGGAAACCCTGGTGGTGAGAATTTACTATAACCATGATATAAACACTGCAAGCATTTTCTCTCAATTTTTGTGAAGCATTTTTTCTTTTCTTGAAATGCATTTCTCCAATTAAAGGGGCTATAAATTGAAGTTATATAAAGAGAACTCTTGAGCATACTATTTTGTTGTATTAAGGTTTTTTTTCATCTCGTTTTACAATTTTTAAGACCATAAATGTTATACAGAACTAGTATTTAATGATGTGTCAATATCTTGTATGATGTGTTTACTATTATTGAATATATATGTTTTTCTGCCCTGAAGATAACTACAGAAAACTTAATTGTATGTTTGTAAAGCTAAAATGAGACCCATGTATCTAGTACATGTATATATACATGAAGGTGGAATAACACCTTGCTTTGATACAGTAGATTATTACTGTGGAATCATTTAGATTCACGGGATCAATTTTCGCGGACTGTGGGTTTTTTTACATATTCGTGGGAGTTTTAATTCGTGGGTGCGTCTGTTTTTAGTTTCAATAAGAAAGCTAACTTTTTAAAATTTGTTTTCGTGGAGGATGTAAATTCGTGGGGGAAAGCTACTTAGGAATACCACGAAAATTAAGCCACCACGAATTCCAATGATTCCACATTATTTACCACCAGTGTTTTGATGGTCATACATTGTGCCTAGCCATGTAGAAGTCTTGCAACAGATTTTTTGTTATTACTTATTTAACAGTATATCTCTCATCACAGTGTTTGTAGTAATTTGTATCACCCTACCCTTGTTGTCTTTCAGTGAGAACAAAAAATAAAAATGTAACACAGGTAGACTCTGGTTCATTTTTAGGTCACCTGAGTCACTCAGGTGACCTATTGCAATTGGTCTTCGTCCGTCGTCGTGCGTTGTGCGTCGTGCGTTGTGCGTCGTGCGTTAACAATTTTACAATTTTAACTTCTTCTTGAAAACTACCAGGTCAATCGTTACCATTTTTGGTGTGAAGCATCTCTATGGTAAGAAGAATCTAAATTGTGAAATTCATGGCTCTACCACCCCTGGGGTGCCACGGGCGGGGCCAAATATGCAAAAAAAGCCAAATTTTCAAAAATCTTCTTCTCTACTCCCACGCATGTGAGGAAAAAACTGGTTGCATGGTTATGATGTCCATGAAGCCCTCTACCAAAATTGTGAAATTTATCGCCCCTGGGTCAGGGGTTCTGGCTCTAGGGTGGGGCCAATATGACCATATAGTAAAAATGTTTTAAATCTTGGAAAATCTTCTTCTCTACTACCATATATATTTTTTGAAAACTAGATGCATGATTATGATGTCCATGAAGCCCTCTACCTTAATTGTGAAATTCATGACCCCTAGGTCAAGGGTTCAGGCTCTAGGGTGGGGCCAATATGGCCAAATAGTAAAAATGTATTAAATCTTAGAAAATCTTCTTCTCTACTATCATATATATTTGTTAAAAACTAAATGCATGGTTATAATGTCCATGAATTCCTCAACCTAAATTGTGAAATTCATGACCCCTTGGTCAGGGGTTCAGGCTCTAGGGTGGGGCCAATATGGTCATATAGTAAAAATGTATTAAATCTTAGAAAATCTTCTTCTCTACTCCCATGTATACCGGTATTTGTTAAAAACTAAATGCATGATTATGATGTCCATGAGGCCCTCTATCAAAATTGTGAAATTCATGACCCCTGGGTCAGGGGTTCAGGCTCTAGGGTGGTGCCAATAGGACCAAATAGTAAAAATGTTTTAAATCTTAGAAAATCTTCTTCTCTACTCCCATATATATTTTTTGAAAACTAAATGCATGGTTATGATGTCCATGAAGCCCTCTACTTAAATTGTGAAATTCATGACCCCTCGGTCAGGGGTTCAGGCTCTAGGGTGGGGCCAATATGGCCAAATAGTAAAAATGTATTAAATCTTAGAAAATCTTCTTCTCTACTCCCATATATATTTGTTAAAAACTAAATGCATGGTTATGATGTCCATGAGGCCCTCTACCTAAATTGTGAAATTCATGACTCCTGGGTCAGGTGTTCAGGCTCTAGGGTGGGGCCAATATGGCCAAATATTGAAAATGTTTTAAATCTTAAAAAATCTTCTTCTTTACTCCCACACATGTGGGGAAAAAACTGAATACATGGTTATGATATCCCCAATCTCCTTTACCTAAATTGTGAAATTTATGGCCCCTGGGTCAGGGGTTCGTGACATGGGGGGGGGGGGGGGGGGCAATATAGTGTTAATGCATATAATGTTTAAAATATAGTGTTAATGCATATAATGTTTAAAAATCTTCTTCTCTTTTCTCACACATCGGTATAAAAAAAAACACTGACTAATAATTATGTTTACCGGGAAGTCCTCTACTGAAATTTTAATTTTCATGTCCCCTCAAAGATGGGTTTTGACTCTGGGGCAGGGCCAAAATGGATGTATAGATGTTAATGCATATAATGTTAAAAAATCTTCTTCTTTACTCCCACACACCTGAAAGGAAAACTGAATTCATGATTTTGTAGACCAGATCTTTTAGTTTTTCACCAAAATTATAGGTTTCACAGTTCTTTTTGAAATGTGGTCGTCATTACAAATTTATGATTTTTCTACTCCAGTATGAAACCTAATTAATTAGATGCATAGACTCCATGACAAGTTTGTGTATGGGATATATGCTACTCAGGTGACCGTTAAGGCCAATTGGCCTCTTGTTTATATCGCTTTTCAAAATTGGGAGAACTGAGTTGAAAATAAGCTATAAACTTGTATTAGATCTGCACAGCCATATTCTAAAAAAAAGAAAGAAAAGAAAACAGACACCAGTGTTCTAGAGAAACTTGTCAAAAGAAACATGCTTTTAAAAAGAAGTGTTGGGCTGGAACGTATAGGTTGTTGCAAAAGCCAGCGTCAACATTATTTATATCAGGCTTTGTATAAATATACATCTTCCAGTAACACATTTAATCAAATTGTAACGTATAGTTCATTAATTTCATCAATGACGCAAATGACACGTCGACGTACATTAGGGGAGGAATGACGGAACGAAAATAACGTGAATCTAATCGCACAATTACGGAAAATATACCAGTATTAAATAAGGAATCATCTTTCGAATATTTCGATGTGATTTTTACGTCCTTGCGTGATCAAATCCATCATAAAGCCCTAAAACTAAGTTGAACAACACAATCAAGGAACTTTATAATGTGTTACAATAAAAAAAAATAAACAGAGCATAAACATGACACACCAACAATTAAAATGCCATGTGAATTTCCCGTTTGTACGATCAACTTGTCTATTTTCACTTGAAAAGTGTTCCATTATTTTTTTCGAAGTTATCATCCTAACCACCAGATTAATGGATTATTTCTTTTTTCATTTTACACTAATGTTGGTTGACAGTCAAAGCATTACTGATTCTTAGTATTTTTAAGGGTAACTGTCCAGTTGACAAGACATATGTGTATATCGATACTATTGTAACACCAAGTTCGCGTGGATGCAAAGTCATGAGTACAAAGTAGTGGTGACATGGAATTCCACGAAGATTGAGTTACCACGTACGATGACATAGAACCGTTTTAAAAAGAGCTTGGACTTTCGGTGGGATGTTACTATCTAGTTTGCTCATCAAAACAAGCTGTCAAACATTGACCTCCTTTCTTCTCATTCGCTAAGAGAACCTCATTAATATTCATAGACTGTCAAAACCGTTGCTCTGCTGTGTGAAACTGACGCTGTTTCGGCGAAATATACATCCCTTGATGAAGTCAGACGAGTGTCATTGCGTTTAATGTATGCATATCTATTACCCAATGGCTGGACAGTTAACCATGTGTAGACCCCGTCTTCATCAAATCGGAGTTATCACGTACTCCCCGAAGTCCAAGCTCTTGTTGAAACGGTTCTAAATCATTTGATGTATTGCACAACATGACACTCTCCCATCCCATCCTTTCCTTGCCCCACCCAAAGTTTTCCCTCACTGTCCAGACACATGCCTCGCGGGCTCCATAAACCATATCTGCTGCACAGAAGATTCATCAGGAACCTTCCATTTTTGTCCAAAAGCAGAACTAAATGGTTTCCAAAGTCAGACACAATGATGTTCTGAAGAGAATCGCAGAGGACACCTTTGGGGGAAAATGTCGCCAATTTGTTCTCTTCTAGGCCATAGAATTTCCACTTGCAATTTCCTTTTGGATCTATGGCAACCACAAAGTGAGACTGAAGATGATCATCCAGTACAATGTAATTATCATCTCCATTCTGTGCCACTTTGCTTGGAGCGCTAAGCAGATTGTCCCCGAGTTCTTTGTATTTTTTTTCGTTTTGGTAAACTCTGAGACAACCTGTCAGCCCAGAGAGACATACAACAAGTTCTTGCTTTTTGTTCAGACACAATCCTTTTGGATTATAAGGAGAAGTTTTGATGAAAGACTCGGTGTTTCCCTTTTCGTCAACTTTCCAAATGCAGTGGTTAAACCTATCAGAAGCTAGGAAGTAATCCCCTTTCATCAGGAGGAAACATTCTGGTTTAAAATCCAGCTTCAAGGATTCCTTTTCAATGGCCACATTTGTGTTTTGTTGGTAAGAATACTTAGTGAGCACCCTTTCGTCATGGAAATTAACCCAAACCTCATTTGATGAACAGGCTTGGATGTTTGACACAGGCAGCTTACAGGTGAAATTGTTGTGAACCCTTACCAGTAAGACTGTGCCAATCATTTGCTTCAGGGTTATTTCTGAAATATCTGCAGGGAAAAATTTGGATGGAACTGGTTTTGACAAAGCTGGGGGTCTGGCTGGTGTGTCTTGTAAATGAGGCAGTGTTTCTAGAAAGTCCTTAATCTCTAGAATTCCCCTATCTGACAAAACCACACACCTTTCAATTTCATTTTGGATTTTGGCTTTTCCATCTACTATGATGCTTAATTCTTTCTTTAACTTACTGCTGTGTTCTTCAAGAGTTGTTTCAACTGAATCTATCATGGTGTCGCACAAAACATCAACCATAGTTTTCAGCCTTTCTCTTTGTTCATTCATCATAATTTTGACTGTGTCTATTTCTGAAGCGTACTCCACCAGTTGCCTGTTGCCTTGATCTTCTGAGGACTGGTACAAAGGACACACGTCTTCTTTCAGATCTTTCATGTAAGTTTTCACTTCATGCAATTTCTCTTGTTTGGCCACATTCATATCAGAATACTTGTGACCATTATGGAAACCAATTAGACACTCCCTGCATATTGGCATATCACACATTTTGCAGTAAACCGAATAAAATTTATGGTGGTCTGGACATTTTGACTCTGCCATCGGCAGACTGATGTGGTCTGGTAACAGTTTTTGATGGTTTTTCGTGCATTCTATACACATACTTTCATAGCAGTCTACACAATAGCTGGAAAGAGTCCTGTTTTTACAACAGGTATCACACATCAAAGCATATTGTGGGGTACCCATATCTGAAAAAAGTAATTAAGCAATAAATGATAATGAATGTTGATTAATATACCAGTTTCTCAAAATGATGAGAAAAAAATGCTATCATGTATTTCTTGGGGGGGTTTTTGGCCCGCGGTTCGAAATAATTTTCAATGACTGATTTCATATGCCAGTTGGAATTGAATTGTGTATGGTTTTAGGCTTTAGAAGTTTGAGTTGAATATGCACACTTTGCACGATTTAATGCATTAACAGTTTTATGATTACTAAGCGAGTGAGAGTCATTGACTTCGTCTGGGTGAGACAACGCAAGTGGCATTTGATCATCTTCATATCAGATACATTTACCCCATCCCATTCCCCGAGTTATTCCTTATGCTGATGTCAATGTATTGTTTTCCAGAAATATTGCTTCTAACACTAAATTGTCTCAGTCTATATATCAAAACTCACGAACATGAATTTAAACATTCATGGAATACCCCCCCCCCCCCACACACACACAAAGGGTTCATTCTTTGAAACTGATTCCCCAAACCACACAGATTGGTATCGTTTTGCTCAAGATCTTTCACCAATACATGTAGGTGTGTATGATATAAAAAATCTCGTTGTTGAAACATTGAAACCCAAACAACCAGATTATAAAGGAAATTTTAATTTTCATGGTCCTGATTTATTACAGAAAAATATACTAGTATGTATATGCACTTACTGATTTAGTCCGTGAAGATGTTGATGGCTAAATCACACACATCACTTGTAGTCTCAGTTATCACAATGCATGTGACAAGCTCCGATGTTATAGTATGACCGGTAACTTCCTGGTTATATTACATGGCTTTGATTTTCTAAAATCACGTGTATAAATAACTATCTAGATATTGTTGGTCACATGATTGTCTTTAGTCATCATATGAAGGATTTCACAATTTCAGTAAGTGTTTTCCACTTTCTTTTCTAACGCGATAATGTAAATTGAATACATGTTATTAATAGACTAAATGGACAGACGTGTTTATATTAGTTTTTTTTTCTAAAGTATTGAATCTAAATGACGTCGTCTTGTCATGACTATTATACCAATTGTAATATGAAATACCAAAAATTTCACTTCATGCATAAAATTTACAAGATTATTAGTGTATCCCTTGCAAAAACTCTTTAATAGTCTAATATGACTATCGTTAGAATTATAAATCCAAAATATAAACCCTAAAATGAGTTATTCAACATACAACATCCAAGAAATCAGATCATTCAAATACTAAAATGCAAAGAAAATAGGTCACGATAAATAGATAAATACTAAATGGTAACGAACGGAAATAAGGTAAGAAAGGGTAGAAACGTGCTGGATTGAGGAACCAAGAAAAGAAAAGCTACAGACGTGCTAGTTAAGGAACTTGGGTAAGAGCTGGTAAGAATTTGCTAGATGAAGAAACCAAGAAAAGAAAGACTATAGATGTGCTAGTTAGGGAACACCATAAACATAGGTTAGAAAGGGCAAGATTGTGCTAGATGGAGGAACCAAGAAAAGAAAAGCTATAGACGTGCTAGCTAGAGGAAGTTAGGTAAGAACTGGAAAGAATGTGCTAGATGAAGGAATCAAGAAAAGAAAGGCTATAGACGTGCGGGTTAAGGAACCTGGGTAAAAAAAGGTTAAGAATGTGCTAGATGGAGGGACCAAGAAAAGAAAGGTTTAGGTGTGCTAGTAAATGAACTTAGGTAAGAACTGGTAAGAATGTGCTGGATGGGACATACTGCAGACTATGGTGTTCCGATGGGGCCACTTCGACCTTCGCACTTTCGCCTTTAGGTCGAAGATGCGAGAGTGCGAAGTTGCGAAGGCGAAAGTGCGAGAGTGCGACGGCGAAGGAGCGAAAGTGCGAAGATGCGACGGCGAAGCGCGAAGATGCGAAGGCGAAAGTGCGAAGGTGCGAGGGCGAAGGAGCGATACTACTATCGCTCCCTCGCCTTCGCAACTTCGCACTCTCGCCTTCGCACTTTCGCACTTTCGCCTTCGCCTTTTTTGATAGCATTGAGAAAGTCGGTCTATTACATAGAATTTGATGCAGGCACCGTACTCGCAAAGGTTTTCCGATTAATCCATTATATCATTGGTACGCTTGCGCTAAGCCATTGTGCTTACTATGAATGTTTATAAATAATTGTTATATACTCCATATAAAATGTAAGGTCCGCCATAATGTATACATATGCACTTCCGGACTCCTGTCACTTACCAGCTGTCTGTTTACCGTAGATCAAACACAGTAACATTCTAATTTCATTATGCGACACTCCTTGCTGATGTATGGATCTAGAGGTGGAGAGGGCCCCCCCCCCCCCCCCCCCCCGTAAAATTCAATACTAATAACTTCACACATGCAGTAAAGGGAGAGAGAAGGTCCGGATCTCATCCCCCCGGAAAATTTAATTTTATTAACTATATATAATAAAATCTCCAAAATATGTCTCGGAACCCTCCCCCACCCCCAACAAATATAATTATTTATCCACCCCACCCCCTAGAAAAAGTTATGGATCTGCGCAGGCTGTTGAAAATAATTTCTAAAAAGTCCATCGTCTGCCTCAGATGTCCTTTTATACAGCTAAAATTGTCTTTAAACGATAGAGAGCTCCATAATTATAAAAAGGCGAAGGCGAAAGTGCGAAGATGCGAAGGCGAGAGTGCGAAGTTGCGATGGCGAGAGTGCGATAGTAGTATCGCTTCTTCGCCGTCGCAACTTCGCACTCTCGCCGTCGCAACTTCGCGCTTCGCCGTCGCATCTTCGCACTTTCGCTCCTTCGCCGTCGCACTCTCGCACTTTCGCCGTCGCAACTTCGCACTCTCGTACCTCGACCTAAAGGCGAAAGTGCGAAGGTCGAAGTGGCCCCATCGGAACACCATAGCAGACGGAATCAGTTGATGTTACATTGAGCCTTGTTGGGCAGCTAGATCCCAAAAAGCGAAGAAGAAACAAAATTTACCACATGGTGTTGACAAAGAGCCAAAGAAAACAGTTGTAAGAAACTAGACCAAGGGAAGAAATGTTACTGAAATAAGACCATTTCTGGGCTTAGGAAGCTAGTATTGGTGCTTTGTTTTTGTTGTTTTTTTTATGAAATTTTCACTCCCATGCAAAATCGCTACACAAGTTTGAAAAAGCTATGGTACATGTAAGGACTATA
Source organism: Magallana angulata (assembly GCF_025612915.1). Classification (NCBI taxonomy): domain Eukaryota; kingdom Metazoa; phylum Mollusca; class Bivalvia; order Ostreida; family Ostreidae; genus Magallana; species Magallana angulata. The sequence continues at coordinate 44,087,761 of NC_069116.1, forward strand.
GAATCGATCGTTTGATGCTCGAAGATGAAGACTTATGCAAACTCCGGTTTTTGCCAATCATTCATTTATAAACACTGATGCAAATGAGTATGCGACTGGGACGCAGTGTAATCACAAATACAAGGAGAAAATGAAAGCGTCATAGCGTCTTTAGCCGATCACTTTTAAAGAAATCCGAAAAAAAATTACTGCGTGACAAGATAAGGATTTTTGCGCCATCGTATCATTCGTCGAGCCCTTCGACGTCACTTATAGGAAACATTTTTTTATTAAATCGGAACACCATAGAGCACAACTCGTGGATAAAGAATCAAGAATGTATGCAGAATGTCAATATGTCTGATGATCAGGTGTTTTAGCAGGTACGATATGACTAGCAAACACTGCACAGTAAGATTACGTCAGTCTGTCTTTCGTCGAAATTTGTGTAAAAAAAAGTTTGACCCTTACTCTGAAGCCAAGCCACAAAAGCCTAGCCAAAGAATTAAAATGTAGACATGTTCTAAAATCCTTGTATACATGATGACTCGTACACTGGATGAGTAAAAAAAAATTGCGACCGAAATCAGACACTTGTTTGACTGGCCCGATATACAAATTTTATAGAGATGTCCGACGATATATAGCAGGATCCAACGTACAAAAACTCAAAGAGCACATTACTTGAAACTTGGAGTTGGCATTCGTATGGAAAGGATATACCAATGGAGATATTCAGTGGAAATCTTTTGACAGAATTAGGTAATCGCGACACTGGTAATATCTTACTAGTTTATGATGGTGACCAAAGCTTTTGCTTTACCTAACATGATTATTTATTCAAAGAATTTTAAGGATCTTTTGGTTAAAGAAGTTGTGTGCAGATTAAAAGTACCTCTAATACGCATTTTTACACTTTAAGAAGACACGACCAATTCCTTACATCGGCAGTCCGACTGAATATTTTATAAACATTTTTGCTAGAACAGGCTGGAGTGTATGAATAGTATAGTATATCTTTCGAAATGTTCATATGTAAAAATATTTATAACCTTACTATTGCAGTCTTTCGCTGGGAAGAAAATATGACACATCTACTTTTTATTTCTTAGTCATATGATACCAAAATTGTCAAAATCTTCATTTATTTCAATTATAGAAATGATTTTCCTTGATCTAAAGATCTTCTGCATTGAGAAAATTTCGAATATCAAATTGATGTGCTATTAAGTATCATTAATATTACAGTAGTCAACACCAAATTTGCATTAAGATGAAATTACATTATGAAGGTTATTTTATTTCCAATAGAGTCCGATCAGTCGTCTCACTAACCGCAAGTTGTTGTGTCCGTCAATGCTGATATATTCAGCCACATTGTAAAAGATATTACAACCATTCACATTAACACCATGATGCAGTGCATGCTGACGGGATATTTAAATGACATTAACTGAATTTCAACTCTGTATATATATATTATATATGTACCAGTGTGTATTGTCTGTGCCTGTCCAAAATTAATTGGTATTGATTTAATTGAACTACTACCGTACGACATTAAGACGTTTGGTGCAATGTCTAAGTAAGGACTGAAAACCAAAAATTGTTCAGGAATACAGCTTACATAATATAAGTAGTAAAAGTTTCTGTAGTTGTTAGACGGATGATTAATTATCACAGCTTTACCTACACAAAATGGAAATGCAAGGTGTTCATTTTTTTAATAATTTATTCATCGTTGTTTTTATTTTCCTTTCCTTCTCATGGTCGTGCGTATTCATGTTTGATGCAAATACATAACCATTAAACCAATTGATGGGGGTATACTCTGGATTGCACCAAACCGATATTGATTGAAAGCATTTCTCTATACTACCATAGCATTGCCTGACCACTGCAGGCACTTGATTGACATGAAGATGTTTAGTATATAATTATACAAAAAGGTCATTACACCTGTGAGTGCTACCAACGGACAATGGATATACCTGTTGTATTTGAACGTGTTGCTTGTCCATCCAGTTGCGGCGAGGAAAAGAAAAGTGGGCTTAGAAAAGTTATGTAATATAGGAATTACTAGTACTTGTCATTAAGGATTAAGTCCTCTTTCTTTATGGCTATCTCGACACTACAGATCTGGTCATGAGCTTGACATAAGTATTGAAGACACCTCCTGTGGAAGGTAAGATAAGAAACTTACCCTGCTGTGAAAGAGCTTGTTAAAAATCGTTATTTAATTTTTTCGATATTCGTAGATTTTTAAGAACACTCAGATTTATGCGTTTAAACTGTTATATTAAACAAAAGATAAAGAACTGAAGCTTTATCAAACAAAAATTTAGTCAGTCTAAACGTTAAAAAGGGGCTTTTATATGGAGATGAAGAAAAAAAGACAAAAAAGACAATCGCAACCAAACTCGGTAAACTCGAGAAACGGCTAGAATAACCCATTTAATTAATGGTGGATTTTGTGCGTCTTAGAAATTTATTTTAAAAACTTGATTGTATGATACATATACCTGTGTACTCGAGCTCTCTTCTTAATTAGTGGTTGATATTAATTGTTATTGTTTTGTTTTGGGTTTTTTTTACTGTTTTCGTGGGAACTTTTGGCAAACCAAAGAATGGTTCCCTATATTCAAATCAATTAATCAATTTTCAAATACGAAATGCTAATGTTTTTATCAATTAATTTTAATATATTTACAGATATATTAAATTTGGTACAGACTTTGTGATAAAATTCCATATTTTTGGCATCATTATATGAAATACCAGACATTTCGAGAATGTTTGTTGCCATTTAATTGATTATTGAGAAATTCTATTGAACGCTTACAAGTATATTGAGCAAATTGGTCGACATAAAATTGAGTGAAGTCTGATAAAAGTAAATAAACAAATTGTTTTTAATATATTTGTAATCGCTCTCTCTCTCTCTCTCTCTCTCTCTCTCTCTCTCTCTCTCTCTCTCTCTCTCTCTCTCTCTCTCTCTCAACCTGTGGTGCAATAAAGTAATGACCAGGTACAAAAAAATGTAAACCTGTTTCAGACAGTCACAAAAGTCATACTTAACGAGACAGACACCTGCTGATTACAAGGTGTCCTGCAATCTGTCACAGTGTTTTATCACCTGTGGACAAAAATGACTCATGAACTGCATGCACCGCCAAAAAGACAATTGTAATTCACTTTACTGATCAAATCATATACAAGACATTCAGAAAATCTTGCATATATTCTTATTCTTTGATTAAACTACAACATGATTTTGCCTTTATTGCCACAAGTATTAGCATATCGTATTGACTATTGACACGGACAAACTAATAACAATTTATTGGAAGGACACATACCGGTTTTCTATAAGGCTCAGAGGCGGATCCAGCAATTTGGAAAAGGGGGGGTTCCATTTGATGAAAACCAAAATGTGCAAAATTCATCATTTGTCAATAAACAAGGACTTTTTGAACGTTTTCCGTGCGTATACAACTGTATTTTATAAACATTTATCTCATCACTATCTATTTCACATCTATTTCAACAGCAGAGTGCACTGCATTATTGAGCGTTTTTGCCGATTTGGTTTAGGTAAGGAAGATTTGCATACTATCTAGCCACAAGAAACCCAAGTCTCCAGCATGAGAAAGTGAAACACTAAGAAGCAAAAAATAAATCAGACTAATTACGACAAACTATTATAAAAATTGATATTTTGGTAATTTTTTTATGTCTTTGATGCTTTTAAATTCTGAACTATTTATCGATTTTGACTTCTATCGATTGCCTTCTTAAATAAAGGTCTAAATGATAGGATATGACCAAAAAATGAGGATAATTTATGTGCTGAATAGATGGTACGTGTGTAATACAATGGTAAAAGCAATTGTCGTCCCAGGGATCTTGTTGTGACCCCTGTAATGGTCGGGTGCGCTACATCATTCGGCACAAGTACAGATGCGATCATATTTAGAAAAGTTTTGAAAAGTTGGGCATTTTCATAATGGTTTACATGTAAACCCTTTATATGGTATTTTTGTAACAGAATTTCCGACTTTTGGAAACAAAACAAAAAAGGCTTTTTTTTGTGTTTCATGTGGGTATGAAGGTAGTCAGCATTCCAGAAAAATAGCATAACCCGCGTAAGCGGGTCATGTAATTTTCTTTGTATTTTTCCTTTGAAACGAAGTAAAACTCATCTATTATAAATATTTAAGTTATTTAACTAAACAATAAATTTGAAAGTGGATGCGTGTACTCATACTTGAACGTCGTTTTACTCGATGGCTTGTCAGTTCAAAACTGTATGAACTATAATAATTTTGTTTTAAAAGAAATAGAGTAGAAAATACAGTGTATATGTTATTATAAATCTGTGTTTTTTAGCGATACTGCTGAATATTATGGTTTTTTTCTTTAATTTTCCACATGTTTACTCGGTGTAGTAAACACCGGATGCTGAAGGGGGGTACAATGTACTTTATTTCGATAAAAAATCGATATGGTTTTTTCACATAAGAACAAAATTATGGGACGCAGTACGAAATTCTTTAAATAAGCAATTTTAAAAACATTTCTTTGAGATAATTACAGTATTTCTATTATAAATGGGAAAATTGTCTTTAAATAGGCACTAAACGTTTTCAAAAAAATTCATATGTCCCAGAGAAAGGGGGGGTTCCGACCCACGGAACCCCCCCCCTCTGGATCCGCCAATGAGGCTGTCCCAAGTTTAAATCAATAAGACTCGGTGAAAAGAACTATACGTGTATTGACATTTTTGTTTTCCTTTGCAAAAGGTTTGTAGCCTCTTCGATTCTTTTTTAAAATTTCAAAAAAAAAATAAAATAAAATAAAATTATGGCCATATGGAATTTTTTCTAAATTAACGATGGACTTAAAAGTTGTTGGAATAATGTTATTTGAATTTGTAAAAGGTCTAATACACCATTTTGGCTGAATTCTGTAGGTCGTAACTGACACTAAAGAGCTGAGATAATACTACTGTTTTCAGAGAAGAAGCTGTGTTAAATATCATGGCCCCTTAAATAACAATAGAAGGATTTTCATCTACCTGGCATATTTTTACCTTGATACATTACAGGTAGACCTTTGAGTTGAAGAACGCTTTAACATTTAATTGCAGGTTCTGAAGTATACAAAAGTGGACAATAAACAAAAATCCTTGGAGCAGATGGTTGTTATCAGTCACAGAAAAACACCAACAAATGGAAGAGACTGGCAATAAAAAAGACGTTTGTACTGAATATAAATATAACCCCACAGAAGAAGAACTCTAGCCGTTACATCGTTGGCTGAAGGTCAAGTAAACCATTTCCAGAGTGAGCACCAGGAAAAGAAAATGAGATTTACCAAATTCCGATGGAAATTATTCGGTTCTCTGGCTGCATCAATTTTCCTGTGGACTGTATTAAGTTCTAAGGGAAATGAAAGTGAGCTGACAGTGGAATATGATTTTCCGAAGTCTGTGTGTAACGACAGTGAAAATAATGTATACGTCCATCATTTCTATCTGCACAATGACCCCAATAACAAGAACCATTCGTATTCATTGAGGGCACATAACCCTTTTCACCTCCAGAATCCAGGATTGTGTTTTGATGACCATGCATTAGATTTCCTTGTACTGATCAACACGGAACCTAATCACTTTCTGCGGAGGAAAGTCATACGCATGACTTGGGGAGACGTGAATCTCCCAGGCTACCAGAAGTATGGGAATTTCAGAATTTTATTCTTGGTGGGAAAATCACCTTCTAAGAAAATTCAGAAAGCCGTTGAGAAGGAGGCGGTGAAACACGGGGATATTTTGCAGGGAAGATTTTCTGAAGCACCCAACAACCTCCCCCAAAAAGCCCTTTTGGGTCTCAGATGGATCGCTGAATATTGTTTGAAGGCAAAAATGATACTACGTATTGAGGACACTGTAATTCTAAACATGTTTGAAATATTACGCGAGTATAAATCTAGGTACAGCTGCACCAAAAATTTTATGATGTGTAAATTTGTCAAGCAAAGGATAAAATTCATGGATCACGAAAACCTGAAAAAGATGAACCTGTCTCCAACAATAACCCATTGCAAAAGCAAAGCTGTAATGATGACTCGAGATATGATTTTATCCATATATCACGCGGCGCCTCATATGACGCCATACTGGTCAGATGAAGTGTACGTCTATGGCATGTTGCCCGCTCAAATTCAGGAGAAAACGTTGAAATCTTTTAAACAATTTGAGGAGAATTCTGATCGAGCCATAGATTGTTACGAGACGAACCAAAACAATTGTGGATTAGTTGCTATAGACACTCAAACGAGAAGCCATCACAATATTTTATGGTTTCATATTAAACATTACTTTGCATAAATGTGACAATAACTAGGCATCCCAGGGGGATCTTATTGATTTTCCTATATTAAGAGAATTTTATTTCTCTAGGTCTATAATTATTCCCAAGGCATCTATCCAACCTGCCTAATTGTTTACGTAAAAAAATAACAAAGGAGTAAAAAACAAGATAGATTAATGTCAAGGATTATCTAAAATAAAAGGGTATCCTTGGCATCTCGGTGCGATTATCCTCTATTCAAATAAAAAAGGTACATGTAGTTCCAAATGGTTAAACCTTTTAATAACTAACATATACATGTACTTTAAATATGGGAATATGTGCGCTCCGGACAGAAAAGTATAAACTTAAAAAAAATTAATACAAGTGAAAAGTTGTCCATATAACGAAGAATGACATTGTTACGTAGTGTCACTGTAAAGACACTAGATCGCTATACAAATGATGTGTACATGCACGTAGCATGGGGGTGGGGTGGGGGGGGGGGAGGAAACATTTTTCTTAAATTTACATTAAAAAAATGATTTATCATGGAGTTGCCCAACCCCCCCCCCCCCCCAAAAAAAAAAATTGCGAAGCATTCAAAAATTTGAAGTGCAAAAAATGGAAGTTATACATATAGTAATTTCTCTCTCCCCCCCCCCCCCCCCACCCCGACGGATTAGAATTTTCACGATTTACGAACTCTGTGCTTGGTGTATATCAATCATATGGGAGTGGATAGATCGAAGGAAGTCGAACAATAACAAGGAAAAGAGGATATACTAGAATATAATGATGAAAAAATTGCATACTGATTGATAGAGCTGGGCAATTAAGAAGTTCATGTGTTGCATAAAAATGATTAGATATATTGCCATTAGGAAAGAATTGTCTGAGGAAGAAAAGATACTTGGGATGTTCATGCAGTTTTGAAAAGCTTTAATTAAAATCCATCATTCTGTCTCCTATAAACTGTGCCAAGATTTACTGTTGGCATTGCATAGTTATTTTTTTTAATAATTTGAATGATGAAATGTTTTTTTTTCATATGAATACTAAATGCATACATGTATATGATATATATACTTTTGACTGCTGTGCAGTACATAAGGTTTTTATTGTATATTCATGTTTTAGAAAATTAAAATTGAAATGCTGCTAATGTACAGTGTACATATATTTGTATTGTGATTTATCAATTACTGTAATGGTAGTAGGGTTATTCTGAACCATATTAAAATTAGATGAATAGTGCATAAATGATAATTTTTCAAATAGTGAAAATCAGCTATTGTAGACTGGCATTGGAAGGGAGTAATTTTTCACAGAAGCCCTTTTCAGTAAGAAAAAAAAATAAAACAATGTAGATTTTCTTGCTGTTAATAAATTATGGTTTTAAGGCATACCAAAATTTCATCATCAAAATTACTTAGGTGCAGGACCTACAGTACAGTGTGTTTGAATTAATGTAAAAGCACTGGTTTATCTATGTAAATGTCTGACATTATTTGCATGTTAGACAACATCATTTGACAGGTACATACATTCTGTACCTCTCAAAATACAACACAGACAAAATTAATAACTAAAATTGATGAAAACAGAATTTGAAATACAGTGCACTTCTTCCAAGAAATCACAGGACATTACTCAACATCCACATGCAGTGCAATTTATATTGTTTCATAGCAGAGCATTTCAATAAGACATTAAGTACAACTGTTTGTCATTTATTCATTAATTATCCAAATGCTTTATGACAGTTTGTGCCCTTCAGTTTATAATGAAGTTTACATTAAATGATATAAGAAATAATGATACCGTGACTTCGTATCTGTAGTCAAAATATGCACTGCATAGGTTACTGTAACAAAGGAACAGAAATGCTAATATACGGGAACACATTCAGACATCATAAATGTTTATAATTAGCAATAACTTGTTCTAAAGTAGCAAATCCATCCAGAAATTCATCCTCTGTCAAGCCATGCTTGGCATACTGGTGCACATAAGCCCTGGAGGAGAACATGTCCCAAGCCTTCCCCACCATTGAATCCATGAGAGTGACTGGAGACTGACTATTGGAGATTAAGGAGGCAGATTTTTCGTAATGATTAAAGGCCCTGGGTTGGACCCCTGTCATGAGGGCAGCATCTGGAGGAATCCAAGGAGCATAGAGGGCCGATTCGGAGAACGGGGCGGTGTCTGCGGATGAAGATTCTTTGCCCCTCAGGAGGAGGAGATTGGCCAGGGATGTATTGTGGTGGGATCCTTGGGAGTTGACTCTGACTTGCCAATCAATGCCTATAGAAAACAGATAAACTTAACTACCCAGAATAACTAAATATGTTAATGATAATATCTTTACTTTTTATCAATAAATGATAATATATCAACCAGATGCTGTAAACTAAACCAAAATACCGCACAGAAATATAAAACTATTAAAATTGATATATTCCCAAGAAAAAAAAACAACTTACAGTATTCTAAATTTTGCATGTATTTTTTGGGGTAGATTTTTTTTGCTTTGGTAAGATCTCTATGTGTAAATAGATCTAATACACACTTTCAGATTTGCATCAGTTATCAATTACAACATAATTATTGGGATATGAATAAAATGATTGAATATGATGCAGACCAACCTTCCTCCATGGGAGCATCAGAGATCAACATCTGACGGAGGTGCTTCAGCAGGCCATGCCATTGGTAGGTGCTGAACTCCTGGGCGGCCGCCGACATCTGGGGGATGTTCTTAACAGTGAGCAGTTTGTAGTCAGGATGGGGCACCAAATGTTCCAACATTTCTCCTTTTAATTAAAAGGGAAACAAACATATTAGGTTACTATAGTATTCATTTAAAAAAAAAAACAACAACAAAATAACCATGTAATAAAAAAGATTTAAAACAATTCAAATCAAAATTAATAATACATATGCAAATGCCAGCTATATGTAGGCAAACTTTTGTTTTTGAGAACATTTCCCCTTTCTATAAACTTATGCAATTTCATCAACATAAAAAATAAGATTTACAGAGTTGTCTTTCTTTAATCTGAGCAATATCGAAAAGCATATTTCTTGTGTGCTAGTATGAATTTTGATCTGTTTTGTCTGTAAGTTTAATAACTTCGACCCAAAAACTGATTAAATTATTTTCTTTTAAATTGGTATCAACAATCAATGAATATAAAACTGATTACCTATAGAATTTGAGCAAGTGTCTCCAGTGTATTTGCTGAGCGGACAGGGCTGCAACATTGTAGCCAACTTGTGACAAATCACCTTGTTGATGTCCTTAAATGAGATTTTCTTGATGCTTAAAAGTTGTTGACAGATTTTATGGAGGTGGTCGTTTTCCATGACAATAATTGCGTCCACATTGTGATATAATCTAGACAGCGTCAGAACGGCATTGTAATTCTGCACGATCACTTCTCCCATTTTATATGGCCATACAACTTGGTTCATGATAAAAGCATGAGGAAACTCATCTCTCAAACATCGAGTCACATATGCCCCCACCCCTGAGCCTGTCCCTCCAGCCAGGCTCATCAGAGAGAGAAACCCACCCAGGTTGTCGCATTTTTCTGCTTCCCGCCTGATTAGTTCCATGACAGTACTCTGACACGCAGGGCCATGGATACAGAACCCGTGGGCCCAGTTATTTCCGGAACCTCTTTGTTGACAGTAATGTTGTTTCTCTGAGTAGCACCATGTTCCGGATCTTTTAGCATCCTGATATGTTTGAGCAATCACCTGTAATTAAGGTATATTTAATGCATTTCAGTTAATGGAAAACTGACATTATTATCCTAAATCAAAGGTCTTTAAAGCCTCATGATTTATGCTCCATCACTAATAAAAGTTAAAAGTTAAAATCACAGCAAAATTAGACAAAAATGCACATACAACATGTAAATACAGCAATTGCTATATTTCCATCACTGATAATATAGAAAGAAAGGAGTCATTTTATTTTTTTTAAATATTCTAACCTCAAAAAAGAACATAGGAGGAAGTTGCTTAAAAAATACACATAAAGAAGCAACATTTAATTTGCGATGAAGGGACGTACGTACCTTTGGTTCCATGTCCACCATGACAGCTCTTACTCTGGGCATCTCCTCCCTTGATTCTCCACGGTAGAAGAATCTCGACAGAACTTCATCTTTATAATCCTCATTTTTGTCTGGAGCTACCTATAGAAATAGGATAAACAAGGCGAACTTAGACAAGAATGCATATTATTACAGAAAACAATAACTTTTAAAATATTGATAAATATGTACATGTTCTAGCTTACGTTTGATTTTACTTCGTATGTCAGATGGTAAATTTAACTTGTTTCACACTGCCTCAGGCCAAGCTCCAGAGCTACTTAGGCTGATTGATCAGATAAATTTCTGTTACTCGTGTATTATGTGATGTCAAGACTTAACTCAGTTGATTTCTATACACCTAGTGATATGATTGCATCTGCATATGACACCATTTTTCAGTATATGTATTAAAACTGATTGGTTGCATTTAATAGTTCTAGGTCATGCAATTTCAGATTATGCATTACTTGCATTAGTCCATATATTCTAATTATATTTGAGACATCCTAACTTATACTCATTGACCATGGCCAGATGGGAGAGAATTTGATCCTGTTTGCTATATATGCTTTTTGACAATCTCAACAATATCTGACATTTTTCTGGGTTTTTTTTTTTTTTTGGAATTTTGTTAATTCACTAGCCGACAAACCTGCAAAATATCAAAATTGTTAAAAAAGCCAGGAAAAAGTCTGACTCAGTTTTGTCGGACCATCCCAAAGTAATACATTTTATTATAGGAGCAAACATTTGAGAACTATATTTGCAAATATATTGACCCATTATCAGATTTAGAGGCGTGTTCAGCAGAGTCAGTGCTCTTGAGCTCTCTGCAAAATTCCCTATATCTACAACACAAATTTTGGTGAGAGCTCGCGAGCACTCACTCTGATGAACAGACCTCTGGTGAACTCCTGTGGCCAAAAAACTTCAGTTAATTGTCAGGCACTAACCTGTGTGGCCAGTGGCTTAGAGTGAACATCTTCCATAAAGGTGTGAAACAATTGGCCACCGATCTGGTTTCCGCATTGTCCAAGCTGTACAGTAATGATGGACATTGCAAAGAGCACTGACAGGTCCTCCAATATAGATGTTCCTTCAGTCGGGTATAAGACTTCTTATGAATCAGTCATGGTCACCCCTTCTTTAACTTTCTATGAAGATTTTGTTGAAAGAAAAAGGTTTAGAGAAATACATTACAACTGTTGTACAAAAATAAACCATATATCCTTAAATCTGATCTCTTTAGAGAGGGCAGGCATATAGTCTTCTTAAAGAATATACATGTCCAATTTCAATCATTAAAACCGTTCATATAGAACTCAGTATAGGCCTACTGCATGGATAAACAAATCGGTAACGTTACACACAAAACTCACCTACAGTATATAAACACCTGATTAATGATTTAATCCTCTGATATGATTGGAAAAGTTTAGTACATAAGATTCAAGCTAGTTCAAGAGAGACTAACGATTATTTTCCTCAATCTGAAGAAATATACATGGATACAAAACTAAGCTACCCATTAACTTTGTCGTCTTGCAACATGAAACTTTGGTTCGTATTTTATATACTCTGCAAAATAATCACACGAGCGTTTGAAAGATAGGGAAAAATCACTATCAGTGAATCGCAGTGTAATGACAAAGACAACACATGTCCAAGATGAGTTTGGCAAGGACAACATTTTCCTCACAACCATTTTTAGTTTTAAGCAAAGCAGTTTACGTAAGTATAGATTATTTTTGCCTTAAATAGCATACGTTTAAGGGGGTACTGTTTAGTCAAATGCAGATTTTAAATGGAAATGTTGACGCGTTTCATAAAAGTTTTGTTAAATCTAGAATAAAACTGTCGTGCATTGTCAACTGCATTTGAAAACTGCATTAAGTATGTAGGATGGTCGATACCATATTCTCTTTTGAGTAGTGGACAGTGATATGCCTTTCCACCTCTCAAAAGAGAATAGTTGATACTAATGAAATATTATCATGAATGCTCTGCTCAAAAAAGTTATTCTAGGAAAAATGAATATACATGTAAGAACCCAACATTTTTGGGGTATTCAAAACATGTACCAATGTAGAATACATCTTTTTCTAAGATTTCCACCTAGAATGTGTTAAATTTTTGTGCTGAAGGAAATTTGTTGACAACAAACATAATTGTTTATCAACAACTGTTGTGGTAACTGTTATGCTGGTTTCCTCTGGCAGGGCAGTATATATTAAATTCGAGATTCCTCAGACTCTAACCCCCGCTTTTATATTGTGATGTGCGTCACAATATAAAAGCGGGGGTTAAAGTCAGAGGAATCTCGGATTAGGCAGTACATAGGGCCAGCCACCCCCCCCCCCCCCCCCCCCCCACACACACACTTTTTCTTGCTGCACCTAATTTTCTTAAATTTACATATAAAAAATTGAATTATCATAAAGTTACCCCCCCCCCCCCCCCAACTTTTTCTGAAGAATGTAATAAATTGACGTGAAAATAAGGAAATCAAGAGTGAATTGAAGTTAACTGTTATAGTGTTATAGTAATAGATATACCACGCCAGCCCCCAACCAATACTTGCAAAAAATTCATAGTGCAATTAATGTAGTCAGACTTATTTTTTATACTTTATTATTAAACATGCACCTTTGATGCAAGGGAGAATTGTTGTCAAGAAAGACAAGAAATTTGAAATCTGTCAAGCCAGCTTTGGACGTCAATAAATCTGGATTTAACTGTTTTAATAATTGTGACTTTATGTGTTGTTATTTGTTTTCTGTTATTAATTAAAACTCTTATTTTGAAGCCTGGTCATGTACAAAGTTGCAACAGAAAAGTTTTAACGAACATCTTTAAACGAAGAATTAAGGAGGAGGAGCCAAAACCTATGGCAGAAATTGAACCAGAGAGAGCTCCTGTAAAGTTTAGCAATTACACAGAGAATAACTTGAAAAAAAGAACGTAAGTTACAATTTCCACAGACCAGGGAAACCTATTTGTAAGATTAAAGAAGTTGACATAAGAATTGACAAATAAACTCAGATTCAATAAGTCAAATTGTTCTTCGAAATGATTGACAGAGTATTATATTTATAGAACATAATACATTACATACATTACTGTAATTTTGCATAAATTTACATATTATGTACTGTATTATTTTGATAAAATTCATAAAATCTTACTTTGAAACAATTTAACAAACCATGAAATATAATAAATTGTAGACTAACTCCTTTTAAAATATCTCATGTTTTATTAGGCATATCAAATTTCTTATTTTGAAAACAGATCAATTCAAACAAGAAGGGCTTATTTGCCACCAGAAGATGTGGAGGGTAAAGTACATCGCATTGTGAAAGAAGTTTATGGAAAGACGGCAGATGTGCAGAACATAGACTTGGATGAAGACAGACGCAAGAAATTTACAGTAAGTGTCAAACCCTTATACCTGTTTTTTGCAGATTGTTACATTTTTAACAAAACTTTCACCTTTACATGATGCATAAATGTAAAAATTCCACCTTTTTGAAAATTAATGTTTTCTTGGTTGATATAATGCAAATGGTACATTACTGTGGAATAATACCCGGTACTGCTGACTTGTTTATATCTGAAGATTAGATTTGACTCATTCCTCCCATTTAATCATTAACTTTTGATTCTAATGAAAATAAATTTGCATTCACAGGTTGAATACTAGCTGTTGTACTATTAGTATGCTTTTTATCCTTTAGGTTCTTACAAAGATGATGAAGGAGTTTGACCACTTTATTCCCAATACAGAGCTACACGATATGAAAACCATTGATCAGGCTGTGAATTTCTTCCTAACAGAAGTGAGAGACACAACTTGCCTAGAGGACCTCACAAAACTAGATTTACCCAAAAATCTTCACATGAACACAGAGTACCTCCGCTACGATCGTGAAAATAATCCATTGTGGCCAGGGAAAGATGCGTTTCCAGGACAACAAACCAGAGCCTGCAGTGCAAAGTTTGCGCGAAAGTATAATGTGGTGGACAAATCAAAGGACAAATATATATTCAATTTGAACAGAAAGACATTCTTTGAGGAACAGACTGAGTTAGCTGAAATTATTAAGAAAGAAATATATAAAAAATAAAGAATTTTCTGTCATGATTTTTTGATTTTGATTCTTATTCGTAAATTAATGATTTGGAGAAGTTTAGCGATCAACATAGTACAAAGCTTTTCTAATCACATTCTGTCCAGCTACTGTTAATCTTTCTTTAAAACTTTTAATATTTTCAACTTCTCCAGAACCTACCAAATTGTACCAAAATTGGCACAAAGCATTCTTTAATGAAATGCTCTGAAGCTTGTTCAAGGAAAGGGACCCTTCTTCCTTCCTCTGGAAAGGGGAGATAATAACGATTGTTTGAAAATATCGTTGCCATTGTACAAAACATTCAAAACTTTCCAAGCAAGCTGCTTTATGTGGTGGAAATGTAAGATTGTTTAAACCATGACCTTGAAGCAGTAATGGGTATAAAGTTTAACTTATGCAGATGAATATCTTCATGTCAAGATTTACCGTGCTCAATCAGTGATTTAACAATAAAATTTCATCATTTTTGGTTCATAAAGGTTGAAAGCATTTCAGAAAATAAAGAATCTGCTTACGCCGACATTATAAATTTTTTCTTCAATAATCACAACCTTCATATCCTCTTATGATGTACCAAAGAAAGCATTTTATTGTTTACATCTCTCTTGGAATATTAATTTCCTACATTACCTACCAGAATATAAAATAAGTAAAGTTACATAAATTATTTTAATTTTAAATCGGTGTGTTGCATTAGGCTTAGTTAAAACCAAAACATTAAGTAGTATCCTTTCATTTGTGTTTAATTTAATGATCAGTACACCAATATGCATGCACTAACATCATATTCAATAACATCAAAAGCAGTAAAAAGTAAAGAAAATCAATTCTTCAAAGTGGGATCACAGATTACAGTTCAAGAAATTGTTTAAACCAATTTTCATGACATGTATATAGTTGACAACAAAGAAACAATTTTAATAGTCATTGTTTGTATTTAAGTTAAACATAGCAGCTGAGTTGGCAGTCAGTGGAAAACAATTCAAAAGTGACATTGTATACTCAACAAAAATGGAAATATTCAATTTGATATTTCAAACATCAGTTTTAATATCACACATATACAATGTTTCCAAGTACATGTATCACAGACAGAATTCAACTTACAGTATGTTACGTAGGAGCATCAATATGTACATCAGTACAGCACATTATTTATTTAATCAATTGATAAAAAAAATAAATATATTTTTGTGTAATCAAATGGTATTATGTCGTATTACAGTCTTTAAAAGTCGTATAAGAATTTTACAATAATGTCTGATGGGTGTGTTTTAGGTTTCTGTCTTGAGGGTCAAAGGTCGTATCCTCATTTTAGCGTGTTGTGTCGGACTGATGTGTAGAGGCAGCCACATTGCCGCCATTGTTCTCCCTCATTTTTATTGTGTGCTCGATCAGCGAGATGCACACAAACACCCAGTTATACATATTCTGGGCAGGAATTGATCCAAACTTTCCAACCTCTCCATGGGGTACATCTGTCAACAGTAGATAAAATTATCTTAGTTATATAGCTTGTTGTACACTTTTAATACATGTTTATAATATCATATTTTCTATTTAGAAGGAAAGAAAAACATTACTGCAAGAAGGATTGAAGGCAGGCATGATTTACCACTGATTAAAGCATGCTGCTCCAGGCACATACAAGAGAGGGCATATTTATAGCAAATCAAAAGAAATTGAAATATTTGTTATCATATGGTTATGAAAAGAATCCAAACCTTTTAAGAAGACTTCTAGTTTTTCGGGAGGGATGAGAGCATGGTCACTGGCTGCAGTGGGATCATATTCTGTTATCTTTTGCAGCAGTTCATTGTTGATAAACTAAAATCAAAATTAAACAATTTTAAAAATAATATTTCTCTACTGTTTCTTAAATTTTACGGTATATTCCAAGCCCCCCAAAGCTTATAATCTTTAGTTTCTCAGGCTAAAAATTCATAATCATAAAACAATAGGTAAATATTTTTATTGCAAAAATGACTTGATTTTAAACTATAAAAAATATGAGCTATTCTCCTTTCGATATCTTTTATAAAATTAAAAACTGCAGCAATCTTTGATAATGAGAAAAAAAAATTAATTTTTCGTCCCAATGATTTAAAATATGTCATCAAGAATCACTAGCTTACATTTCTCAGATTGGTCCAATCATCCAGTTCTCCACTCTCCACCTGCTCCAAATGGAAGATGGCAACCACTGCCTTGACAATATTTTGCACAATTTTAGGTGGCTCATTGTAGCTACGTAATTCAGCAAAAGACTTGGAGTCAATTTTGGAGACATTTTCTCTGAGTTCCATCAGCATAAGTCTGTCGAACATGATGTCCATTCTGTTATCATCATCTTTTTCAGCCTCTGTAGAAGCGAAAAATTATGTTGTACACTGAGAATGTTTGTTAGACTAGTTTTTTTGTTCTCATTTTCATTAAACATTCATGTACTGATATTGATAAATGTATACACATGACATGTATGTAATACTGGTTTTTTACATCATGAGTAAATATTAAATTTGGAGTTTTGGTCATGCTAAAGATCCATCAAAGATGATGACATATCTATTCTCAGCTTTCAAAAGTGATGGAAGATAGTTTTAATCTTAGAAATAAGGTCAAAGTTTTATCAAAACAGATATAAAGTAACATATCCGATACTAGTATGCATAAACTTAAGGTTTTAGATAGATAGATCGATATATTTCAATTTAAAGTAAGAGTTACCAAGAACCACGGTTTTGTCTGCCTCCCCGGAGAACTCCTTGGTGATTTCTTTGTGAGCCTGGTTCAGAAGTTTGAGCATTCGTTGGACCTCCCTGTTCTCATGCTCGGGTAAGTTCTTGAGTTCTCCTATACTGATGTCCACCACTGCCACCGCTTTGCCTTGGTCGTCACGGAGAGGGAACGCTAGATGGCGCTGTCCATAGGCATCAGCTGATACGGTCTCTGAGTTGTCCACACACTTGAATAAATAATCTCTGCAAGAGGAGGTTTGTAAAAATCATTCTTTTAATAATTATTCATTAAGTGATAATCAATACAGAATAAATTATACTCATTAGAAAATTATTTTAAAAGACATCAAATATATACAACTGTATTTCCTTTTTATTTATGGGCATCACTTTTTGTAGATGTCAAAAAAAAAAAGTTTCAAGGATATGTAAATTGGAGGGCAATGGCCATTTGTTGCGTTTCTCAGTTTGATAAACAGTTTAATTCATAACTTGACTACACAATGTAATCCACAAAAACTGGTGCTCAATGAATCAATGATGATCAAAACTACAGTATATAATAATGCAGAATGTTAAAGCAATTTAAATCGAACTTTCAAATTCATCATACTGTGATGTTAATTTGTACCTAAACAAGTTATCCTTTCTCTCAAGCCTTGGAGGACTAAGCAGGTTCTGGACATTGCCCTTCTCATCCGTAATCATCATCTTCCGCAGGATGTAGTCGCTCTGATCCATGCCTGGTTCCACCATGTAAGTAACGATTTCTTGTACATGTGGACTTCGGCGATGAATCCAGGAGACCGCACTTTCTGTAATTCTTAGAAGTTTCTTCTTCATATCTATGTTGTGGTATGAAATACTAAAAGATTTGGCCACTCCCTGAAGTGAGAAGAAAGAAATGAATTTTTAAAGTGTTAAGAATTTGTTTGAAATGCTGAAATACGATATATTTTCATAGTCTTGTTGATATGCACTTGTATTATATTGAACATATGTATAGTAAAGTAAAGGTTTTGTCAGGTATCATCACCGGCAATTTTTGCCATCACTTCTACAGTGTCTTAATCAACACACAGTTGAATTTCAATACATGTATCTGGAACACTGATATCTCAAATACAATGGATATGTCAAAGAGATTTGTAAGTCCCAACTACTTATTTTTTAAGTATTTTACTCTCGATATCTCAAATACTCAGATATCTCAAAGTTTTTAAACAGTTCCATCTAGTTCGAGATAATGAAGTTTGACTGTACATGTATTTGCTTTATGAAGCATGGGGTTAATTTTAATTGTCCTTTCTCAAATATGAACAAAACAGATGATCTCCATCAAGATTTGTCTATTGATAGTGAACCTTCAATAAGGAACAAATTATATTGGGGTGAAGATAACCCAATAAACAGTAGGTAATTCATTACATGAGAAACACAATTACCTGGAAGAACTGAATTTCATGAGTGATGAAGATGGTTTTGGTGTGGTGATCATTCATGGTGTCAATGCCCAGCAATCCAAACACTCTCTTCCTCTTGTCCTTCAGTGGCACCACTATAAAAGAGCCCTCCCTGTCCTACAAAAATTGAGGAGATAACTGAAGAGTTATGTCCCTTGAAAAGCAAGAAATACTCAATGTTCTGCACAAATACCATTAAATACCTCTCAGATTTTAAAAAATCCAAACATAAATTTTAATAAGAGTTCCATTTCCTATTTCATAATTGAATGATGAATTAAATTCAATATGAAGGTTCTAGTGCTTATTGTTGCCTACAGATGTTGATAAAGAATTGCATTGCTCTTTACCTCGGGTTGCCTATATGGATTCCAGAACTGAATGTTTCCATGGTTAGCCACTCTTGGAACATGGATTGGTTTACCACTCTCTACTGCAGCAAAACTACAAACCAACAGAAATATTGAAAAATTAGCTGTGGTTGTCTTTGCCATTTCTTTTCAGTCATTAGATTGTTTTTGAATTACTACTGTACATGTACATGAATTTGAAAATTAAAGTCCATGTATTTGTTTCAAATTAAAATAGGCCAGTTTTTCTATCAAATATTGCATATAGTATCTCTTTCTATACACAGACCTGATGCCTTTCATGTCTTTGTACAGAATTTTTCCTAGGAGGTAGTCAGCATCCTCCATGGTAGCTGCCACATAACGTAGGCAGACGCTGCCTCGGTCAGGATCCATGGTGTTTCTCTCCAGCATTGCTATGTTGGCGCTTATTCTCTTTCCTCCACCATGTGCCTCAGCATCCTAGATGATATTTATATAGAAAATCTGTCAAACATGGTTATTAATTATTAATGTGTCCCTATTTTCTGATAGCCGGAAATATGATTCATAGAAAAACACTGCCAAAGAGATATCAAGAATAAATTGTCAAAAATTGGTGCCAACGTTATTTGCAGTTTTTATCCTAATTTACAGTCTTGAGCTGTATACCTTATAGAGAGCATTGAATACAGCCCTGTAAACTGGTTCCATGCTTGCTCCACCAGTCTCTGCTGCTGTCACTATCTGCTGCAGCCACTTCTTTCTGGCCTCTCCACGGATCCTTTCAGCATAGGATCGCTGTGTGAGTCATAGATATCAATAATCAGGGAAACTTCCTCAAATTCTTAATGCAATTAACATTTGATTAAAGACATCAAATGATGAGGTTATCTACTGGTTATATGACATTCAAAAGGATGCTGAATATGGGATTAAATGTTGAATTACATTACCTGTATAACTGGTAGCATGAAGATGTTTTCCATATAAATAAGCAGAAGAAGTTACTGTACAATTTTTCTATTAGAAATAGGACTTACCTCCACACTATTGACTAGGAACTCTACAAAGTAATCAAAGGAATCTGCTCCTGGCATTTCATCGACCACCAGTTGTACAAACGTTCGAAATTCCCTCTTACTTAGTCTGTTATCAGCATATTTAGACTGTTTCTTCAATCCAGACTTGGCTAGAAGAAAATATATTTCACATTACATACGAACATGTATTAACTTAATATCCAGTAATATTTTGTGATATATCATTTCATAATCGCAAAGAATAAAACAGCAGATATTACTGGTAAATCAGTTACTGTCTACTAAATGAAGCTTTGATAGTCACAAAATATAACTTATGAAATATTTACTCAATTTCTTCATTCTCACAAAAATTTTACTAACTGTGAAAAACAAACATACAGAATTTTACTGGCAGTTCTAAAGAAACTTTGATGATTTCATCCTTTTAAAGCCCCCCCCCCCCCAAATATCAACCTAAGAATGAAAATTTGACACTGGTCTTTGTCTGTCTTACCTCTAACAATGGCCTCGTTTTCTTGGCCCTCCTTGTACTTCTGCATCACAGTTTCCACATCCTCCATGTCCAGATATCCACAGCCGTCATTGTCCCACTTCTCAAAGAGCGAGTCCATCATGTGCTTCCTCTGGGTAGACAGTGCCTCCTTTCTAGCCTGTTCACAAAGACAAGAATTACTCATCAGAGCTGAACAAAAAATACACAACAAATAATTTGTACTGGATAATTGAATTGTGTACACAAACAGAAATTGCACCTAGTGTGACATTATTTAGTAAAGCTTCTCCATGAACTGAACAAAAGGGATTATGTTTATATAGCAACCAGCATTTATACTTCAGCTCTTGCCCTTATGATACCAGAGTATTTCTGAGCATCAGACAATGGTAAAAATAACTGTTTGAAGTACAAAATGCTACAAATGTACCACCATGTTTAATATTGTTTAATCTTAATGCTAAAAGTTGTATATATGCCACCACACTCTTTTTCCTATGATTCCAGAATAATTCTGAGTATCAAATAATGGCATTAATTTTTCAAACTGTTTAACTTAAATGCCAAAAAGTTTTATAATCTAGAACTACATATTTAAATGTAAAACAAGAAAGATGGTACGTCACTGCATTGTTACCTTCATCAATCTTTCCATCTTCTCTTCCTCTGTCTCTTCGTAGCCATCCTTGACATATTTAGTCAGCATGTTAAATGATTCCTTGGTCGGTTCATTACCCAGGAAGGTTTCTGTGAGGGTGACAAACTGGGAGACATTGAGGGAGTTCTCATCAAAGGCTGACTGTCCAGAGCCCTTGCTCATTGTGGTTAATGCTACAATTGGTTAGAAAAAGATCATAAAAATGTATATTCATGTACAATGGGAGCAACTTTTAAATCTCAATCTGATTACATGGCTTGATCATGCCTGTTTTTATACAGATAGCTAAACTTGAATTAATTGATAATATTCAGTTTTGCATTGCATTTCTTTACTCTCTTGCAGTATAGAAATTGCTAATATACAAATAATACTTGTTTCAGTTTTATAAAGGGACTTGATCATCACTCGCATCATATGATCATATCCCCCATCAATCTTTTCTACTAAGGGGAATAACTCTTGTCACTTAAACACCCAAACTTTTTCAATGATTTATACTAGATCAGAAGGTCTTGGCAAATAGTTCCATCTTGATGCAGTATGTCAATGAATCACCTGTCTTTTCTCTGTTGAAGGTTGTGCCAACAGCAAACTTGACATTGCCCTTCTCTTCCTCTGTGGTTGTAGTCACTGAAGATGGAGCCTCAGACGTTTTTGTAACAGCTGTGTCTTTTTCTTTAGAAAATTCAAATACATTGGATCTTTATTTTAAGTTATCCACAATATAGTACTTAAAAGTAAGCAGAGAAATTCATGTGCAAAAGATGGGATCCTTAAGCCATAAAAACAGTTTATGTTAAGCATATTGCATAGGCTTCTGGATTACATAGAAAGCTATCATCTTCCAGTTTATCAACAGTCACACTCTTGAGTAACATATATCAAACACAAGTTGAATACAGAACTGAACAAGAAAGCATGCAATTCACAGAACAGAAAATAATTCCAGTTGGGGTATAACAAACCTCCCTCTCCTACAGAAGATGCCTCTTTTTCTGTAACTTTTGGCTCATCCTTTTCTTCTGTCTTCTCTGGTTCAGCTTTAATCTCAGATTTTTCTGGTTCTGTCTTTTCTTCAGTTGGAGGAGGTGTAGCAGTTTTAGTTTCTCCTTGTTCCTCTTTTTTCTCCTCACTTTTGGCCTCCTCTGTTGCCTCTGTTGGTTTTTCCTCTTGTTTCTCCTCCATTTTGGGCTCTTCAGACTTGTTGGCCTCATCTGATTCTTCCACAGAAACTGTTAACACTTCCACTCCCGGTTTTCCAGCTTCTTCTGGTTTTGGTGAAGGAGCTGGTTTTTCAGCTGGTGGTTCTGCTGTGCTTGGTTTTGTTTCTGGTTCAATTTCTGGTGTAACAGGTTTACTTTGAGCAGTTGTGGCTGGAATTTCTATTTTTTCTTCACCTCCTTGCTCGGTCTCTTCTGTTTTTTCTGGAGCAGGTTCAGCTGGTGCAGGGGTTGGGGAAGCAGGAGTCGGCTCAGCCACTGATTACAACAGGTAAATGAAAACAAAACATGCAGGAAAACAACTTCTCAAAAACTTGAAAAACTTTGACTAAGCATCAAATTGGAGATACATGTACCAATAACCAATTTTTTTAAAATTCTTGTGGTAATTTGTTGGTGCATCATCTAAAGAATTATGCTACATGTAGTATATTTTGATAAGAGACAAGTAGGTTTTGAACCGTTAACATTTGATGCTTAGTTATCTTAAAATGATAGTTCTTGAAAATTTGTCTAGTCTGAGGTGGGAAATGGAACAAAATGCGGATTTCACAAGCACAGCAGGATGGATTGAAGCCTCGCCACAAAAGATACCGGGTAATAATTTATCACACACAAAAGCAGAAATATGAAAAGATTAAATGTTAAGGTTCCTTATTTTGACATTAAATTTTGAAATTAAAATTAAGAATTAAAAAAAATAAAAGTTAATTTGCAATCCATCTCCCATACTCTCTCTGATATCAGATGCCATTATCACTTCTTTGGTCATATCAATTCTCCGCCTCAGATATCGGATTTTACCTCAAAATACATGTCCCCCGGTACTTACATTTTTAAGGATTTGAGTTGAGAACTGAGTTAAGTAATTTCATGATGTTGGTGACAGCAGGTCAAGAAATTAAATTTCTTAAAAATTAACTTTGTTTAACAAGTAAAAAAATCAAGTAAACAAGATGAACACAACAAAAGAGAAATGAAGAGTTTGGCCACAGAAAGACAGCAACAACTGACCTTTGGGAACGGGAGTGGTCACTCCATCATCATCAAAGATATCCTCCACTTCATCCACCTCAGCAACAGGCCCTAATAAAGAAAAAAATTCACAGGCATTAATTTCAAATATGTGCTAATGGTATTAATTCACAATTTAACAATAATAGGGTAGGGTCTTAATTATGTAATCTGTGTAATTCATTATTGGAAAGTTGTTTTAGAATGATAGAATATTTTGTCTGTCTTAAGATTTGTACATATAGAATATGAGTAGTTCATTTTTGCATGCAGAAGAATAAAATAACTTTACACATACAAGTTTTTAGTCGAACTGGCATATAAAATACGTGACTCAAAATGGTTCTTTCTAGTATTAGGACTTTGATTTAATTATGTTATAAAATTTTACCTACATGTGGACTTTTATAATAGTAGTATGAGAGTTTTTTTCTATATGCAATATTAGGACTTTAACTAAAGAAAGTTGACTTACATCTGCGAGGGTTTCGTACATTCTTCTTGATGTCCTCTTTAATTGAATCCCAGAATGCCTCAAAAAGACTGAGAATTCTGTGTCTGTCTAACAACCCAATCTAAATGACCAAAAATGTTCTTGCTTATAAACAAAGAGCATTAACATTGATGACAATATGAGAAAATTTAAAAAAAAAACAAATATGGTAAATAACTGTCCTGTATAAAATTCCGTGAAAAAAATAATAATTTCAGTTTGTTTGAGCTCTCTAATTTTGCTTTTTTTTTTGAATTAAGAGGCCTATAGTAAAACTTTTATGGGGACTAGACTAGACTAATGGGTACAAATCAATCTGCAAAATACCAGGCAGTCTAAATACTTTTGATGGCTGACTTACTCCACTGTGGTCGCACGAGATGAAGAGATTGGTGAGTACAATTCTCCTCTGTTCCCTGTTAGAGGCAGCACGATAGGAGTCAGCACATAGAGACAGGTGCTGCATGAACTGCTCAAACACCTCAAAGTTAAAGTCATCCACAAACATTGTCAAGTACTGGAACAAAAAAGAAATCAATATTGTACATATCTTGGTCGCATCGGTGGCAAAAACAAAGGATCAGACTGGGTGGAGAGACTGTGTGGCCTCCTTATGTGCCACCTGGCATGAAGAGGCCTAAGCTAAGCTAAGCTTGGTCGCATCTTATTCGTGTATTTCATTAACCGGAAAGCATCCGTTTTCAATAATATCCATGTTTTGAAATTGCAAATGAAAATTGACTTTTGACCATTTAGAGTATGATGTTTCTTATCACTGCAAAACCAATTTCCCACCTTAGCAAATTCTTTGACAGATAGTGCTTTCCCTGACTCATCTGTTGGTTCCAGGGCACGGCTAAGTTTATACCCATCCTTTAAATCTTCTGGGAAATTCTCAGCTATTTCAGCAAATGATCTTAGGGCATTTTGTACCTTAATATATAAAATATTGTTGTTAACCATGTGCTATTATTTGAATGAACAAACTGCATTGATGCAAGAGATTTTTTTTATCCGATTTTTACTGCAAATCTCTTTATCCATTGAAAACCATTTGAATCATTTATTTAAAACCCTAATATTCATAGACACTTACAAGAGAAAGTTCTACTCTGCCATCTGGCTGAACATGCCATTCTTCAAATTGTTTCATGAATTTGGTCTCTCTTCTATCTCGTTCCTCTTGCTTCAGTCTCTCTAATTTATCTCGCTCTTCTCGTCGGCGCTTTGCTTCAGCTTTAATTCTAGCTAATCTGTTAATTTATAAGAAATTTCAAATATTTTAATCAAGCTATCTGTATATCAAAATGCTCACAGGTGCATATTTTTTGTCTTGGCCAATATAAAATTATTGTTTGTTTGAAATTGCCTCCGGTCTCATTAAAATATCCCCCACTGATAAAATTTTATGAGGAGATTATATGGAGATTTAATTTTTACTAATTATTAATTAGTTAAACTCGATTTTTGAAAAATATAAAAATAAATTTCCCTCCCTCCCTCCCTCCTGGGTCTAGAAACCCCTAGGTGCCAATTCCAAACAAATATTTTTTTAAGGATGGCCTTAAGTATAAAATTATGCTCTAAAAGGGTTTTGCTTTAGGGAAAAGGAATATTTTATCTTTAAAGTTCAGATTTGATGCCTATAGCAATTAATAATTGATTTACCTATTATCTTCAATGTTGAAAAGTTGTTTCTTCAATTCTTCAGAAACTTCTCTGATTCCTCTCACATAGGGTGAGGCTTCTGAAAAGTTGCTATACCTAGGATTGTTTCTCATCATGTATTGGGCTAAGAAATTAATAGGATTAAAATCAGGATCTTCACCATTTCCATCTGTCAATCCTCGTTTGTCTGCTTCTGACAATAATTTTTCTACTCCAAGAATCAAATTTGGAAGAACTTTGTCAACCATATATGTTCTAACTTCCAATGTGGCCTCATTTTCATTTAACCAATCTCTTGCCAGAACTTCAATAGGAATCTTGCGTGCAAGCTTCTTAGCGCTTTCTTTGGAAGTTTTGACTTGCTGTTTTTTCTCATTCCGCATTCCCACTAGTTTCTCCATCATGCTTTGTTCATGCATACGCTTCCATCTTCTGACAGCACTTCTTACAATGGGACGGGAGTAATCCGTAGGTGATTTTCTCCCACTTCCTGGTGCTGACCTTTGACCTGAGGAACCAGCGCTATGGGGAGCGGCCATGGTTACCCTCTTTGTAGGGCTTCCTGGTTTTTGTATGTCTGCCATTTCTGTAAATAATTGCAATTTGAAAGTACATGTAATAAAAATCAAGCCAAATTTGTATCAATATATTTTTAGTCAAGAAAATGTTGCTGTAGAGGAAAATGGTTTTTAAAAAATTAGATTGAAAAAGACTTTTTGCAGTCTATATGCACAGGCACTTGAGGTTATATATTTTTCCCATAATAAAATATACCCTCTACCTATATAACTGTGTATTATTAGGTTGAGGGTATATATTTTTCATCATGAGAAAAATGTATAAGATCAGGTGATTGAGACTATATGGTATAGAATTCCTCAAAATATATATAGATTATTACAAGGCATCCCATATAATAGCCCGATCGAGGTCCCTGTAAATCAGCCCTTTAGCCTGACGGAGCTCAGATCGATATACAGTGACCAAGGGCTAATATTTGATACGATACAAAAATGCATGTATAAATGATCATATACTTGTTTAAAATATAGCAACAACAATATAACAAGCATGTGGTGAAAGATTATTGTCAACAAATCATTCCGTGACAATATATTTGTCTCTTATAATCTTTTAAGTCAATTTGCGCAAGCTGTATGTTTGTAAACCAAGTTGACCTCAACGTAATTATTTGACGTCATACTTGGACATCAGAATTGAATGATGCATACTGAATTTTACGTCTTATAATAGCTGATCAGATAAACGGAAAGGGGTGTGTAATAACAATTAATCGTCTTAACTGAATTTGGTTGAAAGTGAAAATGACGACAATACTCGTGGACATCTGTACTCGGTGCTGTTTAGTGTTAAATATCTCTAATAATTCCTGTACTATGGTGTATACTTTCATTACAGAAACAAGTGCCTGTACCCTACCTGAAACAATTTATGCAGTAATTACTGCTGCACATTGTCATAATGTTATTTCATTAATAATCCTGATATCAATGATAAAATCAATTCTTCGTCGAAGAAAGGAGTTTTATTTACTAATGTTTTAAATGTCAAATACAAAATCTTTTAGCACAAGGATAAAAAACAAGCACCGAATTTGAAAAACTTTTGAATATAGTTTTTTAATGCAGGACTAAAATTCAAATCATTTTCAAGCTATTGCATCTAATCTATATAACCAAGTTTGTTTGATGCATACCAACCTTGGTCTTTAGATTAAAAGAAAAAAAGATTTTCACATTTTGTAAACAGTTGTTAGTCCTCCATTACTCGTTGCTAGGAAGGAAGTCTGTTTCTTTTGGACGCTTTGGTAAGGTGCTTGGCTTCCGTGCATGCGTATATTGTGAATCGGAAGTTGAATAAGTTTCAGGAAGAGAACCTGATTTGTTTTGGTTTTGGTGTCTAACAGTATTGCTAATTTTTAACTGAAATGATGTGAAAAGCTTTAAAGTATAGTGATTTTTACTGAAAGTGGAAGATGGCTCTTGTGACAGTTCAGCGATCGCCAAGCCCAAGTAACAGTGCTGCATCAGTAAGATTCATTGTTTTATTTGTTAAATAATAGAATGAACTTACAGTGTAAGAATCTCTTTTGTTTATTTCTTATGCAATTTAAAATTTTTTACTGGTTCATATTCTTTATTAACTATCATACGTTTGGAAACACATTAAATTCATTGCCATGATTTTGAAAAAAAGGGGGGGGGGTCAAATTATATCTGTTTAAAATCAAGTATTTTTACCTTTGAACGCAACATAATTTCAGTTGTTTATTTATATATAATGACGAAAAACGATTTTTTTACATTTAATGTCCCAACTTATTAGGAAAATGACATTGTTTTGGGGAAAACTCATGCCACGAAAATACACTGTTCTGACATGAATATATAACCATTGTAAACATATTACGGCCTGATACAGTTTAGTACTTTCTCAGTAAAGCAATTCTCAAACTCAGTCACACAGAGAATGGATAAATTGGCTATAAATGTAAAGTTATCCTAAAGTTTAAGATAACATTCCATCAGTACGACCATCTATTAAAAAATGATGCATTGCAGCAAGGGTTACAAGAAGACCCTTAATTGTGTCAATATCCGTGTCTCGATAGAGGTTTAAAAAAATCAAGGGTAACACATTTCATCACTACCCATGTCTTTTCTGAAATGAGGCCACAGGGATCGTAAGGGTTACTGACCCTTAAATCAGTATCCGTTGTAACCCATTGTGATTAAGAAAACTGGTTATTGGTCAACATACGAATCGTTCTTTATGTATATAAACAAAGTTTTCACTGTGATCACTAATATTTCAAAAATGTAAATTCCTGTTGCAATATATATAGTCAGTTTGTATGAGAGTTTGTACCAGGCTGGAAATACTGTAGAAGCAGAAATATTCATTGAGGATTTAATTTTGTTATTTTCGTTGGCATAATAAATCAATGAAATTAAATCCATGATGAATTTTTAACCCAAGTATTAATAAATACAGAGTTGATACGCAGTATTGCACATTGCACAAAAGTATCAATTCCAAAAAAAACAACTTAGACTCCTAATTCTAATATTTTCTGATCCCAGATCATTTGGTCATTATACATTTTGATTCCTCTGCATGTATACTCGTTTTAATAAAAGTGTGAGTTTGTGTACATGTAAAATAGACACAATGGAGCATTATAGTCCTAGTGACACAAGGGGCTATTTATAAAGGAGAAGGATGCTAGAAGTGTGTTCACCAAGCCCACAACAAAGGACAGTTATAGTTTCCTATTACTCAAATTGATAGTATGAAAATCAATTAAAAATGGATGAGTATAAGGAGTTTAGTTAGTTTAGTTTAGTTTAGTTATGTATAGTTATTATTATGATGTAATACTTGCTTGGAGTAAGTTCCATGTTGAAGGAGGTAATACAGTAATACCCAATTCTAAACCCAGTTTATCTTTTTTATAAGTTATTACATTCTTTATTTGCAAAAGACATACATCTTATGGCATAGGTTATTACATATAATTTTTAGCAATATTGAAATAATGGTATGGTACATGTTCATGTAAAGCACACTGACAATGTATATAAAATAAAATTTTACTAACAGGCGAAAAAACAAACAAACAAAAAAACAGAATTTTTCTAATTATCATGAATATTGAAAGCTAGATGGAGATACTTCCACAAATTACACAGTTCTTTAAAATTTTGAACACTTAATAATTTTATAAATTTGTATACAGAAGGTTTTTTTTAAACTGTCCTGGCATATAGCCGTAGTATTTTGATTTATATAATAATAAAATCTTGTTCACTCATGGCTATCAAAAAGATTGTACATCATGGTGTACATCAAATCTACAGGAACATGTATTTGTATAAAATATAAATTGTGCAATCAGCATATGTTGTATAGCAAATCTATATTCAGTTATTGACTGATAAGATTTTTACTGAACCTGTTATTTCAAATATTTAAAAGGACATCTTTCATTGTACTCAATCTAAATCCCTTCAATCCCACACATACTGGTAAGTTCATTCTATTTGCATTGGAATTAGATTGTCAAGGACAGAGAGTTATGAGGGGAAATATTTATTCTTCAATTAAACCATTTACCAATTAGCTAACTCTGTACCCTTGCAGTCCATTAAATAGCCAGTAATGATGTAAGGGTTCATGCCAGTCTGAAATTACCTCATGAGAGTACCGATGAGTGCCAGTACTGTCAATCATAAATACATGTCCAAATACACAATATACACCCATGAGATAGATAAATGAAAAGGGAGAATATTGGAGATAGAGTGACAAGATTAATGTAAAACTGCATGTTCATTATTCTTCATTGTATGGAGCTACAAAATGGTGACACACTCAAATGTAAGTTTTTGCAATGATTGGCAATTCACAGGTGTGAAAGTGATAGATGAAAGTAGTTAAAAAGGAAATCTTGCAGAAACTATACATTTTTATTTGAACTGAGACAAAACATGTTAAAAAAAGCTAGAAGTTTAAAGCTTTTAAGTACGGTATAAACCAGTCTTTAAGTGGATGACACGGAGTGTTACAGTTTTTTACTTCTCGTTGACAGGAGGATGTTGTATCAGAAGATGCAGATGAACTCGATGTTGCAGGAAAACCTGCGTCACCCCCTCGGCAACGCAGGTTTGTAACAAAAATATGGTCGGCTAAAATTTGCCGAGAAGACTTGAATTTGAACAGGGTTCTAGTATATATTTATAGCAATAACATGCTCAATAAATAAACTTCAGGTTTTTACATGACAAGTCTATATTTTTTTGCAAATAATGCATCTACCATTGGTCCAATAGCTATTGTAAATTGGTCTCTTTAATTATACATTTATTAGCATGCAAACAGTCAAAATAACAAGGGTATTGCAAGGACAGGGTTATCCGTATCTTTTGTGAGAAAACGTACTGTTCTTTTACACCTTGGCTTATCACAGTAATTCAACAATAAACACATTTATTTTATCCAACAAGTTTACAAAGAGAAGTACATGATAAAACACGATTTTCTACCACTTCCCGAAGGAAAAATTGCAGGTTGAACTTGAAGATTTTTGGGCTGGCAGATTGAGTTGTGTTAACTTGTGTTGTATTACTGTATATACCACTGCGAAGTATAAAAAAATGTGAAAAATGCTAGGCATCTGTCTTTTTGTACCAGAATTATTGTTAGTATCCCTTTTCCCTGGTGACCTAAATTTGGAAATAACTATAGAAGGGTTATTGTACGCACCAATATACATTGTAATTTACGTATTTAAAGTGATGACGGGTCTTACTAACAATGGTCCACAGGCTATAGATCCCAAATTGTAACTCAATACCTTATAATTTGAGTCTAGTATTGTACAGGGAAACGGTTTTAAATTGAAAAATTATAAAGAAAGGGGAATGGAAACAGATTGACTTAGTTGCAGATGAAAGATAAGACTTTCAAAAGCCCAGCTAATTTCTTTTGGCAAGCAAGAGTTTTCAAATTTATTGTATGAAAAACGACTTAATGAGCAATATTCTTGTAATTTCATAGCTGTGTTTTATTGCGTGTCTTAAAATGCTGTCATTTGCACTTTTCAGAAAAATTTTCATGACATTGTGAAAATTACAATATATCATTAAATATATTTATGATGAAAAAATGTAGACCAATCCAATGTAGCTCTTCATTTTTAATGGGGGGGGGGGATTACTTTCCCTTATTTGGGCAATGATAGCAATTGTCATTTCCTGTCTCCATCAAATTGAAGAATACCTGATAATTTTTCTTTCGATTGTCCAGTGTATAATTACTGTACTCGAATGGGACGTGGCTTAAGGCCATTTTCTTTGTTGATCAGCCATAGAACATCATTTTACTTAAATGACACTATCAACACAGATAAAGACCACCCCCCTGATCTGTTAATGTCAAACACAGATAGCTTTCAATGTCGCAGTCAGCAACCCCACTTGAACACCAACAACACTGTTGTCGGACTTGAAATCCAAACAAATATTTAAAAATCAATACATCTTAATTTTCGAGATTTGGCCTTTTAATGGCGCAATGATAAACATTTTTAAAAAGTTTTCAATTTCAAAGTTTTATGAACTCTGTCAAAATGTAATTTGTCTGTTCTATCTATTGAGCAGATATTTCAGATTTAATTTTAAAGACATTAAAAAAACCAAATTGTATAGATTATTAGACTTTGCCAATTTCATTAAGCTTTCTGGTATGTAAAGATGCTTTAAAGATATTGAAATCAAGAGGTTCAATTTATTGCGACTATGTAATGAATCGTAACAGGAGAAAGTTTACACCCATAATTGGTCGAGTGATCTGTTTTTCATTTTGTACCTGGCATGTTACACCTGGGAAAACAAAAAATAAACATCTTTAGAGGCTGTTCTACCATGGCTTATCTGAGATGAATCTCATTAAAAGTTTCTTATTTCGTAGTAAGGTACATGTACCTAAGAGTATAAAATACGCCTCGCAGCTGAGTAAGGTCTTATTTTGAGAGCAGGCGGTGTTTGTTGATAGTGTACATTTGTTGTGTAGGAAAACATTCCTGTGAAGTGTTACCACATACTTTACATGTGAACTGTGACGTTTCATTTAAAAAACAATTATTAAAGTTTGTCCCATCTTCAACAAGCTCTATAACATTTTTTACTTGTGATGGAATCATCACTGATGGTGGGCCATGCAGTGTCAAATATAGTGTAGTAAAATAAGTGACAAGTGCCGTATTTGAACTTTGACGGAATCAAGGACAGTGCTGGAATTCATATAGGCTTTGAATTCAAGCAGAAGACAAAAGATTTTGATCATGTCTGCTGGCTTTGTTGAAAATAAAACAAGCTCGTTAGCTTGTCCGAGGATGTGGTTTTGATAATTGAGAAATACAGCGGTGTTTAGGAGTATGTATTTGCATGAAGTTAAAGAGCTAGACCACAGGTAAACTATCCTCTTGTTTCTGATGATCATTTTAGTATCAGTTCCTTAAAATAAGTGAATCAAAGATTTTGATGATTATGATATCAGCCAAAATTAATAGAACATAAAATGTAGACATTTTCAATGTTAGTGATAGCATAAAGATACATACAGGTACATGCATTTGATATATATTTTTTTAAATTGCTGTCAATAGTTGAGTAATTAATTTTAGAACTGATTCAGCATTCCCCAAGTTAAATGAATACTAGCTAGTAATCATGAATCTACCGTTTAAATGGAAATTCTTTAGGTATATTCCCGAAGTTTCATTCTTTTTGAGCATGTTGAATAAAAATAGTCCCCTGAATGAATTGATTCTTCTGACAATATATCACTACATACGCAAATTTGTTTTTTTTATTCATACTTTTTTTAGACCCTTCAGATTTGTTTTCTTGTAAAGTACATGATGTGTAATTACTATAAACAGTACCAAGGGGAAGACAATAATTGACTATTATAGATTATTTTATATTAAATTGCATAACAGATGAGGATCATGCAATTTCAGAGAATTGGCTTGTAGTAATCTTAATTTGCTCAACAAACACAGTATTTGAACTATTGCTCTGTCTCTGTTTATATAGACTGCAATATCTTTAGCAACCTCATAGATTTTTATTATTGAAGAATTAGCTTGTTTCGTGAAGGCTTGGGTAATTTCAAGTGGATTTAAAATGTTGATTTTGCTAATTGAAAGTGATTAGTAAAATCATTTCAGGGACTTGACGCCATCATTAAACACATGGACCTGACATGAATGCATTAGAAAAGGCATAAAAACTCTTTTGATCTTGTGCTGAACAGAAAAACATTTAACATCACTGGGTTCCACATGTTAGTCGCGTTCATTTTCTGAAACGTAGAAAAGAGTGTACCGTAATTAACATTTGTTTTTGACTGGTCAATTTTTATAACTACAAGCTCAATTTCTCCATGAGTCCTGCCTCTCTCTTTCTCTCTCCACGTAAGTACCAAAGAAGATTTTGAAGTGGAGTTTGTGGGTTTGTGGAAATAAATAACAAGGAAACAGGGCCCTGGTTAAATGTACTTACTGGTACAAGAATTTACTTATTGTAGTCTTCTAAGGGTGACAGCCTATCACATCAAGGAAAAAATAAACCAACAGTTATTTCCTTGAAGGTTTTTATTTATCCTTTATATAATACTTTCTTTAGTTTAATGGTTTAAATACTAGTACATTTTTTTGTAGTGATGCTAACTCATAAAGATAATTAAGAGATTAAGAGAAATATTTGTTTATATTAATGTTGAATTTAATTCATGTTAGCAAAATTTAGGTATCTCGTAGTGAAAGGGTGTCTCACATTCTTTGGTACTGTCAAATTGTTATTTATTTACCACGGTAATCGAGTTAGATGCACTGGTATCGGTGCAAGTTTATCAACAAGGACCTTTCATAAAAGGAAGGAAATGGAAGGGAAATAGGTCCTTCTCTTGTGGACAGGTCAACTATTCACCAATGCCTTAATTTCTCCTTAGTCTTTTCGTTTAAAGTTTAAAAAATTTAAACAAGAAAAGTTTTAGCCAAAAAAACCTGTTTCTTTGATAAAACTTGATAAAGGCAGAAAAAAAAATCAAATTAAATATATGTACTGCACGTTTTAACAAATTATTAATTGTTGTATTACAGAATTGAAAAATGTATCAGGAGGGAATTAAAAAATAAATCTACATAGCTGATAAGTTGAACAGTCTAGTTAAATTGTTTTATCGATAACCCTGGCAACTCCCATTTGATATAATTGTTGGTAATTCAATGTCTTGGGAAGACAATATGCAAAGCGCGTCTTGGGTATTTGCCTATTTTAGGAACATGTACAACAGTTTATGTAATTCTCATGTTGTAAACAAGGATTGTATACAATCTGAGAGACATAATACCGTATACTATGAGAAATTACATTGATTGAACTGATCCATTAATTGTCGGTCTTCCATTATGTCAAATCTGTGCATTTGAAAAAATCTTTGTTATCAAAAAGGGACTTTAAAAATCAAAAACCTCAGATCTTTTTATTACAAAGTTTACACACTGTCCTTGGCTTACCGATAATTTTCATTTTAAAAGATTGTGCATTGATTTTTTTGCGATCTTAACTTTTACAAAAACATGTACACTTACAATCAACATTTCACTTGAAAACTATTTGTAAAGCAAGATACAAATTCTTGAGATTCATATAATTGTACGAATGTGGGGTCTATGAAATTTCAATGCTTTTATTGGCTCATACTTTATTATTGAAAGAATTCCAGTCTGTCTGGACAGCAATTTAAGCTGAACAAACAGAATTTGTGATAATGTAGCTCTGAAATTCACCATCATAAACAAAATGACAGCTATTGACATCGGTAAATGACCAATTATGCATTTTTACAGCAAGGTGTCTCTGGTTGTTGAAACGGAAAGGTAAGCCGCCCCTCGGTCATAATCCATCAACATTTTGACCTCAAATTGATATTGTTTTTAAAAAAACTTTTATTCCTCTATGTATATAATGCTCTCAGCATGTACTGTTCCACCCTTCCTGATCAGTAACACAAAACTCTTTTAGGACCAAGGCAGCTGCCAAAAGGCTCAAGAAATTTTTCCATACGGTCCGATTCATTTCCAAATTGAGGCCGTGAGTTTCTCTGTCTTTCTCCTCATGCACGTGCATGTGTATACTATGAAATTCATGTCATTTTCATGTTCTGTAGTCGGCCAGTACATCTCTTTTCATCTACGTGTACCATGTATGCAATTGTGTGTTCGACTTGTATATACATTGTATATATATCCAAACCTGTCCAGTTCTGCTTTTTGGTTCACATATAATTATGTGTGGTCAATAGATAGATGTATTTACCTGTATGCTAGACATTAACAGTCAGAGAATATAATAGCATGAATGGAATTACAATGTGTAGTTTCTGACATTATCACATGACAGTACTAAAATTAAGCAATTTAGGTTAGATAGTCAGAATTGAATTCATGGTCAGAAAAATAAGGTAGTAGTGATGTGTGTTTCTGTTAGTATAGAGGTTTAAACAGCATGGAGATGTTGACATAGTTTATTAATATATGATTTGAAGAATTTTAATGTGTGTGTGGTTCCAATGTTATGTCAATTAGCAGTAAACCTTTCTTAGAATGGATTGGATATTCTTCCATTAAGTATTATTAAATAGTACCGAATCGATCCTTTTGTGAAGAATGTTCATTTTGATTAGACTTGAAACCAAATTTAAATTAATATGGTCCAACATTTGACAATGTTGGTGATATTTTGTAACATTCAGGCCTCCATATATGTCAAGCAAAGAAGAGAAGTCATACCAAGAAAAGATATCATTCCAAACATGTCTCAGACTGCTATATTTCATTTCTAATTCCTTGATGATAGCTGGAAAAGGGCAAGAAAATGAAAAAGGGAGATAATTCAGAGCTACAAATTCATTCATCAACTTACATTAACTTCGGTAGTACATAACTTGTGGCAATTAATTAAAGCTTATAACATTGGATTCTGATAATCGGACTAGCCTCATGCAATGTCATTAAAACTTAGCATGGCAAACATAACCTGTATGTTCTCTTTTTACAGTGCGTTAATGCTACATATGCTTTAGCCTGTGTTTCTTGCTACTTGCTAGTGTTAAAAACCATTTATTTCCTATATCATGTACTCGTGAGGTGAAGGGAATGAAAGCATATACCTATATGTATACTGTATCAAGAAAAATTTATCAGAAACAAAAGTTACATGTATGATGAATATAAAATATATCTATGTTGAGGTAATTTGTAAAATTACAATTATTCTATTGATTTACACCGTAACATTTTAACAAAGAGTGACAGCTGACAGTGTTTTGTGTGTGTCTGAAACATAACAAAGTGATTAATTTTAATTTACATCAATCTGAACATAAATAATTCTTGTACAGGTGTTGATTATTTAACTGCGTGATATAAATTTATGCACCATACAAGATCTAATTTTCAGATGTGATTTATTTGCAGTTTTAGCGAGAGTTACTTTACAGTTAAAGGGGCGGCTCTGATCTTGCCACAGAGTGAACAGGAATCGCTGTACGCCTCCAAGAGAATAACAAAGACTTGTGACAGTAAGATTTTGTTGTTATAGTACTAAATGTGTGTATTTTGTTAGTGGTGTTTGAATTGACAAAGACTTTCAGTGACTAAGTAAACGTGATTGAATAGAGTACATGTATTTGATCAAATCAATATTTGTTTAATGAATACGTAGAGAAGTTTATCATATTAAACTTTATTACAAAATTTATTAACACAATTATTAAAGAAATAAACAACGATTATTTAGTGAACATGGCGTTATGAATAGCAATTGCTCTGTTGGCATATTCCATGATGCGCGCTAGCGCATCATGGAAAATATGCCAGCAGAGCAGTTGATATTCATAACGCCATGTTCACTAAATAATCGTTGTTTATTACTTATATTTGCCTTTTACCACTCGCAAATACCCTGTATTAGCCTAGACTTGACATTTAGCTATTACATCAAAAGTAAACATTCAGACTGTAATATATCTTTTTAATTCACATAGATTTGTTAACAGAATCAATGATATGTTATAACAGTAATTCCTTTAAAATGTAATCAAAAACATGTTTTAATATTACATGTAAATACGTCAATTTTAATGGGGTTGGAGAAAAACACATGATGTATCATATAGTGGTTTAAATCTATAACGTCATGGAAAAGTATATTATAACGTTACACCTTTATGACGTCATAGTATACTGACAGAGCAATTGCGATTATAGAGATATAATTGCAGCTCCTCCGTATGGGCTTACAGTCGGAAAGAACAATGGAAATGCAAATATTTAAGAAATAAACAACGTTATTTAGTGAACATGGTGTTATGAATAGCAATTGCTCTGTTGGCATATTCCATGATGCGCGCTAGCGCATCATGGAAAATATGCCAGCAGAGCAGTTGATATTCATAACGCCATGTTCACTAAATAATCGTTGTTTATAACTTATATTTGCATTTTACCACTCGCAAATACCCTGTATTAGCCTAGACCTTGACATTTAGCTATTACATCAAAAGTAAACATTCAGACTGTAATGTATCTTTTTAATACACATATATTTGTTAACAGAATCAATGATATGTTATAACAGTAATTCCTTTAAAATTTTATCAAAAGCATGTTTTAATATTACATGTAAATACGTCAATTTTAATGGAGTTGGAGAAAAACACAAGATGTATCGTATAGTGGTTTAAATCTATAACGTCATGGAAAAGTATATATAACGTTACACCTTTATGACGTCATAGTATACTGACAGAGCAATTGCGATTATGGAGAAATAATTGCAGCTCCTCCGTATGGGCTTACAGTGGGAAAGAACAATGGAAATGCAAATATTTAATAATGAAATGCAAATTTTTCGAGAAGAACACTTGATTCAGCATGTATACTAGTATGTGGGTAAATTAGACAGCTTTAGGTTTTTTGAGTAAGAAAATTTCATTATTTCATACAAGTGAAATGGCATATTATATAACACAAGTCATTTTTCCAATCCAATCTGTCGACCAACTTTTCATTTGTTTATGGCGCTATGATAATCATCACCACTAATTAACATATGTTTGATTACAGACGAGATCCAGAGTCACCTCCAGTCCATGTTCTACCTTTTGCGGCCACAGGACACAATCAAAATCGTGAGTGTTGTCAAAGCCCGATAACTGACACCTCAGGTGATCAGCTGTGTTTTTTTTCAGGTGTTACAGTTCTTTTTTATCCCAGACTTCGTGTTTGAGATGTGGGTGTAGTCTGGGTTGTCAGAACTGACCTCAATAGTTTTTACCTCATTATGTCAGACAGTTTTATTTCTTACAAGAAACCACATGTCGTAGTGTGTGCAAATAGTTTCAAAATGATTGCTTATTTTGTCAAAGGGCAGGTTTTTTTCATGTTAATGTAGACGTCTCATTGATAACCACTGCATGGTACTGTTCAAGAAATTATCATTGAAAGTTTTAGGGCTTCACACATTAAATTGTTTTATCATATCCTTTGATTAATTATGAAATTCCTACAGGCATTAGCTGCACACTTCTGCTTAAACTCTATTATGCCAAAAAAGACTCAACTACTGTTGTAGTATTTCTTATGATTTTGCATCAATTAGTTTTATTGCCAGTTTAAAAAGGAAATGACTCAGTTTTCATCCTTTTGTTAAAAAGAGAGTATTAAGTGATTCTAATCTTAAATCTTGCAGCAATAATAAAATCACTCTCTGCTATATCTTAATTTTAAAATGTTTTGCTTGAGAAACTGTAGTTTTATCTTTTTAGAGAGCCTTATTTGTATTTAGAGTAAATATATTTTATGGCAGTTTTTTTGGTTAATGAAAACCATGTATAATAAACAAAAATAAAGAGAATGTAAAGATTTGTTGGTAAAACAAAGACTTGTACATATATTCAGTATAATAAATACATTTCAGGCTGTAAGACTAGAGACAACGAATTCCACAGGTATCCCACGATACATGGCGGTCGTATCGTGTATCGGGCGTCAGGATACGGAGGAGTCTGTGATACTTGGTATAGACTGTCAGCAATCGGCCACCATAGGACTGGTCTATCCTATCTACGCTGACACAAGCTTCAAACTGGATGG
Source organism: Magallana angulata (assembly GCF_025612915.1). NCBI lineage: Eukaryota > Metazoa > Mollusca > Bivalvia > Ostreida > Ostreidae > Magallana > Magallana angulata. The sequence continues at coordinate 44,127,207 of NC_069116.1, forward strand.
GGATGGGTAGGCTTAGTATACACCAAATATATCAAAGCTTTGGTACAGTCATGTATGAAATGATCAAGATGGAATAGAGAGATGTTGAATATCACATAATCATATATAATGTATATTCATATGTGCTTTCTTTATGATTAAACATCAATACAAAAGTACTACATTTTTCAGTATTACTTAATATAATGTATCTAGATCCTTAGGTTTAATTGGTACAAGTAGGTGTATTTATTGATGTATGAAATTTTTAAGACAATATAAGATCATTCCATAATCAACAGAAAATGTGAACAGATTGTGTGATATGTCTTCTGTTGGTGTTGTATATGATTTGATGTATTTTCTCTTTGATCTTTAGTGGGTTCGTCGTGTCATCTGATGGCAAACTTCATGTGTTCAAACCTGTGTCAGTACAGGCAATGTGGTAAAAACAATTGCATTCTAAATCTTTATTTTATTCGAAATCTAAGTATTTTGTTGAAGATTTCCTCTCGGGAAGCATGTATTTTTTTGAGAACTTTTCTTGCTTACTGAGTATTTACGTCCAAAGATATGTTAAGGTATTGTCTACAGCTTTTGTGCAACAAACTTGGATTGTTTCTGTGACTATTGTCAATAGAATTTATTAAAATTGATTTGTAGGTCAGCTCTACAGAGCCTGAACAAGATCATCAAGATGGCTCGAGACAATCGCTACATTCCCACCGGATTATCTCACACGTGGACGGGATATTATGACTCTAACAGTCTCAGATCAACTCGAGTTCAAATATCCGAGTGGTAAGACTTCGTTGCATATCAGGTTAAGCTTGAAACTAATAAATCAAGTTTGAAGATATACCGGTAACAGTTGTATATTCTTATCAACAGAATTCAGTTTCAAAGAAATTTCATGTTGGCAAAAGATTTTTTGTCTTTTTAACTTTTGTTCGTTACATGTAGTTGTTGCAGACAGTGTACGGTAATAAAAAATAAGAAGTGTAGAGCAATATCATCAGAAATTTTTTTTAAACTGAAGATTCATGCAAGAGCAGACAATTTAATTTTCATAAATTTTTTTACACTTTCTTATATGTACAAAAAGGTGCTTTGGAATTATTTTTGTTGATCTAGAATTCTCTTTTTTTTTCAAAGGTACACAAATGAAGATGTGGAATTTTTCAAGTCCATGCCTGTGTTTGTAGAAACTGACGAGTAAGTTTCCAAAAAATCAAGTTTTCTTGTGGTTTAATTGTACGACTGACAGTGATGTATTGTCGGCCTAAATCAAGATTACATGTTTTAAAATTTAATTCTTTAAAATTATTTAAATTGTCTGCCATATAATATTTTTTTAAATAATGTTTAAGCACTAAATAAATGTTGCCAAGTGTCTGCTTTCATGAAAACCCAAATTCATCTTATGCATGTTTTGTAAATAACATTACAAATTTTTGTTGTATTTGCAACACTACTGAGCTTACAATAAAATGTTCTTGCTCTCATCTTACGTGTATCTAAAAAAAACTGCTGTTAAAACTGTGGCATTTTAAAACAATCCATTACAAAGCATTGCTTTGCTTTTCTGTGTAAGGCAATGCATAAAACCAATGAAATGAAATTTTCAAGTTATGTCTTTGTAGTGAAGAGTCCCAGTTTAAGAAGAGACTGAATGTGGAGCTGAAGAACGTCATGATGAGAATGGATCTAGAGGAAGCAACATGCAAAGCTGTGAGTGACTTTAAGCCTTTTAATCAATTTTTTGTTCCATTCTTCTTTAGACAACAGCAGTACCTGATTATTTTAAGAACAAAAAAATCAAAATAGATACCTATACATTTATAAAACTGTTAACCTTTTCCCAATTGACTGAGACAAAAGTCCCCAACTCAAATATTTTAATAAACAATCTTGTATTGATTTGTTTCAGATAAGAACAGAGCTACAGGCAGCTATGAACATGGATTTGTCGGAACACAAGAGTTACATTGACCAAGAAATGATGCGGATTCTGGGTCAGATGGACTCTCCAACGCTCATCAAAGACTACCTGTACCTAGGATCTGAATGGAATGCTTCCAACATGGATGAACTTACCAACAATGGGTAACCAGAAAACTTACATTTTTTTATAACACATCTTAATTTCATTTCATTATTTGAAAAAAATAATACAGATGTTCATGTACTTGGTAATTGAAAGTACAGTAATTACTGTAGATTACTTATTTTATGTACCGTAAGTACTTAATTCTGCAATTTGACAGTTTTGCATCAAATCGCGAGAATATAAAATGGCAAATGCCAAATTTTTTTTCATAATTTCAAATAGTTTACGTCTGTCAGAAAAATGAAAGTGAGATTTTAAAAACCGTGAGATGTGCGTCTCGCAATTTTACGCGGATATTAATTCCTCATAATTACATAGGAATTTACAGTGTCATTGTAGACATATTTTACAATGAAGCTAATTTTGTTTTTTAGATATAGCATTATCATGGATATCTTTTTAACTATAGTGTTGGTCACATCCTCAATGTTAGCAGAGAGATTGACAATTTCTTCCCTGGCTGTTTTGAGTATCAGAACATCCGAGAATGGGACTCGGAAGAAACGGACCTTATGAAGCATTGGGACAGAACTTTCCTTTTCATTAGGGAAGCAAGGTAGAGATTCTGTTAACAGGCAAATATTTGCCCCCCATTTTATTTTTGCCTTTTTGCCTTGTCACTGTTAATTAGAAAGAGTATATATTTTTAACTGTTTGGGCAAATTTGAAATGGTAAAAACTGTTTGCAAGCATTGAAAGGCAAACCCCCTCAAAACCCCAATTGAACCAAATAAAAAACCACTGTATAAAGAAGTGCATTTCACCTAAAATAACTATAGGTACTGTATGATTTGTTATTTGCAGAAAATAATGAAATAAAAATATTCATAATTTTCCAGGAATAGAGGTTCAAAGGTTCTTGTGCACTGTAAAATGGGGATTAGTAGATCAGCATCTACAGTAAGTTGTCACCTGGTCGAGGCGTGCTTCTCACAATTATATGCGGACATTAATTCCTCGCTTGTAATAAAGCACCTTACTTTTAATGATGGATTTTACAGTAAGCATTTCGTACTGTTATTTGAATGTAGGTGATGGCTTACCTGATGAAGGAGTACAGAATGACTAGACAGGAAGCCTACGATTTTGTCAAGGAGAAGCGTAGCTGCATCATGCCTAACTCTGCCTTCTGGAAGCAGCTTGAAACATATGAGGGCATACTACAGGCAAAGTTAGTTTCCATTTGAATTTTTATTTTTTTGCTACAATAAACACAGTGATTTTTTATTTTTATTTTTAAATTTTTAGCTCACCTGAGCTGAAAGCTCAAGTGAGCTATTCTGATCACTTTTTGTCTGTCGTCTGTCTGTCCGTCTGTCCGTCTGTCCGTCTGTCCGTCCGTCCGTCCGTAAACTTTTCACATTTTCAACATCTTCTCAAGAACTACTTGGCCAATTTCAACCAAACTTGGCACAAATCATCCTTAGGCAAAGGGGATTCAAAGTTGTGAAAATTAAGGGCCACACCCGTTTTCAAGGGGAGATAATTAGAAATTAATGAAAAATTTCGAGAAATTTTCAAAAATCTTCTTCTCAAGAACCAGAAAGCCAGGAAAGCTGAAACTTGTGTGGCAGCATCCTCAGGTAGTGTAGATTCAAAGTTGTGAAATTCATGACCCCCGGGGGTAGGGTGGGGCCACAATGGGGGGTCGAAGTTTTAAATAGGAATATATAGAGTAAATCTTTAAAAATCTTCTTCTCAGAAACTAATCAGCCAGGAAAGCTGAAACTTGTGTGGAAGCATCCTCAGGTAGTGTAGATTCAAAGTTGTGAAATTCATGACCCCCGGGGGTAGGGTGGGGCCACAATGGGGGGTCGAAGTTTTACATAGGAATATATAGAGTAAATCTTTAAAAATCTTCTTCTCAGAAACTAATCAGCCAGGAAAGCTGAAACTTGTATGGAAGCATCCTCAGGTAGTGTAGATTCAAAGTTGTGAAAATCATGACCCCTGGGGGTAGGATGGGGCCACAATGGGGGGTCGAAGTTTTACATAAGAATATATAGAGTAAATCTTTAAAAATCTTCTTCTCAGAAACTAATCAGCCAGGAAAGCTGAAACTTGTGTGGAAGCATCCTCAGGTAGTGTAGATTCAAAGTTGTGAAAATCATGATCCCTGGGGGTAGGGAGGGGCCACAATGGGGGGTCGAAGTTTTACATAGGAATATATAGAGTAAATCTTTAAAAATCTTCTTCTCAGAAACTAATGAGCCAGGAAAGCTGACACTTGTATGGAAGCATCCTCAGGTAGTGTAGATTCAAAGTTGTGAAAATCATGAACCCTGGGTATAGGGTGGGGCCACAATGGGGGGTCGAAGTTTTACATAGGAAAATATAGAGTAAATCTTTAAAAATCTTCTTCTCAGAAACTAATCAGCCAGGAAAGCTGAAACTTGTGTGGAAGCATCCTCAGGTAGTGTAAATTCAATGTTGTGAAAATCATGATCCCTGGGGTAGGGTGAGGCCACATTGGGGGGTGGGTGTTAAAATTTTACATAGGGATATATAGAGTAAATCTTAAAAAATTTTCTTCTCAGAAACTAATCAGCCAGGAAATCTGAAACTTGTGTGGAAGCATCCTCAGGCAGTGTAGATTCAAAGTTGTGAAAATCATGACCCCTGGGTATAGGGTGGGGCACAATGGGGGGTCGAAGTTTTACATAGGAAAATATAGAGTAAATCTTTAAAAATCTTCTTCTCAGAAATTAATCAGCCAGGAAAGCTGAAACTTGTGTGGAAGTATCCTCAGGTAGTGTAGATTTAAAGTTGTGAAAATCATGATCCCTGGGGGTAGGGTGAGGCCACATTGGGGGGGGGGGGGGTGTTGAAGTTTTACATAGGAATATATAGAGTAAATCTTTAAAAATCTTCTTCTCAGAAACTAATCAGCAAGATGATTCTTTTATAATTGTTAAGACTTTGGCTCCAGGACAATTCTTCGGCCTCACAAAAAGGTTCAGAGTTTGATGTAGCTAAATATCCCATATATAAACAATTGTAAAGGATCTTTTTGAGAACTGCATTCCCAACATGTGATATGACTATAAAATTGAAGCAGGCAGCTATTTTTTCATTAGAATCTTTTTGTATTACTGTATTGAGTTATTGCCCTTGATTTATTGATTCTTGATTATTTTAATTAATGCATCCACTGTTAACCAATTATTGTGACGATTATTTTTATACAATAATAAATATTCAATGTATATAAGTTGTTCTGCATAAGTAGTTTTGGGTTAGGCCGGATAAGTTTGTTTATTTTTGATTTCCAATTTTTAGATACTATGAATTATTTTAGGCCGGCACATATATAGGGACAGTGTCTATTACATGTCAACGAGCGACTGTTTTTGGGGTTAAATTTGAACAGGTATGGATAGATAGAGTGTGTGGACATTCCTGCTCTATATAATCTCCGTGTTTTCTAACCTACGATACAGAGTGTGTGGTCATCCCTGCCCTGTATCGCATTAATACAAGTGTGCGGGCATACCTGCTTGTATTGGTGGTGGTTGCGGTGGAGCACTAGTGTGTGGTCATCCCTGCTGGTGTTCTGCCCTTTCTAGCGCAAGTGTGCGGCACTCCCTGCTTTCGTTAGACTGAGCTGTTGGCGCAAGTGTGCGGTCATCCCTGCTTGCGTTAACGTTGGTACCTGTTGAGTTGCATAGGTGTGCGGTCATCCCTGCTTGCGTAACGTTGAGTCCCTATATATGTGCAGGAGCGGTGATTAAAGTCTGCTCTTGTAAGTATTGGCAGCAATCAGCTATCCGAGTTCCTAGGGGGGAAAATGGATTTTATTTATACAGGATCTACATGTATTATTGTACATTGTCCAGATTGTTTGTATTATGACTCCATTAAGCTGACTTTATCATACCTAATGTTCCTCAGGTGAGCGATGTGGCCCATGGGCCTCTTGTTTAAATTTTTATTTCTGTGATACTATAAACACTGTTTTTTCACACAAACACACAAGGTATGGCTGACAGAAATAATACTTTAAAACAATTTTTTTTAATTAGTGAAATATCTTATTCAGAGCAAAGATATACAATAAAGAGAAAAGCTAGGGTATGTACGGTTAGGTGTTTTGATTCTTTTTCATTGTGTAGATATGGTGTCTCTGTTTAAGCAGTTGTTTGATGAATCCCTTCCCCCTTCTGATTTGTTCCTTTTCAACCAAGTGCACCACATTCTTACTACATGTATATCTATTATGTGTATTCTGAGATAAATCCAACCTTTTTTGTTGTGCAACTTCTGAATCAATCTCTTTAGTAAAAGATTGCTCAATAATTATCCAATGAATAGTATTTGTAATAGGGATTTTCAATGTATTGTTAAATTTTTTTGTTTTATTTGTTATAATACATACATAAACATGCAGTTTGATGTTAGTGACTTTTTGTTATGAACATTCAGTTAAGGTAAAATAATCTTTATTACATATACCGGTACATGTACTGTAGCCTACCTTGGGTGTTGATTTATAGAAAAATTTTTTTAATAATAAATGATGTGTGGTTTTTAGGAGAAAGCTGGAACTTTTCAAGAGCAAGTCCCAGCAGGATCTACTAGATGCACCCACTGATGATGAGGTGAACTTTAACCGACACTCCAGAAACTATGAAATCCTGATGGACAAAGATATGACACGGTGTCAGAGTTTACCTGATCTGGATAATTCTGTTTTCCTTCATGATATGGGTAAGCTGAAGCGCTGGCAGATGTCAAAAATCAAATAATAATTGATGCAGCATGGTTTCATTTGAAAGTAGTTTGTTGAGATGAGTTTGGGGGAGAAATTTTGTTTGTTTCTTGCAGATATTAGAATGTACACAGATATTATAAATGAGATGAAAGCTTTTATGTTAATATCGTCAATGCACTTAACAAAATATGATATCTTCAGTTAAATATGTGATTGTACATGCATATATTTTTTCAGTCTTCACTTTCTTCCATTTTCAGATTTAAATTCATTCAACCTAGAACCAGGTATGGAGGGAGAATCCAGAAGCGCTGACTCAGCAGAGGATTCCCTGTCCGATCATCCATCTCCAAAACCAGAGGGGGAGAAGAGTCTGATCTGTTTCATAGGAGGGGAAGATGATGATGATGATGATGATGGACATCAGTCGGAAGGGATGGAAGAGGTGGACTGGAACAAACCACAATCCACCCCTCTTCCAGCATTCAAAATCATCAAGCCTGACGGAAGCTGGATCAAGGAAGAGGCTACAGATGGTGAAGGGAAGGAGAGTGTGAAGGTGGAAGTTGTCATGGAAGAGGAGAAGGAAGAGGATGGGGAAATTCAGGAAGAAGAGTCAAACGTGGATGAGAGCAGTTTGGAAATAAACAGTCCTTTTGTGCATTTGAGAGAAAATATACCTTGGAACCCAGGCACAGTGAAAAAGACTAAGGAAAACATTGAAGGGAAAAAGGCTGACTTTGTGGTAGGAGGGGAAATACCCGATCAAGTCATTACAATTGTTGGTGCAGAGAATGCTGGGATTAGAGAGGATCTAAAACTGGATCTGGCTGGTGTGACAATGACTGACAGCTCTGACTATTGCAAGGACACTTGCACTCCGACATCAGATAGCAGCAAGAATTCTGGATCCATTTATGAGAAGGAGGAAATTCCCCTGGCACCAGGGACTGTTAAAAGAACTCTGAAAGAGATAGAAGAAAAGCATGGGTTAGTGTGTGTTTCACTTTCACTGTTTGTAAAGCTTTATGAAAACATCATTGCCATTACATTACCACATGTACCATTAAAATAAGAAGTACTTTGAAATAAGAATGAGACATAATGAGAGTTACAAAGAAATGGTTGGAATAAATAAGTTAAAGGCCAACAACAAATTTTGAATTATCTTACTGAAACTGAGTTTATAAATAATGTAAAATATGATATAAATAACATTTTTAGATGTCAAAGAAGAAGATTTGCAGGTTTAAATTATTGAATTTTATAATGCAGAGTATTTAGAAGTAAGGATTTGCCATCCCTTCAGCTCAAGAGATCAGCGAGTCTCAAAAGTCCAAGAGAAAACATTAGACGCCGCCACATTGACAGAGAAAGGCGCAAGACCTGCAACCCAGTCCTGATCAGGTCCCCTCGTAGTCCTGAGGAGGAGGCGGAATTTGAATGGAGGCGTCACAGCACGGGGGAAACCTTCTCTTCTTCTAAGTCTGGTAGTGAAGAAACAGCGACCTCTGCAGAGACTAAGCAGGCTGTGTACAGACTGATGGGGGAAGAGATCAAACTGGAAGAGGGCATTGTCAGAAGACAGAAGGAAGGTAACAACATGAACAGTTTTAGAGGTTCTACTGAGCTTCCTCTCAGAAAAAGTTATTGTGTCATTTGGGTGGTATATATTTACAATCATACACAGCTTGTATATATGTACCAGTACATGTTTGTAGTATTTAACCAAATCTTATTCTTTTTAGTCCTTTCTATTTAAGATGATAAACATGGGGTGGATTGCAAAAATTTGTCACAGTGAATCAGTTTTCACTGGTAAATTACTAAGTTGAATCATTGCAAATAAAAATTGGGTTACAGTAATTCAGAATTATATAATTTCCATGAGAACTACATTTTGCATACGTTTGTAGGCATTGAAGGCAAGAATCGTCAGAGTTCACCTGGTAGTGAAGCCAAAGACCCAGCCAAAGTCAACCCAACTACAGCTTGTGTGCAGGTATCCTCTGCAATGAAAAATGAAGATTTAAATTTGTGTACTGATAATCTCAAAAATGTGCCAAATAAAAATGACTGTGCCTTGGACACAAATATGAGTGCCAACAGTAATGCTCCTGAGTCAGCTGAGGAAGATGTGCCTAAACAATCTGTAAACCAAATGAAGTCAAATTTTGAGAAGAGCCCAACTCCTGAAGAATCGTGTAAAAAAGAATCTAGTCCCAAATCAGAGGATTCCATGGAGGTCCAAATTCCTAATCCCCAATCTCCTGATCCACTTTTGTGTTCTTTTGCAGAAAAGAAATTGACATTTGAGAAAATCAGTTCTGTTTCTTCAACTCCTACTCCAATGGATAGTCCAGAAATTGCAAAAAGACAAAAGAGGAAATCTCAGAGTGAGGCTAGGTTTGATTCTGAAACTCTTGAACTTATACGTGAGATTGGCTCTGCCCTTATGAACAGTCCAGCTAAGTGTGAAATCGAACCTGATGCTGATTTAGATAGTAGTGGTAATTTTAGTTTAGTAAGGCATTTTGTAAGGGACATCGAAACTCGCACTAAAAAGGAACGAAAACCTGCAAGACAGATCATAATCATTGACAAAGAATCCCAAGAAAAAAAGAGAAGAAACTGGAGATTCAGTGCTCCAGTCCCTGGCAGTGAGAATGCTAATGAAGAAATCAAAAGACCAGTGGCCAAATCTGTCAGTCAACCAATCTCTGTGCTGGAAGAAGGAGACAAGGGGATGGGTAGTAGTGAAAGAGGGGAGGGAGAAAAATCAAGCGAGTCAAAACCTGCAGAATCTTCAGTGTCACCTGGCACATCTTCAAGTGACTGCTCATTAGCTGGGGATCATATAGACAGGGTATGCAACTTGGTTGGAAAATTTCGTCTCATTGAAACGAAAGGAAAATCTCCTCCAAATGTTAAATGTGACTCACCTGTCAAAAGTGACCCACCTTCAAATATTGACCTCGAGGCAGAAGCTTCTGAGTGCAAGAGTGATGCAACAAAGGAAAAAGAAACTACGTGTACTGCTCAGACAGAGGAAGAGGAGAACTCGAACAGCGAGTCTGAATCTTCATCCCCCGACAACATACAGTTAAGACTTTTGAAGGAAAACCTACGGAAGACTAATATCTACTCTCCCAATAGACCTCCATCTATAGAGCTTCGGCGTTCCAACACAAGCCCCGGCTGTGCTTTAGAGACGGTGAGAGAAAAACTCTCATCCCGTTTACAACAGAGGAACAGTTCAGGGGATTTAGACCCAGAAATGGATGAAGGAAAGCGGAAAATTCGCAAGCTTCAAGGGCGGAGTCACCCTCTAACCAAGCTAGAAAATCGAAGGAGTAATCCATTTTATAGTACCATGTAATGGAGAAATGCTCGGTCCCTGCACACATAATTAGAGGTATCTTGTATGTGATAAATAATTATCAAAGCAAGCTGAGATTAAGTTGGCTACGTACTGTGATAGAATGTTACCTTGTGTGATTTTGTTTGTTAGTTTTTTTTTCTCTCAATGATCGTTTTCTTGTTATATGTTTAAGCATTAGAGTGGTGTCGTATGAAGATGAAAAAAAAGTTTGTTAATTTTGTTGTAAATAATTTAATGTATATATCTGCACTTACATACAGTTGGTGCAACGAAAGAGTAACAAGTGCAATAATTAACTACTACATCTTCTCTGCCATGACTTGTTTCCCTTTGTTTTATCTGGTGTCAAAACAAAATGAAGTAAATACCGAAACTCACTGTAAAGCACATGGTCAAGTATCAATTTCTTTAAAATGTAGGGTAAAATGTAAAAGAAAAATGCAGAATTTGTTTTTGTGATACATTAATTCATATCTGTAGAGAGGTTTCCACAGAAAATCAGCTAGAAGTTCTCTTTAATTAATCAAATCCAATTCTTTCTCTGTAAAGTTAATGATGAATGTTCAAGGCCAGAATTAAGTAAGATTATGTTTAGCTAAGCTAATTTTTTTGTTTTCATATACTGAATTAAGCTCATATTACCGTAAGTAAAAAGCTTATCAACATGATAGAATGACAGTGGTTTATTTTTACATGTTGAGGTGTATTGTATTCCATTATTTTGTGTTTAAATGTTGAGCTGAATATCTCAAATCTGACATTATTTTTTTTACTTTTATTAATTGTAGCCATTTGCTACCATCAATATTTATCATTCCACCGCTGTATGGTGCTAAATCTTTTAAACTTTATGACATGATGTAACATGGACTTTGAAAATTATAATTTGGTCACATTTGGTTTCTGATAGAGAAAGCAATGTTATAAAGTTTATTGTGAAGCCAGAAAGGCAGAAGATTTGATCAAATGTACATGTACCAACAAAATTCATATCCCTGTAAACTTTTTGACTGCGCTATTTATTACTTATATTTATGGTTAAAAAAGTAAAATTATTCAAGTTTATTAAAATGCAACTACCAAACTATAAGCTGTTAACAAGTTAACAAAGAAATGAACGGTCTTGCTCCAGTGTAGGTTCATATATCAAGGAAATATTATATTTGCAGATGTATATTTTGTCATTTATCCAGTCATATTTTCTCTAAGTACCGGGGGTTCATTTACATTATCATAATTTTATCCTCTGAAATTCTTTGTTTTCCCCAACTAGTTATTACATGTAGTCTGAACAAATTTTGGTTGTCATGGTGTGTTTATAAGATCTGTTTTTCTGCCTTGAACTTGGACTTTAAATTGCATATATACATCGAAAGATGCATACTGTAAAATACAAATATTTCATCATATCAAAAATATGGAATTTTGAAGAAAAGAATGTATGTCACCTTTAAGAAATGATGAAAAATGCATGTTTTGTAATAATTTATATTAATAGTACATTTATCTGATGCATAATTCATTTTAATTGAGATTATCCCTATCTGAGGTTAATCTGCTACAGTTACTTTATTTACATTTCTTACCAAATCTGATAACCTCTGCACAAAAGTAAAGCTTTTATAAATGTAACTACCTCCTATACATTTATATTTGTTGGGTAAAGATTAATTGCTTTGTATACAGAATACTGGTTTATGAATTGAGTATTACCTATAGTGCTTTGTTTATATAGTGCTGATCAGGGAAGTTATATTTTTGGGATGATAGTTGATATCAAGCCAAACATATCCTGTTGGTTGATCATAAATGAGATTCCCTAACTGTTCAATAACTCAGACATTATCTTGTCTGTCTTCTTGGTCTGTCTCCATCTTCTTTAAACTTTTTTTTTTGATATGCATTTTTAAAAAAAAATATGTTCTTTCAACCCCCTGCCCATTCAATTTTTTGTGTGTGTGCAAAATTAGTAGGGGTATAAAAAGAAAATTTAAAGAAAGTTTTATAACTGAAGAATTCAAAATTTATCTTTTGAATCTACTTATGCAAGATTATCATAATATTTTGAACCAGAAAAATACACCACCACCCCTATACAAGTTTTCTGCTAGCACCATATCCTTAATAAGCTGACATACATTCCCTGTCCCTTTTCCTTGTGTGTTTCCCGGTTTGTTTTGGATTTTTTGTTTTGACGCTAGCTCATTAAAGATTAGGGACTCAATAGAGGAGTGGATCAAAGAAAACTGAGGGGGTGTAGATCACTCCGTATTATCATTGCTATTTTTGTAAGTCTACTATATTAAACTGTCATCTGGTGCTTTTTAATGTGCAATTACATGTTAAAATTGCCTATAATGATGTGTATTTAACCATTGTTAATTTTCCATAATAAATTAAAAATATTGCTCTTATGTGTTTGCTCTTGATTGTTATTTTAGCTCACCTGTACTTGAACTGAAAGTTCATGTGAGCTTATCTGGTCAGTGGTCATTAAAAGTTATGATACCTTTGCATGAAAGCTTCCAAATCTTACACATTTACTACCCTTTATGAAAGACATGCATACTTGTTCTAGGTGTATAGTTGCTCTATTGATAGGTGTGAATACACTGTATTGAAAATAAGTAAATAGTTATCATTCCTGAACAATCACAGAATTCATGTACTGACCTTGAGATAATAAAACTGCATTGGTACATGTAGCAACACATTTAAATCACATTAAAATCACAGGCACTTGACGTTATATGATTTTCTCATGATATAAAATGTATATCTTTGACCTAATAACTCACAAGGTACACATAGCCGCCATCTTGAATTTATTTAAAACTGTCACATCTAAAGGTGGAATTTTTTCTTAAAACCCATCATTAAATTTATTTTGCGACCCTCTCTGTCATCCGATTGGTTTTTTAATACCTGAGTTTTTAACTGATTCAACCAAAACGGAGCATTACTCCTGTCAGTGATAAATATAACCAATCAACTTAAATAAACCTAAGATGGTGGTGATGTGTACCTTGTGTATTATCAGGTAGGGGTATATATATTTAGTTATGAGAAAAATATATAACATCAGGTGTCTGATTTAAATCTAAAATTCTAAAGAGAAAAATAATTGGTTTCCAATGATCGAAAAAATAATCAGTTAACATGAAATATTGGACTTTTTAATTATATAAAGTGTCAAATTAATATTTTCAAGAGAAAAGACACCACTTCAACCTAACATTCGCTGAGTAGGGACCATTATTAATCAAGTACAGTGCTAAAACAAAATCTACATCTACTTATCTACAGCATTTGTTTTGTCAGTCTTTAAGCCTCTTACATAATGTACATATTTTGACTTACTTATTCTCAAGAACCACAATCAAACTGAACTCAAATTATGTTTTGGTTATTGTCTTTCAAGGTTGTTTAGATAAAGGTTCCATTCAAGGGGGAGAAAAATTTAAAATATATTTATATAAATACAATCATGTATATTTTCTGTAGGAGGATTGGGGGGAGGGGGGGTTGTTACATGTTTCAATTTTACATCAAAGAATCTTCAGAGTTTTATAAAGTTACTGTTAAGAAAGTTGTCAAAATAGGCTGGTGCGATTTTTTATAACCATGACTTGATGAGATCAGGAGGAGCATACTGGAATTCATCATACTGAGTTACATCTTACAGCTCACAGACAAGATAGAAAGGAAGTACTTCTGAAGAATTTTCTTAAGATTTTTGGGTCAAAATGATATGATATAGCAAGCCAATGTATAGATCTTTTCTTTGAACAGTGATCACCTGGACGACTCTTCTGTTGCTCCATACCAAGGTGAGCCATGTGGCCCATGAGCCTACCCGTGCATTTTTTTTTTAAGGCGGGGGGTGGGGGTTGGTCATAAATAATAATACCGTTGTGTCTATCATCTGGCACTCTTCCTGATAATTAAACTTTCGTTCCATTATTTATACAAAATCTTTTATTTTTATAGTTCTTTTAGTACCAGAGAGTTATCTGCTCCTGATGGAAGATGGCTGTTAGTTGATTTTTTTGTAAGTTAAGAACTGAGTTTGTCAAAGGACAATATACTAAATTTGGTGACATGTTATAGAAATGGGTCAATCGATGATTTTAATTTATATCAAACTATTATGCAAATGCCCAAAGATAGCTCTAAATGGGCGAGGTAATACCGATTTGATAAAAGCAAATTTTCAAAACGAAAGTAGAACTGTTGAATTTTTACCCAAAGCATTCACCTAAGGTCATCGTGAATTGGTTTTCTCTGCTGATTTTTTTTGGGTATTAAATGCTATAGACTACCATGAAAATTTTTTTCCTATTTTGTTCTATATTCTGAATATTGATAGAATGTCCAGGTACTGCTATAGTTAGTCTACTTATAGTTCAGCTTAACATGTTGAATTTGTATTCATGCAATATAGGATTTGATGCTCACCTCATTATATTTTCCCTGTTCCATTTTGTTAATTGCAGTAGTTTGAGTAGAAGGTAGATTCATTGATTATAATGGTTTGTACATCTCTGTTTCATAACGTTAGCATTTGTCAGAAGAACAGAAGTTCTTGGCTCGCGATCCATTTCTAGGTTAAACAGCAAATTTTCTCAGAATTTATGTATACATCACAGCACATTTTCAGTGACATATACCAGTAAGAAAATTTCATTCTGTAATGATGGTCATTGTAGACTTTCATTTTCCATCCTGGACCATTTTATCCTATATTCTTTAGAATATGACACGTAAATACATGTACTTCATATAAATTAGCTTAGTAGTGGATAAGTTAGGTACTGGCACGTATTGTGCTAATATCATTTAAGAAATTATTAATCATCAGTTTTTTTTTAATTTCGTATATATTTCAGTTGCTGATTTATTGTTCCTGTGGATTAAACTATAGGACAGTGAAATTAACACCTTGAGTAGTGAAGAATGGCAACCGGTGGGAACATGGATTGGCGAATAGGACGGAATGTTGTGCAGTGTAACAAGTACATGCTTGTTCACGAGGTGGAGGGCGATGTGACATTTGTTGTGGGAGGGGAAGAAATTAGAGCCCACCGTTACATGCTGATCAGTCGCAGTGCTGTATTCCAATCACAACTTACACATCAAAGAATGTCCCAGGAAATTCAAGTGGAAGATATAGAACCACACATATTCAAAAAAATGTTACAGTAAGTGTTTTTTTCTCTGCATTATGATAGTTAAGTTTATTTAATCAGCTACTTCAAAAATTCTTATGAAAAAAGAAAACTTTGTCAAGGCCAAAATAAAATAATTGTTTGTTTGGAATTGCCTCCCGCCTCATTGAAATACTGATAAAATGCTGATAAAATGCTGATAAAATTTTATTAGCAAAATATAAAGAACTTGTTTTAATATGGAAATTTTTATTTTTAATTTATTTTTAATTAGTTAAACTTCAAGTTTGAAAAGTAAAACATAATTCCCCCCCTCCTGGATTTAGAAACCTCAAGGTGGCAATTCCAAACAAATATTTTTTAAAGGATGGCCCATTATGAATCAACGTATTGCTGTTGCAAATTATTTGAAGTCCTGACACTCTCTTGAAAAACGTGCAATTTGTTAAAACTAAAGTTGATTTATGATTGCAGAAAATTTTTGATATACCAGTATATAATCCATTTATGCCACAATTTTAGGTTTATCTACACAGATGATGTTGATTTTAACTCTGGTTCAGCCACACAGTTGTTCGAAGCAGCTAATAGATATGGAATAGAAGAATTAAAAAAACTGTGCTTTAATAAAATGAAAGAAAATATCTCTAAAGAGAATGTGTGCCTTTTCCTAAAGATGGCATATGATAAGAACTGTCAAAGTGAAAAAGATAGAGCCTTAAATGTTTTCTATCGAGATGCTGAAGAGTTGTTAAGTTCTGAGGGTATATTTGAGCTACCTCAAAAATGTTTGATTGATATTTTTAAAAGTGACAGAATAACCTTAACAGAAGAGAAAAAGTTTGATGTAGCAAAACTTTGGGCAGAGAGTCTGTGCAGAAGACAAAATCGTGAAGTAAATGACAGAAATATCAAAGAGTTATTAGAACCCGTGGTTGATTGTATAAAGTTTGAAAAAATGGATACAGATTATTTTACAAATCATGTTTCAAATACAGAAATTTTGGATAAAACAAGAATAATCAATATATTCCAAATATTGGTAAAGCGTAACAGAACATTGTCATCGGCATCCAATGAAAGAAGTGTAAACCAATCACAATCTTCACCAACCAGAGAGTCACCCAATGGCCTGCAAGCAATGGCCTCACAAACGTTGCAAATTCCCTCAACATCTGTGTTGCAATC
The DNA here is from genome assembly GCF_025612915.1 of Magallana angulata. NCBI lineage: Eukaryota > Metazoa > Mollusca > Bivalvia > Ostreida > Ostreidae > Magallana > Magallana angulata. The sequence goes on from NC_069116.1 coordinate 44,143,745, forward strand.
CTCTTCTATACTGCAGTTAGAGACGGATCCATATAGTTCCTCGGAACATGTTCTTGCATCTGGAAGACAAGGTCCAACTCCCATACCTCCTAGAGGAAATAATAATTTGAATCGGTCAAGGGCCCAGCCAGCTAGAAGGTCTTCATCAACTGAGCTAGCTGGTGCACAACCATTTCAAGATGCCATGATAGAAAATACTGTTACTCTTTGGAGATTTGGTGGCATCTTGAGCGGAAAAGCCTACTTAAGAGATAATGCAGACGCTATATCGATCATTCCAAGTCACTCTGGAAATTTACATGGAGTATATTTGTTTGGAAGCCATCAAAGGCAAGGGTCTTACAAAGTCAACATGAAAATACTAGAAGATGGCACAGTGAAAAAGGCCATTCCTAACAAGGAATTTGCATCTGATGGAAGGGAAAAATACCACTTGATCAGGATTAGTCCACCTATGCGTTTTGTGGCAGATGTTGTCTACACTGTGGAAATGGTAATGAAGGGCCCCACAAGTTTTTACGGTAAATCTGGAAAAGAAATGGTGACTGAAGGGGATGTTACTTTTACTTTCATTCCTAATGACAATGGACTGAACGGCACAAACACTTCTATTGGTCAGTTTCCAGGCTTTGTTTTTGAGAAAGATGAGTAAAAAGTGAAAATAAAATTTTAATCACTGGCATGATGTCATTAGAATGCATGGAATCAATTTAATAAGTGGGGGCCATTTTTTTCTGCATTGTCCATAAATGGGAATGCTATTTTATGGATTTACTTGTAGATATATACAACAAGACTGTTTCAAAATTAATTTTAATGTTACTTTGTGGGTTAGAGGATCCTGTGAAAATTGAACCACCACAAATTCTATAATGATTCCACAGTAAATTTATTGACAAAAAATTGTTTGTAGAATCAGAATTTTTTCTCTAATAAAATTTTGTTGATTTGCAACCTAAAATGGTTTTGTAGTAATATGTTGTTTTCTAAACATACATGTATGACTACATGTACTGGTATTTAAAATTTTATTTAGGATTTAATTTTGTTGATACTTGTATATGGTATCAACTAATTAAAAAAAGAATGAATCTGTAAATGTATTGCTGTTTTTGCAGTTTAATGTTTTGCATTTACTATACATATAATTATGTATATATATTTTATTTGTTTGATATATTTTACTTATGCATGTTCCTTAGTTACTTGTTTTTTTACCTGTACATTTAACTGTCATAGCTGGTGATTATATTATTATTATAGTATTATACAGCAATTATTTTATAAAAACCTGTTATTTTATTTATTTATAATAATCATGATTACAAGACAGATGATATTTATGTACATGATTCTAAACTATATATATAATTAATACTATTAAGAGAGAATAAAATATGGCATTTGGGGTTGGATTTACATGTAGGTATATCCACTCAAATTACCATTTCTTAAAAGAAATGGACTTTTTAGTAACTTTTAGGGTTTTAACTGCTTGCATGAATTTTGTTTACAGTAGTTCAACGTTGAATCCCTGGTTTTAAAGAATCGATGGATTTTAATTTCAGTTAAACTTTATTTTCTTGTTTTGTTTTCATTGGTAGGCTACAGTAGAATAAATTTATATTTCATCAAAGTGCTTGTTAAGAGTTTTCTTTAAGAAATGAGACACATTTGAAAAATAATATGTATTATTAATTTATTCTGATTTTTTAAACACATTGATTTTTTAAACATGAAAACTTATAATTTCCTAAAAAGGTTTGGCCTTTGATCTCTATCAATAACCTTGACATTTTGCTGATATTGACCTTTGATCTATCATTTGAATATGGTAAATATATACAAAATATAAAGCCAATTTTAACTTGTTAACTTTTGAAGCTCGTTCTTAACTATATGCAAATTTAAATACTTGTATACTTCTTCCTGGACTCTTAATTGATTTGAGATTACATGTATCTGTAAACATTATTTTATTCAAATTTATTATAACCTAAAAGTTTTCAAAAGAAAAGATGAGAATTTTATAAGGGAGTCCAGACCACACAAACTTTGCTATATCCATGCTCATACTGAACAAGTTTTACTCTAAACTCAAGACTTCGGTTTATCTAAGTAATCATCCTTTGAGTATTTACTATTATGAGTTGATAATTTTGGTCACACATAATCACATCTTGCTATAATAAAGCCTTTAACCTGTTTTAAGTCTTTGAAAGAATAGTGATGTTGAGATATACTACATGTACATGTAATTATCTTGTCAATTTAGAAGATATGCATGGCTATGGAAACATATGCAGCGGTAGACAGATTCAGATGGACACACAGAGAATGTCATCCACTCTTTGTTTTGGAAACAAAACCTGCTGCTTGATTTTCATTATGGCCAAAATCTAGTTCTTCCTTCCAATATAACTTAGTAATATGAATGTTTATACTATCACTTATTCTATTCTGACTTATCATACAATCTAATATGTATATTTATATCTTGGATGCTCAACAAAATCAGATTTAATCTAGGTAATCTGAAATCTGATGTCCATAATATACAGCGGTACATTTTTAGTAATTAAAAGCAATTCTCAGTACATTGTTGAACCCATGTTCTCGATATTGTTAATGTTCTGTACCATTTTGTCCTAAGCAAATTCTTCATGTAGCTCATTACCTCCAAAACCTTCTTCTCCACAATTAATGTACATCAATTTTATTCAAGTTTTGCAGATCAGTATGCATCAAATTGTAACCTTAAAATTGGTCAAAAAAGAGGTAAAATTATGTTTTTTTCAAAGTCCATGTCAATCATTCTTCGCATTGTAGTAGCACTGTACCGTAATTTAATTCTGCTACCATTAAAATAAAAAACAGAAAAAGTGGAGTTTTATAATTTTTAATATTTTTAACAAAACACAATAAAGGGGCCACATATCACAGCCAAATTTGCATGATTTTTCTTTAACCATGTAGATAAGTGTTCCATAGAGTCAAAAATTCTGTATCAAAGAATATTGCTTTTAAACAGAATAATAGTTATTCAAATAGGAACCATAGTATATGAAATTGCAACAGGTTTAACACAGACATTATATTACCTTGCTTCATAAAATTTAACAATTAAAAATAAAGTTTTACAAATGTCAGGTAAAGTAGAACATTACTAATATGTCATGATTTGTACATGCAGAAAAAACAACTTAAAAAAGTTAACATTGTACATGTATAACTATAAATGCACAGTATCAAGCTATATGTACCAGTTTGTTTCTCTATCCACTTTGACTACTGTGAATCTACAAAAACATTCTACTAACCAGCATATAACTTTAGAACTAAAAAACTTTAATTCATTTTTTAAAATACATATCTTTCTTCTTTTTCTTTTTTTTTTTAAAACTTTTTTTGTTGTTTCTTTTGTTTTTTTTTTTTTTTTTTTTTTTTTTACATTTTGTTCAGTTTTCCATCAATCAGGCAAATAAAATGTGCTTCAGGAACTATATGTTGTTATAACAAATTTTAAACAACAGAATTTGCAAACAATACTATAATATATATTTAAAGGCCTATTTTCAACCCTCTTATGAAGGAATTCTATACACAATGAATATTTACAATGATCGTCAAAACAATCAAAACAATAATATTATATCGTAACACTTCATTTCCAGGTCTTTATAATATCATGATCTAAAACGCACTTAATTCTATTATAACAAAATCCTGAATATAAAAAGTATACAATATAGATAAAATATATATAATGCCCTCCATTTTATGTCATTTGTGTCTTTAGAAGAACTTTAACAATATTTTGATAACCTGTTACTTTTACATGTAATTTAAGTAGAGTGTGCTTGATGAAAAAGAGGTAGAAATTGTACAAATATTTCAATAACAACCATTTACACTAACAGAATGATCCGAGGAAATGAAGTTATAGATGAAGACGCATAAAAACAAATATCTTCTGATCCTTAATGGGAGCTACAGCAATGGTCGTTTTCCTTCATATTTTTCGAGTCGAGTCGACAACTGTGTATTTTCAAGTTTCAGATTTTTAAGTTCGTCTTTCAAAGTACTGTTCTCCTTCTCCAGATAGGCAGCTCGCAGCGCGATCTGATTTTCTTTGATTCGGCGCGCCTCTCTGGATCTCTTTGCTGCGACGTTGTTCTTCTTTCTTCGTGACCAGTATTTCTGATCCTTGCACTCATCAGGTACATACACCTGAAAAAAAGTTGATCCTAATGAGTTGTGAACATTTACAACAGAACAGTTAATGGATGCTCTATCGACACTATCACAATGTCTCAATTCACAGCAGCTTAATAATTCTGGGCCAATTTTCACTCAATTGTTGACAATAAAATGTTTGCCTTCCAAACACTATTGGCATTTATGCTTGAGCAAAGAAGTGAGCTGTGTATTTTTTTTTTTTAGATGGTACAGGAACATGTCAGATACTATCAATTAAGAATGTAGAAAATGTAAGCCCATATTATAGAATTACCTTGTCTATAATTATGACAAAAACTTTTTTTCATCCACACTTTATGTGTTACAATAAAATCAATTTATTCTAAAAAATACCTGTTGAAACTTTTATTACTATTTCCATATTGCAATGAAATTATTTAGTCTAGCTAAATCAGAAAAGCTTGTATTTAAATTAGGTCAAGCTCGCTCTGTGTGTGTGTTGTTTACAGAACAGAAACAAAGATCTACTGCGTCATCTCATTACCATTACTTATTAATAACATTTCAGATGATTTACTTGGGAAAAACAACAAGGTCAGACCTGCTGGTCGTGTTAAATGAAATGGTCATTAATGGCAATACAATCAGTTCTTACCTTTCTTGACTTCTTAATGATTGGCTGAGGCTTCAGTTCATCTTCAGTAAACCTCCTTCTCTTTGGATCAAAATTCTGACCTTAAATGAAAATTTTCACCTTGATTTAACTTTACAATAATAAATGTTTGAACTTTAACTTTACAATAATAAATGTTTGAACCTAAATAGGTTACAAAGATAAATATTTAAAGTAATTTTTTTTTTCATTGTTCAAAAGTGACAGTACAGTAACTTGAGACAGACTATAGTAAGAAAACTACTTTTGCAAACCATTTAAACATACTGAATTTTTTTTTACCTGGAATTGATGCCAAAGCAAGATCTGTGGGGTCAATATCATACTGGACACTTGGACTAGGGGGCGAGGTAGCAGTAGGGCTATCCTTTTGTGGTGAAGATGGGACTTCTGTAGTTTCCTCTTTCTGAGGTGATTCTATCAGTGGGATTAAAACATCTGCCAGATCTGTCAAATTTCAAAAACAACATTTAGTACTAAATTGCTATCATGAAGTCTGTAGAAATGTCTCAATTCAATGTTTGTTGTTTACAGACATGCATATATAATAATTCTATCAACATTTTTCTAACGCAGGATTTGACCCAATCCCTGTGTTTTCAAGTATCCACAATAAATATGGTTTTCAATATACATACATGTTATCAGTTACATTGTTGAAATGATTGTTCTTGAATCTTGATAGTCAATCATGACAAAATTGAAATTCAGAATGTAAGTGACTGACCAGACAATAAACAGAAATGCAATTTTTTACAACATAAAACTTGCTAAATTAAGTGTTTGATTTTATTGAACAACCTGATGGGTATGTATGCAGAAATTAGAACTATTTTAACAAGACCTTGGACATTCAGTTGGACTATCTCTTTCTTGCGTCAAAACAAGTTAAAAATGATGGGTTTCAAGCAAAACATGCACCGATTGCATAGTCCAAGCTTAAAAGCCAGATAAATCTTGTTGATTTCAAAGAGCCATGGCTGAGAGGCCAGCAATGAAATAGACAGGCCTTTGTCACATTGCTGTTTGATACAACTATCCAAATTCCAAGCTCTTGTTAAAATGGTTTATATCTAGGGCATATAAATGACAAATTTCATGGAGGGAGTTTGGAAGTATGCTATCATACCTTCTGGTGATGGTGGAGGGCTTGCTGCTAACCTTCCCTCACTGGAGTTTGAATTGTCACCAGAACCCATTCCAGTTTCTGACAAGAACTCATCAAGATCCATGAATTCCAAATTGAAGTCATTGTTTTCAGGATTGTTCCAGAGATTAGGCCCCAGAAATGCCGAGGAGGAATCAAACCTGCCTGTTGCTGTCTTTCCCTTTTCTTTGCCATCTGTAAATTTTATGACATTACTCTTTCTGTCTCTGGATATGCATGTATGCTGTAGTTTTAATGCATTTATAAGACAATTTATACTGGTGCCAGTGGCGTGCGACCATTTCTCGCCCAGTACCATTTCTCGCCAGTGCATTGTTACGTCATTTTATCAACACATAAAATAATAATTATACGAAAAATGACGTAAAAATGCACTGGCGAGAAATAGTATTTGGCAAAGACTGGTCGCACGCCAGTATAACTCTTAAATATGTAATGATGCAATTTTAGATTAATATTGAACAGATGAGCATGCAAATTCCACTTACAGTTGCAATAGAAACTTAGAAGGTTCGAGAAAAAAATTGTCTGGTTAAGGCTTTCTTGCTTAAAATATTGCCTACTTACCGACCAGTTTGGGTGGATTCTTCAAATCTGGGTTTTCCAATAATTCTTTCAAAGTAATTCCTTGGCCAAAATCAAAGAGATTCATTTTCTTTCCGTCAAATTGTACTGCAACTGTGTTACTGGTTGGTCTTCCTAGTGGGTAAACACGTAGTCCCGTGTCAATGCATGTGCGATAAACAAGATTTACGTAAATTGTCGATTCTAAATTTAGACAGACCGATGCACTAGCCAATCAAATATTAGTATGTCATCATGTGATCTCGCAGTACAGCCGTACGAAGCGAAATGACCGCCGGCAGGGGTCAATACATGTAGTACGATAATCTGTCCTAGTTATGCTGACCACTTAAAAACACGAGTAAACCCATGTGGCAGACCCTGTAGATGTTGACCTTCAGCTAAGGATTTCCGGTATGCATATACCGACTGCGAACCCCCCCCTCCCCAACAACGGGTTTATAAGGCAAGGCCCGGGTAGAAGCACCCGGGAGACCATGAATTCTAGGTTTTGCATAGTAAAAACATGAAATCCTCTAACTGCTTAGCTGAAATGGATCCAGCAATATTGGAAAGGGGGGAGGGGGGGGGGGGGCAAGCGATGCATAGGATTAACCTAACGTACATTATATGAAATTTAATTATAAATAAAAAAAATACTTTCACCGATTTAAAATTTTTTAATTCAAAAAAAAATAAATAAAATAAAAAAAAATCCTCAAAAGTTTTTTGGAAAGGTAAAAATTATAAAAGCACCAGTGGGATTCGAACTCAAAACTTGTTACTGAAATATTGTTCAGATGACCCATTGCGCTACGCCGTTAAATTAGGTATCAGTTTTGGGAAAACAAAACATTAAATAAAATTATACTCGGGTAAATTGATTTTATTGTTTCTATAGAAAGTTTACGTCATAAGCAACGAGGAGTCCCATACCACCTTAACCTTTATTCGTAAAAAAAGAAGACTTTTTGAACATTATCTGTGAGTAAAAATTCAGTAAACATTTTTATCGTGAATATCTATTTCAACATCAGAGTGTACATAAATTAGGACTATTTGATTTTTTATTTCTTTGAAATTTAAATAACTCTGTAAACTATTTTTCACTTTTGATAGACTATCAATTACCTCAGTGTTAAATAAAGATCTAAATCATCGGATATGACAAAAAGTGGGGATAATTTTTCAGCTAAAAAGATGATACATGCGTGTGTATTAATACACAAAAATGTATGGAAATACAATCATTTAGAAAATTAAAATACACTGTACTGAACACAAAGCCTTAGCAGAGTTTAATTACAAACTTCTAAACAATCTTTTATGTAATAATCTGTTAGTGAGCAAATGGAATAAAAATATCACTGCTAAATGTAAACATTTTAAAAAAATTGAAAATGCGGAACACTTTTGAATGTGTACATGTAGAAGATCGAAAAAACGGCAAGCGGGTACTTAAATTTTGTTATTAAATGGAAAAATATTGTTGTTAGGTTCTACCTGGAAGAAACACGGGTCACCGAATTGTATAATTATTTTTTATCATTTATAGCATATAGAATACAGGCACGCAGCATCGTTTTTGAAAGTGGGGGGGGGGGGGGGGGCAGACTCATCCAAAAAATCTTTTTTGGGGGGTGCAGGCGTACTATATAACTTCAATTTCACTCCTCATTTCCTTTTTATTTTCATATCAATTTTTTACATACTCCCAAAATAGTGGGGGGGGGGGGGGGCAACTCCATGATAATTCCATTTTTTATATGTAAATTTTAAAAAAATTGTTGCTGCGAGAAAAAGTGGGGGGGGGGGGGGGGGCAGACCCCCCTGCCCCCCCCCCCCCCCCCCCCCCCCCCGATGCTACGTGCCTGGAATATACAAATGTAAAATGTAAAGGAACTTTTTCAATGTTTGATAGCTAAACTTCAACATTTTTATTACCCATATTGTAATTCTCTTTGTACATCTGTACATGGAAATTCCTTACGCCTATTAGTTATCACGAGACGAGGTACTATTTCGGATATTTTCATAACCTGGAGTTATCGTTCGTTACACGAGTTGACAAGGTATATAACGCTAATGATTGAAAGACACGATTTTTTCTGTTTTATTAATCGGTTGTTGGTGCAATGTACAAAAGGATGCTATAATACTACAAAAACAAAAAGGCGATTTGATGATCATGTTACCATTATAAAGAAAGGAAAATGCTTCATGGATGGTTTTGTCTGTCCACCTCTTTGGAGAGAATATTTCATACTATCAGTAGGTCGAAGTACAAAGATGGGCAAAAGATACTATTCTTCTTGACGGCTTTCATTTAGATTATAAATTAATCACTATTTCACCGAATTTCATCATCATAGGAATTTAAGAGATAATGGGTAAAACATCATTCCTTTGCAACCTAGCTTTTGCGTAAATATTTTGATCGACAACTCAGTGTATGTTTAAATTGATAAAGTTCATTTCTTTCTTAATTTTCTCGAAATCTTTAAAAAAAAAAACATGGTTTAGATGTGCATGGTATTTATAGGGCAATGAGACAAAAGTAATAAAAGGTGCAAAACGTAATACGAACGAACAAACACAAACTACGGAAAAAAGTTTAACAGTCATTTCAAAGACTTTATAATAAAAGGCATTTTTTAAAATTTAAAACCAAAAAAATAAATTTTAATTCGATTAATACTATGAAAAATTCCGATGAGGTCACCTTTGAAACACTCCTTTTAGCTTGTCAGGTTTCAATGCACGGCTGAAAATAAAAGTCTACGGGGATTTTCCATGCATTGCAAAAGAGATATCATAAATGTACCAGGATGATAAGTAGAAACGAGTAACTTCCGCATTGAGAAAAGATGTCAACATTTCCATCATAAATCTCCTTAAGAAATCGGTTGTCGTTCTTGTGAATTTTTCCGCGTGAAAGATGATAATGTGTCAATAAAGATATGTCAACAAAGATATCTTGGATATTTTCCCTTTAATCGATTTTAATTGCACTTCTCTCACAGGTATGTGTATTTTTTTTTTCAAAATCGTCCAAATGTGCTGCATAAATATCTTGGTATTGACTTTGACTTTAGTTATTAAATTAACGTTTAAAAATTATTGTAATTAAATATTAACAATAGAATGCTTTCTTTGATGAGTTATGCCGGCTACCTTCATACCGACACGAATCACCAAAGAAGGCATTTTATTGTTTAAAGGGACTTGGACACGATTTGAGCTCAATATTTTAAATTTTATTTTTCCATTTTTAGCTCACCTGAACCGAAGGTTCAAGTGAGCTTTTCTGATCACCCGTTGTCCGTCGTCCGTCCGTCCGTCCGTCCGTCCGTCCGTCTGTCTGTCTGTCTGTCTGTCTGTCTGTCTGTCTGTCCGTCCGTCCGTCTGTAAACTTTTCACATTTTCAACTTCTTCTCAAAAACCACTGGGCCAAATTTAACCAAATTTGGTACAAAGCATCCTTATGGAAAGGGGATTATAAATTGTTAAAATAAAGGGCACAGCCCTTTTCAAAAGGGAGATAATTGCGAAACAGTAAGTTTAGGGTGCATGTCTTTAAAAATCTTCTTCTCAAGAACCACTGCACCAGAAATGCCAATATTTACACAAAAGCTTGTATATATTGTGAAGATTCTAAATTGTAAAAATCGTGACCCTTGGACCAAAACTGGGGCCCCAGGCGGGGTTCAAAGTTTAACATAGAAATACATAGGAAAATGTTTAAAAAATCTTTTTCTCAAGAACAACTTCTCCAGAAATGCCAATATTTACACAAAAGCTTGAATGTATAATGAAGATTCTAAATTGTAAAAATCGTGACCCTCAGACCAAAACTGGGGCCCCAGGCGGGGTTCAAATTTTAACATAGAACTACATATGAAAAATGTTTAAAAATTTTCTTCTCAAGAACCACTTCACCAAAAATGCCAATACATACACAAAAGGTTGTATATATAGTGAAGATTGTAAAAATCGTGACCCCCGAACAAAAATTGGGGCCCCAGTAGGGGTTTAGATTTTAAGATATATAGGAAAATGTTTTAAAATCTTCTTCTCAAGAACTATAGTGCAACTGTTTTGGATATTACTATGCATACATGTACATCCTTAAATAATGTAGATTCAAAAAATTGTAACTCCCGGACAATTGATGGGCACCAAGAGGGGTTCAAAATTTAAACATTTTAAAAAACATAAAGGAAAAGTTTCAAAATTTTCTTCTCAAGAACTACAATGTTTTAGTTTGTGGAATTTCTATGCATGCATCCTTCGCTTATGTAGATTCCTAATTGGTAAAATCGTGACCCCAGACCAATACTGGGGCCCCAAGATGGGGTCAAAGTTTATTATAGAAATATAAAGGAAACATGTTAAAAAATCTTCTTCTCGAGAACTACAATGCTTCAATTTGTGAGATTACTATCATGCATACAACCTTGGATAATGAAGGTTCGACAGTTTTAAAATAGTGACCCTTGGACTAATACTGGGGACCCAAGATGGGTTTAAAGTTAAATGTAGAAGTACCGGTATATATGGAAAATGTTTAAAAATCTTCTTTTCGAGAACTACAATGCATCAATTTGTCAGATAACTACGTAAGCACCCTCAGATAGTGTAGATTCGAAATTAAAAGAGCCGTGACCTCAATCTAATACTGGGGCCCCAAGAGGTGTTCAAAGTTTAAATTAGCATAGAAATATAGAGGGAAAATGTTGAAAAATCTTTTTCTAGGGAACTATAATGCTTCAGCTTGTGAGATAACTATGCAAGCATCCTTAAATAATGTAGATTCCAAATAATTAAAACTTTAGCACTGGACTAATACTGTGGCCCCAAGAGGGGTTCAAAGTTTAACATAGAAAAATATATTGAAAATGTTTTTAAAAAGTTTTTCTCGAGAACTATAATGCTACAGTTTGTGAGATTACTTTGCAAGGATCCTCAAATTGTGTAAACTCTAATGTAGTGGAACCAAGAGTTATCTTTCTTGATGTTCTGTATAGTCTGAGAGTTATTCCTCTTGAAGTGGAACTCTTCTCTTCTTTTTCAGGTTGTGTACGTGCGGTCCCACCGCAGTGCTACACATTTTAATTCCTATGTTACTATTTATGTTGTTAAAGCCAACCATAAACCTCGGACCATAACTGGGTTCCCAGAAAGGGGTTCAATGTTTAAAATAGAAAAAGCATATGCTACGAAATGTAATGTTACAAGGAACTGCTGTTCAGGTGAGCGATGTGGCCCATGGGCCTCTTGTTAATAATTAGAATGGTTAATATGGGTATTTTTAATGCTTTATGAAAGTTTGAAAGTCAGATTAGTTATGAGCAAGATACAGAGTTTGGAATTCTTTGTTTTGTAAACAAAGCTCGAGCGTTGTTATTGTTTACATATGTGTTTTATTGGTATAAGTTTTAATCAAATGTCGCTTTCTTCTATTGATAATATATCTTATAAACAAATTGAACAAGTTTGCCTTGTTTCTTACGAGTAATTTTGTCAAAGAAATGGTAATTCCATACTTTACGTTACTTGTTAATAAATATAAGACTCGAGCTTTGTTTACATAACAGTGAATTCTTACCTCTGTATCTCTCTTATAACATAAATTATAACATTCAAATTTTGGTCAATCATTCAAAATGTACATGCACATTATTCCACACTAGCTGTCATTGTCAGTGTACATTATTCCACAATAGATATAGCTGTCAGTGTACATTATTCCACTGTAGCTATCACTGTCAATGTACACTTTTCCACACTAACTATAGCTGTCAGTGTACATTATTCCACACTAGCTATAGCTGTCAGTGTACATTATTCCACAGAACCTGTCAGTGTACATTATTCTACAGTAGCTGTCACTGTCAGTGTATATTGTTCCACAGAACCTTTCACTGTCAGTATGTCAGTATGTATACATGTGCTATCTATAGAGCTAGACTCAGAGGGATGTGATGTAACATTTGAGCGGCCGCGAAACAATATTTACGCATTAACCTCGCAAAAAAATGGAAGCATATTGAAAACGATATGTTAATGATATATACATTTTTATTGTTTGTTTTATTAAATTTCTATCTAAAATCTCATTCTTAGATCAATATTTTTAACTCAATTTTTTGTTAAGTCGATATTGCAGATAGCAATATATAAATCTGATCATATTCAACAAGGTGATTTAAATAATGTAAAATCACAGCATACAGTACAATATAATGCATAAATAAGAGACCACACTACATTATAATTATATTGACAATACAAATAAATGAAGGGCAATACGTTGTAATATAATAAGTACATGTACAGGTATACGTTTCTGTACAAAGGAAGGCATGAAGGGAGCGAATATAGCAGAAACAAATACAACAGTCAACTTAAAAAATGTGAAATGAGTTTAAAACACCATTAAGCATTTTTTGATAGATACATGTACTTAAATGAAGAACTCAACTAATTCCAATACTGCATATAATTTTGTTTTTCATCCCAATTTTGGTTAGAGCTTTACGGGTTCAGCAATTTTTTTTTCAATTTACACCTTTTTGATTCTAAATACAGTATTGCAAGGTTGTTTACATACCAGTTTTGATTACAGTTTCACGGTTTAAACAAGCATTTGTTAATTTACACCTTTTTTGTATCAAATACAGTATTCGATATCGCTAGAGCACACAATTTTACATCTTTTTAATCCTAACGTTACATGTAGCATTGCTGATATTGCATGCAGAAACAAACTTTGATTTACACCATTTTAATATATGTACTATATTAAATATAGAGGGGATGGTATTTTAATTTACACTTTCTCGAAATACCATAGCATTACAGGTATGAAACTGCTAATCTGTTACATTGTAAGACCTGCCGTTTCAAATATCCTATATCGGGTGCCAATTATATCTGATCGACCAATATGATATTTGTTTTAATTAAATTCTCGTTCAAAACATTCGTTCAAAAGGTCTTAAAGATCAGCATATATTTCATAAACAAGGCTTAGTGTAAGATAAATAAACCGAAATCAAAAAACTGAAGAACTGACAGGAGTTGATTTTGTCGATGTTTGTTTATCTTAAAATCAATTATATGTTATTTTGCATGACAAGTACATGTAGTTTCTTATTTGTATTTGAATTACGCACATTTTTATAATATGAATTTTTGGACTTTTTCGACAAGAATGTCGAGAAACCCCCAAATGAATCATGTTAAATAATATTTAGAGTAAAATTAATTCAATCAAACTATGTATCAGTAATATTTCTCGAAAATTGTATGGATCCAAGCAATATTGAACTCGAGTCTCGTTCAACCAAACGCTCGGCTGACACCATAAATCTCCGACAAGCATTTACGGAGAGTTGAACAAGACTATATTGAACTCTTCCGTAGGAATATATACAACTACAAAAAATATTTAAATTGTTCGTACCATTGAAAATCTGACTATTTTCAAGGTATTTTTAAATAAATTTCCTTGAAAAACAATGCTTTAGCATACATTACATCGAATTCATCAATCATTTTCAAGAACTAAGTCTTGTCAGCAGCGATGATTTGTGCTGAGGTCCAAACACTGTTTCACTTTCGGTTTGACTGAATAACTGCATACGAGAGTTGATTAAAATCAACTCCCAAAAATGTATCAGAAGCCACAAGGAATTTAATAAGAATTTATTAAAATTAAAAAAACCCAAACGACAATGAACTGGACACTGGGCATAATGTACAGTGACACAACACCATTACAAGCTATACTTACAGGCACGTAGCATCAGGGGGGGGGGGGGGGGGGCAGGGGGCCTGCCCCCCCCCCCTCACTTTTTCCCGCAGCAAAATTTTTTTTAAAATTTACATATAAAAATTTGAATTATCATGGAGTTGCCCCCCCCCCCCCCCACTTTTTTGGGAGTACGTAAAAAATTGGTTTGAAAATAAGGAAACGAGGATTGAAATTGAAGTATTGAAGTATTGAAGTAATATACATGCTTTATATTTGATGGAGTTTTGATTGAACTTTTTTAGCTCATCTGAGCCGAAGGCTCAAGAGAGCTTTTCTCATCAAGAATTGTCCGTTGTCTGTCGTCGTTATCGTAAACTTTACACATTTTCACCTTCTTCTCCAGACCCACTGGGCCAATTTCAACTAGATTTGGCACAAAACATCACTGGGTAAAGGGTATTCAAATTTTTTATTTGAAGGGCCACACCCTCTTTAAAGGGGAGATAATTTTAAATTATTAAAAATTTGTTATTTTTCGAAATTCTTCTTATCAAAAACCATTTGTCCAGAAAAGCTCCTACTTGTGTCAAAGCATCCTCAGGTAGTGTGTATTCAAATTTATTCAAATCAAATCTTTGAAAAACATATTCTTCTCAAAACCATACAGCCATAAAAGCTTGAACTTGTGTGGAAGCATCCTCATATAGTGTAGATTCAAGTTTGATCGAACCATGATTCCCCGTGGGTATGATGGGGTCACCATGGAAGATGTAAAATTTATATACAGGAAGATACATAAAAATACAGAGAAAAATCTTTTAAAATCTTTTGGAAAAACTGTCAGCCAAAACACCTAAAACTTGTTTGAAAGCGGACGAGGTTGTGCAGATTCAAGTTTGATATAACCACGATTCCCTGAAAAAAGTGGGGCTACGAAAGGGAGGGGCATTTAAATTGGAATAGAGAAAAATCTTCTCTCAAATATTAACACAACAAAAAGGGCTTAATATTTACCATAAAAGTATGTGGATATGAATCAGCATATTTTTCAAAACTGTTTGTACATGTCAACTATACTATATATCAAGATGCTAGTGTTTTGAATTTGTTACTGAAATGCTGATCTGCTTCTCACTCATTTAGACTCTCTTCACAGGAAAAATCATGGAGGGAAATCGTTAAAAAATCCAGACTTGCAATCGTGTTGGAGTGCGAGCATAATTATGAATGTGTGTAATTCTGATCGTGTAACATATAAAACTCGGGCATAAAAATAGTAGTACTTTATGATTAGACTCAGTTCCCTCGTATGATGCAGATTTTGCAACTTGATTATTTTGTTAGTTCATTCAACCTTCAATTAAATTTGCATATTTTGAATTCGTGGTTTCTGCATTTGTATCTCCATGCTCGGAAATATCACATCTTTCGGCAAGAACCTCACTAACGCATAATTTGAAAGACTAACTCTACTCGCTTCAATAAAATCATAACAAAAATAATATCGAAATTAAAATTTTGTGATCTGTTATTGGCAAAGAAATCTTTCTCGTGGATACGTCAAGCTGTTTATTTTTGTGAAAATATAATTAATTAGGCATCCCATATCGAACATTTTGATTACATACTTAATGTTATTTATGGTTAATGAAACATTCTTACCCCAAGTCCCTATAATAGATGATTGACTCATTTTCTCTGCTAAATAAAAATTGAAAACGGTGCTCATATTTCTGCTTTCTTAAGAAGCTAGGGGCGTTTCTCCCCAATCGTTCAGAATAAAATATTTAGACCTTATGTTATGTATATCAGTCGGCGTTCATGCATAGAAACGCCCATATGTTGACTCAACAAGCTAGAACATAAAACCTTGTGGTTGCTTTGAAATAAGAAGTTATATGCGGCAGATTGAGGTAAGGGTCTTGAATCTTGTACCATAAAAGAAACTTTCATGACTACTGCTGGTCCTTATTTGAAGGGAAATTTAACACTGTCAATAGACATGCCTATGTATTTTGTTGTTGTTGTTGTTTTTTAATGGTATAATCTTTGAATGAAAACTTTTGGTTCAGACTATGGAAATAAAATTTATGATCTTGATATTATTTTAGAATAGATACATGCATTAGGTACATGTAGTTTGTAGGTTTACTTGACAATCTCAGAGAGAAATATTTCATCAAAAACTTTATCGACCAATATATGCATTAATTAGGGATGTCAACGAGTACTCGACTATCGCTCGGTCACACCGATCATCGACTAAAATTTTATTAGTCGATTACTCGTAATAAAGTGAATACATTTTGAAACTGTTAAAAAATATTATTTATTTATTATTATCGCGGCAGTTTTTTTAACTACAAATGTAAAATAAACCATTTTTCTTTTCTCGACATGTTTGATCTATTAATTACACTCTTTCAAATCGGTGTTCCTTGTGTATTTTTGAAGCGGCTAATAATTAATCTCTTTTGATTTTCTTAGGCAGACATGTACATGTACTTGTGAACAATTTGGGTTTCTTCTTATCATTTATTGGATTAGATGTTTGCATAATCAAAAATTTAATCATATCAATAATTATCCCAAGGCGTTTGTTTTTATAAGCATTAATCTTTGATAACTGATTAGACACGGACAGTTATTTAATTAACATTGAACAAGATACATTTGATTTGCCTAAGATGTTATGGAGCTCATTTATGAGTAAGCTCTAGAAGAAAAAAATTAAAAGTCAAAACATTTTAATAAAATACTTTTCAATTTATTTTAAATCAAATGCCGGTACATTAAGTGAATATTATCATAAGTTTCTCAAATTTTTTTAGTTTAAGATATTAAGATGTCTGTGGCAATAGCATTATTTGATTTGAAAAGGACACACACTATAAAATAAATCATCGAGTACTCGACTAAAGCCTCCGATTAATCGACTAAGCTAACCGAGTAAAATTGACATCCCTAGCATTAATATATTTTTTCTTATGGCTATGGGCTCCAACAAATATAGAGGAACTACCCTCTAAGGCATTATTATTTTTCAATAACTAAAATTATTTGAAAATAACCTATAAAGCTTAAGACTAAAATAGAAGTTTAAATAAACAAACTTAAAGTTTTCAACCACCTTTGTTAACGTCGTATCTCACCTGTGTTTTTTTGCAGGAAATTTTTACACCATAAAATGGTTACATATTTACAAGAAAACTTATCTCTTACTCAATTACATTTTTCAGAGTCAGTCCACCATGTTTTCTGGCACAGCAACGTTGGTTATTACTATTTTGTATTTTATTACAACTATTGTTGGAGACCTCAACATTACCAATCTGATGTTGATTTACATGAACATGTGCGGCGAGGAATATCTCTGTTACGAATGGCCTGGGATGGTGGGATACACAGTCAACCAATGTCGTAGCAAGTGCCCGCAATGTTCTTGCAATGAAGATTGTTTCAAAAACGAGACATGTTGTCCTGATGTTTTCTTGATGCAAAGACCAGAACAGGAAGCTTTTATCACACCTTTCCTTTATCAGTCACCAACTGATGATTTGTTGACCTACGATCAGTATGCCATGCTAACCCAATGTCCGTCTAACGCGGATAACAACACCAAAGAGATGTGTGAAATTTCCTCTATTGAAAATGTTAAACGTTTATTTCCGGTGACGTCTTCAAAAACGAACTACACTTACAGGAACCAGATGTGTGCTGTCTGTCATAATGAAGACGATTCTGACCTCGTTCAATGGACCATAACTACTACAAGAGAGTCAATCAAATATAAGATATCTGTTATAAATGTTATATCCTCTTTCCAATCACTCTTCAATTTTTCCAAACTAGCAAACCACAAACCCGTTTTATTTGTTCCTCCTGATAGCATTACGTCTCGTGTTATCAGGATACAACCGTTGAACTTTATACAGGTATCGTGTCCTATTGATATAGACGAGGACATTAAGCTTGCCTGTTTCGGTTCATATGTAAGACCGTACAGAAACTTCAAAAATATTTTCTGCTATGTTTGCGATTTTTACACCCATTTTAGTCCTAAATTTGGTAAGAATCTTATCGATACGTGTAAAAGAGAATTTGATTATTCAAATGATTTCCTATCAATAGAGCATGCTTGTTCAGAAAACCCACCGACCGTTGTCACATATCCCTTTAAGAACATTTATTGTTACATGTGCAATACGTACGGTGACACGACGAGACCATGTAGTGATTTTCAAATGTCTGAGACTTGGCACACCAGCGATGCTTTTACTTTTTTTGTTAGCGATGCAGCAGCACGGGTAAAGCGTCGTTGGGTACGCCAATATCGATTCGGAAACATAGAATTTAGACAAAAGAAAATCATTGAACAAATTGCTAATGTCAATTTAAATGATAAAATACGAAATGATGCCAACCAAACCTCACACAACTTCATAGAAATCGTTTATAACCTGGCCGCTGTTTTCCCCGATAGAATTTACAATAAACACCTACTCCCATCCACAATTCAAAATTTTACCCCTACAAATTGTGATAACGAACTGTCGTGTATATTTAACAGTCAGTGTGATTGTTGTCTGGATACAGCTTTCACCCGTCCAGTCACCTGTCTTGAATATTTTGCCGATGGGATAAAAAATGAAAGAGCACCAATGGTTGTGCATGACTGTTCACATTCTATGTCCTTCTATTCTACCAAATTATACCTTGTCCTACGACACCTTTGTATAAAAGATACCGGCACGTTTCAATCAATACCCGTTTATTCTAATAATATCACATATAAAAATGTTTTCTGTTTCCTATGCCATACTAAATTCACAATATCAGATGAACAAATATTCATGGAAGATCACAAAATCCTGCCACTAAATATTATGTGTGATATTACATTACCATTGTTATATATGACAAATTTTTCTAATATTCTAAAAATGGCCAAATCATTAAAATGTGATATTATTTTAGACAAAGAAAACGTTTCATTGTGTTTCGATTCAAGGCATCACGAAAATCCACGATGCCTATGGTCGTTACCTGACGAGGACGAGGGACGCAATGAAATCTGGTCATGCAGCAGACATACAAGAGTGAATTCCTTTACATGGATTCAGAAATACGCATGGGACTTTTGTCCGGAATGTCAACTAGAAAAACCATTTCCTGTACATGTCGATCAGTGTTCACATCCAAGAAGAAAAGAAGCCTGCAATTTACTTCCAACAGTTAGAGGGCATCCATTAATTTCACCGTACAAAAATATTTACTGTAAAGTTTGTTCTTCGAACTGTTCGGACTGTTTTGATAGAGAAACGTATTCATTGCTTCAGACTTGTGATTTAACTAGAGAAGGAAAATATGAACCCATAACGGCTAGTTACAGAGACCTGTTTCGTCCGACTGTAAAAATGCAATTGAATCAACGCATAGACGGAACGTTAGAGGAGGTAACTTGGAAGCTATCTATCGGAATGTAACATTTATCATTTTTAGTACGTCACCTGAGTTTACTCTATTGCTATCCGTTTTCGTCCGTCGTCGTGCGTCGTGCGACGTGCATTAACAATTTTACATTTTACACTTCTTACAAAGTACAGGGCTGATTGTTACCTTTTTTGGTGTTAGGCATCTCTATGGTAAAAGGAATTTAAATTGTGAAATGCTTGTCTCTACCACCCCCGGGGCCAAATATGCAAAAAAGCCAAATTTTGAAAAATCTTCTTCTCTACTCCCACACATGTGAGGAAAAAACTGGTTGCAAAGTTATAATGTCCATGAGGCCCTCTACCAAAATTGTGAAATTTATGGCCTCTGGTTCAGGACATGACGCCAGGGATGGGGCAATTATGGTCATATAGTAAAAATGTATTAAATCTTAGAAACTCTTCTTCTCTAGTACCATATATATTTGTTAAAAACTAAATGCATGATTATGATGTCCATGAGGCCCTCTACCAAAATTGTGAAAATCATGACCCCTGTGTTAGTGGTTCAGGCTCTAGGGTGGGGCCAATGTGGCCATATAGTAAAAATGTATTAAATCTGAGAAAATCTTCTTCTATACTCACATATATATTTGTTAAAAACTAAATGCTTGGTTATGATGTCCATGAGGCCCTCTACCAAAATTGTGAAAATCATGACCCCTGTGTTAGTGGTTCAGGCTCTAGGGTGGGGCCAATATGGCCATATAGTAAAAATGTATTAAATCTGAGAAAATCTTCTTCTATACTCACATATATATTTGTTAAAAACTAAATGCTTGGTTATGATGTCCATGAGGCCCTCTACCAAAATTGTGAAATTCATGACCCCTGGGTCAGGCTCAAGGGTGGGGCCAATATGGTCATACAGTAAAAATGTTCTAAATCTTTAAAAAATCTTCTTCTCTACTCCCACACATGTGGGCAAAAAACTGAATACATGGTTATGATATCCACTAACCCCCCTACCTAAATTGTGAAATTCATCGCCCCTGGGTCAGGGGTTCAGGACATGAAGGGGGGGGCTATGGCAATATAGTGCTAATGCATATAATGTTTAAAAATTTTCTTCTCCATTCTCACACATCTTTATAAAAAAACTGACATAATTATGTTTACCAGGAAGTCCTCTACAGAAATTTTAATTTTCATGTCCCCTGGAGTATGGGTTTTGACTCTAAGGCAGGGCCAAAATGGATGTTTAGGTGTTAATGCATATAATGTTAAAAAAATTATCTTCTTTACTCCCACACACCTGAAAGGAAAACTGAATTCATGATTTTGTAGATCATATCTTTAAGTTTTTCAGTTCTTTTTGAAAGATTTCAGGCAGGGAGGTGGTCGTCATTACAAATTTATAATTTTTTTACTCCAGAATGAAACCTTATTAATTTAATGCATATATGAGACTACTCGACAAGTTTGTGTATGGGTCATATGCTACTCAGGTGACCGTTAAGGCCAATTGGCCTCTTGTTTACATTGTATTTACTTTGAGATTTACTTTTTCAGCCTAAAGAGTTGGGGTGTTATCCGGGAAGAGTTTTAATTGACGACAGATGTGAACTTCTGCTTCCTGTCGCCGAGCACTTGAGCTACATAGTAACCTTTCTCGCGGATATCAAAGTGACATCTACAGAGAGTCCATCTATTTGGCTAGAACCGTTGAGAGAATCAGCAAAAGCACAAATTAATGCCTATTTAGGGAAGAAAATTCGCAATTATTTCTTTCTTCCATTCAATATTTTGGGAAATCATTCCACTGATTTTTCATGTTTTATGCACATGACAATAAACTTTGCTGATCCGTTCGACCGCGATGAAGTGGAGAAACATTTTACAACAATGTCTGAGTCTATACATTTTTTTGGAGTTTTATCTAAACAAACAAGATATGAAATAAAAGGAAACCATCTAATCCCAACAAAGCGTGCCATTGACCTAGCATTAAATGTTCAGAAAACCTGGTATAAAGATGAATACAATCAGTTCCTGGAATATATACACAATTATTTCCGCCCTGCAGTTGTAACACTAGACGTTTTACAGGTATCTCATCTTTTATTTTGCCGCCATGAAATATTACCCACCATTGCACAAACTGAAAATTATAATGTTAACAAATATCATTTAACCTTTATTCCAACAAAAAAATCTTACGGCATCGGTGAGTTTGTTCTTTATATAGATGGTAGAGTAGGAGTTTGTGAAGAGAAAATAGTCTCAAAATATTTTAACTTTTCGGATGAACGTCTTACCATTTTGACCATAGTGTGTAATTTCTGTAGTGTATTCTTTCTATTCATTCTTCTCTTTACTTACACACTATTTGATACATTACGAACTTTACCTGGTTTAGTCTTAATGAACGATGTGATTTCTTTGATATGTACACAAGTCATCTTCACTATGATAAATTTTTTGGAGACTGGTAGATCAGCCTGTCGTATCTTTGGAATACTGCTGCATTACTTTTGGCTTTCTCTTTCTTGCAGTCAATTTACTTGTTGTTTACATATGTGTCGAGTATTTGCGTTATCCAAAGGATTGCAATTATCCAATTCTAAAAAAGCATTTTACTATTATGTTGTTTTTACTTATACAGTTCCATTGTTGCTTGTTGCTGTATCTATCACATCTAATCTATATAGAAATGGCAGTATTGGGTATGGAATAAATATATGCTTCGTAGAAGATGCTTATTCAAATCTGTTAACATTTGTTGTTCCTTTAGTTACATCGTGTCTTGCTAACATTGTATTATTTCTGACAACTCTTGGAGCCATTTTCTGCAGAACAAAAGTTCAAAAGTCCAAAGAGGATGCATCTTATCTTGTGATTTCTCTTAAGTTGTTTTCAGTTACCGGTGGTATTTTTGTTTTTACAATAATTGACACATTCCTTCAACTATCAGCCTTTTCTTTCTTTACAACTTTATTAACCTCTCTGCAGGGAGTTTTTATTTTCATAAGCTTTTTTACATCTCGCAACGTCTTTTCAATGTTTAAAAAACAATTGACAAGAAACAGAGAGAATGCCTGAATAAAACAATTAGGAAAAGCCGCAGCTTAAAAAAGTTCCAAATGCAATGTTCTGTAAAATAATTGATGATTTGAAACTGCAATATTATTTATTCTTTATCTGCATCTTAACATTTAAATAATACAAACGTTTTTATAACATGAATTCATTTAAAATTTGTCAGAAAGCTTAATGATATGGAGGATGAAGGACATATCTGTGAAAATACATCAAGAAGGGTGGTTTCCGAATTAAATTTAAATACTTTTTAAAATATCGTAATGTTTGAAACTATTTTACATCAATAATTTTATACAAAATGATTTCAGTTATGGCAAACATGCATCAGTTGTACATTCATTACAAATTTGGGTCCATAATTGATGTATTATGATATTATATCATTATTATCTCATCGTTTATTTCCGATGACGTCAAATACTGTCGTGAACTTGTGATAAATTAATTGGCGACATTGTTTATATATTGGTATCGGTGTGTATGTTGGTGTCTATGTATGTTTTGTGAAAATAATGAGACTTATTGTAATAAACCTGAGATAAACTCATTTATTTAGAGTTATAAACTTAGACTTAACTTTGTACGAATTAAAATTGACTGACGTCATGACGTCAGCCATATCTTTGGTTTGAAAAATGCATTCTACGAAACAGTGCAAACAATGAAAGCTAGCAATATCAGTATTTTTCATAAAAAGCTAATACGGTGCATGTTTAATGTTTGAAATAACATTTTAATTTGTTATTTATGATAATGCTATATAGGAATGATATAAGCAGTTGTGTGCACCATGCACGGGTATAATGTGTAATCCTGATTTATAAATAAATAGCCGTCTTTAGTCGTTAAAAGAGAGGACAGGGGGTGTCTTCGCAACACGCTGTTGTCTACTTTGGTAGAAGATAAGCACTAAGTGATGATGAATTATTTTAGAATTAATTAAACTAATCATCGGCTTAAAATAAAGTAAAAATATAATTTATAAAGTCTGGAATATAAACCCGAAAAACTAAATTACAAAAACGAGGCGTTTTGTTTCACATGTCGTTATTTTTAAAAATAATGTGCGATTTCATTCACCTAATGTTTAAAAAGAGTGTGATTTGCGTAAGTGTCTAGCTAAATGTAAATAAATAATTAATGTGCACATTTATTTGATCTATTCTTTGAAGCAGTAGTTCTAAAGCATAATGTATATCGTTATTAACAAAATAACGTCCGCAATTTTATTCCATTTGTCTCCCAATGGATCCATGGACAAGTTTATTCAAAGCATCGGAGATTTCATCCCTTTGCTGTATAATATTTATGCACCAATAGAGTAAACGAGTCCAAAATTGGTCATTGGTCCAAAAAAATCCCCTATAGTGAGACTACCCTGGAACATACCGTTTACATCAAGCTTTTATTTTATAATAAAATAGAAATAAAATTCCAGTTGGAATTGACAAAAAGGCCTTTGATATTGTCAAATATAATTTGCCAAATTAAATTTTTTAATCCGCTTTCATGATTACAATAATTTGATTCTTTCCTAAAATAATTAAACAATTTGATTTCAAACGATGTATATTTTACTAAAATTAGAGGAAAACTACTTCTTACTAGTCATTTTCGTAAAGTAAGGTTAACTTTTTGGAATGCCTGAGGTATCTTAACGACCTAATATCAAGGGAATTTAATAATTGTTGCTATTTCCTTTCCCTCCACCTAACCTCTGAGAAACAAAAGTATAGTAAGCTGGATGAAATCCTTTAGTATTTATGTCAACATCTAAGAAAAGGGAAGATAAGGGGGAAATGATCACTCTATAATGATGTAAAAATGTAAGAAAAATCTATACACAACTCCTTCACCAAAGGCCGATTTGAGAACAATAATGGCCATGACATAAAAGATGTTGATGGTTTTGAGTCACAAAGTCATTAATACGTTTTTAAAAACAAAGATTTTTCACAAGGCAGTAGCATTTCTGATATCTGCAATTTCTGATTTTTGATCCAGAGCCAGAGGCAATCTCCTTTGACAGCAAGCAGAATATGGGACAGCACTTGCCAACAAAAATTAAGCAGCATATTTCGGAGTGTCTGTTAAATATTTATCCATGCTTCTTAATTATGCTAGACAAAAAAAAATAGTATGTAGGAGACATGTTTCAATCAAGTAGTTTTTAACATAGTTCTAGAAGTCTCTATAATTTTTCCCTCATTATTTAATATTTTTGTTTTTATCTTAATCAATATACTCGTAGAAGGTTATAATAGTCAAACTTTAAAAGAAAAGAATAATTAAATGTCGTCGACTGGGGAGTAAACTCCCTCACTCCCTAAAATCATTGTAGAATTAGAATGATAATGCATTAATTTTGCACAATTTTGAATAAAATCTGGAAATGAAAAGTGCGGCACACTAGAAAGAGTTGCCTTTACTTTGTTTAATAGTCCAGCATGCATGTTGATGAAGAACCTTTGCTCCTGCCACTGAAATGTTAGCAAAAACAAATAAAATCAACTCAAAAAAAATACATAACAAAACTCTTTATAAGAAAAACCTCACTCCTCGAAAAACCCTGAACACTGCATCATTCCCCTCCGACGAAAATTTAAAAGAATAAAAAAACACTCAAAATACAACCCCCCCCCCCAAAAACAAAACAAAAAACAAAAAAGATTATATTTTAACCTACACGACACAGAAAATTTTCAACCACAACAAAAGACTGCTGTATAACGCATTTATTTGGGGAAGGGAGATCTTACTCATTTTTCGATAAAAATGTTATATTCAAACGGATAGTGCTCTTTACATTGAAAAGATTATTTTCATTTTATCTTACTGAGGGAGACCTACTTATGGTTTGCATAAATCATAGGAAAACACACACTGGAACGGTAAAAGAAATACTATACCCGTTTCTGATGATTTAGCTACCCTCGAAGTACAATATTTACCTCGCCTTCCGCTCGGTGAATGTTGTATTTTTCGGGTAGTTAAATCACTTTATCGAAAAAGCCAGCAATAATTGTATAATATTGATTAGCTACCTAATGTTGAGGGAACAGTACCATAAAGCACTTTTTAGGATTAGTGTGATTCATCTATTCAGCAATCCTTAGGACTTCAGTAGTTAAAATTTTGTCAGCCTACTCCATATTGCAACAAAAAACAGTCAAATCACATGAACGCTAAAAAAGTCAAAATCCAAGTACAATTCCATATACCTTTCTAGCGTTAATGTTATGCAGCTATTCCTTGCTAAAATATATTGAATAAAGAAGGTTATCTAATAAGGGATCTAGTTAATCAGATGCATTAAATTAAGTAGTTATTGGCTTTTAAAGAAATAGTGGTATATCTGTTTCTGATACAACTATGACAATACATGTACACATTACCTGTACAAAAGGAAAAATAGCACATCACACTTTTTTTTTTTTTTTTTTTTTTTTTTTTTTTTTACTAATTATCAACAATTTTAGACACCCTTAGCATGGAAATAAAAGAAAATTACTGTTAATATTTAACTTTATTTTGAAACCTAAAAAACAAAATAATCAAAAACTAATCATAAAACAGACTTTTAACTGTAAATTTTAAAATATTTTTTGTCACTAGACTCCAATCATTCATTTGAGGGAAGTATGCTCTATAAAAGAAGATTAAATGATGAGGGATAAAAACTAGAAAATTTGACATCAACAAATAAGAAGGCTATGAATTAATAAAAAATATTTTTACCACTTTCTATGGATATCGATACATGTGTCATAGTAGAAGCTCGCACATTGTATGCATTTTCATTTATTTTAACGCAATATAATAACAATGAACACTTTCTAATGCGAGCCAAGTAAATGGAAAACAAGTTGATAAACAGGACTATCGACAGTCTCGACTGAAGTAATCTTTTCGCAAGTTTTATGGTCAATGCAACGACCTTGTCAGCAAATACAATCTTCCACGGGGTTGCATGCTGACTGACGTTTTTCCATACTTATTGTTAGACTATAATTAACCGGCTAAAATTGTCTACGGAGTTCCTAGTTCACAACAAATAGCACACGGCGAATATAACCGGTCAGCAGAGGATGCTCACTCCTCCATGGCACCTGATCTTAACCTCTAATTTTTTTGAGATACGTGTTTGCTCTGCTCCTGTTTTGTATTTTCCAGTGAACGTTTGATTTTAAAATCCGTTCGTTATCACCTCATATCATTGTACAAACTAGAACAAAAGACTTCTGTAACTGAAATAAAAACTTTAAAAATCATCAGAATGAAAAACAAATAAATTTTATCTTCGTGTTGTTTAGATGGTCTCAATTTTAATAACTGTTGATTGAAAATTTGTCGAATAATGGCAGTTTTTTTTTTCAACGGTTCACCTTATAATAAGTGGTCGCAGAAATAATTCATTGGAATTGAATAAACACAAATTATTAAACTTTAGGTTTTTATCTCATGATCTTAAAATCAGATGCTAGTGTTTTACATATATGTACTAATTGTCTGTTCACTGTTAAAGAGCAAAATTTTTGAGACCATCTACCCTCACACCCTACCAAAAACAGAAGTACTCTGTCAGAGAGTGCATTTATTTTCGTTTTGAAAAGATTCTTCGCGCACATTTTTATTTTTATAAAAATAGGGGCGTACAAGACGTTGTACCGTGGTTTCATTAATATTCAAGGGTATCAATGGTCGTGGATAAAGTGAAAATTCCAGTTTCAAGGATACGTGAATTCGTGGCCAGTGGCCTAATCAATACAAAATATTATGAGAAAGTGTACTTCAATGAACGCTTAATTTCGTAGATCAATTGAATAACGAAATCCACGAAAATTGGTATTCAACGAATATTGATGAAACCACAGTATATCCCCACTCGGGGCAATGAAGACGAAAGAATTAGAAAGTTTGAATATTAATTTTTGGTTTGTTTGTATCGTTTTTGGTATAAATTTCACGATGGAAGTCAATATTGTGATTTCATTCTATAAACAAGACAGGTATTAGTATTCAATTTAAGCTGCACAGCATTTTATGCCAAAATCTTGGATCATTCAGTTTTAAATTGAAAAATTTAGATATGAATGGGTCTTAAATCCATCCGAAAAGTACTTTTATTTAAAGTATAAGTTTTCATTTATTTTATTTTTTTGATTCATAGAAATGGAGTCTAGACCAATAATGGATCAAATTCGTGGTTTTAACCAAAATCGGGTTACTTTAATGATTGTTGTCAAACAGTTAAAGATTTACCTTCACTCTAATGTATTAACGTAGCTCACTGTGATAGGCGGAGCCGATTCTTCTCCATTTGGCGTTTCATTTTTAATTCATTTGCTTTTAAGTATTTGTTTGCTTTTATTGGATTATTATGAAAAAATATCCAATACAATTTATATAATGATTAAAATTACGTTCATTTTCTGTACACCCAATGCCGGATAAAAATAGCGCTAGCACAGATATGAGATCATGCTGTTATGTTTTGAAAGCAAACAACAAACAAAGAAGATATGTACAAAGTACATGTATTAATGTATATTATTTATTTGTCAGAGAATGCAGTATTTTATTATACATGTACATGTACTGATGCACACTTTCAAATGTAAAGATTTTTTTATGTTCATATGCCAATTCAAAAGCCTGGGTATGGGAGAATTTGTCAGGCCTTGTATACTCTTGTCCTTTAGATGAATAACTACCGTGAAAAAAAATGTATTTTTGCTTACATGGTAAAAGAATTTTTTTCAATAAAAATCTGTTAAACTTTGATGTAACATTTTTTGTTAAATCTTGTCGAAATTATTAAAACAAACGGAACAGCACAATTATCAATTCATTTAATATCACATAAAAAGGCCTAATCTCCTGACAGACAATATTGATATAAAAATTTTGTTTTAATCAATTTTTTTTCAACTGTTTGGAAAATATCATCAGAAGATATAAAACATTTGCAATATCAATCGTTGTTTAAAACTTAAAAAATGAAATCGTAAAAAAAAATGTCATCAATTTCTTCGCACCTGACAGAAAAAGAGTTGATTAAATATTCGGTTTTTAATATTAAAAGACTTACTAA
The DNA here is from genome assembly GCF_025612915.1 of Magallana angulata. NCBI lineage: Eukaryota > Metazoa > Mollusca > Bivalvia > Ostreida > Ostreidae > Magallana > Magallana angulata. Next base: position 44,172,737 of record NC_069116.1, read on the forward strand.
ATCGCTCAATATAAAAGCATGGACGGGTTATTTTTCCTTATTCATGCAAATCCCATTTCATTTATGTTGAGTAGCTAGTGTTGTATCGTGTTACTTTTTTAATTTGAAATATTGTTTGGATATAAATTATTATGTCGTCAATTTTGGTCAAAAATAAATCTAGCTAGCATTTTAAGCAGAGCTATACAAGATAAACATATAATAAAATATAATCCTTTTTTGACGCATCAAAAATTTTGGACATTAAGATTAAAAATAGTTTAACATTACAAATGACTACAGAACTCTTAATGAATATTGTATTGGAGAAAGAAGTACATGTAATTACTTTTCATGGATCATAGTAAAAAATGTTTCAAATTTTCCTCTTATCAGTATAATAAGTTGTGATTAAATTAATATTTTTCATAGCTTTTTCCCTGGTTTGTAAAAAAAAAATAGAGAGGCAAGTTTCATCTAATTTCATGTTAGTTATGCATCTAGCATCAATAAATGGGAAAAAATAAGCAAAGGAAAATGATACTTAGATTACAATACAGATGCATCTAATAAATTCCAACTTTCTATTTGTATGAAACGCCAAAAAATAGATTCATTTCTCAGTTACAAGTGAAAAAATTCTTCTGAATGACGCATGTGTAAATAAGGCACAATCAAGACAAAAGGTATAAATAAGAAATATCTGCCATTTTGTTTGCATTTATTTCATACAATATGCAATGCACAATATCGTATTAATAGTTAAGCCAATCAAATCAGTCGACGGTGTTTTAAAGATCTGTAGGATTTACAAGGGTAAGTTTTTTGAATAATATTTTGTTTAGAACTGCTATGAAGGTGATATGCTGGTTAAAGTAAGTAACGTTTATACATTAAACCTTACAGATACTTTTCACTCACTAGGTTTCTATCCTAATTTTGAATGGACATATGTTTGGTGGTCAAATTCCTATAGAAGTCGAGGTAGAAGATATGTCAGATAAGTTGTTTTAAAAGCCCAAAGGCATAGTAAATTTTCTTTCTTTAAACAACAGTATCTGTTCGGATCCTCTAAAGGTTTGAACTAACAATTCTACACGAGCAGTTTAGAATTCCAATCATAACTGATATATTGCTGAGAAAATCATAACTAAATCTATGTATACGTATAGTAAGATAAAAAAATATTTTCATCAAGCTATATAAAAAATCAATGAATTTGAATTGTCTTTTTGTGTTTATCTCGACTGAACTAAATTTGAAATTTAACCCTTTTCTCGTAGATAATACCCCCCCCCCCCCTTTGTTTGTAAAGTGAATACCGTGTATGAGGCCACAAATAATGTACTTCTTCTGTGTGTTCCATCCATTTGATTAAATTTGGGTTGTGTTTTTAATATTGTTGTTTGTATTGTTTTAACTTCCATTACATTATTTTAACTTTTTGATAAATGACACACTTGAAAGTTTATGATGTAAACTTGTTAACTTAAATTTCTTAAGCTATCACATGTACAACTATTTTTCATAACTGCATAACGTATTATTTGTGATTGATAATTGTATATAGATCTATTAAGTTGTCCATCTTATTAATATTTTCAGAGTCAGTCCACCATGTTTTCTGGCTCAGCGACATCGGTTATTTCTGTTTTGCATTTCATAACAACTATTGTTGGAGACCTCAATCTGATGTTGATTTACATGAACATGTGCGGCGAGGAATATCTCTGTTACGAATGGCCTGGAATGGTGGGGTACACGGTCAACCAATGTCATAGCAAGTGCCGGCCATGTTCTTGCAATGAAGATTGTTTCAAAAACGAGACATGTTGTCCTGATGTTTTCTTTATGCAAAGAAACCACCATGAAAATTTCATCTCACTCTTTCTCTACAGGTCGGCGCATGATGAAAGCTTGAATGATGTTCAATACGCAACTATAAATCAATGTCCATCATATGCTTATACAAACCAAAAGAAATTGTGTGAAATATCTTCCTTTGAAAATCTAGATAGGTTATTTCCTGTGACATCTGTAAAATCAAACTTCACTTACAGAAACCGTATGTGTGCTGTCTGTCATGGTGAAAACGACTTGGATCTTGTTCGATGGTCCATAGGTTCGAGACACACGACAGCAAGCCGCGAGATATCCATGATAAATATGATATCGTCTTTTCAAACACTTGTCAACATTTCTAAAAAAGTAGACCACGTGTCTGTTTTATTTGTTCCCCCTGAAAGTGTTTTATTACGTGTTTACAGTATAAAATCGTGGGAATATATCTCGGAGTCATGTCTTAGTGGCGTAGACGTTGACATTAAGTATGCATGTAACGCTGCATATCTAAGACCCTATAGGAAATACAAAAATATTTTCTGCTTTGTTTGCGATTTTTACATCTATTTTAGGAGTCTTTCCTTTGGCAAGAATCTTATCGATATGTGTAAAAAAGAATTTGATTATTCAGATGATTTCCTATCAATAAAGCATGCTTGCTCAGAAAACCCACCGACCGTTGTCACATATCCCTTTAAGAACATTTATTGTTACATATGCAATACGTACGGTTACATTACAAAGAAGTGCAATGATTTTGACATGTCGTTGACTTGGCACATCAGCGAGGCCTTTGCTTTCTCTGTAAGTGAGTCGTTAATAAGTTTTAAGCGTTATTGGAAAAGACGATATCAGTTAAAAAACTTGCAGTTCGGACCAAAGAAAATATTGGAACAAATTGCTAATGTCAATTTAAATGATAAAATACGAAATGATGTCTATCAAACCACACATAACCTTACACTTATGGTTTTGAAATTAGCCGCTGTATTCCCTGCAAAAATATACAATAAACACCTTCTCCCATCCACAATTCAAAATTTTACCCCTACGAATTGTGATAACGACTTGTCTTGTATATTTAACAGTCAGTGTGATTGTTGTCTGGATACAGCTTTTACCCGTCCAGTTTCTTGCCTTGAATATTTTGCCGATGGGATAAAAAATGAAAGAGCACCAATGGTTGTGCATGACTGTTCACATTCTATGTCCTTCTATTCTACCAAATTAAACCTCGTCCTACGACACCTTTGTATAAAAGATACCGGCACGTTTCAATCAATACCCGTTTTTTCTAATAATATCACATATAAAAATGTTTATTGCTTTTTATGTAATAGTAATTTCACAATAACAGATGAACAAATATTTATGGAAACCTACAAAGTTATTCCCCTGAATATTTTGTGTGATTTTACTTTACCATATTTTTATATGACAAATCTCTCAGATGTTCTAGAAATAGCTAAATCATTAAAATGTGATATACTTTTAGAAACTGAAAACATTTCATTGTGTGACAGTAAACAAAACAAAATTTCGCGATGTCTATCAGCGTTTTCCTATGAGGACGATGGAATCTGGTCATGCAACACAATTGCAAATATGAATTCTTTAACATGGATTCAAAAATACTCATGGGACTTTTGTCTTGACTGTCAACACGAAAAGCAAATTCCTTTACATGTTGATCATTGTGCAGATTCAAGAAAAAAAGAAGCCTGCAATTTGCTTCCATCAGTAAGAAATCACCCATTAATCTCACCATACAAAAATATATACTGTAAAGTGTGTTCTTTGAACTGTTCAAACTGTTTTAGTGGAATTACACGTGACTTTAAGCAATCGTGCGAGATTCCTAAGGGAATAGAATACAAAGACAAAAACGACAATTACAGAGACTTCTTTCTTCCGACATTTAAATCACAAGTAAACGAAGACATCAAAGGAATGTTACAAGAGGTAATTTGTTCGCTTTTTAAGTAAAAAAAAAAGGAATAAAAAATTATTATTTTGTTTAGAAGTTTATTCATATTTTCTTTTCTTTTTTAGCCTGAAGTGTTGGGGTGTTATCCTGGAAGAGTTTTATTTGACGGCAAATGTAAACTTCTACTTCCGGTTGCTGAGCGCTTGAACTACGTAGTAACTATTCTAGTTGATGTACAAGTGACATCAATGGAAAGTCCGCCCGCTTGGACAGAATCTTTACGGAATTCTGCAAAGTTATATTTTGAAACACATTTGGAGAAAAAAATAAGATTTTTTTTCTTTCTTCCCTTCAATGTTTTAGGACACGAGATTATTAACTTTTCATGCTACTTGCATATGGTGATACACTATAGCGATGCGTTTGATCGCGATGCGGTTGAAAAACGTCTTCTAAAGATGTCTGAATCTGTTGAATTTTCTGGAGTCATTTCAAATGATACTAGATATGAGATAAAAGGAAAAGATTTGGTAACAACAAAACATGCCATCAAGGAAGCTTCACAGATTGAGATTAAGTGGTATAAAGATGAATAAGAAAGGTTCGTTAAACATGCTTCAGATTTGTACGAAAGTAATTCAGTAACAATAGACATGCTACACGTATCTAATCTCCTATTTTGTCGCCATGATACACTTCCCAATATCCTTAGTGAAGGTATTCTATACAGTAAATTTGATATGACTCATATACCAACAAAACAATCGTATGGTATCGGCGAATTTGTTATATCTATAGATGATAGAGTAGGAATTTGTGAAGATAAAACTTCAGTATTTTTAAACCCTTTGAGTCAACTGCTTACTCTTTTGACAATAGTGTGTAATTGTGTCAGCGTGGTGTTTCTACTTCTTCTTTTATTGACTTACATAGCATTTCGTACCTTGCGAACTGCACCTGGGTTAATCTTAATGAATGTAGTAGTATCTTTGATCTGTACACAGATTATCTTCACCATTTCAAATTTGCTGGAGAGAGGTACACCAGATTGTATTTTTTTTCGGAATTCTACTCCATTACTTTTGGCTTGCTCTTTCGTGCAGTCAGTTAACGTGTTGTCTACATATGTGTCAAGTATTTGCGTTCTCTAAAAGATGGCGTTCGTCAAATTCCAATAAAACATTTTACTCTTATGTTATATTTACATATACAGTTCCTTTTGCGCTCGTTGTATCATCCGTCTTATCTAATCTCTTTAGGAAAAACAATGTTGGGTACGGAATAAAGGTATGCTTCGTGGAAGATACTTACTCAAATCTTTTAACATTTGTAATTCCTGTGGCGGTATCTTGCATCTCAAGTTTGCTTTTATTTCTGAAAACTGTTGGATCTATCTTTTGTCGAACAAAAGTTCAAAAGTCCAAAAAGGATGTATCCTATGTTATCATTTCCCTTAAAATGTTTTCGGTAACTGGCGGTGTTTTCATTTTCACAATTATTGACGCCTTCCTCCAACTATCAGCTTTTTCCTTTTTCACCTCGTTTTTGACTTCCTTGCAAGGAGTTTTTATTTTTTTTAGTTTCTTTACATCACGACATGTTCTCTCTTTATTTCAATCTTTATTTGAAAGACGACTGACAAGCAACCTGATTGAAGCTTCCATAAAAAATAACACAAAAAACTCAGCAGTTCAACAAAATGACAGGAGCAGCGATCAGTAAAATATAAAAAAATTGTAACTTCAACCTTATATTATACTGCCCAAGTCGGTCAATCCTTAATTTTTTTTTCAAATCCTTCTCGTCTTGCGATTGGTCCTTCAATAGCAGAGTTATTTATTAATTTAACTATTTAATAATGGTTGATTATAATATTTCCATCGACTGTTTTGAGGATGTTATAAACGGTTACAAATGGTTTAAAGTAAGACAATCGTTTACGATTTTATTTAAATAACAATTCATGCGTGATTGTGTTACCATATGTGCATTATAAACATGATATACAAACATTGTGTTATAAAAGTTATAATAAGCAGTAACTGTGATCCACTTTTATAATTGTGCATGTTATTTGATTGAATTCAAAATTATCTTCTTTTAAATTATGCAAATCAGAAGTATGATATCAAGGTAGTATCCAAATTTTTGCCGTTAAAATGAAAATATTGTCTTTCCTTAACCATTTTTCTTGCTGAATTAAGATTGGTTTTTGACAGATGTAATGCTCTGATTTGGTCGAATTGCCTAGATATTAAATGACATTGAAAGACACAGGGGATCTCAAAATAAATTCATTGGGTTGCTAAATCAAAGATGGAAACGATGTGTTTAAAATGTTTTTACGTTGTTTTCGTAACATGTATTCATTTTTTAATACAGAAACGTTTCAAATGCTTGAGAGTCATTTTAAAAATGTTTTTTTAAAGTTTGAGTATTTGTAAAACCTTGGTGTTTCTTTGTTCCAGACAGATGTACAACAATAAAACCGAATTTACTATTAAGACATACATGGTTTATCATGTATTGCAAATTTAATGGAAGGCCTCTCTCTAATTATCAACGGGATGTGTCTTCATGACCACCGATTTCAAATTACATCTAAGTGTGACATGTAACTTTTACATTGTAATGCAATATGTTTTCACTGTATAACGTATGTGTTTGTAAATTAAAAATGTTATATCTTATAATAAATTATCAATGGAGTTCGACTGTTCATTTCTCATGAAAAATAAGCGGCAAAATGTGTCTAGAATACTTGTTGTACCACATTCTTTAAATTTAGATAACAAATTAACTTAAAATTGAAATTGTGCGATAACCTAATTAAAATCAATATGCAGGCACTCTTGTAACGAAAAAAATATTGTTTTTATAGTTGTAATGCTAAATTTCAGCGTCAGTTACAACTAATAAGTGATATACATGTTGAGTCAAAATGTCATCACATCAACCGCACACAAAGAATAAAACAATGTAAAAATATTTTTTTCATACAGCTTTTCACACTAAATAATTATGTATGCACCTTCTGAGTATTGTCAACTGGGCAATTCCCACTCCCATCACTAGAAGTACTCATGGAAGAATATTGGTTCATTTGAGAGGGTTTCTCAGCTTCTCCACTTAGATACTGAATTTCGTTGGTCCTACTGTAAACAACGTTTTCACTGACAGCTGTCAGATAGTCCGGGCTCTCGTTTTGCCTTGGAGCTCGATTTCGGCATTTGACAGTTATTAAGACAATGATGAGGATTATGACCACCCCTCCTGCTACACCACTCGCTGCACCAATCAAAACTTCAGACGATGAATTCTTTGACGTTTCCATTTTCATTTTCAAACAACTGGTCTCTGAAAAGTAAGGAATACATAACAAATATAAAGTCAATTTATTCATTCAGATTTTTAGAAAAAAAATTACTTGTAAAAATATAGCGTTAAACCAAAGCTAGAATTTGAAGACGATCAATAAATATAAAATTAGTTATAGAATCAAATTATGTACTTGTTTTACTAAAATAAAATTGTTTGCGTTACAAATTCGTTTTCTTAGCCAAACAACATGTATACAAATGAAAAGCATTTTAAATTCATTAAACCAAATACATTTACAAACTTAAATCTGTCCCACTTACGTTTCTGATCTTCCACTTTGCCAAATGGACATGTCTCAAAAATATTACAACACTGATTGTCGGGTGTATACTCAATTCCAACATTGTCTTGAACACACCAACTGCACCCTGCCACCTTGTAACAGTTTCTAGAATAGACAGCAGAGTCATTAAAAGCAAGTTATTTGAGTTTTCTGTTTCAGTAGATATAATATAAATAGAACAATTAAATTAAATTTATAAATATATAGAACATAATTATTAAATAAAAAACAGTTGTTTATCAAAAATACAATCAAGCTTAAGGCCGAGTACTTACTGCTCGTTTTTTCGAGCATCACACTGCCCATCAAAACAAGGACTCAACGTTTTGATTTTATCCAGTTCGCGATCAACTCTGACGTTTGAATCTGGTAATCTTGCACTACAGATATGATATGGCTGCCTATTGTTAAAAGAAGTTTTCCATTATTTTAATATTTTAATATTTGTTTTGTTTCGACATGAAGAGAAATGAAGACGAGTTCTTCAATAATCTGACAACAAAACTGATAAGTGAACAATTACTTCATAATATGTTTTACGTACGATGATGCATAATTAACTGCTTTCAATTGAATAATGGTTTAAGTGTTTAAATAAAGCGCCAACATCGCAACCATGTTTCGTGCCCCCTAAATAAACAAATCTGCTTGGGCAAGTAACATGGTGTAAAAAAAAAAGGTGGAAGCGCCATGGTTCTTATTAAGCGAAGTATCTTAACATAGGTTATAACGTTAAGTCAAGCAATGAATTATTTTCCAAATAAATTTTGTGCAAAGTGGATCATTTCAAAAGACTGCACAGATGTAAATGTGCTGTTAATAGGCAGATCTTTTGGATATCCCATAACAAATTCTCACCCTGATGTAGTTTTTTCTTGGCACGAATCATACGGTACTATTTTGTGGCATAAACAGCAATCAGTACCGCTACACGTGTTCTCCAAAGGCGATATGTTTGAGAACTGAAATGAACAAATACCACAATAACACGTGATTTTGCTATTATTCCGAACATCAATGATATTGAAGATATCAAGAAAGAAAATGTGAATAAACAGGATCATTTATGATCTGCATTCTGACGAAATAATTTTCCTCTATAAAATTTTGATAAGCATTAATCATATATTTACCAAATTAATTGTATGGAAAATTGTAAAGCCAAATGAGAAGACTTGATAACTTGATACATGTTTTCATGTCTTGTACAATCAAAAAACATGCGAGAAGTGGTAGAACAACATACAAATCTATTTTCATTTATTTACAAAACTTACATCTACTCAGGTTGTCAAGAATGTTGACATGCTTGGTGCGATATTATTTTAAAACTTTAAAAATTAATTTAATTTTTTTCCCATGCATTGTTTTAAGAGCGAACGCTGTAACAATAATCTTAATGTTCAAACAGACTTAGGACAGCATTTGTAAATACTGATTACCTTGATTGCCACTGATGTAATACATTGAATACACAAATTCTAATTACTTATTGACTAACATATTGTATGAAACCTACGCATGTAGATTATGTTAATGTCTTTCAACATCAACTCGGAATTATAATTTTAAATGAAATTCAATAATCCATGATATTATGTGTCAAATATTAACAGTTTTTCTTTAGCCGGGTTCTGCTGAAAGCAGAATCCTGGCCTTTTACAGGCAAATCGCCATGTAAATAGATAGTAAAAGTAAATGCTCCCGCTGCACAAATAGGTACACCGAGAACAGTGTTTTGTCAAATGTATTGGTTTTTTTTGGTTTGCAAATAAATTTAGTGAGGAGAGCTAGTGGCCTTTTCTCCAGATATTAATTCCGTGTTTTGCTAACACTTAATAGCCGCTGAGAGAGAGAGAGAGAGAGAGAGAGAGAGAGAGAGAGAGAGAGAGAGAGAGAGAGAGAGAGAGATTGCAAGTATTTACTACACATTATGCATAAAGACACATCAAAAGGGCCCGGCTTTCAGTTCTTTGATTAAATAATGGAATGAAAGCGTTATGCTGTTTCTTTTCTGGTTCACTAAAAATCAAATGAACAGGGTTTACAATTGTCTCATATAATTTTGTTTTATACCGGACAACAGGTTCCCGGACTTAGGCGGTCCTTCCTCTTGATGATGATGTAAATATTGCTTTTAGGAACAGGGGAGATCTTATAGCCCTTTGTTAGCAGTTTATTAACAGGTTCATCTAAATCCGACAGGAGTACCTGAAATAATGTAGACATGAATGTTTTAGAAAAAATTAAATTGCTTGGTCTGATTACAGTATCAAATAATTTTCAGCACAAGCTTTCTTGATTTAGGTATTCGTATTGGTAAGATATAATTGCCTGCCATCAAATATAAAGTCATCTTTGCTAGCCAAGGGTTTTCGGTCCACTCTGCTCCCAATTATGTAAACCCTTGGCAGATCTCATTACGACAACTCGGTGACAAGCTCCGTTTTGTGATTGGCTGCAGCTGCGAGTAGTTGATCCAATCGCAGCGTTTAAATCAGGGGATGGTAAATAGAAACTTTAGAAGAAACACACGTGTGATCTTTGGAAAAGCAATCGGTGCTTTTAAAAAGTTGAAGCACAAATGCTCGAGTACAGTGCTTCCCTGACAGTGGTCTAACTGGATCGCTTATGAAAAAACGATATATTTCATTGCATTGGATTGAACAGAGATTTACTAACTTGTCATGCAAGGCTCTCGCCTGATAGTATGGGAAGTAAACATGGCGAATGTAGAAATTGTTTATCGCGTTAGTATATACGTCCCTGCCTTTGGTTATTGATATTTTAAAAATGTTAAATGAGCTGTATTTAATTTCACTATTGTCCACAGTATTCACCACGACGATACCTGGTTTTATAGCTTGAATGCTGTCATATATTAGTGACTTCTTCACTCCCGGTCGGTACAGGTTCCTACAAACACTATAAATAATACATTCCTTGCTCCCTGTAGGTTATATCTTCTTTTCTATTTGATAGCATCGTTAATTATATTCCTTGGTATTTATGCCGAAGCAAATATATTACCCTCTGTTTCATTCAAATCAAATGTAAATTATATGCAAGGAGCGCGACTCAAGTTGCTCGCTAGATAGCGCCATCGCTTAACCGAGTTTTTGTAATGAGATCTGGCGAGGGTTTATGGGGAGCAGAGTGGACCTAAAACCCTTGGCTAGCGAAGTTGATATAAAGTAATGAATAACAAAAACCAGACTGGATAGCAGTTTGTTATAAGCTGTTTTCAAAATTCCTTAAAAAATTGTTTCATTCTTAATTAATTATTAGATATAACTCCTGAATTTTGAGTTGAAATGAATAAATTTTATAAATGTATAAAATATGGTTGATCAAGTAAATATGATCATTTTATAAAATGTACATTTAGAATACAGTGTAGTTTCGCAGAAATTTTAGGACTCGCATTGTATATGGCATACTCTATGATTTTGTGACAAACGATTTTAATTTTGTTCATTTATAATAAGACAGGCAATTATAAACAATATTAAGACTGAATTAGACTGAAGTAAATAGGTCACAATAATAAAAACAATAAAAATATTGATATCTTGTCAAATTCCATCTAAGCTATCAACAAATGCAATTTATAAAGAACTATTTCTAAAATATTTTAAAATTGTGAATTTAGAAGGATCGAAGGTGTTGTCCTCGAACAGTGAAATAACTGAAACAAGACCAATGAGCCACAACGCTCACCTGAGGAACAATAGTCATAATGAAATCAGATTCATGCAGTCATTTACAATGTATCTTGACATCCTAGTAGAATAGTTCCTGTATATCAAATCACATATTGGGTATAATAGCAGTTCTCAAAAATATCTTAAACAATCGTTTATACACCAATATACTTTATCAAACATTGAGCCCCTGATTGGGCCCAAATATTGTCCAGGGGCAACTGTCTAAGCAACTGAAAATCAACAATATGTCAAACTGTTTGCATATAAGAAATTATATATTTTATAACATTTGATTTTATTAAAGAATACTTTATATTTTTACCTACGTCACCATAATTTGGATTTCCCACCATATCCCTGGGGATCATGATTGTAACAATTTTGAATCTAAAATACCTAAAGATGCTTCCACACAAGTAACAGCTTTTTTGGCAAATTGATTTTAGTGAAGAAATATTTTTCTTTAAAATAATCATCCCAAAAGTTTTTAAGCTTTATAGGCCAAATAGTTTCTAAGAAGACAATCTTGAAAGGTTTATATCTACATATTACTTTGTAAAAATTCGACTTCCCATTGTAGCCCCACACTACCCCAAAGGATCATAATTTGAACAAACCTGAATCTACACTTCCTAAGGATGCTTTCACAGAAGTTTCAGCTTTCTTAAGTTTTTGGCCGAACAGGTTTTGAGAGGAAAAATTTTAAAAGATTTTCAAACATTCTTTGAAATACTTCATTTTAATAAAATTACATTCCCTACATCCAATAATCTCAGAGAGAGAGAGAGAGAGAGAGAGAGAGAGAGAGAGAGAGAGAGAGAGAGAGAGAGAGAGATATCATCAAAATGAAATACTTACGCGATACGAAAAAAACTGTTTCTTAGTTTCTATATCTAAACAGCTTTCTTTTTCGATGATTTTTTCTTTAAGAAGTTCTTGCATAATATTCCTTTCCTTGAAATAAATTAAATTTCCTTTGTCACTTAAAATGTCATTACATGTACAATACATACATAACATATATGTCAGTCTATTTGGATATTCTTTTTAAATTAAATGCATGATATATTGGATGAAAGCATGTTCAATGTTCAAACCATCATTCCTAAGTGTTTCAACTCAATGTCGGGTTCATCGGCAACAACAGAGAAACTTGGATAAATAACCAGAAAGCCACTGATGTCAATCACCATGCAACTGAAGTATAACATTATTAACAAAGAAATAAAAAAAAAATAAACACGATAAAGGACTATATTTGGTATGGTTTAATATCTGCCCCAATTTTAACCAATTTTTGAAAAGTGTCGTATGAAAATCAAATCTCAATAAATCAATGTACAGAGGATGCCTATCACTTTTATTTTGATTTAAGTCATCATTACTCATTCGTTGTCCATTTATGACTCACCTAAATGACCTTATTCCCGCAATTTTGCAAAAAATGGAAATACTGTCATTTTTTCTCTTTATTTTGCATTCGGAAGTTTAGAGCGCAGGTCTGCTCAAGTAACAAATTAACGTATGTTTTTTCTTCCTATAATTATATAGGACTACTAAATAGTAAAAGATTGTATTTGAGGAAGCCTGTGCTCGATGTTTCCCAGTCGAAAAACCATCGGAAAGCACCAATATTTTGCAACAAAACTTGATTTTATCAAAATAAGACAATTTTCATGACGGTATTTCTACAATATGACGTCACTGTGAAGATAACCTTTTACACACTTATTTTCAATATGATTTCATCTATCTGCCATCTTATTTCTAAAGCTCTTCACAAAACTTCAATTTTGGAGGCAAAAAATACACAATCCCGCATATAGTCCTTTTAAAACTTTAGTATCATCTTTAATCTTGACAAAATAATCAAAATTCGAACCGTTGGTATAGCACAACAAAAAGCATTTTCAATTTATTTACCGGTATTCATCGCTATTGCATTCTGGGTAGGTGTTCAAGAACATACGGCTAAAATACGGGTAAGGATAATCTATACACTGGACAACATCTACAATATCAGCCTTTGAGTGTGATCCGTAACTCCTAAAAGACAATTTCAAATCTGTACATTTTTAAAAAGTTTTAGAAAAAATATTTTGATTTTCACATTTGAACAATATGGAAGAGTAAACAGGAAACATACAACTGGATACATAAAAAATTGACATCAGGCAATGTCTTGATAGGTCATCTCTCCAATGATCAAAACTACAACCGATATACATATTGATGTATGTATACAGAATTCCCTCTAAACCCAAGTTCAAAACACTTTATCAAATGTAATAGAAATGTTTCCTTGTGTAATGTTTAATGCCTAATATTTACATTCCACATATTTTTGGTTATAAAGTGTGTTGAAAGCTACGGCAGTTATAACACTATATTTACATTTGAAAATATATTTTCTTACATGAAGCTATAGAATAGCTAAAACGTTCAGTTCTGTATGAACATTATCAAGACGTCACGATGATCATCGCTTGCCGCTTGGGTAATTGTAAACACAAAATCACGGTAATCTAAACAATTCTGATCAATTTGCCATTCCTATTGAACTTTTAAAATTGCTGTTCATTTCTAAAGTAACACACACAGGGTACTCAAAGGCTAAAATGACGAGTTTTATTATGACGTCACAAACGTTGAACGCCGTAAACTGCAACGTCACAAGCAAAAATCAAAATTCACGCTTGTAGCTGTTACAGTGGCTTCTCTATTAAAATGAACTTACTCTTTTGATAAAATAGGAATATTAAGGTATAAATCACATTTGCAGACTAGGAAAGACGTTTTAATAAATGTAAATATAAGCATTTTAAATAAAAGATTTAAATCATTATTTTTTAAAAGATACAGTCTCTTAACTGCAGCGATGTGTGCATACAAATTTCCATAACAAGTTTTAGAGACTTTCGAAATTGTTTGAAAAAAGAAATGTTGTACAGTGTTACCTCCCTTCATATACAGCTTTACATTGAGTCACAATAAGACCAGCTCCCCAGTTATCTAGGTAAGGGGAGACTACAACAAATTTGCCTTTCTGAGCAACGGTTCTTCGCCACCTAAAAAGGACACATGTATATAGGTTTAGTAAAATTAAGTTGAATGACTATCTTTGATAGTAAATAAATACAGATGTGAAAGATTGTAATCATTCAACATTACCAGGGTCTCATAAAATGGTCATAATCTCTTGATATCTCAACGGCTGGATAAACTCGCACGTGACCATCACGTGTCCCCAGATAGCGCCAAACTACAAACTGGGATTGGTCATGATTTTGTTTCCAGAACTCCTCTGCTTTGTAGGTTGCTTGGATACTAGTTTTGACATTTTCCTTTAAAACAAACGTAAAAGACAGTATATATTACTTACTGTAACATCAAATTTAGATGCAACATATACGTGTTGTGAAGCATTCCCATACATTTTTAAAGATACCTTATTGCAATTAATGAAAACTTGAATAAAATGAGGCAAATTCTGAAAAGGCAAACTAAACTGGAAATTAAAGACTTTTGGGGGACAAGTTTTTGAAAAACCGATTTTTAACTATTTATTCTAATCGATATTCTTTGGACAGTATAATTACCATAAAGGAATGGTGTTTTATTCATTATGTTTAACAGTTCCCATTTTAGCAAACAAATTTAATTACCCAGCGCATTCTGCTCTAATTATTTGATTTAACGAAACCAACCTGCAGTTTCATTAGAGCACTAGAGCGCCACTAATGGAGACTGCTGGAAATGATAACACAGCCTTTCAATGGTAATTTCTTTAAATAAACTTCAATAATTGAAAATTTAAAACTTTTCATCAATAACAAAAGAAAAACAAATATTTTTATTAGTCTCATGATTTTGCTTTAACAAAAAATAAATAAATAAAAAGGAATAATAATTTTAATCAAATATTAATGAATATGTATGAAAATTCCGACGATCGAGTGTAATATATGGGATGATTTTCCTTAAGTTCCGATTATAATTTTAACAACCATATTTTCTATAGAAAATAATTTCCAGAATACTTTAATTTTGTGATATTTCTAAGGTCGACCGCTCATTTTTATCATAATTCTTTTAACTCCCCATTTGAAATATAGTCATCTTTATGGTAAGAACTAGAGAGCTCTTATACAAAAAATAATTTTTTGGACTTTTGGGTTCAGGTAAAGCAGTAACACCCCTGCGAATGTTATTGTCATTCAAATTTTAGACCACGTGGTTTTATTTTACCCTTTCAGTTTCGCAGTAAAAATCGTACCTCGTGTATAAAGTCTATTTCACAGTACATGTATCTAGGTTCTTAATATAGGTAGTCAAATATAAAATCTAGAGGTTTATTGATTTTAAACTTAATCTTCATTAATTGGTGAATAAAATGTGTTCCAGAAATAAATGTGACTATACAAAAATTAGTTTTTGTTTGCTGTTGCAACAACTAACATGTTTAAAAGAGATCCCTCCTGAGGATTAATTTTTGATCCGCGCCTGACCTAGTAATAACATCAATAGTGAAACAGACTATACCATTTTATGCAGAATGTTCCTTGAAAATGGCTCGATATACTAAGTTTTAATGCAAAACAGACACCCACTATTTTTTTTTAAAACATGGTATTGCACACCATAAGCATCAAACATGGCTATGATTTTATTAAGCAACCCAATGGTTATATTTTCAACCACTCTACACGTGTTTGAACACGAACGATAACTCTGTTCTGAATATTCTCGTTTAATATAAATAACTGCTAGATGGTAAAATAAGACATACATCTTGAAAGCTTTTCCTGTTTTAACATAAATCATAGTAGGATGTGATATGAAAAACGACCAGTACTTACGTATTTTGAGAATATTATCCGAACACTTATACTTCCGCTCGAAATTTCACAGGAAGTGAACAAATATCGGTGAAGTCTCGTGAAGTTTCATTCGAGCACCTCTGGATTTATTACTTACTTAGCAACGATAAAGAAAACATTCCGAACACATTCGCAGGGGTGAGTAATAAAAGGAAAAACAATTGAGATGCAATGAATAAGAGTAGATCAAAAAAGCTCTCATGAACTTTTGGTTCAAGTAAAAAAAAGAAAAGGAAAAGATAAATGATCAAAGAGATAACAAACCTTGAGTTTGAGATTTTCATTAGCCTGAAATTCAGTTTCATCGTTAAGATATCTAGAATATGCCACAACCTCTGCGTGTGTTTCATTACGATAGAGATATTCGTAAGGTTTCACGAAGGCATGGGGTGACAACATAACCATCGAATGTTCTAAAATAGATAGGAGATTGTTGATTAGTCTATGAAACATGCAATGTCTATTTAAAAACAGTACATTGTTTTTCTACCGACATTAATACAATAAATGTATTAAAAAACCTACTTTGAAGAATTTAAGAATGAAAAAACCCCTCATAAAACAAAGTATTTTATCAATTTTTATATCCCAGAAAACTTAGAACATTACTTTGATCCAGGGGTAAGGAATTTTTAATTTTAATAAAGCATTCTTGATTATCCTAAATTTGCACTCAGTTGTAGGCACATTTTTGCGTAAACCGTACTATAGCCGATTGTCACACTCCAAATATTGACCAGGAATCTAACATCTTTGGTTTATAATATCTTAAATAACGACGTTCGTGAAATTTAATTTTGATGGCTAAAGATAGTTATTTTTACTGTTATGAACAGTAGAACCTTTTTACAAATTTCATTCAAAGGGAACAACAATTTGATCCACCTATTGTTGAATATCTTTGATATTCTCTGCACTTTTGTGTAGGTTTGGTGTTGAGGTCCAGTCTGTGGTAATAAAATACTCCCTTTTTAACCAATAATTCCTGATTTTGGTTCAAACGAGATTGTTGGTCATTCTTTCCAAGCACAACGCACAATGAAAAATTCGTTCCAGGGACCTT
Source organism: Magallana angulata (assembly GCF_025612915.1). Classification (NCBI taxonomy): domain Eukaryota; kingdom Metazoa; phylum Mollusca; class Bivalvia; order Ostreida; family Ostreidae; genus Magallana; species Magallana angulata. The sequence continues at coordinate 44,189,799 of NC_069116.1, forward strand.
GAAAAATATATGCATTGTAAACATAAAATAGTTTGATTATGTTACGTTAATACCGTTTAATTTTATAGAGACAGACAGTTAGAGATTTAAATGTTAGATCGTCTGAAAAATGATTAGCAGACAATATCTGATTAAGATGTTTAATAGTATATAATGAGAACGTCTAACAATATATAAATTTTTGAAATGGATACCATTTATTCCAATTGTAGAAATATTCTCTCCATATTTATCAAAGTAAGTCAACTTTGTAATTTTTTAAAACAGTGTCTTTTCTGTGGTAACCCTACGTATCGATTTTGTACCATAAAGTCCAAAAACATTACATGTTTACATTGTTTTTATATTCAAATATTCAATCGCACAATTGCAGAAACTTATATAAATATAGTAATAAGGAATACAAAAGTTACCTTTCTCCAGCTGTATTCTGCCTCCACTTCTCTCGCTTCAATTCCCTCATATTCTAATATTCCTCGCGATATCGTTCTGAGGTGTTTGAATGTTTTAGTCCCATTCTCTCCTCTAAACGAAGAATTTCATGTCATCTAAACTCATTTAATATTCTGTTATGATAAGATTAATATGTCATTATTATTTGTCATTATACAATAATATGTTAAAATATGGGTTATTTTTATTCAAATATATGTTGCAATTAAGTAACTTTTCATATTACGTGCAATTCTCGTTAATCAGAAGTGGTATAAGTTACAAATATCCTTCTTAATATAACATGTTTATTTCAATGTAAGTAAATTTTTAATTAAAGAGGGCGTTTTCCTTGACTTTACATATTCAATAATTTATATAAAAATGCATAAAAACATGTGTGTCCTTATAATAATTATGATAATCTCTTTTTTGGCAGAAGTGTATAGTTTACTTTTGTACCTTTTCATTGATTCAATCATTGGTCTGGCTTCTGGACTAGTTTCCAAAGTATAAATATCTATGGGATCAGGGTTAATGGTGATAGCATTCGGCGTCGGCTGCAAGTAGTGCACCATAACCCGGCCTTGACCGTCTATCATAAATGCGTATGAGAGCTCTCCTTGCTTAAAATTTGTAATATCGGATAGCAATTCGTCCAAGAGAATATCTGTACATGTTACTCCGACTAATCCCCCGAGTTTGTCCACAGGTAAACATAGTGACGAAATGAGTCCTTCAAAAGTGAATTAAGGAGGCTGGTTGGTCAACAAAAATAGCCATAAGGTTTGCCATACATTTTTAAATATAACTGTGTTAACCATGAACTATTATATAATTTTCGAAGAAAAACTCTTCAAACATTTAGATTTTAAATATTTTTCTATATTTTAATACAGAACTCTTCGTCTGAAGGAGATAAATACAGTCTAAAAGGTCACGAGAAACCAGCTTTCTTAACGGTACTTTTTACCATTACTGTAAATCTATGCACACTTGATATGAAAACACAGCAATATAATCATAACTTTTCTAACATTCTTGCATTAACTGTTACATGGGAGAATATTGCATTTTTATTAGTTCAAAGGTCAACTTAAATACATGATAGTTAAGATGAATTCTTTTATACCTTCGATATATTTGCATTTTAGAGTGTGTTTTGTCTATTGCTTTAAAAATATATATACTTCATTTAAGTGCATTGTGGAGTAAAGGAGATACGTTAACCGCCTTACCGGTTTTTGCAGAACGCTCATCTACGTAAGGGACGGAGAAGACAGGCTCGTCACCAAGGTTTGTGATAGAAAGGTCCTTGTAGTAAGAGGACATTTTAGAATGGAGCAGTGAGTGGTTTACCATGTGAGTGTAAGTGCCTTCCTGCAATTTAACAACACATTGTTTTCTTTGATGTTGAATATTCAAAAATAATTTTTCTTTAGAAAATGATCATCATTAAGATGGATTTTATCACAAAATGAAAACTTTTCCTCTGTAAATGCAGAAGGTATCAATTCTATATACCTCTGCTCGGCAATGAACTTGTCCATCTAATGGTTTTTATGGGCATAAAAGATTATCGCTGTATCATCAATTATATAAGTATTATCATTAAAGACATTGAAGCCATAAAAACTTTATACTTTAGAATGCATGTTTGCATTATTTCTTATTTTAAACAAATTAGTATTTAGATTTTGTTGCATTAATACTAGAATAAGTTTAGTTATGGACTCGACTCCTCAAATTAAAACACATTTAAGTCACACGACAATATGCATGTATTCACATATATAACACTGAAAAAGTGAGCAATTTTGGGATTTGTAACTAATTTTTTTACAATATATTAAGAAAATTTAACATCGTTTGTTGATGTTTCTTTTGTTTCGTTTTTTAATGTTGACTTTACGCAGATTTTTCTATATCGATCGAAACTTGAGCTACATTTATAGCACAGACTCCATGGACCCTCACAGAATAACCTAAGGATAATTACTTGTAGCAATTGTGCTAATCTGGAAGAATCGGTTGTTCCTTTTTAGTGACGAGCTGTTCGTCAATGATAATAATTTTTGTATAACTGAACTCATGTATATTATGCTTACAGTTAAATATTCGTACATGTTTTCAAGTTAGGGTAGCTTTTATGATCAACAAAATACAAACTTTTAACTTGAAAATCATCATATCGTTTAAGTGTCATTATTTGCGTAGTGAGATATTAAAAGATAGCTTAGGATATTCGTTTGATTTACATAGCTTAGGATTTTCCAAACAATTTCACTATAATAAAGAAAAAAACATAAAGTATTGTTTTTGACTTTTAAAAGTTTATTAATAAGTTATTACCTTGATTTTATGTCCATATGGGTTATCGTTCTTAACTTGTTTGCTCATGTTGGTCAAAAGTTCCCTCCAGGAAGAACTTATACCTAAAACGAAAGTGTTTTTAAATCAAAATATTTACAATCTCCAGTTAATTTTGGTATTTGACTGTGCATGGCATTTAAGAATGACGCAAACAGTCGTCTTTTTAATGCTTTGTTTAAAAATGAATTGAAGTATGTGATATATCAAGATCCCCTGCTAACAAAGAATATCAAGATCAAATTATATATTTACCTATTCCAAATGAGTACGTTAGAATGGTTACGGAGTTATTTCGAGCCTCGTTTTCATCTTTGATAACATCTAAAGGATCTTCACCAGAGTTGTCACCAGCAGCCAAAAACAATATGACGGATTCTTTAAAAAATATAATTTTTCTAAATTGTTGAATACATTCTGTTGTTTTATCTTTCTTGAGTGTTGAAATTAATTCCATTATTATAACTTATAACTTTATCTTCTTTACGATCAAAATTTTAACTTTAAAATTGTCGTATAACATTTCTCAAACTGTATAATCGTGCTTTATTTAGTGCTAAATTCATTTATGACTGTCTGTTACAAGAAAACCTATGACTAAACAATGCACCAGGTGGATTTTTAAAATTGATATTGCAACTGGGACATATATTTATTGTGGATATTATCTTTTTGTTTAAATTTGCCTGTTTCATGTATTAATGTTTAATTTCTTTTTTCAAATTTTAAAAAAGGAACAATTACCTCTTGTATTCCTCTGAGGCTCCGCCTCACTGGAAACAAAATACGAAAAAGCTGCTTCAATTCCGGCACTGTAATTTGAATTTCCCTCAGAAGTCCAAGTTTTTGTAAAGTCTTGCAGAATTTTTTTGTTAGAAGTTGTTGCCTTTGCTAACTGAGTACCATGGCAAGACAATGGTTTCTTAGCTTTGTCGTTAAAAGCCACTAATCCGATCTGAATGTTAAATAAATTGTTAAGATTTAGTTTTGTTTTTGAAATTGCTTATTACAAAGTCGTTTATATAAACCAGCTCCATGGGCCATAAAACTTAACTGAGCTCATGTTTTGATCTAAGTCTTCTGCAAAAGGATAATATATAAAGTGGAAAACTGAAACATAAAAATGACGCATCTAGTCTGTTTGCCAAAAAACATTTACTGATGGTAACGAAATCAATCATCTAGACAATATTAAAGTGTATATATTACACCTTTGACTGCCGTGCTAGTTTTTACTTACATCAATTATGTCAATGATCTATATTTAAGTTGGTTGCCATTGAATATTTGCCATTCAATATTTTTTTAATAGCTAAAAGAAAAAAATCACTCTTAAATTGTCCATTTTACCTACCCTGTCGTTTGGATTGAGTGTATCAATGACGTACTGGACAGCCTCACGTGCCACGATGAGCAGTGTTTTCGAGTTGTAGTTACTGCGCGTGGCCGTCACGCCTGATACGTCAACTGCTACCACCACATCTTTTGGCTTGTTGGCCGCCGTGGCAACATAGTATTGTCTGAAAATGACATGTGGTAAAGAGGTTTAAAATTAATATCAACATATTAGATTAAAATACCGTAACACATGCACAGATCTAGAAAGGGGGGGGGGGGTCAGGGGGGGGGGGGGGGTCGATACCCCCTGCAAATTCAAATTTCTTTAAATTATCAAAAATAAGCCTCGGACTCATTGGCAAACTCAAATAACTGCCCCCCCCCCCCCCTTGAAATTTTTTTTTAGATCCGTGCATGGTAATATTTTCTGATGATCCGTCATTAATTGATAATTTTTCAAATTATTGATTGTCGAAACAAATTCATTTTAAATCTGATACATTGGATAATTATATTGTTCATTTTACGACAAAGACAGAGTGGAGTTGACATTCATTTGCCCTTTCATGTCACAACTTATTCCATTAGCGTTCAGTATTTAATGGTTTTTCATTTTTAACTTTTTTAAAAGAGATTTATTGAAATCAGATATCATTTATGAGCCAATGACTAACGTCACAATCACAATTTTCATATTACAAATTTAAAATGTTTTTTTTTTAAAGTTCTTATGCATATACAGTTCAACTCGCCTCAATCTTGGGTCATATGAAAAACAATTGTCGCTGAATCTATGAGCTGGAAAGACAAGAAATGTTCCATCACTCCCTCCAAAGTATTGCCACAACAGGTTTGGGTTATTTTGATAGTTCGATTTCATTACGTCTTCAATTTTTTTGTTTGGAAAATGGTTCGGAGGAGGGGATTGTGATATGCATGCCCTGGTCTCTGATACCTAAAAAAGAAAATTTTTAATTTATTTAATCTAGCAAGGAATAAATACATATATAAAAATCGAAGTTTTTAATGTTGTAATTTACCTCTGTTCTAAATTTTGGGCTGTATGTTCCCTTGATTTTACAACATTGTGGAAAGATGTTCTGAACCGTCGTACTAAAGTCATCATATTCTTGTTCTATCGCATCTTTTACGTTCCTTAGTTGGTTTGTCATTGTTTGGAACATTTGGGCCAAGTTGTCTGTCATCTGCAAGGTGATTGAAGTACAGATGAAAAAAACGTTAATTATTAAAAAAAACATCAATTCAACCTCTTACAGTGTAACACTTAGCATATCTGTAGACTTTTTAGTTTCTTAAATGAACGACCCACAGCTTCTATTAAACTGCTTCATATGGCAAATGCATATGACTATACAAATAACCTATAGCTATTCCGTATAATATATAAGTTGCATTAGCCTTATGAAGCAGTTTAGATTTCTCGTATACATGTATATATACCTCTAGTATTTAATGGTAGAATGGTAGAACCATCCAAGAAAAAGAAAATACGATTTAATGACCTCGAAACTTAACCCTGAAATAAATGATTTAATTCATTTCTTAACATAAATTGAAAACTTATCTTGAAGTAAGTTAGAACTAAAGAAATAATGAACAAAAGCTAAAGTATCAAGATTGCAATGTTGTACAATTTTTATTTGATTTCTTTTGTACATGATTATTTAACTTTTAGTTTTCAGCTCTAGCTCCTAGATTGCTCGCTGGAATCGCAAGGTGAGCACAATACAGTGAAGAAAACGGGTTAATAAGGATGACATATGTTGGTTATATACCAGTACAAGGTTGACAATGCAAGCATACAAATGCTTGCCACCACGTGCCCTTCTCTATGAATTGGGCATTTTTAAGATTTAAGACGTTTTCTGTTCTGCTTGTTCAGAATTTGGGTAAGCCTGTCCCCCTCTCCCACTTTCAAAAAAAGATGTAAGGTGCCAACAGAGGTATGATAAATGTATTATCTACTTTAAAAATCTTATGCATACGTATAAGATATGAAACTATCCAATGAAGGAGACATAGATCTTTATAAAAGCTTACCTTTATGACAATGTCTGTGCCTGTGTCCGTTTGTTTATCATATATGAGACTATCGTAATAATTCTATAAAGAGGAAAAATTATGAATAATGAATAATGAGAGTAACACTGAAATATTTATTTAAAAAAGGTAGAATTTACATCTAAGACAAAAAAAAAATTACAATGCAAGGTCAATGAAGGTTTTTGGTTTTACCTGAAGATTTGGGGCTCCAATACCATTAATATCCATTCGCTCAAGTTCATCTGAAAATTTCTGTCCTGTCAATTGACTCACATCTTCCGCATCAGATAGACAAGGTAACAGAAATGCGATCAAAATGGGATACGATAGCATGGTTTTCTGTAAAAAATATGTTTCTTAAACCAAAGCATGATAACCATGTCGGTGATTTCTAGCTGTGAAATGGAGTTTATCATGTTTGTAAATTACATTAACTGTCATGCATTCATTATGTCTTACTAATTACTATATCAAACATCATCCATGTCATATGGTGGTCGCACACACGATTATCGCAAGAAAATGTAAACCAAAAACGGCAACTAATGGGGGGGGGGGGGGTGGGTTGTTGTTGACAATTCAAAGATCAACCTTTGCAAAACTTAGTTATACAAAAATCTGTTTATATTATATAAGGAATAGATTAATTAAAAGTTAATTTCATAAAAAATAATAAAAACATGTACTTATATACAGGTATGTCTCGTTATGTTTTGTAAATATGTCAAGGGTAGGGAATATGTTACAAAGGCACCCCCCCCCCCAAAAAAAAACCCAATTGGTAAATATCGGGATGCGCCAATTCTTTCCAATAACGACCAAGACACTACATGTAGTAATGTAATTGTTATAGGACTTCGTTAACGATCAAAATTTGGATTTTTTTCATTCTATTATTAAAGTAAAATTCAAATCAACAGCGAGATAAACATATCAATTTCAATCTGGAAAGGGACAATTACGCATTAAAAACTCTGGTTTTACCAGAGGTTGGAGGGTCGAGGAGGTTTCAATCTGATCGAGAAATCTGAGGACCTAAAACCATGACCGTGATAATATTTTGTTAGAGTGCAACAATAAAATATGTAAATAATATAAGGGAGAAGCAATCAGGCAATTTAAAGCAAAACGACTTCTTCAACTTAAAAAAATATTACTTTGGCAAATGTTGGTGCTCGTGTTCTAAATACGCTTATACGCTTATACAATATATTAATCTTGACAAGTTTCAATTACAATCATTTATTGAAGCATCTTCCGAATAGAAAACACAGCACGGTCTTTTCGAACGTGTTAAAATTCGATGAATTTAACATGGCAAAAATGTGTAATAAAAAAAGTTTAAAAAAATGATCAATGCATTTGTCTCGGTCTATTTGAATTTTAAAGAGTGAAATTTTAGATTTAATACTCTTTCGCTTGCAAAGGACTACCTCTGGTGAGAGAATGAGAAAGAACTTTCCAGAACAGGGTAACCAAGAACGCAGGTTAACTAATTAACGAAAATTGTAGGACGAGTTCATCATGCATCGTGGGCAGATACCTTGGATCGGACTTTAATTAATACAAAACGTTAATAAACAAAAAGAACAATTTATTGCGATTTTAGTTTTGATGGAAAGAACTCTCCAGAACAGGGTGCCTAGAAACGGGTTGACTAATTGACATCATGGCGGAAAGTGTTGGGCGAGTTAACCATCGGGCAGATACTTTAAATTGGACAACTTTGGTTTGAAATATGCAAGTAAAATTATAATATACACTACCTATCGTGTTTTAATTTCACACATTTTCATACCGCGACAGATTGGTACATGTAGTAAACCTTAGACATTAATTGGTAAAAATTAATGAACAGATTTTTGTGTTCTACATGTACGTCTAAATGGATAAATGATGAATGCATAAAACGGGAAAGTCTTTTATTTGAAATTCTTATCAGAGACAATAATAAAAATTATATTGAAAATTGACCTAAAGAACCAAATTTTGAGAGAAATACACTGCAACAAACACAATTAAGGCCACGTCCATGCATATATTATCCATTTCAGTTTAGATTTGTTATCCGTGCCTGCTCCTCTAAATATCCAACAATGCAGCTGGTTTTTTATTTCAATTTTAAAGAATAAGTTAAGGAGAAATAGAACAAAGTATATACAAATTTAAACAGAAAGGATGGTTCAAGATATTAAGCATTATATCACATTAATGTGTAAAGTGTTTATTCCCGCGCTTGCGCGGGGTATCAGCTTGTACTTCCTGAAATTTGCAAGGACAGTTGGTTTTACTCCCATAAATGTTTTACTCTTTTAACATACCAAAATTTATAAAGAAGGACTGGTTTCCTATACTGATTTTTTTATTGTTTCACAGTGGCTGACATACTCCTGCCAATATTTAACAATCGAGTTATCTTGGATTTCTTTAACAACTGTGATATCTCCCTTCCAAAATAATTTCGTAAATTTTCCTGCATTTGAAAAAAATAATCTGAGTCTGTATACAGTAACGTTTATATGTTAATTATCGTTCTCCAACAATGTTTTCCATTTTGAAATATCATCCTTAATTAGTTTCTTAATCCACGCAGACTTCAATCCTTTAATTAAGGAATTTGATTCAATCATTCCTAACACACCATGTTCATAATTTTTGGTAAACACTTGTCTTTTAGGCTATCACATTTTGAATTCCAAACAAAATTGAATAAGATATTATTTAATTCTTTTAATGTATTACTCTTAGAGTTTGGTTAGGCTATATATAAATGGTCTAATTGAGAAACTAAAGGTGACTTAATTAGTGTTATGCTTCCAACTGGAGGCAAGTGTAGATCTATTATTGATTATTGATTTTATCTAAACAGGTTTCTTTTCATAATCAAGTTTTACAGTTTTAACTCAGTCTTCATCATACTAAATGCTTAAGAGCTCGAATTGAGTTGTCCATTGAACATTCATTTCTGAGCATATTACTTCTTACTCCCTATCCACACAATCTGAGTTTTTTCTTGTTTAATTTAATACCAGATAATTTATATGACTATTTCTTTCATAGTTGCCCTAAATGATTTTTCAGGTCCATCAAGGATTATTGATTTTTAATCTGCATATTGTGGTAGTTAATATTAGGTGTTGTTAACTTGAATTCTTGTAATATTTTCATTTTTTTAAATTTTAATTCTCGCACAAAATAAAAAAGATAAGGTGATATAAAATAACCTTGTCTACAGCCACGCCCAAGTCTAAAAACATTTGATAAATGTCTGCCTTGGACACAGGACAAAGCATTAAATTGAAAAGGTGTAATCCAGTTACAGAAAGAAGCACCAAAATTAAAATAACTAAGTGTGGTTTGTATAAATGTTAATGCTACAGAATGAATAGCTTTCTCAAAATCTGTCATAACTAAAACCCTGGAATATAATTGATTTCTGTACAGTTCACCAGATCAATTAATCTATTATTTCCTTCTATATACTATTTACCATACGTATCTCAATTTTTTTTATGTACGACTTGATGACTCGTGTAGCTGTTTCCAAGATTTAAAAGTTTAAAAAAATATCTTCTCTTGAAATCACCTTGAAAGATATAAACATGACAATATACATGTAATTTACAACACAATGTACCATGTTATAAGGCCCATTAACAATTAATACTGTATAAAACCTTTAGAACAATAATAATTATAAAGGATCATATTACAACAGAATTGTAAACGTTTGCATCAATAGACCAGGAAACATTACCACAGATTTAACAAGATATATTTTCAACATGTTGGGAAAAAACATGTTTAAATTGTGGTTTTCCAATATTTTTGAAACGTTTACCTGTTTAAAAGCGTCCTTAAAAATGCTATATTGACTCAATAAATGGTAGTTTAGAAGAGAAAAAGCAATGTTGCAGCGACCATTTTGCTCAATAAATTATTCCTTGTCAACTTCTGTATGTATTTATTTTTAATATTGGCGACATTCCAACAGTATTGTACACTTTCAGATGATAGGGTATTCAAGGAGTAAAAAGAAACCGAGAGAGACATGCCTGCCTATTTTTTTTTTCGCGTCATGTTACATTGCGGGGACGATTTGGGTCAACTTTTGTGAATAGAATTTTTAAGGATTCTGTTCCATAAGCAATACTTGATATTGCGTTAGTTCAAAAAAATATCATAGCAAATTTATAGACAACCTTGTGGGCGTCAGATTTAGGTTAGATTGTTGGTTTTGGAAATTCCACTTCAGGTTTGTTGAAAGGACGTGAATGTGTTTTGTATTCCGTTTTTTATCGATGCTTTTTTTTTAAAACACAGATAACTACAGAAAAATCTTTGCTGTTTTTTGCTGCTTCATTTTTTTTTTATCCCTTTCGTCCTCGTTATCAGCGGGCGAATTTAAGTTAAGGCGAATCCAACCAATATCTAAATAAGCGTACTGTTTTAATTAGAACTAGTATCCATAATAGATTTAATTGCGTATAAAAATGGGGTTGACCTTTAACAATTGTGGAAGGGTAAAAATAAACCATACACATGGCAAAAAACACCATCATATAAAGTTTTACCTATACATAATGAACACGATTTGCAGTCGTTTTATATTCCTTTGAAGTATGTGTCTGACACCATTTTCATACACGTTTATGTTCCAAATCAGTTTTCTTTACTCCTTATTCTCTGAAAGTGTTTAGAACGCGGACAATTTATTTTCACCGGCGAAATACCATGAATATTTTGATTTTTTTCGATTCTAAGTCTACATCAGCATTTAATTGAATAATATATATTAGTTGAACTACTGTAGATCACATGACTTAATAAATATTTCACGTTAATTTAGTTGTATTGGGTCATCACATTTATATTTCAAGATTTAAGTAAAATATTTGTAAAATTCTTTTAAATGTAAATTGTTTTGTTTGAGATCTATTATGAAATCAAAAGGATTTGAAATTAGGTCTTAATTCATAAGTCTAATAGTATAATAAATATCGATGTAATTTTGTTCTGAGAAACGCATATCATAAACAAGAAGAGAATACTTTAAGAATCAAATTTCCTATGAAAATGATTTTTGTATTTTTTATGTATATCTTTTAAAAATGCTCAAAATTGCAAAACCATCTGTTTCGAAGTTTTAAAGATACTTACATTTTGGGTTTTTAAAAGAATTAGTCATTTCATCAGAGGATGAGTAAAACACCGTGCATCCAAAGTCCAAATTGCTCTCACCAACAGAACCACATATTTCGAGCAATATCATTTATTGCTTCAACAGTTTCGGCTCTTTGTCACGTAATGTGAATACTGAAGGTTTGTAGACATTTAAAAACAAGTCTTTTCAGTTCCGCTGTCAATGCAAATGATTCTTTGTGTTAATTCATAAAGAAGCTTACTTCCTGCATTCCAAACAAACAAGTTAATATGATGTGTTTATGTTGCGTGTTCTTTTTCTGCATAAATTGACTCGAAAGAACTTGTTGAGATTATCATTTTTATACAGAATAAATCTGCTTCCTGAATTTTAACAGGGTTTTAATTAGCTAAATTCTTTTGATAAGGAACTGCCATTTAGAAATAGAACATAGCGGGTTTAATAATGGATTTAAATACAAAGATTTTTTTTACTATCTGTAACATGAATTCAGGTCATCGGAGACGCAGACGCAGACATGCGATAAATAGTGTTGATCTTGTAACAATAGTACTTAGTACGTATTAAGTAACTCGAAAAAGTCTCTTAACTTGGTTGTTATTTTGTGCTACTGCTGAATTTAATTGATAAAAAAGGGGAAAATAAATGTAATTACTTTGTATAAATAAATGGTAAAACCAGTAGAGGAAGATTTACAACTGTTTGTAAAAATATTTTACTTTAAACCTGTTTTATCTACATAAAAACATTAAGCTGTATTAAGGTGTTCTGTATAGATTAAAATAAAGAGACATTTTTAACAATTTACTGTATGTTTGCACACTTTTACTGCATACATGTGTTAAGCTCAGTAAATGGACATCGAGAAACTCAAAAGAACTTACTATATAAGTGTTATATATATAAATATATATATATATATATATATATATATATATATATATATATATATATATATATATATATATATATATGTTTCATTTAAATGCCAGAACTATAACAAAGTTTAAAATTACACGAACAAAAATCAATAGATTTGCCTAAAAAATGTATAAATGCGTTATGGCAGGTTGGCGTTATCTGCCTCTGCTAAATTTTACGTCTGACAAGAAAAAAAAATTTACCTCCAGAAGTTTCTGCTGTCCTAATTATAAATTCTTTTAAACAACCAGCGGGCCGTATTTACTGCTATCTTCCATTTACATCAGAATTTTCGGCCTGGAACACATACCACTTGAATTTGACAAGATTAAAATCTTTAAATTCTATAAGAACTGCACGGGGTATTATTTCTTTATAAGTTATTTTTAACGCTGAAAATGTCTTTCATTGTACATAACCTCTTTCATGTCTAAAATTATTATGCATGATGTTCCAGTAGTAAAAAAATTAACCTTTTTTCCCCATCCCCTTTTAATTGATATGAAATCGGGTTCTGATTTATCGCAAAAAGGGCACTTAAAGGCTAATTCATAACGGAAATTCTATAGAAATTGGTTAAAAAACATCCGTTATTTGGACTGTTTTTACTCGAGGAGAAATGTGTGATTAATCCAGTAATAACCCTGTGGACGCTGGGTCAGATATATAGATAAAATGTTACTACTAACCCCGGTACGTCAGATCATTGGTATGGACCTAATCGCATTTACTTATTAGGACGAGAATATTGTAGCGCAGTGTCCGTGCATTTAAAATGAGGGTGCGGGAAAACACAGCCCTCCAGTGGTCATCTGGAAGCTGCCTTTTTTTATTCAGGTAAAATAAATTATTACCCTTGCGCATATTCTAAAAAGTAAAGAGAATAGATTTAGTGGGTTAAACTAATATATTATTTTCAGAGATGAATATTACTGTTGACAAATTTTATTGTAATTTATATTAATATTTATGTTAAAATGCCATATTAAAATGTTATTATATCTAAATAAACGAGTAGCCGTCTTTCTGCCTCCTCTTTTTATCCAGACTGGGACACGGGTTACTCCACATGTAGAGAAGGAGACTGTCCAGTAACACCTTGGCTAGCTAGGGCTCCCATCAGGCACTGGCATGTTGGGAAATAAGATCTCGAGGTTCTATATAAACTAAATATCATAAAGCTCCACATGACAAATAATTGGGGCTATGATAGCTAATTCAACACAGCTTAACTCGTTGAATAAATACTGACATTTTATCAAATGTTCAGGGGGAAATACAGTTACCACGGATTCTTTAGCTTATTCCATTTAAAATATGCATTGCCAACGATTCCTTCTTTAGTCTGACAAACGTGTATGTTCCCTTTTCTGTCTCTTTATTCATTTTTACAAATGCTCATTAAAAAACAACTGAATTCAATTTGTGCAACAAAATAAGGAAATTCACAATAACGAGATCCGATTTTATATGGAGATTACTGTATATATGAAAAACAGATATATTTTATAAGAAACAAAATATGCATGTACGTAAGAAAAAGACTGACATCCATTTGAGATTTTTACTTTATAAATAGAAAAATAAATAAAATTCGGTATGTTCTGACCCTATTCGTCTTCATGCATTCTAAAAATGGTCTTTTTGTTTTATAATTTTAAAAACACTGTCAAAGTTTTTTTTTTATAATTTTAAAAACTTTGTCAAAGTAAGCTAGCAATAACACTTTCTGAGTAAATAGACGTGCTTTGATAACCCTCAAATAACAAATGCATGCCGAATTCAGTACCTTTCATTGGCTTTCAAACTATACCGTTTTATTTGATAGCACAGTTGATTTGAAAGTATCTACTACAAACTTTACAGACATTAATCATCCTTTGAAAGATTCAGACATCAAACAAGTAAGTGTTCTCTTTAATACTGTTTTTCTATCCAAATCACAAAAATTAAAGTACTGTAGAGGATAATTATATATTTAGATTAATCAATTAAACGAACATAAAAACAAGACAATTTTGAAAGTAAATGAACCTTGAAACGCAACATTATGATACATATTTTATGTTATCATGGAACTAAACTTTTGCATACATATTTAATTAAATGTAAAGTTTGCTAGTGGTTTGCTACAGATTGGCTTATCTTTTTAAATCATTAAAACTTCGCTCTCCAAAGGTAGTGTTTCAAAAAAATTTGTTTGTGCATAGTGATGTCATATTGATACAGATTGTTTGTCTTCCAAAATAAGTCATTATAAGTCGTTATTGTTTTGCTCAGAAAATTGCTGTTTCGGTCAAGGGTATTATGATTGTTCCAGTTGACCGTTTAATCCACCCCCACACACACCACCACCACCATCATCATCATCATTGTTATCTCGTACCTAATCATAAACAAATCATCGAGTTGAGACTAATGTGCTTTTTCCGAATATTAAAATTAATGTGGCTTAGACAATGTTGAAACAATTAGGTTCCATATATGTAAAATTATAGATATTTTTATTACCTAACATTTTGTATATTGTATACATATTGTAATTTCCAGTTTCAATTTATTGTTGTTTGCGCTTAAAAAAAGTGGTTTTTTTCTTTCGATTTTGCAATTCATAAAAATTTTTTTAGAAGCTTATTAATGGGTTATAGCTGTGCAGTTGATAAATCACAGTTAATTTCAAAAGTTGAAGCAGGTTTTTTTATTATGAAAAAAGCTGTTAAATCCTGAGATGACCCCTCAAACCTGACCCAAACTTAGCTCAAAGAGTGAGTATGGATGTGCAGTTTCTGTGTGCAAGATAAAGGTCACAACAGATATAAGACCATTTTTTCTCTTGGACCATGTTTCCCAAAAAGTGCTGATGCACATAACCTTTGATGGGTGTGTAATGAGCTTGACCGATTACGTGATAAAAAAGAACCAACAACCCCCCCCCCCCCAAAAAAGTAAGAAAGAAAGAAAAAACCAAAAAAAAAAGGACACAAACAGCAATCAAATGATGTACAATTAAGTCAATCAAATCGACTCGGTCTTTAGATATACAATTTTACGAGAGAAAGAAAATTTACTTGATCCACGGTCATACATAATGAATAAAATGTGGAGATAACGAACAGTGTTCAAAATCGAAAGTCCAAAGGAAAAATACAAAACAGGAGCAGAGGAAACACGGTTCTCTACAAAATTAAAGGTAAGATCAGGTGCCATTGAGATGTGAGCATCCTCTGCTGACCGGTCACAATCGGGAAAACAGGAAAATCCGTCGACAATGTGGTGATTAATAATGGCCTAACGATAAGTATGAAAAACGGTCGAATTGTATTTGCTGGCCACGTCGTTGTAACGACCTTTTAAGGTACAAAATGCTGAAAGCAATTTATTTTGTAATAGATTTTTAAGGGCGTACTTTCTCTCTCTCTCTCTCTCTCTCTCTCTCTCTCTCTCTCTCTCTCAACTCAGTCATACCTTAAACTAATATAAAAGCAAGTTAAAGAAGTTAGCTCCTCTCTTTTTGGGTAACTATTTTATGTAACTTCTTAATAGCTAAAAATTTTGCATCGTTCATTAATTTTATGTGTATATTTACATGTATATTTAACAATGCTTAATAAACCATATCTAAAATATTGTTAAAAGAAAATTACATATTGACAGAGTTTGTGGCGGAAGGTTTTCAAGAAGAAAATGAAAAAAAATTCATAGCTCAAAAGTTTTTAGAGTACTGTTACTTTAGCCTCCTAATTTTCAGCGCAGACTAATCTTCTAGATACATGTAGTTTGTGTATTACGATATATTCATATGAAATGAAAAAATAACAATAACAAACCGTGAACCATTTCAAAAATCCATCAAACAATATACAAATTCAAAGCAGAGCAACACGGACCTCCAAATAGATAGAGGTAGGATCAGGTTACTAGAAGGAGTAAGCATCCTCTGCTGACCGGTCACACCCGTTGGGCCCAATGTCATATCGGTAAAAATGTTATTATCAGGAAAAATATCGTTATTTGGGGAAAATACCATGATCGGTAAAAACGGAGAAAAAACCCTGAACAATTCGGTATTCAATCAATAGTCCAGACCTCTGGAAAACCTGAGAAGCAGGATCAGGTGCCTAGGAGGAGTAAGCATCCTCTGCCGACCGGTCACACCCGCCGTATATGCTCTTTGTCGTAATAGGGGAAAAAAATCGGAAAAGTCCGTAGACAATTAGGTGATTAATTATGGTCTAGCAATCAGTATGAAAAACGCCAGTCAGCATGCGACTCAGTGAAAGATTCTATTTGCTGACAAGGTCGTTGTATCGACCATAGAACTTAAGAAAAAATGACTTCAAACGAGACTGTTGATAGTCCAGTTTTATCAACTTGTCAGTAGCTTGCCTCGTCTTAGAAATTGTTCATACGAAGAGCATGCCCTTGCGTATCGAATCAATTGAGAGACAAAAAACCATACGCAGGTGATGAAGGTATATTGCTACATAAGTAAGGAAAGTTGACTATAGAAAATTTGAAGTTTATCATGAAGTTTCGTGTTAGGTTACCATCAATGTCCATGTCCAGTAAAATATCCAAATTTCAAACAGATGATGCAGACTCTGTGGTATCTTTTATTTCAAGTTCACTGGGATACATCGAATCGACTTAAGTATGGAAATAACAATTGTTAATTGATGATACGTTGTCGATATTCCTGAATGTAGAGTTGAAGGCCACAGCGAGTGATTTATTTTTTTCACGTACAAGTTTTTGAATAAATTCTGCTTCATAAGAATACAAAAATAGATCTGCTAACAATGGGGCACAATTGGTACCCATGGGAATTCCAACAGATTGTTGGAAGACTTGATTTCCCAAACTACATAGATGTTGTCTATTAGAAACTTAAGCATCTTTTTAATGTCAACTTCAGAGTACTTGTGTATGCAATCAGAATGGTTTTTAACAAAATAATTTTTTTAATTTCCAATGACAAGGTAAGTATTTTTCCGACTTCCATTTTTATTGAAGAAACAACTGTCGATGATATCAAAAAGCCTAGATTTTAATTTGTCGTGGGGAATGGTTGTATAAAGCGTTAAAAAATCGTACGTTTTGATGCTATTGATTTTGGTAAGATTTTGTGACCTCAAAGTTTCTAATAATTTTATAGAGTATTTTAATATCCACATCTGCTTCACACCACTTCTGGAGTATATTGTTGTGCAAAACTCTTGAAGTTTCTCCTTCACTACTGTAAGAATTTTAGTAAAGAGTAAATAGAGAGGTTTAGTTGAACATTTACTGGAACCTGCTATATCTCTCTGTTTGTAAGGACCTTTGTGAAGCTTTGGAATCCAGTACAAATAAGGTAAATCAAATTCATTTTGTGTATTGGGGATATTAAAGATATCCATTACAGATTTATGATTTTGAAGTATTTCCTGCTAAGAAAGGCTGATATGGGTGCAAGAAGGATTACCATGTGTAGAATCTAAACCTAGTTCTTTGAAAATGCAATTAATATAATGTGCCTTACAAACAAAGGCAATGTTGTTACTTGCCTTATCAGCAGAGACCAGTACATACTGACCGTGCATTCTGTCTAGTTCTGTTCTTACTTCTGCTTTATTGAAAACAGAAGGATAAATGGTTTTCATGTGACCTCTCAGTCTGTTGAACAATATTTTGATACTTTTATCGAAATATTTTGGCATAATTAGCTTATATATCATATAAGTCAAGAAAAAGTTAACTCGCGTTTTTGCATAAAATTAGCTTATTTCAAGTCATATCTCAATTTTTATTAGATGTGGCCTCTGCGTTTATTTTTTAGCTCAACTGAACTGAAGGTTCAAGTGAGCTTTTCTGATCACCTGTTGTCCGGCGTCCGTATGTCCGTCTGTAAACTCTTCACATTTTTTACCTCTTCTCTAAAACCAGTGGGCCAAATTTAACCTGTGGCTTTAAAAATCTTTTCAAGAACCACTGCACCAGAAATGCCAATATTTACACAAAAACTTGCTTATTTAGTGGAGATTCTAAATTGTAAAAATCGTGACTCTCAAACCAAAAATGGGGCTCCAGGCGGGATTCACAGATTAACATAGAAATACGTAGGAAAAATGTCCTCTTCTCAAGATCCACTGGACTAGAAATGTCAATATTTACACAGAAGCTTGTTTATGAAGACAAAAATGGGGCCTGAGGTGGGATTCAAAGTTCAGCATATATAGATAAAAATGAATTTAAATATTCTTCTCAAGAACTACAATGCTTCAATTCGTGAGACTACTCTCCAAGCATCCTTAAATAATGTAATTAATAAAGACGTGATCACCGGACTAATACTGGGGCCCCAAAAGGGGTTCAAAGTTTAACATAGAAATATATATTATGAAAATGTTTAAAAATATTCTTCTCGAGAACTACAAAGCTACAGTTTGTGAGTTTACTAAGCAAGCATCCTAAGATAGTGTAAATTCTAAATGGTTAAAGCCAACAAAAAACCACGGAACAATGTTGGGGCCCCATAAGGGGTTCAAAGTTTAAATAAAAATAGCATATGCTACGAAATAGAATGTTACAAGGAACTGTTGTTCAGGTGAGCGATATGGCCCATGGGCCTCGTGTTTCTCTTATTTGAGACATTAAATGCATGTCTATTTGTATGCAAAGTTTTGGAAATATGACATTACTTTTTTTTATTTGCCTTATAATTTGATTATTTCAAAATTTTGTAACAATCTTTACATTTGCGGTTATATTAAGTATGTGCTGGCATTTAATCCATCAGTAAAGCAAGGTTTTTTAAACTCTGACCTGAATATTACTTTTATTGTCACTACTTGTGTTTAACTTCATACTGTATTGAAATCATAACTAAAAAATAGTTCAAACTATAAAAATTTGTTTCTTCATCCATTTAATCAATTGCAAATTTAAGGAATAATTTCAGGAAAATTATGATAATCATTAATATTTGTTTGGGGCCCCATATTTCCAAAAAAAGGGCATGTGACACTATTAGGCCACAAATAAAATAAATGAACATGTTAGATCCTCATCTTTATATTCAAAATGTTTTTGGATGATTGGCATTACTAGTATTTCAGGTGTCAACCTCCTTAATAGGTAAATAATGTACAGTGATCACAAAACAGTTTCTAAGATCAAGTATAATGTCATTATAGACATATCTGAAACTCGTTTTACTTTGTAGCTGCTTTGTAGTTACTAACGTGCCTTTGAGAAGGCTACTGTCTCAGTATTTTCTAACTAAAATATACTGATTTGATTTAGACAGATTTAATTATCACCATATTAATGATAGAAAGAATAATCAAAAGTTCGAGCATTAATAAGAATACTAACTGCTATGTAAATAATGATAACACTAAATGCTGTTCAATATCAATTACAATCAAATCAGCGGTAGTTAAATTATACATATTAGTAATCAAAGCAAGTATATAAAAATAAAATATAAAAATAAATCGAAATGTATGTTTACATTAGAAAACATATAATATATACGTACAAATACAGTGTACATGCAAGACAGGATCAATTTTAAACAGCGGAAATTATCAGTCCGTAAATATTTCCCAACTTGAGAAAACATAGTTTAGAAATTTTAGCTATAATGAACACTAAAACACCAATCATTTGTGAAACTATGTTTACAATATGTTACATATAGTTACATGTAACGACTGTAAATTATAATTTACATATCTGAATTTATAATTATCAGGATATGACCTATGGTCAAGCTTCGGGTAATCAGGATTTTAATGCCAACTGTCTAAAGATCCATAGTTAAAAACAACCTGTTGACGCTCTCAACAATATCCCAATATATGGATTTTACCTTTTTGAAAGACTAAATGGTTACCCGTGCTACCGCGGGAATATTAACAGTTTAACATTATTTAAAATTGAAATAAAGAAAACAAACTTTTTAGATGCATTTATTCCAAACCAGTGAATGGTTATTTAGTGTATCTCTCTCTTAAGTTTGAAAATTGTTCTTTAGGTCAATTTTCAATATAATTTCTATTACTGTCCAAAATAAGAATTTAAGATAAAAACAATTTGGAGGAGGGCGGGGGGAGGGCATCCACGTTAAACTCCCCAGTTTTATGCTTATATCATTTATCCAAATAAACGTAATATACAATAATCTGTTCCTTAATGTTTACAATTAATGTCTAGGGTTTACAACCAATCTGTCGTGGTATGAAAATGAAATTAAAACACGCTGAATATTCATTATTATTCATTTGCATGCAGATAATTATTTTAAAAAAAGTTATATTTTGATCGAAACTATGCCTGACTTGGATCCGCCAAAGCGTGTCCACAACCTTACTCTCATTTTTGCTATTTCAGGTTTGTTCATCGAAAATGAAAGTAGGTTTTTGATTTATTTCACAATAATAACTTATCAGTTAAAATTCAGTTGTACCTTACGGACATCATCACACGTGTTAGAATACCAAATGTGTAAGCAAGTACTCTGGTGCAGGCATTTTGTAGTTCATTTGCAAAATGCCTTTATCTATAAGTATAAATTGTACATGCAAGAAAGACTGTAAACATTGAAAAGACAATTGTGAGGTTTCTTACCAAAATCAATACATGCATTGTGTGTATTTTGCTTACAAATGTCTATTACACCACATTATCTAATTGGCATTGTTTAGTTTCAGGTGTCTAGAACAATGTCTTTATTCGATTATTATGAAAGGCAAACACAAGTCGAGCTGTTACTGTAGCATTTTCCATTTCGGGTGGAGTTAATTAATGAACATATCATTCACCAAGGCACTTTGAAAATTGTATATCAAGAAAAATCACATCAGGTAAATAATATAACATACACATAATAATAGTTTTTGGTATTGGCAGATTACATTTGTTTTCTCTGAGAAGATTTCTGCGCCGACCGTATAGATATACTTCCATCGCCAGAATTACCCATGCCTGCATATTGGTTTAAGTGATGAGCATTTTCCGTTTCCTCATGGAGATAGTTGATTTCACCTGCCCTGGCATAACCTGCATTATCATTAACTGCCGTAAGGTAACCTGTATTCTCGCTGTTTGCTTTGTTTCGATTTCTGCAGATGACAATGATTATGATAACGACCAAGATAACAGCTAACCCTGCTCCACTCGCTGCACCAATCAAAGTTTCATTGCTTGTTGAAGAAGGGGAAGGCGTCTCCCGTTTAACAGAACTGCATCGTGACTCTGGTAAACAATTTTTTAAAAAAAAATGCTTGTTTTAAATCAATGATTATTCTTAAATTTGATTTAAAAATCGAAAAATAGTATCGTAAAAAAATGAATCTTGGTTAATGATCAATAAGGAATCAGATAACTATTATGGAATTGCTAGTACATGTACATAATTTGCAAACACTTTGATTTGCTGCTGATTGTTACTAAAAGGATAAACAACGAATGATTCTTTCCCATGTTAAAAAAAGACACAAATTTAATTTCATCTTTGACAGTCAATATTATTAAATATATTTTATATTGAAAATGAAAATTTGTGCTTCTTACTTTTTGATTTTTGCACTTTTCCAAAAGGACATGTCTCAAAGATATTGCAGCACTGTTTGTCGGGTGAAAAATCAACCCCAAACTCGTCTTTTTTACACCAGCTGCATCCTGCCACCTTGTAACAATTTCTTTAATAAACATTAGAAACATTCATTTGAAGTTAAGTTAGTCAATCAAACATCGAGGCAACTTAACAAATATTGTAACATTTAGTTCCTCAGAAACATACAATTTCTTGGAAAAATATTCATGTAATTTCAGATAAATTTGGCAAACGTGAAATTATTCTGGATGAAAAAAAAATATGTTTATTTTCATGATGACAAAATTGCATAGGTTTGGAGATAAATAGTGATTTGACTTTGCGGAATGAATCAGTGAAGTGCATTCTTGTTAATTTGTGTATTTGTTGTCATTCCAGAAACCAACGAAGGTTTGTTATTTCGACCAAAGCAAGCAAATGATTTTCCTTATATGATAGAAAATGGCCGTTTTATTTCTGTCGTAACGTAATATCCTTTGTTTTATGTCAAGTTTCACATAAAAAAAATATAGATACAGGTACTGTCTAGAAAGGTATATGAATGTACTTACTCCTCGTCTTTTCGGTAATCACATCCAGCATCAAAGCAAGGACTCAGGGTTTTAATTTTATCCGTATCGTTCGCAAATTCAGTGTTTTCGTCTGGTAATCTAGCACTACATATATGGTATGACTGCCTATATAGAGAAGCTCAAATTGTATCAATTATTTTAATTTTCATCAGTTCTACGGCGAAAATTCTTAACTGGTGTAAAATTATATATGTATATGGAGCTCTTCAAATTTCGTTTTGGCAGAGAATTAAATTGAGTAACATTTTTGTGTTTAATCAGAACACGAGCAAATCTAATTGATTGTGTAATATCAAGATTCATTGACAAATGACAAGATAATAAACATACTTTATTTAGGGCTGACGTTAATAATTAGGCACTGAGGGTTTACTGACTATAACAGAATATCAACGTTTCATCATACAGGCATTTATCTACATTAGCAAAATAAGATGGACCTCTACTCAGAAATTTACTGGTAAAAGTAATGTTATTTTTATTTCACTCTTTAATTTACTTGATTTTGTTGTTTATTATTTTAATGGAAAGTACGTCACAATATGAAGGTGTCCCACTTCACCTCAAAAATTAAAAGTTTCTAAACGTGCAGAACACTTCATATAATGATATGCCACTTATTCAATATTTAGTTGTTTTATAAAAAACATAGTCTATTCAATAGTTTTTTGAGTCTCTCCAATAGTGATAATTACACAAATCCATGCATTGTATACCTAACTAGTGATGATGACGTCACTCGTATTGGGCCTCAACTCAATACATTGACGTCTGAGAGTGAATCAACTTACCCTGATGTTGTTTTTTCTTGGCACGAATCATATGGTACGACTTTGTAACACAAACAACAATCCGATTCTTCATCTCTGCATTTGTTCTCTAGTGGAGACACGTTTGATACCTGAAGAATTATGAGATACATTACAAAGCAAAATCATTCAGAAACATTTGATTCATATAGTTTAAAAATGGACACGACCATCCAACTCTCTTAAAAATAAAAAATAAAAATATTTTACAATGTAATTTTCCCCCAAATAATTATCTAAATGTTACAATAGTATATTCTAGCTAAGAAGTACTTAGGTTTTTTTACTATCCCTGGATGTAGGACATCCGTTTCCAAATTTTGAACGAAGAGTTAAATATATGTTAACGCAATGTCTTTTCTTTTACATGAACATTGTAACACATTGAAAATATGCCTGTCAAACTAGGAATATTAAATCATAAGATCATTTCAATCTCATGAAAAAATTGGGCCCAAGTAACAAGATTAAGATTCCAACATTTTTATAAATGTTTAGGACGTGTGTCTCTCTTTAGACACAAAAGTTTGTTTACATTCTTATCATTGAATCCGTCTTGGATTGTACAGGGTGTCCCAGAATATCCGAAACCATTTGAAATTCACGTAAATTCATTAATGCTTGGCCAAAACATGTAAAGTGTAACTCA
The DNA here is from genome assembly GCF_025612915.1 of Magallana angulata. Lineage (NCBI taxonomy): Eukaryota > Metazoa > Mollusca > Bivalvia > Ostreida > Ostreidae > Magallana > Magallana angulata. Next base: position 44,213,719 of record NC_069116.1, read on the forward strand.
AATAAAAGGTACAATAGTTAATTTTTTCCCCTCAAAAAAGTTTAGAAGAAAAAATTGACATCTCATTGAAATATTATGTCAAAAAATTGTATCATATTTCTTTGGTTGATTTTTTTTCCCGAGATGAATCGGACAAGAGAGCAGGCATCTTCTGTTTTAAAACCTTTCTTAAATTACAGAATTCAGATGTAGTTGCATGAATTATTTATTAAGAATACCCTGGGGAAAGCAACTTAAAGCAACAGGTAATTAAAATAGTAAGAAGATGGGATCCGAACAGAGGTTGTTTTTAGGAATTTTACTCATTCAATGACGTGATCATTGATAAATCAAAGTACTGAAGAACTGACGGGAGTTTTTGTCGATGTTTATATATTTTAAAATCAATGATATGTTATTTTGCATGACAAGTACATGTATACGTAGTTTCTAATTTGAATTACGCATATTTTTATAATATGAATTTTTGAACTTTTTCGACTAGAATGTCGAGAAACCTCCATATGAATCATGTTAAATAATATTTAAAGATAAAATTAATTCAATCAAACTATGTATCAGTGGTAGAAATATTTCTCGAAAATTGTATGGATCCAAGCAATTATTTTATATTGAACTCTAGTCTCGTTAAACCAAACGCTCGGCTGACACCGTAAATGTCCGAAAAGGGTTTACGGAGACAGCCGAGCGTCGAGTTGAACGAGACTATATTGATCTCTGGCGTAGGAATACATACGACTACAAAAAATATTTACATTGTTCGTACCATTTAAAATCTGACTATTTTTAAGGTATTTGTAAATAAGTTTCCTTAAAAAACAATGCTTTAGCATACATTACATCGAATTCATCAATTATTTTCAAGAACTAAGTCTTGTCAGGAGCAATGATTTGTGCTGAGGTCCAAACACTGTTTCACTTTCTATTTGTCCGAGTGACTGCATAGGAGAGTTGATTAAAAATCAACTCCGAAAAAGGACGTCAATTTGATACACTCTATTTTCCGTTGTGTTTATAAAACCAATGCTCAGTTTGTCAAAACCTATGAATGTTTGTGAAGTTTGTTGAGTTAAAATTTACATCATATTCCGTTATGAAAATGCTTTTGGGTTTCTGTTAAATAAATTTAATCAAAAGTTATTTAAAGAGTAGATGGTATCAGATATTCTGGGACACCCTGTACATTGTATTTTGTTTTATATAGTTTAATTCGTTCAGTTTTTTAAACCTTTACTTGACTGTGATATTTAGTTTGACAATTCTCAGCTAAAAAAAAAGAAAGTAGTAATATGTAACAGTTTTGATACGCTATAAACTGGTATAATATTGAAACGTAAGAACGGTATCCATGTCCTTTGTAAGATTCTTGCATGTGTGTGCGGCAGATTTGTGATAAAGTTGAGGGTCGAAACTCTTTAACTTTAAGTATTGTCCTTCCTCAAAAATCACTCAAACCAAAGTTAACTATCATTGAAAGCTAGTACCATATCTACTTAAAGAAAACTACATATTCTACAACCTAAAAACCATATCAAATATATCCTGAATTTTAAAATTAACAAGCATTGCCTAGGATCGAATGAGTTTTCTTCGGATGATAAGTTTTGTACCATACAACAGCTATCTGGGCTATTGCTAGAAATGTCTATCTTTATCACGATGATGTAAATGTTGCTCTTATGCACAGGTACAATCTTATATCCCCTGGTGTAAAGCTTATCCACGGGCTCAGCATTATCCAGAGGAAGTACCTGTAATGATTTATTCACGTACTAAATCAAGTGCTATATATATATATATATATATATATATATATATATATATATATATATATATATATATATATATATATATATATACGTATAAACAGAGAGAGAGAGAGAGAGAGAGAGAGAGAGAGAGAGAGCACATAGACTTACACGATAAGAAAAGAACTGCTTTTTGGTTTCTATATCGAAACAGCTTTCTCTTTCGATAATCTTGTCTTGGAGAAGTTTAACCATAGTATTCTTTTCCTTAAAGATAATAACATTTCATAATTTTTCAAATTTCGTAAGTCCCTTATGTTCATTGCTTAAGACAATAAGGCAAGACTATGCATGTAATACACATGTAATTAGTTTTATTCAAACCTTTGATCCTAAGTGTTTCATTTTAATGTCTCTTTCATCGGTTGCATCAGAGAAACTTGGATAAATTACTAGAAAACCACTTCTGTCAATTACCATGCAACTGAAAGATTATAAAATAATTTGATTCAAGTTTTAAAGCATAATTTAATTGGCTAGTTTAGAAAACTGAATCGTATGATATACATGTAACTTGTCTACGTTATAATACAACGCGCGTGAAGAAAAAAAAATATATAATATAGCTGACATTAAATTTAAAATTTTTACAAAATGGCGTAGATTGGTGCATCTATGCAGAATTAAATTATAAGGAATAAAATTCAATTTCTCACATTTTTAGAAATAAAATGTGTCGCTGTTTATCAATTAGTACATTGTTTTTTTCGGGTTCACATGTGGGATATAAATGAAGTGAAAGTGCAGAGAAATAAATAACCTGCGTTGGCGGTACCCTTTATTTATATTTTGTGCAATGATCGCTACCTAATCTTACGCACGATTTATCAAAGGGAGCATGTTATTGTTTTTGTTCACATATTCTTGAAATAGTCCCAAAATGTAGTTAAAATAACTAAACAAGTGTGAATGTACTTAAGTACATTAGATAAAAGAAATAGCCAAGTCGTCATTTATAAGAATTTGAGTTTGTCATCATCATGATTATATTGTGCTTGATTTCTCTTTAGTTTCGATCAATCGATGAAATGGCAAGATTTCAGCCTTGTCAGTACTATGACCCTGTGCATTGCAATCGACATAACACGTAACTATTTACCGGTATTCATTACTGTTGCATTCTGGGTTGGTGTTCAAGAACATGCGGCTGAAATACGGGTACGGATAATCAACACACATAACAACATCTACAATATCAGCCTCTGAGTGCAATCCACTTCTCCTGAAAGATTAAAACGGATTTTAATTATCTGCTTGCTCATCTTGTTCCTTATTTAATAGTTTATGTAAAAAGAAAGACGAATGGCGGTTTTCTTAGTTTTTCTAAAATCCAAATAATTACCTCCCTTCGTATACAGCTTTACACTGAGTCACTATAAGGCCAGCTCCCCAGTTATCCTTGTATGGGGATATAACAACAAATTTGCCCTTTTGAGCCAGCGTTCTTCTCCACCTGATAAATGAAAATAACAGGTGTCTATAGAATAAAAACTAACTATAAATGAGGTGGTGGTCATTTTTCGACTGTATTGATCTCCTTTTGATCTATTTTAAAATACAGGAAAATACCCAACCATAAAAAGAAAAATATATAAACTTTTTCTTTAGACTACACAAATCTCAAAATTATAGTTAGCTCTTATGTTAAATTTGTTGACCATCCAGTCTCCTTAATAGTAGATACATGTAAATGTCGAATACGAACGTATCGGGTTAGGTAAAATTTTATACCAAGGTCTTGTGAAATGATCATAATTCTTTGCAATCTCCACGGCTGGATAAACTCGCACGTGACCATCACGTGTCCCCAAGTAGCGCCAAACTACAAACTTAGATTGTTCCTGATTTCTTTTCCAGATTTGTTCTGCCTCAAATGTTGCCTGAATACTGCTTTTTACATTTGCCTTCAGAAAAAAAATCAAAACACATTTTTTAAGAATATATTATTTGCTTTAAGCATAGAACTATGAGGGACTCTTGCTTTATGATATAAATGTTTTTGGACAATATTATTGATAATATATCTTTCTCTTTCTCCTCTAGCTCTCTCTCTCTTTCTCTCTGCCAATAATGGTGAATCATCAGGTAGCGATTTTCCAAACATACAGGTTAGGTAAAAAAAAAAATAAACTGCAAGAAAGTGTCAAACAATTTATTCCATCACGTACGAATGTGAACAATTATTTATATATATTAAGCAAACAAAAATTTAATTAATGATTTATATTTCAAGCAGCAGTTTTAGAGATATTTTAAACAATATGTACATCACGTTTTTCTGTGAAGAGTAATTTTTAAGTCATTAACGAAGTAATTACATGTTTGCTTATACTGAAATGTTTTGTTGTTATCGATTAAATTGCGATTAGAAGTATTTGAAAATCTCTTCCATTACAAATAATTGTCGGTAACTTGAAAAAGAATAGTCATTGCAATAAGTTAATTTCAGTTACCCAATCCCTGGAGCTTATAAAATGATGTCGTATTTAAGATTAAAAAGCAAATCGGTTTGATCAATTTATTATATTTTCTAATCCAAAGAAATCAAAACATATAAAACCCCCTAATTATTGTTATACTTAACATATTTTTTGGATAGGTGGGATCATTTTGCAACATTTTAAATTAAAATAATAATTATGGGATATATTAAACAATCATGATGAAACTCACACAAAATTAAAAGCATTATGAATTCCGATTCTATAATAAGAAACAATGAAGGGAAGAGAAAAAGGATGAATAAGTAACTAACCTTTAGTTTTAGATACCGATTTGTTTGATATTCTACCACATTGTTGAGGTATTCTGTATACATGGTAACATCGGTTTGCGTTTCTTTCTGATAAAGGTACTCGTAAGGTGTCTCGAAGGCATGAGATGTCAGCATAACCATTGAATGTTCTTCAATATAGAACACCCACAATACATTAATCATTTTTGTTCCATTTAATCATAGAGAAACTTTCTTCATTGTTTTTTATTATAATGTTTAAATCAAAACTGTTTTTAAAATAAAAAAGAAAATAAAACCAGAAAGAAAAACCTGAATGAAGAATCGAAAATCCTAAGCGAAAACTGAAAACATCCCCCGCACACGCAACTAAGCATATTTCAAAGAATAATATTGATTTCAGTGTTAATCGTTTTTCCATACTACATGTACATTAATGTATCAGTTGGTCAACGTACACCGAAACTCAATTTTCACACTTGCTTTTCTCTATTAATTTTCGTTTTAAACAATTAAAGGTAAATTGTGCTTTAAAGACATTGGCCACCAAGTGTGTATATCTATTTCGGATCATTAGCAAAACTGCACCAAGTTACAATAACTGAAACCATCCAAAAAAAAGTAAAAAGTTTTATACATTACTCAGCTCTTTTGATGTCAAATATTTTGTATGTAACACATCATAATAGCATTAATGCTAGCAGTCTGCACCTTTTGTGGAATAACGATCATATTCCCTACATTTCTGAGTACGTTTGCTATTTAGGTCAAGTCTGTGGTAAAAGAACACTTCATTTCCGTTGATCAGTAACAGTTCTTGATTTTGTCGTAAACGTCTTTGTTGGTCATTTTTTCCAAGTACAACGCACAATGAGAAATTTGTACCAGGAACCTTCAAAAGATTTTTATAGAGCATTAATACACATAATGTCCAAGACATGATGATATACATGTGTATGTTGCATTCTTTCCATTGGGAGAAACAACCTTTAATTTTTATCATTTTAAAACAGTTTTCTCATCTGAAAATGACACTATGAACGTTTCTTTTTATTTCAGAGAATAAACATTTATCATGAAAGTTTTGTATGTAGTTTTTGTTCTTTTTTAAACACGTGACCCAATGTTCTGTACAGTATGTATAAATAATACAACACTATACATGTAATTGCAAAATAAAATACAGTAAAATACACTGTAAACCTCAAAATAAGTTGCCTCAAAACAATATTCACAGGCGGGAAGCAAGGTCTTGTATTTAAAAAAACATTGTTGTAAAGTGTTTGATAAATGTAACATTTGGAAAGGTAAAATGTTGACCTATGTGTAGGTATGGCGGAAATACTTTACTATGTCAGATGGCAATTTTAAAGTAATACGCAGAACAAAGGCACTGATTTGGCTTAATATGACTCTCCTTTTTTTTTTAAACTTCAACTATTTAAAGTTATGCGATATACAACTGTATTAAACAACAAATTTTTTGTCAAGAAATGGTTTGCAAGATTGGGTTAAACTTTTAATTCAACTTTAGCAAATAAGTAAATGCAGGAGACAAATAAACAAATTAGCAAATTAATAATTATTCACAAAGACCGTTAAATCAGTTGGAGCATAGAATGATACTTTATAGGTAACACAAAATATTCCTTATAACTGGTATATGTACATAAACCTCAAACATTCAGTAGTTACCTTTCTCCAGCTGTATTCTGCCTCTACTACTCTCACTTCAATCCCCTCGTATTCTAAAACTCCTCTCGATATCGTTCTAAAGTATTCAAATGTTTTGTTGCCAGTCTCTCCTCTAAAGGAAAGAAACCATTCCACTAAAGTTAATCAATGTAAATGTTGCTTTACAGAGAGATACATGTATCAATATGATAGAAAATGAAGCGATGACGCTTGTCTCATTTTACATGGCCACAACTTATATGCAATGCAATAAAGATTTTGATTTTTTTCTTTGTACTGTAATTACCATAATAAATGGGGAAAATGTACGTACATGTATGTTTATTGAGCACTTCTGTTTTTATAAACCGAAATTACTCATGGACTGATTCTGTTTAAGATCGAGTACTCGTAAAGAAGCATTTTCCTTTTTGTCAAACAATAAATAAATGCCTAAGGATTTATTAAGATTGGAAGTCGATAAAAGTTGTGGAATTTGTGCCCAAATACAATTGTTTCACAAATACCATAATCTTCTACCTGACCATTAAACTATATCGAACATATTGATTAACGAATAAATACTCACCTTTTCATTGACTCAATCATTGATTTTGCTTCCTGACTTGTTTCTAATTTATAAATATCAATAGGATCTGGATTAATGGTGATAGCATTTGGTGTTGGCTGCAAATAGTGCACCATTACCCGGCCTTGACCGTCTATCATAAATGCGTAAGAGAGCTCTCCTTGCTTGAAATTTGTTATATCGGAGAGCAATTCGTCCAGGAGAATATCTGTACATGTGACTCCTACTAATTCCCCGGATATGTCCACAGGGAGACAAAGTGATGTTATTAGTCCTTGAAATATAAACGAAAATATATGTTATTTAAGGTTTAACCATTATTGGATTGCTGACTTAAAGAGTAATTTAAGCACTGAATGCGTATTTTTGGGTATTGTCGGTCCTATAACACAATATTTCTTGCAGACAAATCATATTATTTAGTGTTAAAATGGACAAGGACATGCATATCACGCATTTACTTATTACTTAGGATACTGAATTTGTTACACACAAAACACACTTTTTTTCTGAATTCCACTATTTATTGTGGAATTTCTTTCCTTTTGAACTTAGAATTTTGGGCAATTTATTAGACACTTTGCAAGCGCAACAGAAATTCTGCGTAGCCGTTAAAGAGGAGTAATTTACTCCTCTTTAACGGCTACGCAGAATTTCTCAAAAGACTGTACTATTTAGGACACAATGTGCATATTATCAGGAAATCAGATTCCAATACTTAGAAAAGATAATTTACGTTTATCATACCTCATCATGATAATAATTCTATATAACGCGACATCTGATTGTCCATACAGTCACGTGACAGGACGGACAAAACGTCGTGTCTCCTGAGGAATAAATATCATATTCCACCCCTTCGAAAATATCGGGGTTGTACCCCTTTCCATTGGTATTAAAAAAACTAGTTGTGCATAAGACGTAAATCCACGGTTAAATCTATAATGTTTTGAAAGTTTTGAAGTCTCCTTTTATCAGAAAATTCAAATATATATTTAACATAGAAAGCAAAACATTCACGAAAGTTTTGCTTGTTTATAATTAAATCTATTAGAACTTGACGTTTTATATTAACGTTAACATATGTCTTTTGGTAAGCAGTTTATTGCATGAACGTTTGGGATATATAAAGATTTATTCCATCAGAACAATCATATTTTCTTCGGGCGCTAGTATAGGGAAGTATAATTTTTCTTCGGACATAAACCTTCATATTTCCCTCACCATAATGCAATTTGTTTTCCCTTGGACTGAAATGTCACATTTTCATTGGTTTAAACATTGCACGTGATTGCCTCATATATCTCTATATTTGTTCTGTGAGAATTAATATTAGGCAATATGGCCGTCATTGGTCGACGCTTCGCTTACTCATTTCGACATTTCATAGTATTTAATACATAAACCGCATGCCGTAAGTTCTTAAAGTATTTGGAGTAGTTGCCCTTTGAAATTCTTTAAAATTAGAGTAGTTGCCCTTAGAATATTGACGTCACATTGTTTTGTCTGGAGCAGAACAAAATGGCAGCGTCGAAATTTGCTCAAATCTCTGCAGAGAAAAGGGAGAAAACATGCAAAATTGAATAGCAACAAAACATTGAAGGTAAACATGGGTGAAGCAAAGATTTTTAAAGAGTATTTGAAAGGTGAGATTAAAAATTTTGAACAGTTTAAATAATTTAAATTGGACGAGATGTTAGGCATCTTGTACATGGCTGTGCCATGATCATCGCTATTTGTGAATAAATATGTCGCTTGATAGTCCTCGGGAAAACAAAACACTTATTAGGTTAGTTACTGACTCACTACGGAAATATATTGGGTTGATCAATCTCAAAGATGGCTCGGCGAAGCCTCGCCATCTATGAGATTGATCAACCCAATATATTTCCGTAGTGAGTCAGTAACTAACCTAATAAGTAATAATATTACATTAATCTCAAATGTTGATCCCAGGACTAATAAGTATGTTCTGAGTTATGTATTAGATAATTTAGATAATTTAATTTGTATTTTTGATAACGTTTGTAGGACATCTGTATACAAGTCTCCAAATCCCTAGTCTAAGATAACAATAAACTAATCTGATAAGTATGCCATAAAAAAATAATAACTTTAGTCACCTTACCGGTGTTATTAGAACGTTTATCTACATAAGGGACAGAAAACACCGGTTCGTCACCCAAATTGGCGATTGAAAGATCTTCGTAGAAGGAAGCCATCTTAGAATGGACTAAAGAGTCTTCTTCAACATGAGTGTATGTGCCTTCCTGTAAACGTGCATTGTGAATGAATTCCGTAAGAGGTACTAAGTCTTATTGTGAGGAAAATTCACCTCGTGTAATATCTAAAGTAAAGGGGCATGGTAACGATCTTGGTCAATTTTTCCCCCCGACTTTAATGTTAACAAAATTAATTCTACAGTAAGGCAATTTGAGCGTCATTCGTTGAGTTATAGGCAAGTTACAGAGCTTACAATTCTCTGCTAGTTAACAAACCATTTGTTAACATTTTAAGTGTTGAAGTAAGAATTTCAGTTTAAGACCAAAAATGAACGTAATAAACGTAAGGAACTGTAAATATAAGCTTAAAATTAAGAAGAAAATAGAAAAATTAGCTTAATAAAGATTTTTTAAACTAAAACTTTGAACCTGTGTTTAAAAAATGGAACAAGCATTGTTTACTTGTCTAAAGCATTGTGAATAATAGCAGAAAAATAGAATTAATTGACCAAAATCGTGACCATGTCTCTTTAAAAGAGGTTAAGCTTTATTTCTTGTCAACATGAGTACTTATTGGAAAAAAATACTTTATCATCAGTTTCAATTAAATATTTGAAAAAATCGCTAAACCTAATGTAGAGAATCAACAAGTAAGCATACTTTCTTTCACAACGGATACCTGTACTTTTCGTAGCGTCTTTTATGGCATGATTAAAGGTTCATTATCCCTTAGAACAATTTTAAGAAATTTAGAAATTATATGGAAATGTAGTCATTACGAATTACTACTGACGAACTTTTATTCACGAAGACTTCATTTGGTGATTAACAGGAAATATACTTGATCGCGGCGACTTATTTTCGCAGTAAAGATTAAAAGATTAATGAAAATAATTAACAAAAGACATTGGGGGCTTGTTCGCAGTGAGAAATATTCAACACGAGGTTGTTTTCACGAATCACGCGAAAATTTCTCTTCCGCGATGTTTGCTTACAGCATATCGTTATCATTTCCCGTACATAAATTGATGGCTAGAATAAATAAGTTTTGTGAATGTAATTGACAAACCTGAGCATTCTTTGGCATTAAAATGCGGAAAATTATTGATTTCTTGTTCAACACAAACTTGTTACCTTTATCTGTCCATATGAATTATCGTTCTTAACTTGTTTGCTCATGTTTGTTAAAACTTCCTTCCAGTAAGAATTGATATCTGAATAAAATGATAAGAGATTGTAGTATTTTTTGAATTTTGGCTTTAAATGATCATGTTATAAAAACCAAAGCCATACAACAATATATGATAAAAGTAGTCTATACGCTCCTCACATTTTTAAAACCCTGATGCATTTATATAGATTTTAGATTTCATTATGTTTCAGGATCAAAAATTTTTCATTCGGTAAAAGGGTGATTTCTGTTTGAAATAAAATTGTGTTTTTTCTAAATTTGTGCTTTAAAAATTATTTTTGCTTATACAGTTTGATTTAAAAGATTTTTGAAACAAATCCAATACACAATTCAAATGGCAAAGCCATAGATGAATGAAAACTGGCCGCATTTACCTTTTCCAAATGAATATGTTAAAATGATAACAGAGTTATTACGAGCCTCGTTTTCAGTTTTAATAACATCTAATGGATCAGCATCAGAATTACTAGCAGCCAAGAACAATATGATGGATTCTGAAAATACACAAAAAGGAAAGGTAAATGACAATTAAGTTGCGGGCGTCTTGAGATGCGCTTATTTAGGTTTGAGAATAAATTTAAGCACCGTATGATACTAGTTTAGCTTTAAATTGATAAAAGTGTTGTGCATCATGAAAAAGCGCTGTAACAAATTTTACTCTCTTAATTCTGAGACTATTTTGCAAACATAATGCTCTTTTTTGTTTTCATTGGATGAACAATTTAATATTTTTCATATTAAAGTTCTTGTCAGTTATAAATATTGTATCAAAACCTAAGTTATCGTCTACATGAATTAAGGCTATTCATTAAAGAACAAAGGAACGCATAAAATGTTTAAAGCTTCCATATGCTAGTAATTATCTCTGACAAGTCGACAGAAATATGACAAACCGACATACTTTTCTGTCATTTCGACTAATTATTGTAAAATAAAAAGTCAGCTTTTCAAATCTCTATTTCATATTGTCAGAAAAAGCGGCCAATTATTATCGTTTACTAAATTGTAACGATTGTATGATGTTAACAAGTAGGATCTCTAGTTGAATTCTTACTTTTTTGGACACATATGACCACTTGTCTGATAGTTTACCCATTCCGAGTTAGTTGAATTATCTTTGATAATAAGGTAGTTAGTTCCATTTCCTGATATTATTTTTTTGCTTAACCGACCAGTCAACATTTACACCAAAACATAGGAGGTGAGTTAAATTAAAACGGTCATTTAAACTGACAACATTTGAAACGAAACTGAATATCTTATTTCGGGGAGTAATTTGCACAATTTTGAAAGTTTAAATATTTTTTAAACTCAATAAAATTCTTACCTCTAGAACTCCCTTGAGATTTTGTTTCGTTGATATCAAAATATGAGAACGCCTCCTTAATTCCCTCGCTATAATTTGATTGACCCCCAAACGTCCAGGAAGCGGCAAACTGGCGCAGCATTTCTTTGTTTGTTGTCGTCGCCTTTGCTAACTGAGAACGATGGCATTTCGGAGGCTTACTAGCTGTGTTGTTAAAAACAACCAATCCAATCTAAACATAATAAGATAAAACAAAGCTATTCACTTATATTTGGGAAAGATATTTTATATTCATTAACGTAATCGATTAAAAAAATAGTTATCAATAAGTGATTTTAGAGATATTTTTTTTCATTTATTTGACTCATGTATTAATTGCAGGGATATTTTCACACTTTTTTGATACGAGACTTACAAAAAAAAAAGATGATCATGAAAAACGTGAATACCTTACCCTGTCGTTTGGATTAAGCGTATTAATTACGTCATCGACAGCCATACGGGCCACTGTGAACAATGTCATGGATTCGTGGTTACTGCGCATGCCCATCACCCCGGAAACATCTACTGCTACTACGACATCCTTTGGTTTGTTAGCCGCTGTTGCCACATAATATTGCCTGAAGCAGACAAATATAACATTTTGTGAGAAATGACTTTTCAACGTATGGAACTTCAAATATCTAGTCGTTGGTTCCATCGTAAAAAGAAATGAAAATAAGTCAAGGAAAATCTATTGAAAAGAGACAGGACGTTGATCACGTGATTTACCAGGTATATTGATCACATGCCATTAATTAAAGAATGTATTGTAGTAGGTAATAACCATTGTGGAAGTTGTTTGAATTTTCTTTCATAATATAGAGATATGTTAAAAAGATATCAAGTTTTTGAAGTATACGTGTATTTACTGTATTTTAGCTGTAAAATGTTATGTTTGAAGACAAATTTTTTTCCCTTAAAAAACTAAATAATTTAGAGATAATTATCGTATTCGTAAAATCATACTTCAAAACAGATATTTTACAGATCTATCAAATAACATATTGGTGCGTGGAGCCACCTTTAATAAAAGATTGAAGAAAAATATTGAATCGATAAGTACAAAAATTGCAGCCAGTTTTTGTTGTAAGACGAAGGAATGCCTTATTATTTCTTAGAGATTATTCCCTGATTTAACTCATGTAGTTTACTCACTTAGATCTCGGGTCATAGGAAACACAATTGTCGCTGAATCTATGGGACGGGAAGATGAGAAAAGTTCCATCACTCCCTCCAAAGTATTGCCATAATAAAGTTGGATTATTTTGATAGTTTTCTTTCATTACGTCTTCAATTTTTTTGTTTGGGAAACGGTTTGAAGTAAAAGATCGCGAAATACATGCATTTGTCTCTAATACCTGTAGAAGAAATGACTGTCTTCACTGTTATGAAATAAAACTAAACAAGAAATTAATTTTTCAAATTTGTTAATCTGTACTTTTTGTCTCTTTTCTCATAATTAAAACAAAAAAGGGTTACAATATTATACGATTCATTCTAACCTCTGTCCTAAATTTTGGGTTATATGTTCCATTGATTTTACAACATTGTGAAAAACTGTTCTGAGGAGTTGTACTAAAATCGTTAAAGTGTTGTTCTATGGCTCCTTTAACTTTCTTTAGTTGATTTGTCATTGTTTCAAACATCTGCTGTAAATTGTTTGCCATCTGTAAGAGAATTTTAATAATATATGTATTTTTTTGGTAATTATCTCAAACAGATGGTAGTTTGGAAATAAAGAAAATATTAAAATTTGGTCGTAAGTCGTAATTTCTTTTGTAAAACGCAACCCTGCTGTGACATAAAAAACGAACAGTATACCAGGTCAAGGTTTGTCAGACGGACAGAGGGATGGACAAACTTATCACTACGTTGCGCCTTCAGGAACTCTTTAAAATTAAATGTTTTCTTACCTTCTTTACAATGTCGGCTCCTTTGTCTGTAGTATTGTAGTATGTGAGTTTATCGTAATAGGCCTATGGAAGGTAAACATATTATTAAAAAAGGTTACAAAAACTATTACGACCGAAATATGTACAACCGTAAACAGTTGAACTTTGGTATCTCTAACACCGATATCTCGGATACAATGGATATGTCGACGCTTTAAACCACAGTATTTGGCTTTTTACCTGGAGATCTGGAGCTCCAATCCCATATAAATCCATTCTTTGAAGTTCATGTGAAAATTTCTCGCCTCTCAGTTGATTCATATCCTGTGCCATATTAAGGCAGGGCAAGAAGAAAGCAATCAACACTGAATACCGAATCATGGTTTTCTGAAAAGTAAAAATAAATAAGGCATCTGCATGTGCATTATGCAAGTAAACAGTTAATAAACCAAAAGCTTACAAGTTACAAAGGTAACCAAAACAAATAAAAAATCAAGACATTTCTATATTTTATAAATTATGAAACGTCAAAAAGAGTCATGAATTTATTTTTCTTTGCCAATTAATGACGAAACATCCCGAAAATAGCATAATTTGAATCAGATTAAATTTTTATTATAAAATTCCCTAACTTTGCTTATGTTTAACTCAGAAATGATTCCCTAATTTGACAGACATAGACTTTAAGATTGATCTGAAACAAACTTTTATATAGAAATCCATTATACATGTAAAATACTGAATAACCATAAAATGTTTTTTCATGATAATACTCATCAGTTTAAGTCTAATCTCTATATCTGATGTATAGTATTCAAAATTTGATACTACCATGCTAGTTGTAATTAGTCAAGATATGTTACGGCAAATCTCCAAACATGTTGCATGTTTTTATTGAAACTGTTACTTTATTCAAATGAAGTGTAATTAAGAATATTCTTTTTACTCTACACTGTTGTTAAAGTTATAAAAATATATATCATCAATTTTTGAAAGATTTTCTCATTGAATTTAGAGCCTAATTGGATTTTCAAAAAAGACATGAAAATATGGACATTATTTCATCAATTTGTGAAAGGACATAATCCTTATATTTCCTGTGGAAAGCAACATGTAACTGTCTTGTAGAATGTATTAAATAATAACTGGTGTTACACAGTAAAAAGGATTCCACAGGTGCTTGAGGACAGGATCGCCCTCCCCTCCCCCCCCCAAAGATTACAGACCCCCGGGTCTTTATTATTATTTTTTTTTTATTACCTTTTATTACCTTTAGCAACCTTCTTGTAATATATGTACAGAGGGTCGGATTTTTTTCAAAAATGTTTGTTTTATGTAATTTTGGGCAATGGATAAATAAATTAGATTAAAAATATGTCATAAAAGGATAATTTAATAAAAAGGAAAAATAAAGTCCCGGGGTCTATATAGGGGTTGGGGGGGGGGGGTAGGGGTGGAAGGGGGGGGGGGGTCGATCCTGTCCTCAAGCACCTGTGAAGGATTCTTGGAATTCGAAAACTTGTAAGGATGGTACCGACTATTTTTTTGTGCATTTTGAAATTTGTTGAATTAACTATACTATAACACTGTAACAGTTCATTTGCATTTACCCACTCGGCAAATTCTTATCAAAACGTTTGGACTGGTTTTAAAGACATTTTTCTGATAATTGGTAACTGAAATACACTCATTTAAATTCTTTAATCCCTGGACATATGAATATTGGCGACGAACAATGGTGGATCATATGGTTTTTGAATAGATAGTTTATATTTCTCGTACATTGTACCTGCAGGTCTGTAGCAGCTTTTTACTATGGAAGGCACTGTAGTTTCCGGTCTGAAAAAATTCGGATGGATGACCTGGAAGCTACAGTGCTTCCGGTCTGAAAAAATTCGGATGAATGACCTGGAAGCTACAGTGCCTCCCATAGTGAAAAACAGCAATGTACGGCGCACAAAAATTGCACTTGTTTTGGACTTATTAACCTTATTCTCACAAATCCGGGGAAAAAATACAAACCATTAACATTTTCAGGCAATTTACTACTGATACATGTATCATCACTTTACTTGCCTCAGACGAACCTACCTCGGAAAATGAAGTATGATTATATTCAAGTCGAGATCGAGAGTCGCCATTTTTACATGTAAACAAAGTGCAACACTTCATTTTACGGGACTAGTGAGGATGTTCATTAGAACATCAGAGGCAACTGAAGTGACGATATCTGTAGTAAAATGTCCGAGATATTTTTTGGAATAAAATATTTATACAGAATGTGTACGAAAATGAGATTTGTGCGTTGTAAAATGCAGATGTTTTACTATAGGACGCATTGTAGCTCTAAGGTCGTCCATCCGAATTTTTTAGACCGGGAGCTACAAACCTGCAGCTGTATTTCTAGAGCTGTTTGCTCTTCGTGTCTTGTATAGATTGTTGAGGAGATTGTAAGAATCAAAGTGTATATTTATCTGTCTGTATTTTGATTTACTTTAATACATATATGTAAATCTTTTCGATAACATAAAGTATCACTTTTATCGTACATTTTGATGTTAAATGATACTGTTTGGTGTCTAGCTGTGTTCTTGAGTCCACATATCGGTATCCGTGGAATGTTCAATTAGGTAGGGTAAAAACAGTTTACATGAAGTATTTTACTAAAAAATGTTTAAAAATAAAATAAGATAGCATGTTTTGCAGTTCATCTCTGAGATTTATTTACATTGCTTGAGAGGTCAGACGTATAAAAATAGATTGATGTTAAACTTCCTTTTGCATAACTATATCAAATATCATGTTTCCGGCAATCTAAATGCAAAATAAACTTTAAGGCTGTCACGTCACTCATGCCTGAAGTCACAATACCTATTTCAAACCTATATGTAACTGATCAAAGTAGCTTTACAAAATCATATGCAATAGAAAACGAAGCCTTGTTTAGCCACACTACTCTTCTAAGCAACAATTTCAACTTATATCAGCAGCACTCCCTTACCGAACGGTAGCTTCTTTCCATAAACTGAGAAGATTAGAAATCAGTACCGTATTATATTAATATACACCTGTGATGTCTTCATCATATCTCCATTAATTTTGGCCCTTTTGAAGTTAAATTCTTTTAGTTGTTAAAGACAAAAAGAATATATAGGCATATTTTGCTTAAAGTTTTAAGCTGGTGATTTTTAGAGAGTTATGCCCTCGATCAAACTATTTTTTGCATATAATGCAAACCTTGCCATTTATTATGTGTATCATTTTCAAGTGATGGGGACCGGGGTTGCTAACGTTTTCTTTTACTTTACCTATTCTATACCTTTTTCTGTTTAATATGATGTCTGCAAATTCTGTAAAATGATTAACAAATGTCCTATTTTGATAGGTGTTTTTTTCTGAACGATCGCGACCATCAACACAATTTTTCATGCGTTGATCTGGCGAATTTCCAAATATGTTCTATGTATAAACGAGATTTTACGACTAGTATACGTTACTTGATACGGTGACGTTAAATCTTTTATGAATTAAAAATATAAATAGGACAAAAATATAAAAAACACTTTGAATTATTTTTTCTTCCGGGTTTGCCCAAAAAAAAATAAAATAAAATTAAAAAAAATATATCAAATGGGGCTTTTTATCTCAAAAAATCTTATAAAAACAAAGTCAAATTGTTAAAAATTTTTGTGTTAATCATCTCTATAGTAAAAGTTTAAATTGTGAAATTCAGGGCTTTACCACCCCGGGGTAAAAAAGCTTCTCTTACTCAAAATACGTGGGGGAATAAGTATTTGCATGGATAGGAAGTCCTCTCCAAATTGTGAAATTCATGACCCCTTGGTCAGGGGTTCAGACCCTAGGATGGGGCCATAATGGCCAAATAGTAAAAATGTTTCATATCTCAGAAAATCTACTCTATTCCCATATATTTTCTTTTTTTGTTTAGAAAGACTGAATTAATGATTATGGTGTCCATGAAACCTTCTACCAAAATTGTGAAATTCATTACCCCTGGAACAGGGGTTTAGGCCCAAGGGAAGGGTCAATATGGCCACATAGTGAAAATGTGTTTTAGTGATATGTTACTCAATAACAATGTCATCTTCATCTTGAAAACTTGGCAATATTGAACTAAATTATGTGTTCTATCTTAAGGAAACTACTTTGATATCTTGTCAAAGAGCATTCTTTACTTGTACTTAAAGAAATAGTCTTAATGCATTTTGTGTGCATTATACACATGTAAATAAAACTGTGAATATTACACTGTATAAAACATTGACCATTAAAGGTCTTTTCTTACCTGGCCTCAGGATCATGAAGCAATTTCAGACTTAAGTCAAAATTTCAACCAGTCATGAAATAATGTTTTATCATAAAATGAAGATGGAAATTTGTAATTTACAACATGTTATCAAAACACTTCTAATAGTATTTCAATTTTGTCTGTGACATTAAGACAGTTTACAATTTTTTATTTAAGTCTAAGTTTGCTTCTTGATCCTGGGGCCAGAATTTTACTTTTTTTGCCTTTGGATCTAAGGTTTGGGTAATTCGAGATTCCTCCGTCTTTTCAACCACATCCAACCATTTTTATGAATGAATTTTTTTTCAAAAATCAAATAATAAAAGCGGGGTAACAGTCAGATGAGTCTCAGAGTAGCGTAAAGACTTCAATTGAATCTAAAAAAAACAAACATATGACTCTTTGACATGTTAATCCAAGGCTGTGAAACTTAAGTGACCGTCAGAGGCTGTTTGCCTCTTGTTCTTAATTAAAATAAGATGTTATTTTACAATGGATTAGTAACGAATAGCCTTCCTCGTTCCCATAAAACTAACTTTGCTGTATATAAAACATATCTGGCAACAATCCATGTAATTGGTATACGTAGGATGTATGTGCTACTGTAATTTTACCTTTTTTTAGTCAATACAGAAATATGCAAGTAAGGGATTTAATCAATAAGAGTCCACTGTCAAGATTTTAAATTGTTTTACTGCTTGTAATTTGCATTTATGCACTATAGCAGGGCTACCGAGTATAACGTGTTAAGACTATTAACCGTAATATATCAGGTAACATGTTCAGCATCGAATCACATTATGTAAATAAAAATCATCAATGTGGAATAATTTAAGTTTGTTTTATTCATCAGTCCTCGGGTGGACTCTCTCAAGACATGGTCTTTCAGTAATGATGGTTTTTAACTCCATCTTTGCATTTTTGGGGGGGGCATTTATTGAATTTTTTATTCTACTGTTTTCATTTTGATCAACACAAATTGATTTATTTAATATACGATCTTTACGCAATGTTTTTGTTGTATATCATTGCAAATAAATTTGACCTATTGGAATATTTTGATCACCGGTATTCGTTAAAATTATATTTATCAAACAAAAGCTGAAGGGGGATTATTTAAAGACGTGTTGGTAAATAAAAGTATAAATAAAACCAACGATTAAGCGTATGAATTATCTCATTTGGTAAGAAAAGAAAATTCAAACCAAAGGAAGCTTGGACAAACCTCCGATGTAAAAATGTTTTTAATTTGATTGATTATTTATGGAACCCCGTTTTAAACTCCAATAAACTAGTACAAATCGGTTAAAAACTTTACATCTAACAATATGATTCAAATAAAAATCAATAATTATGAATTCGAAATACGTTTTTGCAAATAGGTGGTCTATATTACGAAAAAACCCTTTTAGATCAAGTAAATTATTCACAAACTAAATGATGAATAAAAACAAATTGCAGTACATCAAAATCTACACTGAGCAAATGGGGAAATACATCAACTGTTAATACGCAGAAGAAATAACATTATATATCATCGGCGAAAAAGTTGATTCCTTAGTGCTCACGGTTCCTTCGTGACTTTACTTTTATACATGTACTTGTAACAAGAAATACTAATTTTACCTTCAGTAGGAACTGTTTTCCATCAGCTTATCCCTTAAGAACTGAACACCAAGCAGTATTTATCTGGGATTTACCAGAATCACTGACCTGGAACATGCATGTTGATATTGACAAGGTAAAATTACTAACATTTTTTCTTACTTTTATAGAGAAAAGTATTAACAATTCAAATTTTTAAATATTGCACGTTGCAGCAGGTTTCTTTCTTTCTATCCTGTAATTTTTACTTACCAATCGTATTTTTTAATGTTGTAAAGTTATCATCATGCGTCAATTGCACGATTTACCGAAAGTACGAGGTTACATTGTAAATAAGAAAATACGTCGACAACGTCACTGTCTATGATATATTTTTCATTAAAGTCATAACTAATATATACACCGAATTCTTTTCATCGATATAAGATTCATTCCATTTAACGAGAAAAGTATTTTCTATTACAAACTTTTAAGTTTGTCACCTTTGATTTGAACATATTTTATTGTATACATATATATAAGATACATATACAAATGGTTTGGACACAAGTTCTGACAACTTACTAGGTCTTTACCATTAAATAGAAAAATTATACAAAACTTATAACTGTTATTGCATGATATAGAATTATTATTACGATAAATGAAAATAAGTGATATATACGAAAATAAGAAACATGCACTTAAACTATATTAAACAAATCTATCAGTTTCGTTGATGTACATTTGAACTAATGAGAATAACTGCTTGTTAATATCAATGGATAATGACTCATCGCCCCATAATAAAAGATGAGTATCAATCATATGAAAATGATCTAGTTGTAGCAGATTAAGAAGAAAAAATTTATATCTAGCGATTGTATAATTTTTGCATTTAAAGAAAAAATGGTAAGCATCTTCTGATGATCCACACTGACAATTACCGCTTTCTATAATATTTATTTTGTGTAAATCATAATTGAGTATGCAATTGTGTCTTAGCTTGGTATGTATTATGTTTAGCTTGCGCTTACCATGTGTAAAAAAAGAGGGAGCTTTAGCTATGTTTTTAGATTTATATAATGAATTCTTAAATCTTTGTATAGAAGTTTCATTTCTTACTCCTATACTTAATGTATTCCACAATTGAATAGTGTCCGGTACAAATGATTTCTTAAATAATTCTGTTCTAAACCTAGGTAAACTATAATTTTCAATGTTCCTAGTTATATATGCAGAGTCGTTACTCCTGGTATTAGGGATGATCTGAGATAGATATTCAGGGACACACTTGTTGTGGATCTTGTACATAGTTGTAAGTTTAGACGTCATTCTTCTAGCAGAAAGAGTTTCCCAGCCCGTTTCAAAATATAAGGATGTTTTTGATGCAATAATTGGTAACCCTGTAACAATGCGGGCAGCATATTATTGAACTTTCTCTAACTTGTCAATGTCATATTGACTACAGGCATCCTAAACAACTGAGGCATATTCGAGAATTGGCCTTACAAAGGTAATATACATTTTGGAAAGGCTGCTTTTTCCAAGACTAAATTTAAGTTTTTTCAAGAGGCCTAATTTTTTTTAAGTGCTTTGTTTACTATAATATTAATGTGCTCTACCATTTAGGATCGCTTGATAGATGTAAACCTAAGTGTTTTTGTTTTCCCTTGGACTGAAATGTCACATTTTCATTGGTTTAAACATAGCACGTGATTGCCTCATATATCTCTATATTTGTTCTGTGAGAACAATATATATATGTGAGAATAATAGATGGCGAGGCGAAGGGATATTTAAAGAAATCAACGTTGACATCGCCTACAATGATGATTTTATCGGATATTTCGTTAACTTTATCTAAGGACCATGAAAGATTATTCCAAAATGTAAAGTTTGTGAGAGATGGACTATAAAGACAACATAAAAAGTATCTACAGGTAGGTTCTTCAATTTCTAGCCAAATACATTCGACATTGTTTGGTTAAAGGTCTACGCGTCTACGAGCACGAACGGCATTCGATAAGTAAATCATTACACCCCCGCCAAAAGAATTTCTATCTTTACGGTAAATGGAATTAAAACCATCAAGTTCCAATTCTTCGTCCAAAATGCTGTCATCTACATGAGTTTCAGTTAAGCATGGAATGTCAAAATCGTGCAAAAAAGTGTTTAAAAAATCAAGTTTGTGTCTTATGCTTCTTATATTCAGGTGAATAATGTCAAGTATATGTTCATATACAGGACCTGGGTTCAATTCAACATCTCCTGACAATAGTAAAATGAAACAGTAAAATTGGATGAAAAATTAAGATCCAATGAGAAAAAAGCTAATAAGCGAACAAATTTTAAAGCACAGTTGCTTAAATATCTCAACAGGTTTTTCAATATGACATCATATTGAAGAATAAATGTAGAATATTTGCTTAAATATCTTCCAACGTAGTAGAACTTCCCTATTGCAGCACGATATTGAGTGAGAGTATCACCCATTATCTAAAAGTTCAAAATCTAGGTAGGTAACAAAAGCAATCATAAAAGTGCTGCATATAGGATACTTATTTTTATAACATGGTATTTTGATGGATAAATAACAGTCATAAGTTGTCATATGTTCATCAAATAAATAATAGGAAAAAATAAAAAGGTTAAAGAAATAGGAACAAAAAGTGTAGAAAAAAGGAAAACGAAATGGGAGGCGTCCAATGATATGATTTGTCTTTATATACATAACAGAGAAAAAGTTTGGATCCGCCTCTGGCAAAATAATAAAACAAAAGCAAAGTGTGTTACAAGATATGTTGCGTATAAACACATAAAAAAAATGTACAATGACTATTGGTGCAACTTACTTCCGATTTGCATAAAACAAAGGTAATTAAGAAAAAAAAATTAAGGTAATGGAGTAGCCCAATAAATCAAACAAATATTTACATGTGTGGGCATACTTAGTCATACATGTATTGTAGGCTAGACAAGATCCTACAAATAAGACTGGGGTGAGATTCCCAGAATGATCGGCAAAAGAAGCCGAATTTGCACACAAAACGACATAGAAAATAGAGCTAAGCTCCTTTAATATTGAAAATAAATACATTACGTGATGTTATTAATACATTAAATAGCACATGTATAAATGTTTGTATAGTGTTTTTTTTTTACGGTACGGTCAAGATCTCGATGTTTACGATCTCGGGTTTGCGCTGGCCTTAGGTGTTGATGAATAGGGTATGTTATCACCCGCAGAGAAGGATTCGGATCATCCGGCGAGTTGATGACCATTTTCTTGCCGTTTACCCCCAAAAGTTTTACGTAAACTCGGCCATCAAATGTCCAACAACTGTTAAGTTTCTTTTGTTTCACGAGTGCGCGGGCCTCACTATAAAGGTGTGCTCTTTTGCGGGTCAGGGCTTCGTTAATGAAGATTCTGCCAGTTTGTTAGGAAGAATTATTGTTATAACCTTTCAGATTCTTTTTTGCTTCCATAGACTTTGGCCCGGTCGCGATAACTGACAAATTTGACAATGATATCACGTGGACCGCGACCAGAGGTTGGTCTTCCTACTCGATGAGATCGGGAGATGCTTTCCAGTGCTATTTTGTCTTCTTTTGTTTGAACATAATGTTGTTAAATACATTCAGCACAAGCGTATCGGTGTTTTCATTTTTTTCTTCGGGAATTTCGGAAATTTTTAAACAATTTCTTCTGGAGTATTGCTCCATTTCATCTAATCTAGTTGAGAGTTCCTGAATCTCCGAACGTAGCCCAGCAATCTCTGGGACTAATATATCAGCGATAGCTGTTTTAATGTTATCTTTCTGAAGAATCAAGGCTACTGCTTGCTTTATTGAATTCTCATCAGAGGACAGCGGGTCGAGGATATCGCTTAACTTACTTAGATCACAAGGGAGAACGAGACTACTGTTCTCCCTCAATCTTTTGTGTTGGTTGATTTCTTTTTCTACAGATACTGCAGACGGCAGTGGTTGTTCAGACATTTGTTTATTATTTAACATAGTTTGTGTCGGTATTGTCAAAGAAAACACAACAAAACAAAACAGAACTGAGATGGAGTTCACAATGCGGACACCCTGGGTCGTGCCGAGTGGACAGTTACACTAGATTCACGGAAAGTAAATAAGATTTTCAAAATAACGCTGTATAGAATGCTAGTATGCTGTATATGAAATTTACAACAACGATTGGTCACATATTCTTAGTAGAAATCGCTCAAAACAGAATATTTTTAGCGGAGGTCAGAGCTCAAACACCTCTCTCACCTATATGATGACGTCACCTTTGAGCACGGTCACGTCCAAAACTTGATGTGAAGAAGACGCATACGCAGTTTATTAAAATACCCTATCTATATACATGCATCACGATTGGTCTCTTGTGCCTTTATGTCCCTGCATTGAAAACCAGCTATTTATCACTTAAATCATATTCCCTCAATAATTGTTCAGAAACCATTAGGTTGATCTTCGATATATTCATTGATCAAATTGTATATCTTGAAATTAAGATGACGTTATTTACTTTTCCGACTAAATATTTACTTATTGTTACAAATCACAATAGCTATGGTGTCCGGTGACGTCATTTTTTTTATGAATTTGAAAAAGGAGTTTATGTATTAAGTAGCCTAACTAACTTCTGTTAAACGAAACAATATATTCCGTTAAAATTGAATTCATGAAATTTCTGGATAATACCGGCCCAATTTGATGTTTCAATATTTTTGATTAGTTCAAATTAATTGAAAATATTGCTGAGTTATGTCTACCAAATATGGTGATACTACGGAAAAAGTCTTCGTTTTTATTTTTGGCCTTCGTAAGTTAAAGAAACTTATAATATTTTAATTGTTTAAAAAGCGTTGTAGTCAATGTACAAGTAAAAGGCAAATTTGGTATTTGTTGACGGCGATAACTCTAAAAACAACCGAGTGAATTTCACAAAGTTTTTATCACTCATTCTCGACACATCTTACGTATACTAATTATTATTTACATGTAATAGTAAAATTTAGAGGTTTATACATTCAACAATGAAATAATTTATTCAAAAATTTAAGGACCGCAAGTTTTACTTTTTGATACGGGTACAAAATAAGACGCATCAAGGAAGTCTGGTTTTATATTTCATGATCTGGGTTTCTCCCTTTAAAGTTGTATGTCTTATACTAGTACATGTAATTCTATAATCAAGATAATTTAATAGGTGTGGAATCTGATGTACTAGGTGGTTTTGGAAAAAAAAACACCTGAAAAAAGATGAGTTAAAATGAGTGTAACCATTTGATAACTATTTAATTCATTCGATGTTCACCAATTATTAGTTGGCTGTTGCAGATATAGAACAGTTACTGTTCAAGACTGTTGTATGCATGTCCCTTCTAATTTTCTAGAGAGAAATAGGCTTATTGATTGTAAACGTTCCCATTTCACTATGAGCAAAGAACGCTAAATTATATTGTATCTTTTTATGATTTATTTACAATGATGAAACAGCTCTCTGTCGTTGTTATTTGGTTGAATTTTACAAATTACCCATACAAATTATAAGTGTCAAATACTGATTAACTAATACACTGAAATTTTTTAGAAAATTGTTGGTATATCAATACTTCGACTTAAAAAACGCAATGTATTTTGCTTTATATGAGTTCTAGTACAGGTAATTTAAATGGCCGACGTTAATTGAAACTTATATGATGTACAATTTAAATTGTCTTGCTCACTTAATAAGGGACAATAAGGTGGTATAGGATATTTCCATATCGTGACGTAGTTACATGTTCTATGATATAAACAATAAAAAAAAAGTCTATTTCCCAAATGTATCACCTACCCGTTTCTGGGTAGCGCAATGGGTTAAAGCATGAGCCCCGGAGGGGCTTTTAATTTATCATTATTACTTTTTCAAAAATATCTAAAGCATTATTTTTGCCAAATATTTAAAATTTTTAAAATTGCAATCAGGTGACAGGGGCGTAGAAATAAAATTATGGTTATAAGTTATCGTTTTTGTGAAAAATGCTCAAGTGTCCCATCAACAATATAAAATCCCTTCGCATTCTTAAACAATAGCTGATTAGAGCATGAATTTGTATGTGTGTTCCTTTTTTTGTTCACATAGTATTGTAATTTAATATTATTTGCGCAAAATATTTGTTTCACACACATGTATTTATTGACATTGGAATGTTTAATTTTTTTGTACATCGATTGCATTTTAAGGAAAACATGTTGCAGTTTACAGCAGTTTGTGTATATTGCTAAATAAGGATATGTAAATAAGAAAAATCCCATTTTCTTAATGAGTAATTGTCACCTGTTTTGAGTTGTCATTCAGAAAGATTAATGAGTATCAAGGTGTCACTAAAATATTTAAAGAAAGAAAAATACGAGCAGACTGTTACTATATTAACTAATTACATAGAATAGGTTGACGGAATAATACTCTCTGGATATGAAATTATTTCCATGTGTGACTTATTTATGGATATCAGTGATAGTTTACGTAGACTTTGGTCTGTGTCAAACTGTAGATAACGTCAACAAATTTAAATCCATATCCGTTTCCGTAGGTAAGAATTTATCTTTGTTTGATATCCTTCATTGAACACGTAGAACTTTTTTCTAGATCCTCTATGCTCTAGAAAGTGCTGGTGGTTTATTGATTGACAAGAAGTTAGTATTTTATTACAATGTAGGGGTTTTATTCAGCTGAATAGTTTACTCCATGAATGTCTTAAATCATTATTTAATATTTTGCAAAACTATATAAAATTGTACTAGCTTTCTTACAATCATGATTGAAGTAACGCATCACCATGTTAAGAAATCTAGTTAGTTCTTCTTAATTAATGCTCAATAAAATGTCTTATCAATATAATTGTATTTTCATTTTCAAATGAAAGGAAATTTGTTCTTATCTGTAAGTCTTTTTTTTTAAATAACAGACATGAATTCAGACGGTATACAGGAAAATGAACTCTTCATTTTTAAAAGACCAACAAAACCAACAACAAGCAAACCGGTCCAACTTCCTTCAGGCACCACCACTACAGCATCCCCTCCGATGACCACCACCCTAGCGCAATTAAAGAAAAAGGGAGCAGTGAGAAGGACGTTTAAAATTAAGCAAACATTTATTAAAAGGTTTTATCCCAAGAGGGTATTTTCGCCAGACTACTTTAAATTCATCAGAAGATTTCGCTGGGAAGATTTCCAGAGGAGGAAGAAAAATAATCGGTGCCCATGGTGCTAAAGAAGGGATTTTTTCCTTGTTGTTTACTTTGTTGAAAGAAAATGAAAAGTGTGACAGGAATAAATCAAATGACTCATATAATTGTGCCTATTTTCTAACGTATTTTGATGATGTTATATTTCCTATTTATCAACTAAAATGAGAGAAGAAAAAAAAACACCAAGACAAAATGATACAAGTGTTTGAGTGAATGATTTTGTGATCTTTTTAAATCACGACACATTTCAGATCATATGCATCCCATCGTTTACAGGGGCATGGTCACAATTTTAGTCAAAAAATTATTATTTCGATTTTAATGTTCACAATGCTTCAGTAAGGCAATTTTAAAAGGCACCGAAAATTTGAGTGTCATATGTTGAGTTATAAGCTAATACTAGAGCGTACAATTCTTTGCTATGTAGATATATCTTTTGTTTATATTTTGAATGTTGAATTGTAAATTTCTGTTTTATACCTAAAATGAATGTTTTAAATGTTTGTAACTGTTTATTTATGCTGAAAATGAATAAGAAATAGACAAATCAGTTTGAAAAAGATTTTATTCTGTTAAATTGTTCCTTTGTTAACCAAACAGGGCACGAGCCTTGCAATTGTTTACATGACAAAGAATAATTATTGTGAGTCCTTTATCTTGCTTAAAACATTACGACTGACTCTCAAATTCCATTTTATCATTAGAAAAGCATTCCTAAAGTATTTTGAAAAAATAGGAAAATAGAATTTTACCAAAACCGTGACGATGCCCTTTTAAGGTTTTAATAACATGTTTATATGTTGTGTTCATGAACAAGATACCTGCAGGCCTTGACGGTCACCTGAGTACCACATCCATATAATTGATCTTTGAGAAAGTCTCATTTTTGCAATAAAGCTTTACATGTATTTTGGATTCTAAACCCAAATGCGAATTGATGTTTGAAACAAGTGAAAAGCTGTCAATGTGACAGCAAACCGGGTTTTCTTTTATGTGAACTGTATCCATAATCCATGTCAACCAGTATCCAGTGAAATGGAGTACCCTATATGCAATATTTTGCCAAAAAATGACTAAGTTCAAAAGCTGGCATTCTTTTCATAAATAATCAGAAATCAAAATCCTAGCAATGTGCACACCTCTGATATATGTACAATTAATCTGCAAAAGAACAAAATAAATTATCTTGAAAACTGTAGGAGGAGTTATCCGTACAATGAGGGTACCCTATATGCAATATTTTGCCATAAAATGACTAAGTTCAAAAGCTGGCATTTTTTCATAAATAATCAGAAATCAAAATCCTAGCAATGTACACACCTCTGATATACATGTATGTACAATTGATCTGCAAAAGAACAACACTGTAGGAGGAGTTATCCGTACAATGAGGGTACCCTTTTGGCAGCCGCCCCCCGCCAGCCCACCATTTTCACCATTTTGATAACCGGATTTTTTCCGTTGGAAAACCCGGTTAAAAATATTTATTTTAAAGTGGTGGGGAGGGGAGGGGGGGGGGGAAGAGTCGGAAGAACCCTGGATTATTCCATGTGCTAAAATTTGTAAACGTTTGGTAAACGATATCTGCAAGCCTTAAAAGCCATTTTTTAAAAGTTCAGTTGTATTTATATGACACACAACATGCCTACAGTTTATTTCTACGAGTATGCAACTCACAAGGAGTTATATGAAGTAGTTTTATATGGCTGTATAAAGTTATATGTACCTGAGGGACTCAGGTGACCTAAAACGTATTTCGCCGTTTCATTTTAGACGACCATTTTCGAATGTAATATACGTGATTTTAATTAACTCATCGTTTTGAAACAAAGCAATCCAGAACCGTTTGAGTAAAGAGTTAACAAATATATTTTAAAGCTTTAACTAAAATAAATGTGCTAGAAATTGTTTGTTAGAGATAATCCATTATAACTGAATCCTACTTTAGTTGAAGGTTTGATTTAAAGGGACCCAGACACGATTTCAGATGAAAATTGTATTCTTGATTTATATGCATAAAATAGTTTACTTGAATATTTTGAATGATTCACCAAAATTTGAATGTTAGAAATTATGTCACAAGCGAGATACAGCGGAAAGTACCCTGTAAACATAGCTCGAGTCTTTGTTTGTTCTCAAATAATGTAACTTAAAAGAAATTACCCTTTTTTGACAAAACAACTCGTCGAAACTAAATAAACTGATTCAATGTGTTCATAAATAATTTCATCATCAACAAAAAAAAATTAGATTAATAATTATACCAATACAACACATTTGTAAACAATAAAAGGAATCCAGCTTTGTTTACAAAACACAGAGTTGTAGCCTCTGTAATTCGCTTGTACCTCGATATTTGACTTTCAAATTTTGACAAAGCATTAACAACATCCATATCGACAATCCAAGACATTAAAAATGAAAAAAATAAATTTTGAAAAATTTGAGCCCAAATCGTGTCCAAGTCCCTTTAACTTAGTAAGGTTCTGTGTTTTCGTGTATATACCTGTGAAAGGCAATTTCAATAATCTGTCAGTGAATTTGCGTTTTTCAACATTGTTAAATTCAGGACGAATTTTCTCACACACCATGTAGTTAAATCAGTAATTAAACTCCACATTACTTCTTGTTTAAGCGTTTCGCCCAAGTAACAATGAAGATAAAATATCCCATCAACTTTAAATGCATGTCTCTGTTTGTAAACATTGTGTCAAACCCCGAGATTTCGTGTTCCAATTTGGAAGATGTACATGAAAAATTTATATCCAACCGTCCTCGAAATTAAGTAATCAGCGGGGAATCTATATCATAAATGTATAAATATTAAAGTTTGTCAATCTCGCTTACTTTCATTTTTAAAAAGTACGGGAAAAGGTACATTTTGAGTTTTAAAAAATGTAAGTATCTTTAAATTATTTGCAACTACAATTTTTTATATATATCAGATTAATGTAACATCATGCCTTTAAAAGACTTAGATGTCCAATATGACTCGTTATACATGTACGTGGTTTCAAAATGGAATGAGAAAACATTGTATTTTTATCCTTTTATTTTGAAAAAATGGGGATATCTATAGACATGCGAGAGTCTTTTAAAGGATATCTTTACAAATATTAATTATGATTTGACTGTTCCAAGTATAATATCAGCGGTTTAAAATACATTTCTTAAAGCTAATGGAACATATCGACAATCATGGTTTATCTGCTGGATAGATATCGCTCGAGCTGTCACCCTCAAAGAGTAAGGGTAAAGAGGAATTTAAATATGTTGTAGTTAAATATGAGAAAACACATAAACAGTTTTTGTTTCGAGCGAAATTAAAATTCAAAACTGGCCGCAATACATTTTTGTTTACCCTAAAAGCTTCCGAACATTAAAAAAGGATGTGTCAAAAATACAATTTATAAAATAAGTCAAACAGAGAACAAAGTTTTAGTATTGGACAAAAAACATATGCACATGTACATCAAAAATACACTTCATGAAATAAAACACTGTACTTTGGGATCATTTTTATTCGTGATGGTCAATGTTCGTGGGTAGCTAATTTTTCCAAATTCATGAGGACGTAATTTCGTTGGTAGAAAGTTCGAGATAATTTTAATAAATATTAAACAAATAGTAAATACGTTCGAGGGGATGTAAATTCGTGGGTGGACAAGGGTTACCCGTGAAATTTAAGGACATTGGTCTCCAACGAACAATGAGGTTTCCACATTTGGTATATGAACAATTATATAGGGGATTCGTAGAGCCCCTTAGTGCCTGTGAAAATATCGCTTAGAGAATTCGTTGTGAAAATATGTTACCCAACTATCAAACTCGATTTGTTAATCGTGAAAATAATAAGAAATGTAATAAATAGACAATTTTCAAGTCTGACATCATACTAAATAATGCTTGTTACAATATATCTAGATGTCAGAGTACAGTATAGCAACACATTCATTTGTATGCGACATATTTAGGTAACTCTATATTATGAAAATCACAATATTCTAGACATTCATGGCGCGGCATCAAATGTAACCAAAAGGATGTATTATGGAAAGAAGGTGTTGCACAAATGCGGAGAGTTCACCTAAACCGAGAAGGACATTTAAATCCTCGTAACGCTTGAAGAGTTATCTCTTAATATAGACTTATTACGTGGACGCCTATATTTACATAGCGGGTATGTTCTCACTTAGGCCAAACACATAAAATTTTACGTTTATGTAATACACGGTTTAATTTTTATCGAGCATATCGAATGACTGCATGGCGACTGTTGTATTCGACTTATTATCGTTGAATTGTAGTCATTGTTTCAGTATTGTATAAAAAAGGAGCATGCCAAAGGAAATTAAAATGAAACGTACAATGTACATGTATGCACATCGAACATATTTTTATAAACAAATTGACTGTCAAATACATGTAACTACGTTGTGTATATATGCTGTTACAGTATATATACATGCACACAATAACCCGAAACATTTTATTTCATCTGCATGGTTCTTTCGGTCAGTTGTTCACTTACTTTTTTAGTGTTTATCTCTCTCATACACCATTAATAAGAAATAACCATGCATAACATCTTCGCAAGCCAAGGATTTCCAATCCGCTCTTTAAAGTAGGAGCGAAGCGGATCGCAAATACATTTATAATATAAAAAATATCTATTTTTCAATGTACTTTCAGTTTATAATCATATTCGTATGTTTAACGTCCTTCCGCAGCGTCCATCAACAAAGGCGATATTCTGTCCTTTTTTGGTTTATAGTTGTTATGCCTCGCATATGCTAAAAACCAAATCACTGAGGCTACGTGTGAGCATGTGCCAACAGTTCTTGAACCTATAGGACACTGGCAATACCATCCAGTGACGGTCTTTCTATCATGTTCAACCCAGATGTCGTACTGTTTGGCTGATGTATGCCGAGATTGTATTCGGGCATGAATAAGATCCGACATAGATTTTCGGAAATATATTTGTGATGTGGTACCATGCATGTACTCATCAATATAGGATGCTGCTTGGCGGACCTGATATATACCGAACGTTAGTGCTCGTATATCATCCTCCGTCATCTTAGGGAAATCATATAAACAGTTATTCAAGTCATGAAGTGGGAACCATGATTTGGACCTATGAAGTAGTGCATTATCACTTAGAACTCGTTTCTGTACAAGGTTTTCTTGACTTGCCATCTTTAACATTTTCTGGGCAATTTCACAGTCTGCATTAGAATTTTTATGAAGAGAGGGACGATAGCAATTACACAAAGCAGCAACAATTTGCAAATAATCTTTAACATTATGAATATCGGAGTTAGGGACAACTTTATCAAAATACTTCCATGATTTTATTCTACCATTAATGCACTCTACGGCCCAACGTATTTTTGTGACTAGTCGTGAGTGATTAGCATCGTTGGTGGAAAATTGTTTAGAAGATTTTGGAAGGAATGCGGGGGATTCAGTGTGAAATCCTCCGTCTTCTAAAAGTTCAAGAACATCTCGAAATCCTCGATCCAGGATGAATATGTCACCCTCTTTTAACCAATCATTAATTCCATCAGCGTTTGTGTTTATCATGTTTCTCATAATTGCTGCATCATTGTTTTTTCCATCAGCAAAGAACGGCCCAACAACTGATAAGATGTACCCTGTCGTGGTAACCACAACCATTGGTTTGATAAGCGGACGGTGCTTATGCATGCTATAGCATTTTCTCTGGACTTTATTTTTTGTGCTTTTTTGGATATAAATGTAAGTTCCATCAAGAATTAGAATGGCAGAATCGGACAAAAAATTGCTGAAAATGGAAACGGCGACATCTGATGTGTGTTTGTTTATTACATTGTCTCTACTTATTGCATTAAATCCGACGAAATTTTGGACAAAGTGCGAAGAAAGCGCTTTCTTTCCTCTTTGGATCATCCTCGAGACTTGGTATCGTTTTAATGAACCACACAAAGTCCCTATCAGTCTGAAATATAGCAATATACATGTATGCAATTTGAAAATATGGTAAAAAAAACTTTTGTTACACTACTGCAACTCTGTTCTCAGTTTGAATTATGATGATGTATACAAGATACATTTTAAGGTATCCGATCCATAATAGTACCAGATTCAATGAATCTGGATCCTTTTCTTGAAGATTTATCCCCCTTTGCTTTTAAACTAAAAAACATAATTCTAAAAAAATGTATTCGGTATAAAGTGTGTTTTCAATAGTTGTATTTCTAATGATTAAATACATCTTTCCACCAAAGCATTTGTTGATATTCTTCATGCTTACTTTTTTATTCTAAAAATTGTGCTTGTCCCTATAGACCTTAATGCAATATTCATTAATTAATTACTGCTTAGTTAACAATGGTTTTGAAAATTTCTCTCGGTAAATCTTTTTCTAAACTAAAATGCTTTGAATTAATGTCAGAGTATTTAATCCATGATGGATATTCAAGGTTAAAAAAATTACGTCCTTATATGGGTCGGATACCTTAATTAAAAAACATCGCATAGGATCCCGCATTAAGCAAAATAAGCTAAATTTCGGAAACTAAATCATACGGAGAGAGTGATGGATAGATAGATGTGCTGATAAATGGATAGATGGGCGAATGGATGGATAAATGATTGGGCGGATGGATTGATGGATAGATAGATAGATGGACGAATTAATAAATGTATGGATACTACTTTAAGCGGATGGATTGATGAGAATGGATAGATGAATGGGTAGAAGAACTGACATCGATTTGGAGGGGGAAATACGGGATCCTAATACGACAGGCTTTGTATTTTTATAGAAACACAATTCTAAATACTTCGAAACTGATACCGAGTACCTTAAAATATATGTTACGCTTACAATAAATCGGTCTTTGGGATGTTCATTTGTCAATGATTAACATATTTTTTAACATGTTTAAATCAGTATATTTGGAGTAGTGTTAAATGTTTTTATTTACAAGCGTGACATGTAGAATAATGTACCTCAAAGAAAGACCAGTTCGGAGTTTTAAAAGAAGCATGCCTATCATTTGCTTAGGTCGTCCAATGCTTCGTTTTGTTGGTTTAATATCTGCTCTGAGGACAAGGTCTGCAAATTGAGATTTATTAAGTCCTGTTAAATTGAAAAGATCTTCGTCGGTAAAGGATGATTCCTCATCAAAATTGAGTCGCTTATTGTCTGTACCAGACATAACATGGTGTACATCCTTTAAAATGCCCACGAGGTCAGCAGCCAGTATCCGTTTACTTGGTATTGTTTGTGCATTAATCTTTACATCAGGTTTCAGTTTTTTATTTTGCAAATGTGATTTGCAACAATGCACACCTAGCGGTATTAGAACGCCCCACCGCAAGAAAATTTCCACCCTGGCGTCCGCTGGTACCATACAAAGACCAGTGTGTTTATGTTTACATATAAAACAATTTGATTTTGACTTTCCAGCGCGTGGAAATGGGAGAGCAATAAAATTTTCACATTTGACCATTTTTGGATCAAAGGTTGATATTTCTTTTGACTGTAATGATTTTATGTCTCTGTAGTATTTGGATAAACACTTGGAACACATGTGTCCATCACGATTTACATTTGCTGATTGCTTCTTTGCCCACTCGTACTGGTTAACAGTTATTTTTCTTGTTTGGCCTTTTGCTTTAAATGACCTGCATAGGTCGCATTGTGTCTTTGTAAACGGCATGATTTTTCAAAGAAGATACACTCACTTTCTTGATAATTATAGATGCATGGCACTTGTACGTTGTGTTGAAGTCCTCTTTAGTATGTGATATATATATATATATATATATATGTGGACAGTTCGTTCATGTACGTATACGTCGGGTACATTACACAGGAAGTACGTGTACGAGATCAGATGCAGGAACGAACAAATTAATTTAACCGTACTCTAAAATTTTTATTTAAAAATCGACATTATTCATTTTAGTTTTTAAAATTTTGTTACCTTTGTCAAAACGTATTAAAAAATCATTCATAAAATTAATACCAAACACATCAGGATTCGAACCTAAACAAAAAAGTTCTCACGTTTAAAGTCCGCCTGCTTAACCACTAGACCACAGTCGACATAGATATCTCAGGTGTAAATTAGCATACTGCTTTTGCATTTTAAGGGTATAAATATTTTTTTCTTAAAATTCAATTTTTTAAAAATATGCCTCTTTGAAACAAAATTCGAAAATGGTAATTTTTAAGAAAATACCTGGTTCTTAATGCTAATATTAAAATAATTTTGTTTCAAGGAGGCAGTTTTTCAGAACAATGAGGATTCCCCTCTTAAAATGTATGAAATCGGTTTCATTTGTCTGTGTGACCATTTTCAAATTTATTTCATGGTCTCATAAAAGTTACTACAAACTTTCCAAATAAAATTCTACACTGCTTTATGTACAACGTTGTGTGCAATAAAAGATTCACATCGAATTCTGTAAGTTTGATTTTTCAATTTTATCTGCAACTCCTTTAGGGGGAAATAGCATAGGAACTGCAACGCCTTCTTTTACCACTGTAAATCCCCAATAGTGAAATGTTGTAATTTATTCACTAAATGAAATTGATATTTTGACAGACCTTAAGAATATTGTATTTTATATGTTTGTTCACTATATGCTGTAAGTATATATGGCGCAATAAATTTTTTCTAAAAAAATCAATTTTGAATGCATACATGTGTTTCGTACATCAAATGATTAAAAACTCCTTTAAAGAGTTTGAACTCCGATAGCAACCGCTCCCATGGTGATTTACCTAGTAGACAAATTACTATGTATTTTTTTATATTGCTTAAGCATGAAATTACATTTCCCACGTTACTGGCATCAGTGCGGGAAGGAACAGAAAATATAGACGCGTGTTTTTACCTCAAAATCTTGGTTTTCTTTTATTGTTTTTTTTTTGGTTCCTAGTACTTGATTTTACGATGTTTTATATTTGCTGTAATGAAAAAAAAATCGTTGTACTTTATCGTTCTGAAGACCATATGTCAAGCTGTCAGCTGCATCGTTGGTAATAATCACGTGACACATTTCAAGGTCGTTGTTCATACATAGATCAAGTAATCTTTTGAAACGTATGTAGGATGAGATATTGCTAGAAAGTTGATCTTGACATAAATATTTAAATAATGATTTAATAATTTTGAAAAATATACTTTTAAATTAAAACAATTTTAAGTGTCCTTTTTTCTAATTACGAGGGTTGTTCGGAAATTATTGAGACATTTTCTTGTATTCTTTTAGTAAAAAAGATTAACTCTTGAAATTTCACCAAAACGTAAATCAGGATAGAGATTACCAATGTGAAAAGTTTCTTGTCCATGGCCTGAATAGATCATACCTGGTAAGCTGACCAACGTGCCTTCGTCCAGTGACCCGGCGCAACTGCAAACTTTTCGCAACGTCATTTTAACGCTTCTTATTGCTCATGTGTTTTAAACACTTTACAAACGAACGGAAATAAGAATTATTCTTTATTTCTCATCTTTTGTTTTCATTTCAAGATGTTATCAATTACAACTTCTCTCATTCTTGTTTTTTTTTTTGGGGGGGGGGGGGGGGGGGGAAATCAAGTTATTTTTACCCGAAAGCCTAATTATTGTGAATGTCTACTGCAGTCATTTTTTATATATTTCAGAACTGTTGACAACAGTTAGTGTGTCAAAAGTACTTGATAATTAATCCCTTTGGTCTAATTCTAGTTAAGCAATTAGTGAAAAAAAATATGATGAGCTGATGCTCTATATCTTGTCTTGTCATCGTATAGTTTTTTAATCATTTGCGTGGCCTTAAAAGGCCTCTCTCTGAGATTTCCACCAGATGGACGGTTTTCAATGCGCCGCCTTGACGTCAAAATTCAATGTAAAGTCGTTGTCAGATTTCTATTGTTTGGTAAATATACGTGTACCATATCCGTATTTCAACTTGAACATCAGTGAAACTTAATCAAAAGTTAGTCGCAAAGAATAGCAAAATGAAAATACTTAATTTTATTTCTTTAATCATAAACTGTAATTCTACGGACACTTATAAAGTAGATGTTTAAGTTGTTAAATCTCCATGTTCATGGCTGCGCCGGGTACCCCGACCACCGACTTGTTTACCTACCGTCGTAAACAAAATATTAAATATTCTTTTAATATTACTTTGTTTTATTATTTGTTGGCGTTTCTTCAGTGTCTATGCCAATTTTCACCAAAATTCGTCGTTTAAAAAAGAAAATATTGGAGTTGTCTCAATAATTTCCGAACAACCCTCGTATATCATTACTTTATCTCCGTTGTATACTTTTATCGTCTGTATGATTGCATTGAAATGAAAATAAGAAATATTTAACTTCGTAAACTATTTAGTAAAATCCCAAATTATTGGTAATGCAAATAGTAATTGCAAGTGCCTGAGTGAAGATACTACTTAAAAGCAACAGCAACTTTTGTTGTCATATATATTACATGTATATTAATGATTTCCAAATTTATTGTTTGTCTTCATAAACCTAGTTTATAAAATGGTGTTTAACAATTAACAATTTAACAATGGTGATGAACAACTAAAACTTTACTATAGGTACTTGGTTGTCTTTAGCTGTATTTTTCTGAGCGTCTCCTTGCAAGCGCACTGTTATCTGTGTCCAGATAATGATTTGAACTGCAATGAGTGGAAAAAATACTTGGTAGATGAACACAACAGGGTTCGACAAGAGGCTTCAAGAGAACTCGGTTTGCTGGTAAGTGCTTGCCTTGCATTTTTTGGAGTTTCCTCCCTGCTCATATCTTATAATTTTTACCAACTCTGTTTCAACTATAAGCAGAATTGACAGATACAAACAAGGAATATTTTAGCATACATGAATTAGTGTGAAACAAACGTGTATTTGTGAATCTATTGAAATGCATATTTTAGTGGCTCATTTAGGAATAAAGGTGGCAAGCTTTGCATGATAAAAACGTCCTTTGTTAGCAGATACTAATGTTTGGATTGATCTTTGCCTTCCTAGCTCTTATAAACCATCAAAGTACTTAAGTAGGAATGTAATATTTGTGTTTGATATCTCTTTGAAAACCTAGAGGAAGTTAATATTAGAATAGAGCATCCAATTAATTTCGAAGCCATATTATTTGATTTTGAATACATGTTCTACAGGAAAGCAACGGACACACATACCAAAAAGTCTCGTTTACACCTATTTATATTTTTATTCAACAGACATGGAACTCGACACTGGCGGATCATGCCTTGACTTACGCGCGTAAATGCTACAGAAATCACTCCGATTACAAAGAAAGGATCCGGCTGACTGACTCCTGTGGCTGGATAGGAGAGAACGGCTGGAGTGGATACGGAACAGGTTTGTTGTCTCGTTGTTGTACTTATCAATCATAAGTTTTCTTATACAATACATTGATGCTCAATATGCAATAAGTAGTAACATAAAGTAAATATTAACACTCAGCACATATTTCACCCTATGTTTACATTGAAGTCTTTAACGTTCAATTTTCAATAACACACCAAACCTGATCACGGCGGATGAATACAGTAAACGTCATCACGCGTTTTAAATAGATTTATTGTGAGATTGTAAGATTTAATGAGACTTTCAAACTTGTATAATCAAATTAATAAGTAAGTATAATAAAAATCGGCAATTCAAGCCGCGGAAGCGAACTAAATAACATGTTTTATGGTTGTTCCGTCTATTATTTATATCCATGACAAAGAACGCCCATGTATATAATGCGATGAAGCATCAAATAAACATCAAAATGAATATAGGCATATAATTCTAAATTAAAATCCTACAGGTTAGGCTCTGCATGAGGTACATGTACATATATTTGTAAAATAATTTTAAATCTTAAAATTAAAAATTTGATGGTGAAATCTCAGATACTTAGTCTAACCAAGCTGATATACATTGCATGACTTTTTGTAGTGATAATTCACACTTCTTTTCCCGTCGTTTATCCTTGATACAATTACTACTCTTGGTACGGTCTGTAAATACTATTGTATAAAAATATATATACATGCGCAAATTGTGAAAATAATACTGTCTGCGACATACAAACAAGTGAACTTTTCGTTGGCAGTGTCTGGAGACGATGCAACTCGAGCCTTTGAGAACGAAAAACGTTACTGGAATTACACACTTCGCAAGTGTAACGAGAACTGGAAAAAATGCGGCCATTACAAGCTGGTAATTTTTTTGTATAAAATATACATGAATGACTTTTTATTCACCCAGGTGGAATTCATTTACTTCTATGTCATTGACGACTTGGATTCGATTCTTTTTTCTATCATTCGTCGCGAGTCGTTTTGCAAAATTTTGAACATATCTTCTTCTTACAAGGTTATGAAATCGTCAATGATTTGTGGCTTCTGCATGAAAAAGAGGGCATCAACAGCGAAATTGATGTGTCTTATCTCCATTATTTATTTAACATTCATTCAATTTTTGGTAAAAATTAAATCAATATTAATATGTAATTTGAAATTTTCTTCCCACCTAATCAGCAGACCAACTTTTTACATTGTACATGGTTTAAGATAAACCACTAACAAAATTGTAACATTCCAGTGTTATGACGCCACTCTTATTATTGGTGATATAAAGCTAAATATATTTAAGTCTTTAAAAATCTACATACTATGACGTGCACTGATCCAGAAAGGAGAGTGTCCGAGAGATATCTCAGTTTGCTTGAGGAGGTTCCAAGGCATTTATGGGTGTAAATTTACTATGAAAATTTATTGATTTGAATCACTAAAGGGGGAGGGTTCTTGAACTTCCCGACTCTCCTTCCCCTGAAGATTCACGCATGTATACAACTAGGTATCAATCAGGAAAAAATTAACTACATGGTTAGTATGAGGAAGGACACATCTGCCAACACATTAAAGTCCCTGGTCGCTTTGCGAGTGGTCTGGTTTGGGATTGGAACCCTATTTGTCATTAAGTGAATATGCATTTAATCTTTTCAAATCTTTTCTACTGCCCAGTGGTAGTGTTATTAACTATGACTAACCACCAATCCAATCCCAATAAAGAAAAAATATTAGTAATATTTTACTTTTACAGGAATTATTTAGTTTCATTATTCCCATCTTCTAAGTAGTTGTTGAATATTTTATTGCACTTGTTCTTTCAATAAAAAAATAGTTTCTGTTTGAAAGTGTATATATGCTATTTAATGATATTAAAAATTGTAAAAATCACAAAATATGAAGATAAACATGTATAGGTACCAGTGTAATAAAGGATAAGCCAGTTGTACACATGTTTTCCCTTTTCTCAATAAAATCAAGGTGATCGCACCAAAGATGGCCCAGCTGGGGTGTGGTCGAGCGAGGTGTGGTGATGGCAAGCTTATAAGAATATGGTGCTGGTACGGCCGTCTGTGCAGTCAGTATTCTTTTATCTAATTTTCCATTTTTGGTAATTTTAATGTATTTGGTTGTGTGTGTTTGGTGTTTTGGGTTTTTCGTTAGGATATTTTCTACCAAAATTGATAAAGATTACAACTAAAGCCGCCTATTTCTTTTTATATTTTATGGTCAATCTGGGCAGAATGATAAAATTATTTTAATTTTTTAAAGATCTTATAGTATGACAATATTAATTTAGTTATTTTATGTATTTTAATTTTGATAACTTTATCTAAATTCAACAAAATCTTGGTTTTCAGAAAAGAGGGGACCAGGGGATCGTTAGCTGTAATTAAATGCACACCACTTTATAACTCTACTATTATACTTGTCAGTGTAACTTCATTAGGTGTTATAAACTAAGTACCATGTTATAATTTCAGATGATTCGAAAAAGCGGGAAGTTCAAAGGTTGTTCGGACTCGGTTCCGTAGATCAGCTGTACGAATTTGTTAGAGCCCTTAACCGCCAGAACCGTGCTCCTGTAGCACCACCTACAGGTAATCCACAACCTGATCACATACTCCAGGGTGATGAGCTGGTGCCTCCAGAAGATTCCGATGAAAGCTCCGAAGAAAAAGAAGAAGAAATTTAGTAAAACAAAAATTTGAGTATATTCCAGAAGATGACCGTATATTTAGTTTAAAAGATTGAAAACTAAATTGAAATAAACAGATTGACTATCAATATGTTATATTATTATTTTGTTGCACTTGTCTTTACAACATGTATATAAATACTGTACACATATCTTTAAATAATATTCATTTGACAGACAATTTTACTGACTCGGAGAAAATAATCTGAAAACAATCACCTAACAGGTGTTAGTTCCTTATAATATAACGCAAGAAATGATTGTAATGTGTCCAGTGATACTACTTCTAGTAAACCTAAAGTTTGTGTATTATCAAAGATAGTACCGATATCCATTATCAAGATAGAACAATTTCAACAGGAGCTTGGACTTGGGTCGTTGTGTCAGACAGCAAAGTGACAGGCCATGCTGGCAACTCGGCCATGTCTCTTTGAAATCAACACAATTGTTTTGGCCTTTGAGCTAGGACTACGCAATCTATGCATATTTCACTTGAAACCAGCGTCATTTTAACTTGTTTTGATTCAAGAAAAAGACGTAGTAATATCCGAACGAAAGTCCTATGTCTTGTTAAAATGGTTTAAGACTAAGTCCTATTATTTATGGAAACACCTACATGTGTACCGCCATTGGATATCGTTTTGACGTTTAATTACATACATGATCTAAGGTCGCTGGTTTCTTTTAAAAAATTGCGAAATTAAAGAGAAAATATCATCTAATGACAATTACGCCGTTAGATCCATGAAACATTTTAGAATTTGAAGTAATTATTTACAGACCAAAATATAAATTTTATATTCTCTATTTTCTTTTTCACTATCTCACGAAATCGAATCTTTTCCCTTGTTTTCTAGTAATGATCTTATAGTTTGAATTTTCGATTCTTTAGGAAAAAAACCAAATTTCAAAGTAAATTTAGTATCTACAAGATCGTAATTATTTAAAAAGACATCAAATTCTATATCCCAGATTGGAATATGCGCCTAGTGTTTCGTGATGGCACGACTCCCGTTTAAATAATTATGTGTTGCGTGTAAAGCAATCGGTTTTAGGAACGCAGTTCGCTATTCTCAGTTTAAATGTGATTGCATTCTAGAACGCAGTTTGCTAATTAAAATTAATCATTTATATTTTACAACTGAAATTTTTAGGGCCATCTTATAGAGGTAAACCACTATCTCTAGGAAAAATGACGGTGAAATCATCAAATGAATAGCTTTTGAGATTCGGGATCCTACCGAAAATACTGTAGATTCCTTATTTTACGCGAGTACTTAATTCCGCGATTCAACGATTCTCCATCAAATCGCGAGAACATGAAATCGCGAATGCCGAAATTTTATCATAGTTTCATGTAGTTTACATGTGTCGGAATATTAAAAGCGAGATTTTAAAATTCGCAGGACGAGCTTCTCGCGATTTTACGCTGATATTAATTCCTCGCGTTTAATTAGGAATTTACAGTACACTATTCATTATAGGGCTATTTTAAACACCTTGCTCGGAACATCGAAAGCTCCTACCCTGGTTGCTGACATTTTCAGGACCACCTACATGTACATGTACTATTGGTAAATTCCTACCACTTATAATGAGTAGTGTATTTTCGGTAGGGCCCCGAATCTCAAAAACTAGAGATGACAACGTAACCATCATTTTGTATGGTAGTTCGGTTGGTCAATTTTTTCTACATGGCAATGCGAAAAGTTAACACAGCGGACAACTACGAATATGACGACTACAGACGCTGGACATATTTTGATTAAAACATTTCAGTTGAGTCTTTTGGTCAGGTAAGCTAAACATTAAATATAGACAATCGGAACTTCTTGGGTCTTTTTGGCAGATCCAGAGCTCGGAAAAACGCCTCGAATGTATTGCACAGGCGTCCGTGACACCCCACCTTTTTTAATGTAAATACAACACGATCTATTGAGCTAGACGTCATTGAATTCGATGATATACACTAAAATATACCAGAGAAGAGAACACACTATACAAGGCTGTCTAAATTGATGAAAAGCGACCCCATTTTTTAAAAATAAAATTCTAACATCCGGTAATGTTAATGCTTTGGAGGTGTTTTTTCAAAATCTGCCTGAAAGGCCCGAGAAGTTGCGATTGCAAATATAGAATGACTTGCAAAAATAAATTTTCAAGAGAAAACAACGAACTCTTCGCAACAAAACAAAATAAAGAAACAGAACGAAAATTACAAAATATAAATAAATGATATGTCCAAATATTACAAACGAAAATTGTCTGTAGGCCTAAAAAAAATAATATTAACTTCTATCAAAATATTAAAGGACTAGGGCATCATTTAAAATAATTTGACTTCAATTACATATTATGTACCTGAAAATAAGGTTGAATGTACATATGCTGGAATTTTCTTGTTGTTATCAAATGAATACTTCGTGAATGAACATATCAGTACATTCTACTGTAAGATATTTCATCCTCTACAATCATTCAATTGGTCGCAGCATATAAAACGAATCAAGAAAGATAAATAGTTTGTAATTTTTTTGTGGATTCAATGTTTAACAATGCATGATAAAGTAAAATGGGCATGTGACTATGTGAGATTAAAAACAAGATTTCAAATGAACTAAAAAAAAATTGAAGAGGAAGTGAACAAAAAAAAGGCTTGAATAACCCATTAACTGATGATGATGATGATGCCGTTTTCCATAACAATTTATTTATAAGTTTGTTGAAATGCATGCCACTTTTCCGCAATCTTCATTGACAGAGATGTTCTATCGATCGACATCGCTGGTATAACTACTGGTCTCTCTCCATGAATTTTATTACTAAATACTAGTATGATTGGCTTACGCGTTCTCGAAAGGCTTAATATTTCTTTGTGTTTTTACCTTAAGAACGAAACGTTTTTAAATGTCTATTACATCCTTTTGTGTTAATTAA
The DNA here is from genome assembly GCF_025612915.1 of Magallana angulata. Lineage (NCBI taxonomy): Eukaryota > Metazoa > Mollusca > Bivalvia > Ostreida > Ostreidae > Magallana > Magallana angulata. The sequence continues at coordinate 44,257,323 of NC_069116.1, forward strand.
TTACCACTGACTGTGCTACATGTAATTTTAGATATTTCATTTGGTTTGCGGACTACATGTAGTTAAATTAATTTCAATTTTTTCACAAAGAAAGAAAAAAAATGTTTGCTGTTTTTAATAACACTGAATGTGGATTTTTACTGAATGGGCGTGGATCGCTGTCAGATGAAGCAACAGTTGGAGTCCATGGATCACTCAGGATGACCGAGGCCTTTTGGCTGATTCTAGGGTTCGGAGTATTTGCCTCAATGTTAGCTGTAGGATTCAGTGCCATTCGAAAGTACATCTACAAAGATAAAGTAAGTAGTTTGCATTATTAGTTTAAATGTTAAATTTTCCCTTCTAGAACGGCAAGAAAGCCCTCAAACAAATATAACGTGTGTTCTGTTGTGTTATAGATAATTAACATCTTATATATATGGCACGATAGGGAATTTTAATTTATGTCTCTTGGCGTCGAATCCGGAGTAAGAATTAGGAGGGTTTTTTTTTAAATTAAATCTCATATGTGACAAATATCTATCAAATATTTTGTTTTATAAACTTGAAGTTTCATTTATTTTTTCTGTCCTTTAAAACACAGAATTTTTTATTTTTTAGCAGGGTTTTAAGAAACTGGCCTTTTTTCTTTTTATCATATTTGCTTTTATAAGCGTTTTACATGTGCGTTTTGTGTAAAATGATATGTATAGTATTTGTCAAAAAGAAATCCAAGTCAATTATCACTCTATCACGCAATCTTGTCTACTTTACCGGGAAAAATACTGATTTTGTTCTGTACTTGTTGACCATAATCCGGAATTATATAAACAAGTTTCTCTCATTACATGTTCAACATTGTGTACGTTTTTTTCCATTTTATATTGAGATTCGTTAAATCTCTTGAATAAATTTTTGCAAAAGGAAATCCGAGAAGGCTTAAGTCTGATATCATGGTGGCCACTCTGCCATGTGAATTTAATATTTAAAAAAAAAAGAGACACCACACACCGTACAACGAATGCTAAACGCTTTGGCCCTCGCTGTTTTTCAAAGTTCAACGACAGTTGTATAGAGTTTTTTTCTTTTTAGAGTATAGAATAATCTTTCATCTAGTTTACCTTTTTATAAAATGATAAGGTAAGTATCTGATGATATTACAGAAAAAGATTGTGCATTGAGTAGTACACTTGATAGAAACGAGAAATGTTAAAATCTTTGAAGAGGAACCCGGGGTTCATATGTAATACGCTATTAATTCTAGTAAACACAAAAAGTCCATTGTCACCATTGTCTCGGTAGTGAATGATTCATCTCAGGTGCAAAGTTTAGCCAATCAATGGAAATGGCTGCTGCGGTTGCTGATAATAACACTTAGCTGTTTGGAAAGATTTAACCTGTACATATTGGATGTAAAGTCTGCTGTGGCGGACACCATAATTTTTACAGCTTCGTTGAAATCTTAATTTGAATTAAAGTGGATTCGTTTCTAGAAAAGTAAAAGCGTTTCAAGAATATTTTTCATTCAGTGTATTTGCTTTATTTTCATCTGTTAACATAACTCAGAAAAATATTTAGTCATAAATATATGGAAATATACCAGTTAATTATTTCGTCTTTATTATCCTGTATAATGCAGTTTAACGCCCTTTCCCTGATTGTTAATTTGATCGTATTTGTATTTTCGTGATTGCACCTGTGTCATTTTTTTCTTGCTGAGTAATAAAAAAATAGCACTTATAAGATATTCAATCACTTTATGCAATGACCATGATTTTATTTTATCTGAAAACATCAACTCAAGCGCCTTAAGCCACTCAAAATTATCTGACAAACAAGTAATGATATCTCAATATTTAGTAAGATTTTACATATTTCACTATGTTGTATACGGCATGGAAATGTACCTCTTTAAGGGTCATTACATGTACCAAAAGCGATGTCTTTAAGAAATAATGGTTAACATTTTTAAAAGAAAATAAATATACCGCTATTGATTCATTGTTTCGTTTAGAATCATCGTCATACTCAAATTGAATTACTGTGTTCAGGGCCCATACAATATCCGCTAAAGGAACTCATAAGATTATTAAATATTTTTATGCCCCCTTCGAAGAAGGGAGGGCATATTGCTTTGCTGCTGTCTGTCTGTCGGTCCACCAACAGTTCCCATTCGTTTTCTTCGCAGAGGATGAACATTTAGTATACAGGTTTATCATGATAATATCTAGGTCAAGTTCGATGTTGGGTACGATCGAGCAATTTTCGACAGAGTTATGGCCCATGGACGTAGAAAAATTCTAGTTATCTACAGTTTCCGCTCATTTTCTTCGCAGAGGATGGACATATTGAAATGAAAATTGGTATACATATTTATCATGATAATATCTAGGTCAAGTTCGATATTGGGTACGATTGAGCAATTTTCGAGAGAGTTATGGACCATGGACGTAGAAAAATTCTAGTTTCCTACAGTTTCCGCTCATTTTCTTCGCAAAGGATGAACATATTGAAATGAAATTTGGTATACAGGTTTATCATGATAATATCTAGGTCAAGTTAGATATTGGGTACGATCGAGCAATTATCGACAGAGTTATGGCTCTTCGACATAGAAAAATTCCAGTTAATTGCAGTTTCCGCTCATTTTCTTCACAGAGGATGAATATATTAAAATGAAATTTTGTATACAGGTTTAATATAATAATATCTAGGTCAAGTTTGATATTGGGTACGATCGAGCAATTATCGACAAAGTTATGGCTCTTCGACATAGAAAAATTCCAGTTATTTGCAGTTTCCGCTCATCATTCTTCGCAGAGAATGAACGTATTGAAAAGAAATTTGGTATACAGGTTTATCATGATAATATCTAGGTCAAGTTCGATATTGGGTACGATCAAGCAAACTTTGTCTGAGTTATGGCCCTTGGACGTAGAAAAATTCCAGTTAATTGCAGTTTCCGCTCATTTTCTTTGAAGAGGGTGCACATATTGATATGAAAATTTGTATACAGGTTTATCTAAATAATGTCTAGGTCAAGTTTGATTTTGGGTAACTATGATAGAGCAATTTACAGCAGAGTAATACTCCTTGGACTTAGAAAAATTCCAGTTATTGCAGTTTACGTTTATTTTCTTTGTGGATATTTGCAAGGAAGGGGGGCATGAGTGTTTCACAAACATCTCTTGATTTTAAAGAGTACTTTGATGAATCTGTGGGGTTAGTTCGTTCTTTTTCCCGCGCACTGATTCTTAGAAGTCGCTTTCCTCGCCGGCGCTGCGCAACTTACTTTTAAATAAAAGGTGGCTCATGTATCTTGTAAAACTTTGAACATATGGTGTTGTAAAAAAATGATGTATTTTTTTAACATCTCTCGAAGGGGCCCAACAAGTTGAAATTGTAGAACCTAGTGCATGATAACATTTTAACTCAAAAACAGAAATCTAGTTAAATATGCAAGAGTTTACGCATTCTAAATCCTTGAAAATATTATTGTTAATAACAGTGGATTGACGTTGACCTTTTATTTGTTGGAAATATAATTAAGATTTAAAAATCCTTAGATGGTCGTCAAAGTTAATTATTAGTACGTGAATTAATAATTCAAATATTTTCTCTTTGTTAAGATACATGACTATTTTAATCCTCTTCTCGATAATAACAAAAATGTGAATAATCATTGATTCAATTGTTTCTCCATCGAAAACCGCTGTTCCTTGTAGCTAAAAGAGAAATTGAGTGAGAATTGATTATACAAATTGTGTATTGAGGAAGAAGTTCTTTGAAAAAAGGATATATGATCGTAATCCCCAACTTCAATAACAAAAATTAACTTTTAACGATCAGGGCAAAACCTTTATTTATCTCGTTCATGCCATGAAGTTTATAAGTTAATAAACACAGCGACAAATGAACGCGCTGGATTCAGCAAAAGCAATCAAGATAATAACCTGTCGGAAATGTTTAAAGGATAACAGTTAAAATGGGTAACGTGCTGAGAATTCTATCAACGATATGTTTTAATCTTATTCACTCTGTTCCATAAATCCCTCTGGCTTTGGCATGTCAGTGAGGATGCAAATGCTTAAATGTGCTCAGAATACCACGAATCCCTGGACTGTCGTAACTTGAAACAAGAGCCGCCCACATGCCTGAACGGACACCTGAGTACCATAGGCCATTTATGTGTCATGGAATCTCACAAATGCAATATTTTAATCTTCATTCTGGATTTAAAAGCATTTTTTAAAAATGGTAATGAACGCCCCCTCTCCTACCTGAAGTCTTGCAAAAAAGACTATGAATTCTATAATTTTGATATTGATATTAAAACGAAATCTAACGAAAGATAATAATTTACTAAAAAATTGTTTACTGTTAAAACAGCATTTACATGATTTTATTAATAAACTAAAAATGGCAAATATAATACATTTTTTTCTAGCGTCTCCCGATCCCAAGGGAACGGACCGAACATTTCCCAGAGCATTTAAATGAAAAACACTGCCATATTCTCTCACTTAATTTGAATTTATTTAAAGCTTACATGAATTCATAAATACGGCATTATTTCCCTTTTATCTCCGACTACCGCCATATAAGTTGTCGATTTCTATTGTTCTGCTCATCGCTACATACACCCTATATAAGCTGAGAGCACTATTCATGCTTCACCGCATTCAGGTATTTCATGCACCCGAACACGTTGCCTTGGACGAAAAGACGTGTAGGAACGCGTTTTGAAGAAAAATAAAATGACAACCACTGCACTGGCAAGATATATCCAATACACGATGAAACAAGACAGACTGAAATCCAGGCGCAGATACAAAATTTACTTATAAAATGTAGTTCATGCATTTAGTAGTCCGTGCAACCTGAATGCCTCGATCGGAAAGCAACCGACCGTATCTTTCTCAACCGATATATACCCCAGTGGCAGTAGAGGAGCGATCGAAACTAATATGGCGACCAAATGCTTTTATGAATTCATGTCAGCTTTAAGCATTGAATGCTTTTTTGGATGTCGTCGGTCCTCTAACAAGCGGTGCAGACAAATTGAATAACTCTAGATAAATTGAAAACCGCGCGATAGCGCACTATGATAATTTGCCTGCACCGTTTGGTGTGTTATTGGATTGACGACATCATAATATTAGCATTCAGTGCCTATATTTATAATCATACTGATGTCTATTCAGGGGCGTAGCTAAGGTTTGTTTATTGTGGAAGCAAATATGGTAGGGGGTTGGGGACCGCTTTGAGGCCCCAATAAGTCCAGGGCGAAGCCCTGGTGGGGGCGCAGGGGGCGAGCCCCCTGAAGCTGTCGAGTTTTCAGCATTTCAGACACTTAATTTCGAGTATCCAGAAAAAAAGAGTTTCATTTAAATACCCTCAGTTTTTAATGTGTAAGATGCTTACTACATTATCATCATCAAATTAAAGATGAAAAAGAAGTGCCCGATTGATTATTAATTCAATTTTCATCTTCTAAATCATGTGCTTTCTCTCCTACTGGTCTATAACGTTTTGTCTACTAAAATAATGTTTAAACCTTTAACATTTCGTTATTTCTTGATATTCTATTCGTAATAATTGTCAACCTGTCAACCAGGTTATGGAAATATGTGCAAATAAAAATAGACAAGAGATGTTTGTTATACACTTATGCCCCCCCCCCCCCGGAAAGGACTGCGAAGAAAATGAACGGGAAAAAAGTCCAAGGCACATAACTCTGTCAAACATGCTTGAACGGACCATAAATTAAACTTTATATTATTATGATGAACCTGTATACCTGTATACCAAATTTCATTTTAATATGTGCATGTGAAGAAAATGAACGGAAACTGCAAATAATTGGATTTTTTCTACGTCCAAGGGGCACGACTATGTCAAAAAATGCTTGAACGAACCAAAATTTTAAGTTTATATAACTATTATGATGAACCTGTATACCAAGTTTCATTTCAATATGTGCATCCTTTACGAAGAAAATGAACGGAAACTGCAAATAATTGGAATTTTTCTATGTTCAAGGGGCACAACTCTGTCAAATATTGCTGGATTGCACCCAAAATCAAACTTGACCTAGATTTTATAATGATAAGCCTGTAAACCAAATTTCATTTCAATATGTGTATCCTTTGCAAAAAAAATGAATGGAAGCTGTTGGTGGACCGACCAACAGACAGACAGCAGCAAAGCTATATGCCCCCCCCCCTTTCTTCGAAAGGGGGGGGGGGGCATAAAAATATCAGAAGTGCAAATTTCTATTTTTTATTTATTGAAAAAGAAAGGCAAGTCGTCTTTGCTTTTTCTCGGCAAATTTTGATATAACAATTGATACATTGACTACCGTATCCATGTATATGTGTAAACTTGCTAAAAACGACATTCTTTGTCCCGTCATCGTTGGCCTGAGGTATGTCTTCATGCGACGCATGACGCTGAAACAGCGCTCTGCGGTAACTGAAGTTACGGGCATACATGCAAGCATTTCCAAACATTTGAAGACGTTTGGATAAAACAAAGATTCCTTAATATAAAGCAAAGTCTCGCCAAGAGTTTCTGGTTTTCGCCTCTCGTTGAAACTCATTGCTGTCATTAGCAGGTAAGTCCTCTCCAAATGTGTCATAAAGTTCTGTCATTTTTGCCCTAGTGATGTTTCCTATTTGAGAAGAAAGTATGTATTGTGCAGAGAATCGGTTTTCGTTTTGAACTAAACAATCGCTCAATTCGTTGACAAGATGATCTACAAATGGTATAATATAGATTTCGCTTCCATTATTCTGATGGACTATCTCCAGGGACGTTTCCTGGATGGCATCGTCGTCTAGCAATCTTTGTACCGGTAACAAATGAACATCATTTTGGACTTCTATAGCTACAGCTTCTTCAAATATACTATCCCACACATCTTCATCAACACGCTCTGCATAGAAATCACGGTTTTGCTCTCCTTTGCGGCCTCAAACAAATCTTACGTTTTTCTCCTGTAGAACTGCTGGGATGGGATTAATGGGGAGCAAGAACGTGTTCAGATGTAACAAGAGCTATGAGAAAGTCAAACTGTTTTATTGAACATACATAAATTCTTGCTTTAGCGTCTCCGTCCTCAGACAATTCCTCTAGAGCATCGATAATAACATGATAACAATTTTTAAATGTAGTTACCGCATCGACCCTAGCTAGAGAACCACCTAGTCTTGCATAAAGTTTCGTTTTGCGTTCCATTTGCTCCTTAGTTGGATTATCATTCGATAATGATTCGTTAAACTGCTTTAAAGTAAATCCACCCTCCTGTGACGTCATAAACCATGAATTCATTAAAATTCTTGCAAGTAGATTTGTAATTTCTATGTTATCATAGGTGCACATCAAAAACTCAAATCATTGTTTACTTGGAGATATTTAATAAGCGTTTTTCATTCTTATATTCGACATTATTCAATAATGACAAAGGGAAATAACTCTTTTCTACTTTTCTCTAAGTGATATATCTAAATGCTATAATTTTTCTAATGTAAACGATTATTTCCTTTTTTTAAATTAATTTTAATTTTCTGGCATAGTAAGCAATAAAATTTAAATAGACAAACAAGTATCCATCCACTTATATAAAATTTTTAAACAAAAAAAGTGTGATTTTCAGATGATAATTTCAGCCTTTGGTTTTTATTACCTTACATCTTAAATAGTATGGATACATATATATTTCATTTATTTTTTGATGCAATTCAAGTCCAATAAGTTAAAGTTAAGTTTTTAACTTTGAATCCATGATTTTATAGGTACGGAGTTACCTGAAACGTTTAGCCGAGTAATCGAATGCAAAAGAGATTGTCTGCACTGTATCCATCAGATTCCGAATAAGTGGTTCTTTGCAAGCATGAACTGACAATTCAGTGAATGCACGACAATGAGTATAGGTAGCTTGAGGTACTCTCTCTCTAAGTTTTGCCTGGACACCTCTATGCTTGGCAGCCATACTAGCTGCCCCATCATATCTCTGTTCACGCATACGATCAATGACTATGACGTATTCCTCTAATGATGATATAAACTTATTAGCAAGATGCTCCCCCGTAGTACTTTCAGCTCCTGAAATCCAAGAAACTCTTCACAAATATTTCATGAACCTTTATAAAAAATCACACACAGTGCAGACTGTTCCTTTGTGGAACAGTCTGTTGCTTCGTCTACAATAAACCGTAAAAACTGGCAGCATTATAGCGATCAACTATCCCTTTTCTGATTTGGTCTGCGCAGAAATTTAAAAGTTAATTTTGTATAAATTCACCTTAATGTCTGCTGACTCTAAATGTGCAGTCCCATGTTGGGTCTTTCTGTGCATACAAAATGAAGTACGGCAGGAAAGTTGCCTTTCCCCTCTTCATGTTCCGGATTTCTACATGTATGTTGTGCTAGCACAAAAATGAGAAGCCTTAATGATTTCACCTGGAATGTGAATTCCTTTCAATAACTTCATGCGCGGATCTAGAAGGGGGGGGGGGTGGGGGGTCGGGGGGACCCGGTAGAAGGTTTTATGTTCTTTTTTAATATACAGTCGGTTTCTATTTAGTATCAGCAGAAGTAAAGAGGAAGACTCTTAAACATTAATGCATTAACACTACATGTATATGACCATATCGACGTTGTAGAAATGAAAGGTCGTAAATGTTAGATACGACCTTTTAACCTTTTTTTTTAAATTATAAAAATAAACAATTATTTTTACGTGACCTGAAAAAATCTTAAATGTATTCCAAATGTTTCTATGGTAACAAAAGAGAATTATTTGGTCGTATCTAAAGCGCCAAGATATGAAAGTTTGTAAGTGTCACATACAACTTTAATAAACATTCAAATAGTTTTAAAAAACATCGTATGTAACACCTACGACATTTTATAACTGATACCTGATGCAAACAAAAAGTCAACAGAGATGCTGCAGCTTAGGAGAAAATGATGAATGTGATAAATGGTGAGTGAAACTTATAAAGAAAAGTATATATTTATATCGAGCGTTTACCTCACGCTTAAAGTTTTTACAATCTTTTGTAAAGTTCCTTATGTAAATATTCATTTAATACTCATGAATGTTAAGTCTGTAAAGTAAGGTGATCAAGTTGTTTAAGTAATACATAATAAATATGTCAGTGAAAGTTGAGAGAATGCATTTAAAATGAACAATAATGTACGTAGATAAAACAGTTAACGATGAAAACGATATAACTATCTTTAATTTAATATAAAAACAATCCCCACATTGTATAGAAATTACTTACGACTTTTCATATTTTAAATACGTGCATTTCAGATAAGGCTTGTGAATTTTATTCCTCAAAGAAAGACAGTTTAACCACTGTCGAGAAAGAGTTACTATTACTGAAAGAAAACTATCAACGGTCATACACAGCTATTCATGAAAGAGACGTACAACCGTATATATACAATCTTTGGATCTGCCACCTGTTAAATGACATCAACCGGATAGATCTTTTGAAACACAGGGAAAAGGGTTTGAACAAAGAAATAAGGGAACATCTTATCAAAAATTACGGTGCAAAATGGCACCACTGAAAGAAGTTGAATCTGATGATGAGGACATTTCACTCAAACAATTGAAAGAAAAATTAAGATCAAATAAAAAGAATGATGATGACATTCCTCTGAATATCCTTGCAAAATCAATCAAAGAATCACATGACAATGAGAGGCAAGATAATACTAAATGCAGTAATACAAATGGCATAAAACACACAGTAGAAAACGAATCAAATCTGACGGAAGATGGTCAACAACAATCAAAAAACAACTTTTTTGTTGATCATTCAGATTATTTCAATACAGTTGGAGAAAGCTGTGAGGATGAAGAGGATCAAAACCCACCAGCAATTACAGTAACTGATAATAATGAAAAAATAATTGGATGGAGTGTGATGGTTGCTTTGATCTTGGCGAAACTTTTGCTCTTAACAGTGAAAAATGATTCATTAGAGCTTGAGAATTTGAATATTTTACTGCCACAATTTGAAGAAACAGCCGTATTAGATACAAAAGCTGTACATGTTATAATCGAAACCTAAACAAATGAAACAGAAAACTCAGAATTTGAAACTGAGCATTTGGAAATTGATCAAGCACTTGATAAGTTGTCAGAAGGCAGCTTGGATGACACAGAATCTATTAACGACAATGACTCTGACAATGCATCTCAATCACGGAGTGAGGAAACAACAGTTACTAGATCTCGGCGTCCACTCGAAAACCCGGAATTGTGGAAACAGAATATAAGATAGAGAAAGAAAAACGCAGGGAATGAATAAACTTCCTGCAAGGGTGAGAAAGTTAGAAGACGAAATCTTAAAGGGGCATGGTCACGATTTTAGTCAAAGTCTATTTTTCTGTTTTTATTATTTAATACAATGCTTTAGGAATGCATTTCCAATGACCAAATGAAATTGGAGAGTCAGTAGTGAAGTTATAGGCAGGATACAGGGCTCGCAAATCTCTGTCATGTAAACAAGGTTCGTGCCCTGTTTTTGTTTACATTAGTTCATTATACCGGTAAAATTCTTTTTCTAACTGATTATTCCATCTTCTTATACATAATAGCATAAATAAACAGATGTGAACGTTTACCACATTCATTTTCGGTCTTAAACTGGAGTTTTTACTTCAACGTTCAAAATGTAAACAAAAGGTTTGTTTACATAGCAAAGCATAGCTCTGTAACTCGCTTATAACTCAACAAAAGACACTTAAATTTTGGTTTCCTATTAAAAATGCCTTACTGAAGCATTATAAACATTAAAATCGGAAAAATAATTTTTGACTAAAATCGTGACCATGTCCCTTTAACAGAAAAGATTGCAGATGCCGATTCCGATGCTCTAAAAAGTTAAAGAAGATGATCAGCTGAAAATATTTAGACAGTATTGGGGCTTAGGATATGGCGGACAAAGACATTTCATCAGGCAATATGTAAAAAAAAGGAAAAAAAAGGCTAAACGCACAACAGTGAGAGAATCAAGAAGGAAATACACTCATCAATATTTTCTTGAAAATAATGATGGGAGAGAAAGGGTGTGCAAGGCATTCTTCTTAGACACGCTCAATATAGGGGGAAAACGGTGTCATACACGTCAAACAGAAGTGACACAGTGCGATGCGTGGACAAAAGAGGCATAAAATCTGGAAGTCAAAGAATCCCTGAGGAAAACAGAAATGTTATTAGAAAGCATATTGAATCCTTCCCCACAGTTCAATCTCACTATTGTAGGAAAACTACAAGCAAAAATATCTAGAAAAGCACCTGTCAATCAGAAAGATGTATGAGCTATACAAGGAAAAATGTCTGTTGGAAGAAAAAGAGCAGTAAAATATTGGCTATATGACCACATCTTTTGCACTGAATACAACATAGGATTTCATCATCCAAAAAAAGATGTTTGCACATTTTGCGACGCCTTTGAAAAACGAACATCTTAAGCATTTGGAGAGGAAACAAAACGCTAGAAATCAAAAGAAGGAAGATAAAGAGAGAGCACTCAAAGATACAAATATCGTAGCGGTAAATTTTGACCTACAGAAAGTACTAATTACCCCTAAAATGTTTGTGAGTGATGCATACTATAGCAGAAAGCTATCTACCTACAACTTCACAACACATGATCTAGCATCGAGGAACGTACAATGTTATCTGTGGAATGAAACTGAGGCTAAACGGGGAAGTTGTGAAATTTCAACTTGTCTTAACATGCACAACAGAGAAATGGGAGACAAAGATGAAATCATATAATACTCCGACAGTTGCACAGGGCAGCAAAGAAATTTGCAATTCTGCATCATGTGCTTGCTATGCGTGACCAACTTTCCGATTAAAGTTATAACGTATATTAACTATTTTGAGAGAGGGCATTCTCAAATGGAAGGGGACTCAGTGCATGAAACGATTGAAAATTCTACCAAAAGGTTGGAGGTGTATTGTCCAGTTGACTGGATATAAGGAATTAAAAATGCTTCGCAGATTTCTCCCAAATATGCCGTACATGAAATTAAGCACTCAATGATTTTAGATTTCAAAGAGTGTGTATCTTCTGTGGTATCAAATAGAAAAAAGACACAAATGGGGATCTTGTCCATTGGAACAGAATTCATTCATTTCAATACAAAAAAGGATGTCCTAATATCATCTTCAAGTATGATTTTAAGGATGACTACAGAAGCCTAAACATTCACAAAGGTAGGTGGAAAATGAAGTCTCTGGAAGGTTATCGTTTAAAACCACTCTACAGCGAACGGCTTCCCATTTCTGATGCAAAACGCGCTGATTTGATTGGCTTGTGTAATAAGGGACTCATTCCATCAAAGTATCACAGGTTTTACCACAGTCTACCATACGACAGCAAAGAAATGGACAATCTTCCAGAACCTAACACTTCAGATGAATCAGAAGTGGATGATTGGCAGTGTTTGCGAAAAATTCAGAATGCTATTGTTTGGTTGGTAGAGAATTGTTTGATTTATGAACAGTTTAAATTGAATAATTTCAAATTGAGTGTTGCTGTTTCTGATATTATATTATTCACGGTTGATGTGTTTCATAGTTTAATTTTTTGTTAATAAAAATTTTATAATTTCTCTAAATTCTAGTGAAAAAAAGTATTTGAAAGCTTCTTCTAAAAACATTGATAATATACTAAATAATGTAATCATCTACAGAGGCATTGTAGAGCTCTGTATGTCGTTAAAATGCAGTAAATATAAACCGTAATGTGTTGTAAATAGATGAAATAAAAAAAATGAATACAGAAAGAAAAACTGAAAGGTTGTATGTGGTACATAAGACCATAATTTTCTAATAATCAACCAACCATAAAGTCGTAAGGGTCAGTTAAAACTATTTATATCTTTGTGATCAAGTATTAAAAAGTCGTATTTTTCATTTATTTCAATTCTTGCATATAATTTCCAAAAAGGTATGCTGTATTTTAAATTCAATAGCTTATAGATTTTACTATTACATGTTTATCTTAAAATGGTATTTAAAACAATATGAAAGAAATAGTTTTCCCTTGATACTGAAAACTATGAAAATTCTAGTTGCGACCTTTCATTTCTACAGCGTCGATATTGGCCCTGCCGTAGGGTCAGGACCCCCTACCCTGTGGGACGTGATATTTACACTTCTTAAAAGGGCTTTCTGTTCTTCATTACTTTTCTTTGTGAGGAAGTAACGAAGCTGATTATTTAAAAAAGTCAAATTTGACCATTTTGGCCCTGCTCCTATGTTACAATTGTAAACTGTACAATGTCGAATGATAAAAAAAATCCTATTATTTGAATTTTAAAAAATAGCTTAGTAAAAGAAGATAGGGGAGGGGGGGGATAAGCGCAAATGCATATTCAGGTTAGTCGTAAAATACAATTTTGAATTTATTTTTTACAATTGAATTTATTCAAATATATTTTAATTCAAGTTTGCAAAACCACAATTTCTAACTATATTCATTTTTAAAAAATATATTTAACAAAAGATAAGAATAAGAATATTGCCTTAAATTTCAGTGGTATCGAACCTATAACATAAAACCCTGTAAACCCAAGGTTAGCTTAGGTATCAAGGGACAGTATCGAATAAAGTACCCGTCAATATATTTGTAAAATTGAGAGTTGCTGTACTTGAAGGCTTATGAGTGTTGCTAAAATTCATGAAATGACTTTTAATGATTATCATTAGTTAGAGGGGTGTCTCTTGTTGAAATTGATATGCAATATGTAGGCCCCTTAAGTTAGGTACATGCGAATCAGAAGTAAAATGCGAAACCTGCGGCTTTGACTGTTGTGCTGACTTTACACAGTGAAATTGCAAGTTACAGACGGGAGGTAAAATAACACAAATAGTAGGTGGATGGGACATTGTAAACTATACACCGGTAAGTTTCTGACATGTAATAGTGCAAGATGCAGGCGGTACGGAAGGTCAACCCTCTGCAGGGAAGGTCTAAAAAGCTGAAAAATCATGAAAAATTAGCAAAATATGAAAGGGTCAAAATTTCATAAAAACCAGTATGTAGAGAATTTTACAGGTTTTGATTAGTAATTTTCTCCAGAAATTGGTGATTGGCCTTATAAAGAATGAATTAAAGGTATTTGTGCTGAATGGGAACTGAGGAAATTCTAGTTACAGAGTTCCGAAGACACGCAACCCTTGGCTACAATGAATTGTATCAAAAAAAAAACTGTCCTCTGCCACCTTATGTCAGGTGCTCTAACCACTGAGCTATTTCAAACAGAACAAAGTAGGTTGTTTAAATAATGTGTCACTTTGGCCTCGAATTTACGGACTTGTATTATTTTTTCAAAATGTTCAATTGTTGGGATACAAAATGATATTTTTAATGTATAGTTGGTCACCTCTCCACGTTTTTGTTGACTGAAATCGGTTTGTTTTCTATAAGACCTTATTAAGGCTGTGAGAAAAACATGGAGCCCAGTCCCAATCTACGTTTTATACATAAACGCCTGTTTGAGTCAACATATTCCCGGTATTGATCATATTTATAGGTTAAAACTCAATGATATGTTAAATATATTGTTTTAAATGATATTTAAAAATATATCAGATTATTTTTTCAGTATCTTGTCCGACCGTGCATGGACATTTTACACGCCTTATCCACCTATCTTAATTTTAAATCCGTTGTTGTGACTTTGCAACAAAAACAGTATCAATGGATGTTGAAAACTGTACTGTGTAAATTAAAGAATGCCAAAAAAAAACCCCAAAAACAAAAGAAAACTACAAAAAAATTTATTTAAAAAAAATTGATGGATGTATTTAATACAGATAGCCAAACATGATGCTTTAAAACTAAAAGTAACTAAGTTTTGTCTCAAAATCAAATTGCATTCCCTAGTAAGGCTACTTTATTGAATACACCACTAGGAAAAGCATCTGGTATTTTCTCTTTTAATATCAATACTGTCTGCCAACGAAATTTCTGAAAGCATGGAAACAAATTACAAACAATTGTAGTTTTTATAGCAAGACATATCTGATTCACCAACGTATTAAGTTCCATTTTACTTACCTTTCTGTTACTTTTATACTTGCCTGATGTGTATGTAACATCCTCTAGGACCTCATTTGCATGCTGAATGTTGCACCTCTCATCCTTCGGTAATTAAGAGTCACTTGATTTCCGGATACACAACACAGCGTCTACTGTATAATTGAGATAATTTATTAATTAATAGTTATAAATATGAATCTTCAATCAAACTGATGCCTGATGTAATTGCAAAATTAAATTTCATTAAATGCTCATTCCTTGGTTCAAAGTGTTCTGTTCGATGTTTTAAAGAAAATTGACACAAAATTGACAAAATGTATGTATCTTCAAAACATAATGGTATAAAAATTTCTTTGATATTTTATATAAAATCATTAATAGTCATTAAATCCTCATTTTCAGTAAATACTATAATAGATATACATGTACTGGTAGTACATGCAAGTACTTTTTTATGATCATTTTCCTAAGTATGGCAAACGCGCTAGTAAGGTTGGATTTTTCTAGACAATGGAAGAGGAGGCTTTTTCCTTCTACATGCTGGCTGCAAGTATTCCATTCGGAACAAGTACAACGACAGAACCTACTGGAGATGTGTCGACAGGCAGTGTCCAGCCACACTGACAACATGCAACAACATCGTGGTGGCCTTTGGAAGACCGCATAACCATGAAGAGGACTACATTGGACTGGCGGCAGAGTCCTTCATCAGTGGCGTGAAAAAGAGGTGCAGAGAGGAAGCAACACCCATCCCTACCATCTACGATGAAGAAATAGGAGGACTGCTTAATTCTGAGTGTGACGACTCGGTGGAGGACATGATAAGGAACATTCCTACTTTCCAGGCCTGCAAGTCCTCACTCTACAGGAACCGGTCCACCACAACCCCAAAGTTACCCACATCCCAGGAAGACATCAACCTCGAGGGACCGTGGACCTGTACTTCGGCTGGTGATCGTTTTCTTTTGTGTGACGATACAGATGAGAATAGGCATCGCATCATCATTTTTGTTTCAGATGCCAACTTGAACCACCTTTGTGCCGCAGACACAGTGTTTAGTGATGGGACATTTTATTCCTGCACCAAACATTTCACCCAGCTGTACACGTTGCATACCAGTGTGAATGGAACTGTGTTTCCCCTTGTGTTTGGACTTCTACCTAACAAGAGTGAGGCCACTTACAACCGGTTCTTCCGACTTTTGAAGTATGCCATTCAGGACCTACAGTCTGTGTTAAATCCCGAGCATTGGCTCTTGGACTTTGAAGTGGCGGCAAGGAATGCAGTTCAGAGGAACTTCCCTGGAACCTCCTTGAAAGGTTGCTTCTTCCACTTTACCCAGTGCATCTGGAGGAAAGTTCAGGGTTGCGGATTAGCGGTCAGATTCCGGGAGGAGGACAGTGTTCGCATGCTAGTCAGAAGAGCCGCGGATCTCCCCCTCATCCCAGAACATCGTGTGGAGGATGTGTGGCTAGAAGCGCTTGAGGACAATGGAGACGACGACAATGATGTTCTACGCTTCAAAGACTACGTGACAGAAACATGGGTAGAAGGGCATCTCACCCCTTGGAACCATTATGATTTTAGTAGAGGGCTGGCACCACAAATTCAATAGGATGTGTCGGCGACCCCACCCCAACATCTTCATGTTCATCCAGCTTATACAGAAGGAGCAAGCTGTGAATGAAGCCAAGATGATTCAGCTAGCTGCTGGTGGTGTTGTGCGTCCAAAGAAGAAGAAGTACAGGCAACTCGACAGCCGTATCCGACATCTGAAGGACCGACTCCGACAGGGCACCATCCAGCTGATGGAGTATGCGGATGCAGCTTCTCGTCTCCTTCATCTGGAGTGATGAGTCGAGTGAAATGTGTGTAATGTTATGTTAAACATTTTCATCTGGAGTGATGTTAACAGATGTTCAAGTGAAATATAAGATCAGTGGCATATGTAATGATTGCATTTATCTGCTATGTATACAAGTGTATGATTGATGTGCATGATGAAAGCATATTTTAAAGTGAATGTATTTATTAAAGTACTTAAGTTATTTTGTAAAACTTGCAAAAATATATCAAAATGTGTTAAAAATGCTATACACAGCTTGTTGTTGATTATGACTGTACTTAAAATAAACTTTATTGCAACTATGTCTGTTTTCCTTCTCATCACTCAAAAGAATGAATATTGGGTAATTTTGAATAAAATGTATCTATGTAAGATCAATCAATAGAACAAACCCTTTTTAATTATGAAAATTTACTTCTATTACAGGTATTAAATTTTTTTTATACATAATCTTTAAAAAAATTGCCTAATATTTTTTGTTATTTAATTAAAGATTTACCTAAGGTCAAACTAGAACATACTATAATTCACATGTAATTAATTTCCTTTGTTCCTTGACTCCCTTACCTGTGCCACCATTCCCACTTAGCTAAAATCAGTCACCCATAGAAAACTCAGAATTTTAGCTAAGTGGGAAGACACCAATGAAAGAACTGAAAGTCGATCTTCATGTAATATAATTGTAGAAAGCAAACACTTTTTTAAACAAAAATTATCACATTTTCATAAATGACCTTAATATAGTGGTTGATTTTTATAATGATAAAAACATTAACTAAGTATTGGTTCAGATAAAAAAAACCTGACAGTTTATCATGACAACAAAGAAATTGATCAATACTTTAAAAGAAAAAGTTGCATCGTGAAAGACGTCATTGCGTCTTACAAATAACATCATCCTCTAATTCTGAATTTATAAAAGTTAGAAATATCTTTTGGGAATATATCTATTTTCTAATCAACGCATTTGTCTTTACAAGTATGTCACATGTTTACATTTACATGTACAGGGTGTCCCAGAATATCTAATACCATCTGAAAATCATATACATTTAGAAATATGTGGCCAAAACTTGTAAATTATGACTCAAATGAAAGGAGAAATAGAATATTTTATCCCCACAAAAAGTTTGGGAGAAAAACTTGCCTTTCGCTGAATTATGATGCCACAAAATTGTATATTTTTTTGGTTCCATTGAATTTTATTCAAGATGAATCGGAAAAGAGAACAGACATCTTCCGTTTTAAACTTTTTTCAAACACATACAACACATATAAGGTTGTACGAATTATAAAATAAGAATTCCATGGAGAAAAACAACTCAACTATCAATATATTTTTTAGATAGTGAGAAGATTTGAGAAAATGATATCCGTACAGTGGTTATTGTGAGGAATTTTACTCATCCAGTTGACGTTGTAATTGATGAAATGGACGTCAATTTGACGCGCTCTCTATTTATGTTGTGTTTTTAAAAACAATCCTCATTGAATTTGTGAAAAGCTTATGAATGTTCGTTAAATTTGTGAAGTGAAAATTTACATCATATACAATTATGAAAATGCTTTTTATTTTTCATCAAAAGTTATTTAAAGAGTAAATGTTATCAGATATTCTGGGACACCCTGTACCTTGAAGCAATAATCACTATCTTCATCGTTATAGCTTCATGAACCATTAAAAGCATTTCCTTGATTATATTGGCATCATCTATCTCTTTCTCAAATTATATATACATATATGAATTGAGTAAAAGTATATACATTATCATTGTTTTAAAAAATAAAGCTTTTCCATTTGAGTTGTAACTTTGTCTCAAATAAGGATACCTTTTTTCTCAAAATTCTCAGTCGGCACGAGATATATTCGCCTGTGTCTGTGGAAGTTCATTGAAGTCATATTTTCATTTAAAAATAAATGTATATTTTTTATTTAAGACAAATAAATTTTTAACCCTGACACCACTTTTTAAAAAATGTACTTTTGACTTATGCAGTCATATAGAACTGAAAAAACAAACCAAGCAATAAATGGTTGTCACATTTAATACAGATTGTTTTTGAATTGACATATTATTTTTTTTTCAATGAAAACCTCAGGTGAATGTGCCTTCTTAGGAGTTTAAAGTAAAGACGGGAGTTGTTCTTGCTCTAGGAATATATCCCATTCGACTGATAAGAATAAGGAACCTATTTTGAGACAAAAAAGACATAAATGTGCAAAATTCAACCTTTTTCTAAAAAATATGGTTGTAGAGTCAACACCAATGACCACCTTTTTTTCAATTGTTAAAATCTTCAATGTAAATCTGCATCTGCGTAGATCTAAGTAATGGCATTGTTCTGTACTTTTGTGCGTAATTCGCCTTCAAAATAACACGTAAAACCCCATGTTTATTGATTATTTATCTTTTGAAAACAATTTTGGTCAGTTCTTTTATATAAACAAGTCATTTCAAGAAATGATTACATTTGTGTCCACATGTTTACAGGATAGCAGTGCCTGGTTATGCTATGATTCGGTTTTTGTCCGTAAGGAGTCTTATAACTGTACAGGAACAACATTGGTGACGAATTTAATAGCCGTCAGATCTACCTTCGATCTTAGATGTTCAAATTATTATTTTAAGCTTAAACTATTATTTTGTAAGGAAAACTTTCATATATTTTATGCATAAAATTTTTATATTTTCCTTTTAATTTAAATAATGAAATCTAATAAAATGTAAAAGTTTAATTAATAAAATTTAAATCAAAATTTTAATAAAATCTTAATTTATTTCTATATCCCTATAAAGAGCTCTTCTTATTAAGGAGAAAGATAGTCTAAAATGGCGACGACCAGTCAGTCCTCTTAAGAAACAAGACATAAGATACACAGTGGCTTATTTACTATAAAAGTTTAAATCATCACACAGAGTGATGAATGTACTAGTTGTAATGAACATTCGTTTAATTAGAAAAAAAGTCAATAAACTATTTTTCAAATGGTCATATTTTTGACATGATATTACGTCATTTTGAATGTTAATAGAGAATGTGTGTGACGAGGCCAAGTTCGTTAGTGCCATATAGCCTCAACAACAATCCAAAATATTAGAATTACTGACTGTTATGACAATTACTCAAAGGAACCACTTCAGTGAATAGAGATGGGATCAATCTTTAGGGAATTTTTCAAATTGCAATGACAATTATCTCATTAATCTAACGGTTTGGATTCTTGAAATATTTAGCGATATGTCAGTTTAGTTTACAGGCAATTGCAAAATGTGCCTTTGATATAATCAATACAAGCCAAAAACATTATAGCTTCATCATGTCACCTTACTGATTTTCCTTTTGACCTAATTTTTTATTCATGTTATAACAATTTAAAAATTTTTGCTTTGTGTATTATAATTTGTGTTTATATCTGTTGGCGCATTGAAAATAATTATTGTTGATACATCAAATTCCTATGAGAGAGAGAGAGAGAGAGAGAGAGAGAGAGAGAGAGCCTAAGTTGTGATCAACCTTGTACTATTAATACAAAAACCCATTTATCACATGTTAAGAAATGAACACAGTTGCTACACTAGAGGAAAAGATGAGAGTTTAGTTTAAGTAGGTCCTCGTTTACGCTACATGTAACGTCAGCATCTTTTGGATTTTGGCTATAATAATTGAGTACATGTACATGTATGCCATTTTGGCAATGCTGTTTCTTATATACATGTGAGCAAATTATCTGCTAGATCAAACCTCATAAGTTTAGCTCAAAAAACCTAGTAAAGGATTAACTTCCGTTTCTAAACCATTCGGCAAATGCCTATGACATGTGAAGTAACTACAGTGCACGACAGTTACATTATTAGAACTATTAATCGACTTCAGTAGCTCCTTTATAATATTGTTAGAGTCCATCGGAAGATCGTTTAAACGTCTTTCAGGTATAAAATGTTTTCTTATTATATGCAACTACGCCACAATTTAAATTGACGAAGAGAGTAAGATATCGAGTAACCCATTTGTGTTTTTAATGGTGAAACCGAGAACATATCAAGAGTACACTTCATCCCAATTCGTAAGCTGATTTATTGGAAGTCCTTAATTGTGACAAAGGATTTTTGTGTGGGAAATCGAAAAAGCGAATATTCAGTTTCATTCTTGTATACATTCTTGATCCATTAACTTCTCCCTATACAACTGCCTTAGGGTTTAACAAGATGATGGTCACAGTCTAAATCTCATCCCAATCATGAACTATTTAACAAATCTATTCAATTTAAAGAATATTTCATCAAACGTACAAAAGGTTTTAAAGGTGGTCTTACACGGCAGTGAAAGTGATTATAATGATGACACATTTATGTACAATATTACAACTATTCCTGATGTAATTTTTTTTGTTTGATGAAATATTTTGTAATGCCGCTTCGATTCAAAAGCCATATGCATAATGAACATAAACTTTGTGTTAAGTTATCAGAATACAAAATAAGTCAATCTGCGAATATTATTTGGTGAAACTATTTTTTTCTTGGTGACTTTTATCTGAATTAAATTGGTTTTATGATTAACTGGCCAAGAAGCTATTCACAATGATAAACAAATAGGCTTTGCAATTATGATTTTGTTATTCGTTTTTTTTATTTCCATAAACGTAATACTATATAAAAAAGTATTATTATGGCAAATGTAAATGTGTCGGTTTTACATCCCCCCCCCCCCCCCCAATGTTTATTGTTTTGATGAATATGTTCATTTTTTTTAGTAAATAATAAACAAGAATATATTAAAGTTTAAGATTTTGGAATGAAATGTATATGATGTCATGTTTTTTTAATCCAAAATGTTTATTGTTGGAATATTTCAATCAGATAGGATGCTTACACTTCATCTGTTGTAACTGTCAGGAATTATTAGCTAAAACAGAGGTTTAATGACTGTGCGATATTCCCACCATTCAGCAATCGTTATTTGAAACTATTTACAGGTAGATTTGAACGTATTTAAATTACTGTGATGATACCTTGTTTTTTTCTAATTTACTTGAATCTGGTAACCTAGAATATGATATTATCATATCATGTTAGTATCCCGTCGAGTAAATTGAAGTAGAAAATGTCAAACTAATTCGTACAAATCAGGATAGAATTTAATAATACGAGCTTTCTTTAATCTTTACAATTTACATCTAAAAAATCGATATTTGGTTTCAACCCTTGCCATTAAAGTATCATTATTTTTTTTTAAAATACAATCTAATTCTCCTAGAAAGTTCAAAATATGCACCAAATTTAACCTGCAGATTTATTCTCTTTTTAATAAAGATTTGGGTATAAAAAGCCGAAGCATATGACGTACATTTTGTTGGATCAAACAACAACTTGCAAATCACATGCCTCAAGAAAGTTCAATTAGCCAATTACCTGGGTTGATCTCAGATATACGGTATATGCATGTAAATGTCTTTTTCACCGATCTTTTAGTGGGTTTTTTTAATCGTACAAATGTAGGGATTATTTTTTTATCAGCTGAGTAAAAAAAACCAAACATTTTTCAAAAGCATATAATCTCGACAAACAATAAGTTCATTTTACATCAACATGTTTTGTATCCTGTTGTACTGTAGTAACACAACCTTACGATACTAGACACTAAGTATCGCTCTCATTTAGAATCGTTATGTTTTTCTTTATATCATGCTTTATGGTCCTTCATACTTGTACTCGTCAATGAATTCCGATCCATACCTGAAATTATGCCGAAAATAGTACTAAAAACTGCCTCAAGCTTTAATTGTCTGATTATATCCGAGAACGTCACCTGAGATCACAGTTTATTTATATCCAAAGTAAATATCGCATTATCTCCTATTTTCAGTTTTTTCATATCTCGTGTACGTTCACGTGTCTCTTTTTACATCCGTCTGTACACGATGTATCTAAATTTATTAAATGTGTATCAACGTAGGATTGACGTAGGAAAAAGACATATGGTATCAGACATTGAACCTTAACAATAAAAGGAATCATTGGTGGTGCTTGATTTGTATTAGTATATGTATAAAAAACGATGAGTGGCGACTAATTTTTTAATGCATTTAAAAATCAAAGTACTGAAGAACTGACGGGAGTTGATTTTGTCGATGTTCATTTATTTTAAAATCAATTTCTAATTTGAATAACGCATATTTTTATAATATGAATTTTTGAATTTTTTCGACTAGAATGTCGAGAAACCTCCGTATGAATCATGTTAAATAATATTTAAAGATAAAATTAATTCAATCAAACTATGTATCAGTGTTAGAAATATTTCTCGAAAATTGTATGGATCCAAGCAATATTTAACTCTAGTCTCGTTCAACCAAACGCTCGGCTGACACCGTAAATCTCCGACAAGGGTTTACGGAGACAGCCGAGCGTCGAGTTGAACGAGACTATGTTGAACTCTGGCGTAGGAATACATACATCTACAAAAAATATTTAAATTGTTCGTACCATTTAAAATCTGACTATTTTTAAGGTATTTGTAAATAAGTTTCCTTGAAAAACAATGCTTTAGCATACATTACATCGATTTCATCAATTATTTTCAAGAACTAAGTCTTGTTAGGAGCAATGATTTGTGCTGAGGTCCAAACACTGTTTCACTTTCGGTTTGTCCGAGTGACTGCATAGGAGAGTTGATTAAAAATCAACTCCCAAAAATCGAATAAATATTTTCCAAACATTGATAAACTGACAAATGCACGTCAAAACTGAGATAGGCTAGTTTTACCAAATTACTAACAGTTTTGCACAATTTCAACTTGTTTAAACAATCAACCAAATTATAAAACTAGCAGTAAGAAAATAAACCGGTATGAGAATTTATATAAAAGTATTTTGAGAAACTTCTTTTTAGGCTTAAAAAATAATGATTTAGTTTATGTGTATCAGTTTATTAAAGTGCGTTCATTATAAATGCACATTTTGTGCTCATTATGTAAAAATGAAAATATATTACAGTATATGTTCTTTTCCACTTTGCATTGTATAAGTTGTGGAAATGGTTGTATATTTGTCATTTATCAGTTGAATATCCAACGGTATTTTAAAAGTTTCTATATCATATATTTGTATTGTATATGAATACGATATGTTTTCTATGAATACAAACACCCCTGCGAATGTGTTCGGAATGTTTTCTTTATCGTTGCTAAGTATGTAATAAATCCAGAGGTGCTCGAATGAAAGTTCACGAGACTTCACCGAGATTTGTTCAGTTCCTGTGAAATTTCGAGCGGAAGTATAAGTGTTCGGATAATATTCTCAAAATACGTAAGCACTGGTCGATTTTCATATCATATTCTACTTTGATTTATGTTAAAACATCAACATCTTTTAAGATGTATGTCTTATTTCACTATCTAGCGGTTTTTTGAATTAAACGATGATATTCAGAACAGAGTTATCGTTCGTGTTCAACCACGTGTAGAGTGGTTGATAATATAAACATTAGGTTGCTTAATAAAATCATAGCCATGTTTGATGCTTGTGGTGTGCAATACCAATTTTTAAAACAATTAATGGGTGAATGTTTTGCAGAAAAACGTAGTGTATCGAGCCATTTTCAAGGAACATTCTGCATAAAATAGTACAGTCTGTTTCACTATTGATGTTATTACTAGGTCAGGCGCGGATCGAAAATTAATTCTTAGAGGGGATCTTTACTACGCATGATAATTGTCACAACAGCAGACAAAAACTATTTTTTGTATTGTCACATTTATTTCTAGAACACATTTTATCCACCAATTAATGAAGATAAAGTTTAAAATCAATAAACCTCTAGAATTTATATTTGACTATAAGTACATAGAATCTCTAAAAATAGACTATAAACACGAGGCGCGATTTTTACTGCGAAACAGAAAGGGTCAAATAAAACCACGTGGTCTAAAATTTAAATGACAATAACATTCGCAGGGGTGACAAATGAAAAACTAAACGTAAGCAAATAAAAAAAGGGAATTATGATATAAAAATGCTAATAGAAATTAACGAAGAGATGTACGATGAGACGTTTTACATATCTTTATATCATAAACTAATCAAAACATTGTTAACTTTTGAATTTCATTCTTAGTGGACCATTTAATGTTACTCGATATACAAGTACTTTTAGCTATAACAGAACACATGGACTAACAGCGGTAATTTTTTAACTGTTCAATATTTTATATTTGGTCTTTAACGGGTGCTCTCACATTGATATTCGATAGGAACCACCAAAGAGAAGACTGCGAGCAACCACCTTAAACATGATACAGTGTTGGACTCAATGATATTTTTATTTTTATTTCAGAATTCTTTGGATGTTTCATTCGATGCTGGGGGGAATGTGAACGCAGGGTTAACGGCAACCACCCTCGTTTCTCAATGGACGTGGGCAGCAACTCTTCTGCAGTCCGCGACAGTGGGTAGCAAGGTACGTGACAAAATGCATGCAAAAGATATCGACCTTTATATGTTTACAACAAAGGTCAAATATCATATTTAACCTTCATAATATTGCTTTCACAAGTGTGTTTCAGAATTATTCAATCAGATTCACTGAAGTCATTTACGTGAAGACCGCATATATAATATATACATTGTCGTTAATGAATGAGGCAATATAATCATGTATCTGGTCTCACTATGAGAGTTTTACGGACTAAGAGCTCAATTTTTATTGGTATTTACCTTTGAACTTGGCCATTTCAAAGCTTACCAATATTTTTTTTTAATTCAATAATGACATCATGACTCTTAGGGTCCTCGACACACCCTAACTATGTAGCGGAGAGGATAACTTACATATAGGTCTACTAAACCGCAGGTCCCGAGTTCGAATATTGCAAAGACTTTTGTTTTAATGAAAAGCAATATCTTTTTAAAAGTGTTTTCTTTCTCTAAAATTTAACATGTTTTACGTCATTTTAAGTCAAATGTGTGCTTGAATTATATGTCACCATGGAATATAAATAAGCTGACTTGTATTATAAACTTTTCCAGAGGGTGTGGAGGACCCTTGAACGCTTTTGCTGAAAAGTGCACGTGTTTTCGTGATTCAGATAAATTTTGATTTTAAGAATATGAAAACAGTCACAACGTTACCATAATCCAAAAATACTCAATGTGTAATGATTCAGAATTCAGTGTCCTCGGTCTTCCACAAAACTCATGCTTGACATAACTAAAGTAACTAAAGGCTAATTGTCTTTATAGGGTTAAGGAAACATGACGCCATCTAAATCAATATAAAACTGTTTTAGAAATGCTTCCCAATGAATGCAAGCTTCACTTGTGGCGTGCTTTCTTTTGTAAAATTAATGCTAGTGAACTAGTTCGTTTGCATCGAGTTAGCAACATTTGCGTCATCAGATATATAGTATTAAATTTCATTAGTCTCTTCGAACATTGCATGATGGTTTCATTAACGGTAACTGAACTCATCTCCATTGGCAATTATGAAATAGCAACTAACATTCAAACGCGACATTGACTATGTAAAACACGAGTGAAAGGGTCTTCAAACATGAGACAGTCTAGCCTATTGCCTTTTATTGTACTTAGTTTTTCAAAATAAATAAAATTGTATTAACATATTCCATTGAATAAATTAGGTTTTGTCAGGTTTGTTATCTCGTCTTTCAGATTCAAAACTGATGCACTGCTTATTAGTATTACAAAAAATCATTTTATACTATTCATTTTACTATAATCATAATAGATTTATTAATAAATAATGAATTTTTAAACTTCATTTTCAAAGATCATTTTGATGGGGGAAAAATGCATTTAATTACAAGCCTGACATCTTTATCAACGTTACTGAATGTCGTTTATCAATATGTGACGGGAGCCTTCACTGTGTCGGGCAACAAGACGGTTAATGCATAATGCACTTGCATAACAACGTATTTATCATCAAAATAAAAACCATTTTAAAAGCTTTTAGGGGAAAAATGGATTTCAGTCGGGAGTTTTTATTGAAACGTAGAGTTCAATGATTTTTAGTTGAATAATATACATTGAACAACAGTAAAAGAAAGGTTAAATTTTTTTTTAAAAAGCAGGAACTGATATTCTCAATGTAATCCTATAAAATATTCACTTGTACGAAAGGGTTGTTCACATTTCAAAGTTACATCATGCAACAGATGTTAACAATTGGTTGATCTTTTTCAGTATGGTATAAGCGGGCCGTTTTGGTACGCTGCTGGTGCCTCTGTTCAAATGCTGCTGTTTTCAATGGTCTCCGTTCAGCTAAAGATCAGAGCCCCTGGTGCCAAGACCTTTCTCCAGGTCATTAAAGCCAGGTTTGGGACAAGGACGCACAAGATATTCTGTGGATTCGCTCTTATGACGAACCTTATTGTTACAGCCATGTTAATGCTAGGTGCGATTTCACAAATATGACGTCTGATTTATACCCTATATTTGGGAAGGGAGAGTAGTTCTACTAACCGTTTCGACATTCAAATAACTTAATATACTTCTCTATCTGTTGATTACTTTTCATGTACATGTATGATACATAACCTCTTTACCGGCCAAACATTAATTAAATAACGTTAAGGGACTTCGATTTTACTTTTTATGACGGTACACGTCACAACATGGCGATTTAAACTAAGAGTGAAACTGTTTGTCACCAAAATTGGGTGTCTATTCTGTAGCGCAATAAGAACAGATTTTGTCTACTAACCCATAGGTCCCGAATTCGAATATAGCAAATACTTTTGTGTAATGAAAAACTTTTAAAAAGAAAATATAAAAAAAATGATCTTGTATTCAAAAACTTTTCGAGAGGGTTTGGAGGACCCTTTACATGGTATATACATGTATATACCTATAAATAAAGACATTTTACCATTACTACATGTACAACACGCCCTCATCTGCATCAGAGTATCTGCTGACACCTTTGATATTTTAACAACTGTGAAATGATGTCCGTAAAAACCAACTTTAATTTTCAATAAACCGGCCCGAAATAGCAAAATTGACAGAAGATAGTGGACATGCTTTGCTGGTCCCAGTCAGTGGGAGTTTGTACCAAAGTATATGATTGCAACGAAAGAATGTTAAATAATTAGTACGTAGAATGTAAATTCCAATTGAGGCAATTCGTTTTTTGAATTTGATGGAGAGAACTTTCCAGAATAGGGTAACCAAGAACGTGGATTGACTAATTAACGTCATGGCGGAAATTGTATGGCAAGTTCATAATGCATTGGGCAGATACCTTGAATCTGCAACTTTGGTTTATAATAACTAAAAATTATGCATGCTCTCGCGTTTACAGATTATTTACCTTTATACCACTGGCAGATTGGTAGTCTTATGTGTGAACCATGAACATATTGTGTTGACAACAGTAGTGAATTATTTGATATATGGATAAATGATGTACGCATAAAACGATGACGTTGCTTCAGAAAGAGTACCTTTTCCTTTTTTTTTTGTAAACAGCCTTTTATCTCAAATTTACCGATAGAAAAAATTATAGTCAATTTTGACATTTAGAATAAAATTTGGAAAAGAGATACGACGCAATACATCCTTGTGTATGTATATGCAATAGAGTGTTGACATTCAATATTTAATGCAAAAATGAAAGTATCAGTACGTATTCACATTCAAGTTAAAAAAAACACCCTTCTTTTGCAACTAGTTAGTCTATACACTACGTTGAGACTTTAAAAGTCGAATTTTAATGCAATAACATCTTTTCGGTCAAGTTATTATGTTCTAACTGAATTTTGAAAACGACACTTCCCATTTGATCCGACCCTAAAACATCATGTATGGAAAGTGTTTCCTTTTAAAACGATAAAAGCTAGTACTAATTGCAGGATAAAGGGTCTTTGTTGTTAAAATTTCCCGTTAAACCGACTTAAAACGATTGCAGAATTCTCGCTACATTACTTTTTCAGAACATAGCCTGCTTTTTCATCCAAACAGCAATAGCTAAATATTCCAAAAGGTTACATGTAGGTTCTTGATCATTAAGAAAGTTGGATGCTAATAAAGACGTTAAGGTTTTAATCAACAAGGCGCAATATGGAAAATATGCTAACATTTGGTTGGAACTTTAGAATAACCAAGGGATAATAAGGTTTTATCCTAAAGGATGCATTTTGGGTTTTTACACGTGTGGAAATAAAATTTTTTTGTTTTGAAAAATTGGTCTTTTTGTGCCTTTGAGGCGTGAAAAGGTAATAAAGAACACAATTTAGATATCTCTTATCCTGTAGATGCTTCAAACAAAATAGTAACAATTGATCTTGTAGTTTTTTAAGAAGCAAACAAATTGTAAAATTGTTAACGGGCGACTTGGGTGACCAAAAGTTATTGATGTATGTACAGTGGATTTAAGTTTGTTCAAACCTTTATATGGAGTTCATTTAAGAAACAAAAATAGTTCATTTTGTTATTGTGAAAGCAAACTCAAATAAAGACGAACTAAATTTCTTTGAAACTTGAATCCTTGGGGTCATTAGGCAAACTTATCGAGCACAGGGTTCAAACCCGATTAGACATAATAATGAATTGTAAATTTTATCCCAAAAAAATATAATGAACTAATAATTCTAATATTATTTCAACTCAATGCTAGGTGGCGCTGCAGTAATGAAGAGTCTCGTTCAGGACATCAGTGTGGAATACGCAACGCTGCTAGTAACAACCGTGATTGGAGCGTATACTTTCATCGGAGGACTGGGTGCAACGTTCTATGTCTCGTACTTCAACACAGGCATCATATACATCTTAATGATGATCTTTGTCATGAACGTTTTCAATGACGATTCAAGTACAAGAACTCTAGGTAATGCATTTAGAAACCAACCTCGGAGGTAACTCTTTATTAGCTAGTTCTATTTTCAGCGATTTACCCTTTAGGATAACATGCGTGTACTTATGATGAATAATAGGCAATTGTTTAATTAGGCATGTTGAAAAGTCATTCAAACTCAAAAAGAATAAGAAATCCCGCTGTTTGTATTTCAGGCACGGTTGACAAAGTTTATACATTAGTGTCTTGCAGCAAAGGACCAGATGACAATTATAAAAACAGCTTTCTAACCATTCAGTCAAAGCAAGGTCTGATGTTTGGAGTGATCAATATAGTTGGTACGAAGTCAAGAATTGTAATTCTTTTAAAAGAATGCACAAATTGAATCAAACATACGTCCTTTTTAATTCAATTTCAATAACAAACAAAACGGAACAGAAGCCTCACAAAAGTTCATAGTTTATACAATTTTTTTCTGTTTCAGGCAATTTTGGCACTATATTTGTGGATCAGTCATACTGGCAAAGCAGCGTTGCAGCCAAACCTAAGCAAGGTGTGGTAGGGTTCCTTGTGGGGGGTCTATGTTGGTTTGCTATACCGTTTGGTCTTGCCACGACTACTTCCCTAGCTTACATAGCCCTCAGCGCCAACCAAAACCAAGCCCTTTTGAGTGAAACAGATGTAGATGCAGGTAAAGTACCGTATTTTAGAAGGAAATTTGTTAATTGATCGAAACAGAATGAACTTTTTCTTTTAAGAAAGATCGCCCATATCTTTGTCGCAATCAGGTTTTGTGCGATTCCAGAAGGACGTCAATCTGGAATCAATTTCATTGGCTACTTCAAATCGGACATGATCCAACTGTTTTACCATTAGCTTTTTGCTTCTTGTCAGATCAGGCGGAAATCGGTCACCTTGTTGTTCGGACGGGAACGTTTCAATTTAAATGAGCATTAGCTTTGAAACACGAAGATATTGGCATAGAACATTTATCTACATGTATCATTCTTCTCATTGTCTTTGTATCAAGACATACATGAAACGTATATAATTTAAACATGAAAAAAAAAATTAAATTAAGAGGATGATGAAATTTTTTTTAAGTAAAAGTGAAAGTTTTAATTACCTTTTGGCTGAATTTTGATATATTAGGCAGAATTTAATATAATAAGCTAATAACTGTTAGATTCAAAATAAGCTTTTGAATATCAAAATCGTATATGACGTCGTTAATTTTGGCTCCAAATATAATGTTCTTGCAGAAGTTCATAAAACTCTCTGAAATTGATTTCATTTTGTTACACCGAACAAAACATTTCTCTAGTTTTAAGTTTGCCCGAATTTAAAGACAAGTCAATTTTTGTTGGGTTTTTTGTGTTTTGTTTTTATTTTTTTATTTTTGCATAATTTATGTAATTGGTTTATTTTAGTAAAGGTTCTTATACATAAATAAGAAATGTTAATTTGATTATCATCGTGATGAGTGATATGCATTCATCAATTGCGTCGAAACCTTTATTCTGTTTTGCATTTTATTAAATGTAAAACCAGTTAATATCAAACATTGTCAAAAACTCTTATTTTCAGAAGTAAACGAGACAATAACTGTATGTAGTTGGATTTGAAGAGAAATATTCGAACACATGCAGTTCAAATAGGTAAAAGAGACAAGATACCACTAAATGTATAGGTTGCTGACACTGTAAGCTGTCTAGGCTACAATTGACTATTCTAAATACAATCAAGCGCGCCCTGTTTCTTTAGTGAAGTGGACGATGCTCCATCATTTATTGAAAATTGATTTTGATATGCATTGATTTATTCTGCTTTGAGGTGAATTAACTATCAAGGTAATGGATTTTCCTACTGGAAAGGAAATCCTAAATTAATGATAACAATTATGAAATGTCTCTTTATCTGTTGTATTTCATTTCTTTTATTGCTTCTGCTTGCAAAATTGAACCCTAACTGAATTCTACTATGTTTAGGAGAATGCACTGTATTATATAGTCTCTATTATTTAAAGTAAAAATATTAAGGATTGAAAAGTGCAATAGCAAGTCCTTAATTATCGAAGAATGAATCTAGTTTTATTACCACTGTTGGTACACTTTAATTTGTTGATAAGAAATATGTTACTCTCCCTTTTCTTTTAATTGTAGAGCTTACACTGATAATTTTCGACCCAATCTATGAAAAAGTCAAAATGACACTGATCAAAGATTTATTTTGACGTTTTGCTTGCATTTAAAATCAGCGTCCACCAAAATACGCAATGATTCATTTAGAGCATCTTTGAATGCAGATTATTCTTTCATATAGTGTTTGAGTTTTGTTTTAATATTGTATGCTCTTTATGTTGGAGTTGATTATCTGATTCTGATTTTGATTCATATTTGTAGGACTAGTTCCTGTTGTAGTCGCTCAAAAACTACTAGGACGCACTGGAGAGTTCATCATCATCATCATGATCCTAATGGCTGTGACGTCAACGGGTTCAGCAGAGGTCATGGCCGTGTCGTCCATATTGGTTTACGATGTTTACCAGTTATATCTAAAGGTTATTGAATGAACGTAAACTATTCAAAATCTAATATATGGATGCAATAAATAAAGAGAATCTGAGAATGATTGTGTCTGCTCAGTGATGAACATCAACAATCAATCATTTTTTCAGCCCTATCGACTAGTTACTGACGCCAATAGCTGTATTCTTTGTGGCCGTAGCAGGGGACGTATGGCAAACCCACGTGACCGATGTAAATGTGAGAGCATGACGTTCTGTAATGCATGTACTGAAGACGATAAGTAAGTTATGAGGCACTGTTAAAGAAAAAACACTTTTAAAAACAGAACACATCGTATAAAGCTTTATCAATTTTAGTATGATCATTATAAATGCCTCTTTATGAAATGTAACCCTCCACAAACCCAGTCGTTTTTATTTCATACAGTCACCTTTTTCCTAAACACTTGAAAAGAAACG
Source organism: Magallana angulata (assembly GCF_025612915.1). NCBI lineage: Eukaryota > Metazoa > Mollusca > Bivalvia > Ostreida > Ostreidae > Magallana > Magallana angulata. The sequence continues at coordinate 44,290,037 of NC_069116.1, forward strand.
AGACTCTTTGTGTTCTTTCGAATTGAACACAATAAAGTAAGAAAGATAAAAATAATTACTGCTGATCGCAAAATAGATCAAATGACTTGTTTTCTTTTAAATCCAGTCAGAAGAAATATTGCGTGAAATTATTTTACCTTTTAAAGATGCGATACCGTGGCAACTTAATAAAAGGGCTAGGATGTCGGTTAAGTATGAAAAATACCTGCTATAGGTCTGGTTTGAAATCATAATCGATAAGCAGTCCATCGAGTACTTTATGTTTATGCATTAAAATCTTGTGATCATATGCATTTTATGCGTTCTATTAGTCTAAACCTGGGGAAACATCAATTTAACATCCCCAAGAACACACAAAGCCAACAAAACTATTCATCACAAATAGAAGTTAAAACTGAAGCAAAAAATGAAGCTCACCTTCTTCCGTGCAATTAAAAAATTGACAACAAAATAAACATGTAAACCCGAAGTAAGGATTAAGAGTTACAGGTTTTGAAATGGCAGTGCTTGGTATTTGGAATTACGATTGAACAGTTTGATTCTTTGATTGTCCTCTTCCGTATGTTTACAGTTGACATAGTATATCTGCTGCCGCAAGACAGACGAACAATAAATAAAGCATAACATTTAGATCTTCAAAAAAACCTAAGTATCAAGAATTAATGTTGCGAAGTGAATTAACGGTACAATCTTTTTTTGAATTTAGTTATCTCAGGTGGAATGAAACATTAGAATTAAGTCCTGAAGCAAGAACAAAATCATTTAGCTTATTATCATCTTTCATACACTAATATTTTTGGTCACAAATTTATAGAAAAATAATATATAGAGTATTTTTGATGTTTCCAGGTTATTTATATACCATGTTCTTTCAAAATATGTTTCCATCTGATTAATATACCTGCAATCAGAACTTGTAATTCCTCCGGTACACTCATTTTCTTCAACCATTTTACAACTTTCTTTGCACTAAAGTTTTCACTTTTAACGCTAAACGGAAGTATGCTGCGGCGAAGAAAAAACAAACTATTTCGTATCTAGATAAGTCGCGCACGGAAAACGTAAAGAAATGTTTCTAACCAACACAGAAATTCAAAATCATAGAACAGTGACTTTTTATTCTGATAAGACATATTTTCTCAAAACATTCATATTTCATTTCTGAAAAGTCCGCTCTTTTTTTCTCTCAGTCTTTTGGGTACAATCGATATCGGAGATACAGAGTTTGAAATTATTTGTTTTGTAAACAGAGCTCGTCTTGTTATTGTTTACATATATATGTGTTGTACTGGTATAGTTTCAATTAAATGATGCTTTCTTATGTTGATAAAATTTGTATGAACACATTGAATCAGTTTCTATTGTTGGCCAGTGGTCAATTTGTACACAAATGTAATTTCTTTATTACACATTATTTGTAAACATATATAAGTGTCGAGCTTTGTTTCACAAAAATTCATTCTTATCTCATTCATTACTAACATTCACTTTTTGTTGATCATTCAAAATGCACAAGTAAACCATTTTATACATGGAAATATAAAAAAAAAATTTCATCTCAAATCGTGTATAGACCATATGGATAATTACATTTTAAATACTTTAATTTGTAATGTATATTGTACAATGACATTAAAAATGTATATGACAAATGACAAATACAGGGTTTTTTTCTATAACATTGTTCTCTCTATTTATCGTTTTATTTTAGGGGAACTTGGACACGATTTGAGCTCACAGTTTTCAAGTTTTATTTTTCCTTTTTTTGCATCTAAAATGGTTAATATGGGTATTTATATTGATTCAACAAATTTTTAAAGTTAAATATTGAGTTACAAGCAAAATACAAAGTTCAAAATTCTTTGGTTTGTAAACAAAGCTTTAGTCTTGTTTTTGTTTACATATATGATTGTGGTATTGGAATTAGTTCAAATCAAATGTTGCTTTTTTGTTGTTAGTATCATTCGTGAACACAATCAATCACTTTATCTTGTTTGGCATGAATCATTTATTCAAAGAAATAGAATTTTTTTGTACTGTCCTTCGCGTCGGTTGACAATGGTTGTCTCGGGGTGTCAATTTCAACAGTTACCCTCCCAAACAGGCACTATTTTTATACTAACCTCTGTATCTCGCTCTTAACTTGATTTCTAACATTCAAATTTGGCTCAATCATTCAAAAAAGTAAACAATTTTTAAACATAAAAAAATAAAAATAAAATTTTGATCTCAAATCGTGTCCAAGTCCTTTTAAAGACCAAAAATTATCTGAACAGTTTTTCTAATATTTTATGAAAGAGCAAATAAATTTTAATGTCAACTAAACTTGTAAGTTTACTGGCGGCTTCATACTACTTGTACCAGCTTGTATTTCTGGATGTCAGAGAAATAAATGATGATGCAAAAACAGTGCTCATAAACTCCTAAAGGTCGATCTTATCAATCATAAACATCATGACAATAATCAATGAATGAATTATGATCTTGCACGAAACTATTAGAAATATGAACAATAAATAATAAACTTTATGTATTTTGTATCATTTTTTAATCGCGAAAAGGGAAAAGGTTTTTAAATGAATTGGGAATTGGTCGGTAAATCGTGATGTTTAACGCTTTTTATTCCACTGGAGACATATTGTTTGCCACTTGTATTCTATGTGATATTTTTTATAAGATTATTTGATATAAACTATTTGTAATTTGCTTCTTGATAACCAACACACTTTTCTTAATTTATAAAGTGCTCTCTCTCTCTCTCAGTTAACTTTTATTAAATCATTTTCTGCTTTAAGTAAAATTTTAATGATTATTCCTTTTCACAAAACTATCAGTAAAACGGAATTACTTAGTAAAAGATTTCTACATATTAAGTAAATGTAAGTTAAATATTCTGATCTAGTAATTGACATGATTTAAGTAATTGTTTTAAATTTTTAAGTAAATGTTAAGAAATAACCTTTTACTTATAAGTGTGATTTCAAGTAAAAAATCATTACAAAGTAAAACATTTTTTAAAGTGATCAGAAGAAATATTGTATGAAATTATTTTACCTTTTAAAGATGTGATACCGTGACAGCCTAATATTAGGGTTAGGACGTCGGTTAAGTATCAAAAATACCTGTTATGGGTTTGGTTTTGAATCATAATAGGTAAACAGTCAATCGAGTACTCTATATCTATGAGGGTCAATCAAAAATACGAAGACAATGTGGCTGTCTATCATATATTTTTCATGAAAGTCATACTTAACATATTAATCTGTGCACCAACACTTATGTTATTGATATGCGAAGTTTTAGTCCATTTGATGAAACGGTATTTTTGTTACCCCTTTTTAGTTATCTGAGGTGGGATGATTCATTAGAATTATGTCCGGAAGCAACAGCAAAATCATTTAGCATATTATCATCTTTCATACACTAATATTTTTGGTCACGTAGCAGTTTCAACTATTTTATAAAGATATAAAAGATTTGAGAAGGATACTGTGTTATATAAAATGTCATAAGAATATTTGAGGTCGATCGAATTTTAAACTCAATCGGAGCTTTCACGGGTTGATTCTTTTTTCAGAGAGCGTGAGATATGCAAGAAGGCCATCAAACCAAAGTACAGATGTGTCACCCACGGATCTTTCCGGGAATACTGCGACTACCTCAGTCAGCTTAAGAACTGGTGTCTACTGTGGAGTATACTGGCTATTCTACCTCTCACCATAGCACTCAATTTACTGGGGGTGGGTGTCTGTCACTACTGTATCCTACATGCAAATTTAAGTTCAATCATTTTTCATGATTAGTTTTCTGTTCGATCCGACTGGCTTAACTTCTCAACTAGTATTAGTACTCTTTTTATACCCCCAGCAAACAAAGTTTAGGGGGGGTATATAGGAATCACCTTGTCCCTCCGTTCGTATGTCTGTTCTTACTTCACACAAATATTGCTTATGACCAAAGGGTGTGTCATGACCTTGACCCAAGGTCAATTGAGAAAGTTCAAGGTCATTGTTTCAAAAATACTAAATTCTGTCTGTGTCATGTCTTGCATTAATGGAAATATTAGAAGCTAAAATTTGACACAAAGCTTGCCTGTCTTAGGCCACATAAAACTATTTTTAGATTCTCATCTCCGTCTCTCTGAAAATGGCCTGCCCCGATATATTTTTTAGGAAAAAAAATGTGTGGAAAAAAAATTTCGGAAAAATCGGGCTCAGTATACCAATAATTCAAAATGTTTAAATATTAAATGCTGCTTGACATGTGGATTTCGTTTGATTCGAGTCATGGTTGTTAACGGAAGGATACAAATGTCCTCATGCATTAACAGTTAACTTGAAATAGAATGGAATTAAAGGATAGAAATTGGTTTGTTACTCCTATAAGCATTAACAGTTTTCAAAAATAGAGCAGTTGTTATTTATAGAAAATGGACAGTGAAATAGATTCATCCAATATTTTCTATAATAGCAAAAATACACGCGTTATGATTTTTTTCTTAGCGGGGGGTATCAATTGTGAGCTTGCTCACAGTACCTCTAGTTTATATTAGTACTCTTAGAAGTATTGTTATTTCAATGTGACTATTAGAGGAAAATGCAGCCTGTCTATTATAATTACAATATTGTGTTAATCGACTTAGGTAAGATTTCAAACAAAAATTATTTGTCGTTTATGTTTTACTTTAATAAAACCATTTACAATGTACTTCTCCGCATTAATCATGTACCTAACACACTAATCAGAAAAATAATCAAAGCATCGTTCTATTCAGTGAAACGGTTTTTTTTACGGTGAGACCCCACTATCCGAGACAACTCTGGTAATCTTATCGTTGTTTCCCAATAGCTGAGTCTTGGATGGGTGTACCTGTTCATGGGTATACTGATTGGCTCTGCTGTGATTCCCATCACGCTCTGCATGTGCTGGGAGAGAGTCACCGGCAATGGAATGATAGCAGGAGCAGTCTCTGGCACATTCCTGGCATTGATCACGTGGTTATCGGTTGCAGCTACTAACGAGGGTGGTCTTAATATGGACAAGTTCTTTGAAAATACAGGTGATCATTAGAAAATTAGAAATGAAATTTAAAGAAAACCTTTATAAATTTTAAGAAAATACTTAATCTGTTTGATAATTTGAACTACGACCACTGAGCACATTAAAACTTGCTGAACGTTCAATGTTTTTTGTTCGGAAAAAGCAGATCCCATTATTAATATCCTTACACAGATGAAAACATGCATTATGTCAAAATCTTTAAAAGAGGATGGATCTTCAACAAATTAATAATTTAAATTTAGATATTTCTTATTTTGTAGAAATAATTTGTTTAGCTACAAACTTTTATTCAGGAAAAAAAATCTATTTATTTTAGCTTTCAAATTTGAATATTTTCCTATGTAGAGAGTTCTTCTTTGTAAGGATATTATTTTATTAAGACTAAAACGACACGACCACCTTGTCCCCTTAAGGAAGACGGACCCAATTCCAGATTTCTCAGCTCTGCGCAGAAATACGCGCACATGCTATGAATTGTCGTAATTACGTATATCAGAATATCAGAAAAACATAAAATTTCTATAGTACTAAACATAAATTGTGATGCCAAAATATTTTAAGTGGAGAAAAAGTAAGAATAAAAAAATAGTCCGAATTTCCTCTGTTTGCGACAATTCTGTTAAATTTCAACGGTTAATAAGTCTTACAATGTCCAAAGGCAGTTAATAGTCTTATAATCTAGTAGATATTGAATTTATACCTTAACCTAATCATATTTTATCTATAATAGTTAATGTAACGTTAGGCAAAAATTAATAATGACCCTTTTTCAATGATATTTCTGAAGAAAAATGAACCATGCAGTGAACTTGACACAACCCCTCAAAGAATTTAGGTCGATGACCTATATTATTTTCTGTTCATCTGTAAGCTAATTGACTTCTGAATATTGCAATTTAATTAGAGTAAAATATATATTGAAGATTTTTTAAAATATCAGTTTTTAAAGCACACCCCAGAAAATTCTCATTACTTTCCATTATATCTGAAGCTTTTTGTACCAAAAATTTGAAACGCCCCCAGTTACACTTATTTTTCATTTAACTCATTGTTAAATAATTGATATAGGTAAAGAAAACGCAATGTTAGCCGGGAATCTGATGGGGATTTTGTCCAGTGGGATTATAACTCCAGCTGTGAGTATGCTGACGACACCCCATGATCATAATAGAGACGACATATGGGAAAACACCAGAGACATAGACAATCCACTAAACCCTTGGACAGAACGCTACGCAAAGTAAAGATACCCTCCATACCAATTACGATATTGATATGTTCTTACTCAATTAAATATCGACATTTGAAAACCTTATATTAGATGTTGCATGTTAACGAAGCCTAAAATAAGGCCCGAGATTAATCTTATCATTCTTTTGAAACATAGAACGGTGCACAATTGTTTTAACTTTCAGAGTTATCTTTCTTACATGACATTGTACCTGGTTTTTTGTTTTAATCAGAAACATTTGTATATAATAATCGTGATTAAACAAATGAATGCGAACTGAAAAATGGAAACGTTTCTTCATGTTTCAAGGGACCTTAACTTACGTGCTGCACATCAACTGGACAACCGGCCGTCTTATGAAGAGGTGCACAACTCTATGCGGACAGCACGCATGCTGGCCAATGGCCTGTCTCCAATACTCACAGTAATCTTCGTTCTAATCTGGCCCAGTCTTCTATTGTTAGAGGGTGTGTTTGATTTAGCGTCTTTTAAAAGATGGGTAAGTATTTTGAACATTTTTATTTTGTTTATTTTTAACGATAACAAGCCTTGTAAATGTTTCATTTCGCAAAAACAGGAAGCCTACCGGCCTTGACAATCACATGAGTGCAATAGCTCTTAGATGTACCTTATGCTGTATCTCATATTTGCGTTTTAAGTTTTTTTTTTGTCTGAACCCTAGTCAAAGACTCTTCTGACTGTTACTCCCGCTTTTATGATTTTATATTTTAATAAAATTGATTCATAAAAGGAGGAGACAAGAGACAAAGGAATCTCGGATATCTATATTCTAGCTCTTTCAGGGCCTAAATATTGTAAACGATTGGTGAAAAAAGATCTGTAGACTTTAATGTCCAAACCGTTTTATAGTTTCACAGTTTCATTTATACTGCATGCAGTTTATTTCTACAGGCATACATGCACAGGAAATGAAAGTAGATATCCTAAAACAGAACATACCTGTACATGTATAATTCAGTTTTGGTTGCCAAGTGACAATTTATCTTGTGCTTTTCAAGATGGATTAAAAAATATAAAACTGTTGACAGATGACAAACGGTAAAAGGTTACACGAGTGATCCAAGCTTTAAAAAATTACGTGTTCACTGCCATATTTGTCACCACAGGGCGAAAAACCATCTTTAAGCAAGTCCTTAAAGGTGGCTTAAAGGTGACTTAAAGGAGCTTAAAGGCTATACAACCTTTAAGCCGCCTTTAAGTCACCTTTAAGCAAGTGCTTATAGGTCCTTAATGTCCAAACTTCTTTAAGCCACCTTTAAGCCACCTTTAAGCATCTTTAAGTGGCATTTACGCTCTCTTTACACTGCCTTTACACTGTCTTTAAGTGGCCTTTAAGTCAATATTGATCAAGCTGAACAATAAAAACATATATTAAATGCAAAAGCTCTTTTATAGAGATGGGAGGGGGTCATCCGAGTGATAATATAATTTCCAAAGAAGGGGGGGGGGGGTGTTCCAGGCGGTTTTAATCGTCGCTCCATTAAACACAGATCGCTATCATCAGCACTGCTCCGATGGACACAGATTGCCGTTATAAAATTCTTTATAATTTTTTGGGGGTAATTATTGTAGGGATGAGCGCAGTCTCTGTATCTTAATATGTGCATAAAACTAATTAAAGTATGTTTGTTTCCTATTATAAATTAATCGGTGAAAAAATCTCTCTCTCTCTCTCTCTCTCTCTCTCTCTCTCTCTCTTTCAGTTCATCCGGTTATTAAACAAAATTAAGATAATGAACCAAAAATTCATGATTTAATTTGTTAATCGGTTTGAGGTTTGTATTTTTTTTTTCAATTTTCATTATTTCTAACTCTAGATCTGCTAGATACATGTACATGTTAAAGATGAAAAGACTCTCAACTGCCTTTGTTATATCGGACAGGATATTACTGCTTTGTTTGTCTAGACATAGTTTTGTTCGTTTGTGTATATCTAATTAGAGTCTATTGTTTGTCCAACTTAAGTAAACCCCTGGAATTAACACTGAATATACAAGATATACACAACAGGTGTGTCGTGTGCCCAGGTGCATGTTTGTGTATATCTAATTAAAGTCTATTGTTTGTCCAACTTATGAAAACCCCTGGAACTAACTCTGAATATACAAGATATACACAACAGGTGTGTCGTGTGCCCAGGTGCACGTCAGGGTTTCTAAAGGCGTTGAATCTTAGTATGTACGAGTATACGATAAGTCTAGTGAATAAAAGTTAATTTACATTTGTAATTCATTTTCAAAGTATTATTTCCTAGCTCTGGGTTTCAAAGATGTTACGTCTACAAATTAACGATACATGTATGTAAGAGTAAAATCTTGAGGCTAATTAATTAATGTACCGGTGATCATAAATAGGGGTTGATTATTTAAATATATGTATAAGGGTAAATATGTCAAATATACCCGGCCTGGCACATCATACAATTGTATGTACAAGTCATTTGCAATTGCCACATGCAGTAAATACGTCACCGGTAATTGGTAATTTTGTTTGTTATAGAATTGATTGTTTAAAAATCATGTACATACAATTACATGTAAATATTTAAACATATTGGAACGGCGCCGCTATCATGAAAACCGGTAAATTGCGGGAAATTGAACAAATACCCTAATAGTATCAATGCATTTAATAAAAGAAATGATTTCATTTTCTTTCTTACATTTTTATAGCTATAAATTAGATGAACGTATATCTACTCGGTTTAAATGTATTAACTAAGAAAGCCTACTATAGTGAACCTAACGGTTTCAATTTAGGTATAATATATTTTTGTTCACTGAAGACCAAGTTCCGTATTTCATTCTAAATACATGCATGCATGTAATTTATAAATTAGATATAATTGATTGTAACAAACTGAATGGTTTGTCAAAATCTTTTCAAGTAAACACATTCAATACAGTGATTCAATATCCACTGATATATAGGATATAAAAACGCTTATATATAAATAAGTTGCCGTGGCGCAGAGGATGTGTGGTGATGCTAGTAAACTAAGGGTCCCGGGTTCAATTCTCGCCGTGGCCGTTTTTTTTGTGTGTTTTTTTTTCATTTTTCTTTCTAGAACAAAAACCGTTTTAATACCTTTTCTTTCATAAAGTTAATACATTTTGTTGGAAATTAAGCACAATATTGAATAAAAAAATTTAAAATGACTTAAAGGTGGCTTAAAGGTAGCTTAAAGGTGGCTTAAAGGTGGCTTAAAGAAGTTTGGACATTAAGGACCTATAAGTTGTCCTTAAAGGTGGCTTAAAGGTGGCTTAAAGATAGTCTTTAAGCTGCCTTTAAGCCATCTTTACGCTTTCTTTAAGCCACCTTTAAGCAATACATATAGCTTAAAGGTAGCTTAAAGGTGGCTTAAAGATCGTCTTTAAGCTACCTTTAAACACCTTTAAGCTATCTTTAAGGAGGACTTAAAGATGGTCATTCATCCTGTGCACCCTCCCCCCTTAAAAATAATAAATAAATAAATAGCCGCAACCCCTGCACTATTGGCAGTAAATTTCACAATTAGAACAGGACATTATGTAATCGAAAATTTTCTAAGATTAAAACATTTTTAAAAACATTTTAATTTGGCAACATTGGCCCCGCCGTAGAACCTTAACCCCTGAATAAGGGGCCATGAATTTAAAAATTTTGAAAGAGGGCTTAGTGGACATCATAAGCATGCATTTAGTTTTTTCCCAACGTTTGTGGGAGTGTAGAAATTAATTGCTCTAGATGACCTGAGTTACTCTTTTTTAAATCAAGACTCTACAAATATTTGGCTTCTAAACCATGTTTTACGTAACAAAATAACAATGGGGGGGGGGGGGAGAAAATCCTTCAAGTTGTACAAAAACCGATCAATCATATATACTGGCACTGTACCAGTTATCGGCTAAAATGTAATGTTTATAATTTCTTGATATTTTTGGATTAAACTTGCCATACTTTAAATAATGAACTCCTTATTTATCAATCTGTTAGTTTATATCATTTTTTAGAACCGCAAACATCTTGTTTTGTGATTTTTAATCAAGCCCCGAATTTGCCGAGTTTTTAAGATCTACTGTACCAGTTATCGGCTTCGTAATAATAACATAGTAAAATCCCTGTACATGTTGATTTTATACTCTACTAAATGAAATTTGAATTATGTCCCTTGTGGGGTCAGACCAAAGTAGTCGGGGTTGTGATACATTATAAACAAAACTCATAAAATTATTCTTAACATACGGTAATTCACCAAATCGTACACTATTCAATACATAACACTGTGCCGGATAATTATGCCAGTGCCAAGCTGGCATTTTTGCACCCGCTTAAGATGCAGTTTCGGAAAAATCCATGTATACCAAATGATAGACCATTGTCTAGAGAGTATATAACCACTTTTGTTTTTAGTGTGTTTCACCTGACAGGTGAGATATTTACCTTTAAAAATTAATATCCCATCGGAAAATGATAATTCCCATAGGAGAATTGACTCACCTACAGGAAATATTGACAATCCTATAGGATTTTTTAAAAGTCCTGTAGGAATTATATTTCCTATAGGAGAATGATAATTCCTCTAGGAATTTGATTCAGACATGTAGTTTTCCTATAGGATATTAAGTTTTCCTATCGGATTCTATCAAATCCTATCGGAATTGAAATTCCTTTAGGAAGTTCTTGTATTCCGATAGGAAATTTCAAATTACCTATAGGAATATTGATTTTCCTATGGGAATAATTATTTTCCTATAGGAATTTATTTTTGAAAGGTAAATATCTTACCTGACAGGTGAGATACACTGATAACAAAGGTGGTTGTTAACTCTTTAAGCAATGGTCTATCATATGGCATATTTGAATTTTTCGATATATGCAGCTTAAGCGGGTGCAAAAATGCCACCTTGGCACTGGCATAATTATCCGGCACAGTGTTACATAATTGTGCAATCAGGCGTTCAACTGCACTACGAATCTCTCGGAAATTAATGAATTCCTTTTGTTTACACATGTTATATGTATTGATATTATATGTCAAATCAAAGAAGGGATATAATAACGTATCACAAAGAGGTAATTTTCTATTTTTAACTTATTACGTCATTTCCCCCACTGCTGAAAGTGCAAAGAGGTAAAATCAGCGGTAAACAATGATCGTTTAAGCTCATGTATAAAACATATTCAAGAAAGTTTTCAAGCAAACTTACTTTTCTTTATTCGCAAAAGACGACTGAATTAAAAGATCTTGGATTGTCCCGTGCTATAAACCCGAACTCTCAGTTAAGCCGATAACTGGTCTTAGCCGATAACTGGTACAGTACCAGTAGTATCAACAAAAATAAGTTGCAATAAAAAATAATTTGTTACAATGTAAGAAAGATAATCCATTTGTTTTTAAACCTGTGTTCCACTTCTTTTTCAGATATATTTAACAATGACATGGTGCCTTTGTGCCACGCTATTTATAATCATTGCACCCATCGTGTATGAGACCATTGATATAAGAAATGCCGTTAAACAAATGACAGTAGTTCGTCCTCTAAAGAAGATTTCAACGGCTGAGAAGGACAGAACTCGCAATGGATCTGACGTCAAAAGACAGCAGGTTAACGTCATAATGAAAAACGATCAAAGCTTCGTAGACCCAAATTTCATCAATAAAAGCAGACAGAACTCCCTCACTGTTAGTGAAGCACCATGACATGGCATACAAATGAGACCACGTGTCAATCATGAATCAACACAAGATACAATGTCCATCCTATTACCCCAGACAAACTTTCAATGATAAACTTTTTATTTTGTCTAATAACCTGGACATTTTCTTAACCAGCTTCATGTTATATATTAACTGTTTATGCAGCTACCACATTACGAATTTTAGCAGGGTATGGAATGTTTTACGGTGCGACCGTTTGGACGAGTGCAGCATAAAACTAAATACACACATTTTGTAATGATAAATTAATAAAAAGTTTATGGTTTAGCAAATGAAAGCATTAACGTGATAAAAAAAGAAAACTAATGAAAAAATTGTTTTTAAGTGTTTTCTAAATATAATTATTCATTACACTCCAGCTATACATGTATTGGCATTATACCACGATGTTTTGATTGATTAATAAGAACTTTGTTAAAATAAATCATTAGTTACATGTACAATTCAGAGTTAAAGTGATTGTGACATCTGAGTACACAAATTTCATTTGTTTGTGAGACAATTGAGGACGAATATTAATAAGAACCGTGTCACGTGGGATATAGCTCACGTAAAATGTGTACGTGTTTTCACCGTAATTCGAATGTTCTGTTCGCCCATACGTTGTCGTTAGAGCTTGCAGTGCTTGTCGGCGCGCTATTCATGAGTATGTAAGGGATATTTTTTATGCTTTACGAACACAATTAAAATGTTGCAAGCTACCGTATTAAGTTTGTTCATCTTTTGCCATTTTATTGTTTAAAGGTCTAGGTGTTATCTTCCTGTACAACTTCTTCATGTTGACATATGACAGCAAGTTTTGTAGTGTAGGTGAAACTATGGTAAAACTATGTCGAACCTATTGGCAACTCTAAGTTTACAATGTGCTCTATTTCCTTAGCTAAATGTATCGATAGCAGATTGTACTGTAGCCACTGAATTTAATACGAGATTAATGATTTGATGAGAAAATTAAGTACATGTAGTTGAAAAAAAGAAGGCAAGGAATAAGGTCTGGTCTACGAATGCCTGTTAATATAACAATGCAAATCTTTGCACATTTTATAAACATTCATATTTTATAAAACAGGTTTGATTAACCCTGCATACTTTCTACACACGAAATGAATGTTATTAGTTAATTTGTTTATTGTCATTTTTGTACAACCTTTTCACTTTAAAGCAATTACTATCATATCATATAATGGTGTTTAGAATGAGAGGTTTATCAGGTTTATCATTCTTTTATCGATCTGTGTGTTGTTAACTGTTACTCTGCAATAAGGAATAAATCTCAGTATTATTATGTTCTAACAGTATGTTTTTTGGTTGTTGGTTAATGTTACATCATGAGATTTAAAATCAAAGAATCATAAAGAAGAAGGTATAGTTTCTTTTCAATATTTGCCCTAAAATTCAAAAGTTGTTTAATTCTCATAAAAATACACATATACCATTTTGAACATGTGTGTATATATAGTACCAAATTATGCACTTTTATCTTGTTTCAAAAAATGATTACGACTTCAATATTTTGGAATATTGATAAGATTTTGTAAAAAAAAAAATGAAAAATGGCATATTTTCTCATAGTTTTTTTAATAGAAAAATGTGTCCGCAGCCGTCGCCCACAACGATATTAATGTATTTTATGTAATATAACATGATAAAGTTATAATGTGAGTTTCAACGTGGGTGACAGCTGCGGACATATTTTACTATTCAGAAACCCACTAAGGAACTGGTGTCTTCTGCTCAGTTTTATGAAAATTACGAGAAAATGCACTGTTTATGAAGTCACAATTAACCATGTGAAAGCCTAATCACGTAACTATTTATAGATTCTTAATTTATGGGTAATTACTATTCTTGTGTAAACAAACCTACCGTTTCAATTGTTTGTGATATTAATTTTTTTTTTAAATCACTGTAAAACAGGGTAAAATATGACTGAAACTGTACCTTGTTCTTTACAAATATATTTGTTGGATAATCAAAGAAAAGAGTAGACATTTGTTTACCAATCATTTGAGGTTTAGGCTTTCATGCATATATTGAAAACAATTCACAGTAGTATTTTTATGGGTGTAAAATGGTTCATGATTGTTCATGTCGCGTGCTGTCTCTATTGTAAAGGGTTCACAAAATATTGAACAAACCTTTTCTCAAGATTGTTTACGTTTGGCCTTTGAACTTGCTATCTCGATGGCCTTTGAACTTGCTATCTCTATAAGGGCAATATACTTGAGACACTAAAAAACCAAGTTAGATAATTGACGAACTAATGTTTATCGAATATTGAGCAGAAGATAATTTCTTGGATCCATACCACTACAGTGACACCTGTCCTTATGGTTATATTAATAAGGACAATGTAAGATCGAGTGTAGCAAGTTTAATGTTTCCAACCAAGCGAGTCTCAAGATAACCAAACGAATCTCAAGATAACCAAACAAGTCTCAAGATATTGAGCTACCATGCCCTGTGGCCAACAAATGGTCAATAGACAGCCCGGCAGGTGAACACAGCCAATTAATATAATTATGATGGTCTAAAAATTCAATATCATTATTGTGAAAACGAGATTTTTCGTCAAATTTCTTTAAACTTCATAGCAAAATATAATCACCTAAGTACCAAAGCCTTACCAAAGTAAACATGCCGCACCCTTCTCCGTTGGGACCGGATTTTTCCAATTTAGAATGAATGAATACATAGTGCAGGTCGACTGTCTTATATTCTTTATAATTGATTTGCAATGGACCTTCATTAGTGTTAGTAAATTAAAAGAATAGAATGCACACTCCCCTCCCCCGACTCTACTCTTGCCTCAAAAGCTAGCTGCACGTCTGTTGCTCCAAGTCTGAGAAAAAGACTCTGATGGACGACCCTGGAGCTAAGTACAACCATAGTAAAAATCTGCAATTTACGGCACACAAAAAAGTGCGCTAGATTTTGACTGATTAATCTGAATTTCACACAAATTCTGTGGAATATTTTAGCAGAGTATAGTATTGACTTAGCCTGCGAAATGTATGGGAAAGTTCTATCTTCAATAAAGCAATGAAGCAAATAATCAGATCTTTTTATTGTTATTCACTAAAAATACGCCACATATACCTTTTAACATAGAAGCCATGATAATATATAGAAACTTTGAATGTTCTTCAGAAAAAAACAAATGGTTCCAGACATATTGAGCAACAGTTGAACAAAGATTTACACAGAACATCAAATACGATATTATAATTTAAGACCTTGCGCAGCTTGTTCTTTTCGACGATCAATGGCTTCCACGACATTCCGTCAAAGGCACAAACTGATAAAAAAAAATAAAAATTATTATGGACTCTTTTTATGGAATCATAAAATAAGGTAACATTTGATAGGAATAAAAATCTGAAACAAGTGGTCTTTTGTTTTCGGGTTCATGTAGTTTCTTCCTCTTCATAAGAGCAATTTGATGCCTTGCGATCGTGATTTGCGATTTTTTTTCCAAGTCAAGTCGGCGTTGACACGATAACACATCTTGGCTTTTGACACTCTCGGTTACAAGTTTTGATTCAAACAAAAATCAAAGTACTGAAGTACTGAAAGCCGTGCTATTTTGGTGTGTCTTTATGCATATTGTGTAGTAAAGACTGAAAATCTCTCTCTCCCCTCTCTCTCTCTCTCTCTCTCATGCTTTTAATGTCGGCAAAGCGTCAGAGAGCGACCAAATTTTGTAAGCGGCTATAAACAAAAAGTATGTCTGTCTAGTAGAAGTTAAAAAGTTAAACAGTTGCTGCCTTGAATTTTGCAACAAGCATTTTATATTCAATCCCCATTTCTTCATCGCGCAGCAAAGTAGTTCATGGAAATTCATGCGCATTGTATGTGTCCAAAATGCATAGTAATGTTTTAAAACACGTTATTAATAAGAAAACTAAAAATGATAGACAATTCATTCGAAATTAAAAAAAAAGAAACAAAATGCCTACACTTTTGACAAAACGTGGCTCTTTGTGTAACTGTTTGGTATAGCGGAAGGTTTACCTTGACGCTGTTTGGTGGTTTTTTTTTACTTTTGAAGTTGTGCTATTTATAGTAACATTGGCGATTTGCCTGCCTATAGCCAGGAATCTGCTTTCAGCAGAGCCCGGCTAATAAAAATTAAGAAAGGTGAAACAAAGACCCTTTGTGTAAATTTACGATAAATCGTAATTTTCGACAGATGATCATGTCAGGCATTTGTATTACGATTTTTCACTATATATATGAAGTTCAACATGAATTTGTACATGAGGACAATCATAACCATTAAGACAATTTTACCATCACAAGTTGCAAACGATTTTAATTACATATATCTTGGAAGAGGGTGAAAGAAGCATAGTATGATGTATTTAAACCAATTAAGATACAAAA
This sequence comes from Magallana angulata, assembly GCF_025612915.1. NCBI lineage: Eukaryota > Metazoa > Mollusca > Bivalvia > Ostreida > Ostreidae > Magallana > Magallana angulata. Next base: position 44,306,437 of record NC_069116.1, read on the forward strand.
TGCCCTCGTTGCCCATGATACATTGTAAAGTTACTTAGTGTGGTGCTCTTGTTAAACATGTCCCCGAATTTACGAAAATAGAGGAAAATATATTCATTAACCATTTGTATCAATAATTCAGTCGTAAGAATAAGACAAATTGTAAATTATACCGCTAAATGATGTCCTGGACCCGAGCAAAAACTTGCAGTACCGTTAATTGTTATTAAAAATATGTCACAATAATAGTTCTTGGGGTGTTCATAATCAACAGCAAAGGAATATGTACAGGACAATCTGCCTTCGATTCTTGTTAGATAGGCTGGGCAAGGCAACGACCTGATGACTTGTACTACTCACATCATGATAGAGGCAGAAATCGCATGCACCTCAAAGCAAATGGGCTTTTCCTAGATATCCATTTAGATAAAGAATATTGACGAAAGAATTGAAAAATTAGAAACACGTACGTATTTCGAATGAACAAAATATCCCAACATTACTTATCTCCCACACTACTGCTGATGCATTTGTCAATGTTACCTGCCATAAAACAGATTAAATGTTAACCAGAGATTGTAAGCAATTAATCCTGATTATATCACAATGTATATTCATTCTTCTTTAATAATTTCTTTAGGAAAAGATAAAAAGATTCAAATCAAGTATAAAGTATGAATGTAAATGAAAGGGATTTTATTCAGATTGAAAAAAGAGGCGATGATGGGTGCTGGCAAGCTAGACTTGAAAAGAATGATGATATGGTTGGTCGCTGAAAAAACACCGATATCGTCCTGGGACCCGAACTACTACTAATTGATGTCTATAATAATTACCTTATAAATCGTCCAAAATTTGCATCAATTTGACGCTAAAACACTTGTCCGTGGATAGACATCATCGGTAAATGAAGTATTATTCCAGTTCGTAATTTTTTTTAACCTGTGCAGAGAACCTATACTAGTATTACGTGTGTTTCGTGTATTCATTAATTTGAAACATCTCCCCAACCCTCTGTGCTATATCTCCTCCTGTATCTCCAGGAGACGTAAGAACCGCTGATGTATATACTAGTGTTACAACTACTGCAATTTACGCTTTTTCAAGCCCTCAATTTGACTTTAAACCATGTTTGATTTTGGCCTTTATATGAAACTTACTCAGTAAATCGATAAATACAAAACAGTTCTTTGACATAATAGAATTTTCATTGCGTCGCCAATCGCGACTGCCTCGGATAGACTGTTCTCTAAACATAAATGGACACGATTTCCGGCAGATGAATACGTTTCCATCGTTTGTAATTAAATGATCATTAAAGGTTTTCCGTTCGAATATTCACGGAACACCTCACAGGTATCTAGAGCCGACACAGACAGACTCGAAACGATTATCTCATCGCACTTTATGCTCATGGTATTGATATACTGGTATATTCAAAGGAAAAAGCCAGCCGGTTTGTACTTCTGAGCTACATGTATGATCGGTAGTTGTTTGATAAAAGTTGAGTCGAAAACTGAGAGCGTCGTAAAGCTTCGCCTACGGTATCTTTTGTGCTGTTCCTGATATGACTTAAATTGCAAACCTCACGGTGAAGTTTGAGTTCATAGACGAGACACACTGACGTATATAGAATGCTGAAACACTAAAAAAAATACCAACAGGCAACTTAATAAATAGCCTTTTAATAGTGAATGACAACATCATGATAAAAAGGGGAAAATCTTGAAGGAAAATCTTAACTTCTTATTTGCAGATGTTAAAAATGCTACCAATTATGAAAATGATTACTTATAAATATTGTTCATATGCTTTTTATTGTTAATAAATAAACCAAAATGATTACAAGGACTTATGAATACTGTTCATGTGCTTTATCATTAATAAAATGAGAGAGAGAAGGGGGTACTCATTAAATGTGTTTTAAGTATTTTAAAAGTATCATTGATTTGCTAAGTTTTCGATCCCATCACACCAACCTTTTCGGACTGAATTATCTTGACTTACAACGCCACGAACTTGTAACGGCGCTGAACTGATATCACTCCACAAACGAATACGGAAAACTCTGACAAATACAAAATCGAAGACATTCAAGACATCAAAAAGTTCTGGGATTCCTCAACTTCCCTGAAATGTTAATTGTTTGACTAAATCTGTTTAATGTGAATTCCTCCAAAAAAAAATGGAAACAGAAACAAAACGTTTTCTCAAAAATCTTTTTTTTAAACCCACGCCACTTCATCAATGAAAATTCACATATATTAATAAGAGAAATATCTTTATTAATGTCAAATCCCTGAAAGTAGGATATGTAACAGCATCCCTTTATAATTTCATTTCCAGACGGGTGACATTTTTACGACCTGAGCAACAAATACAAATAAAAGGGGGAAACCGAGACTTGAAATAGAATTCTTAACGCTTGATAAACGATTGATTTATGAAAAGCCAAACATATCGAGTTTTAGATAAAGGCTTAATATACTCTCGTCGATAGATCTGATCGAGGATATTGCACAATTTATGATCTGTTTTGTCGTCGTTAACTATCAGTTTCGCGTACTCGGGCGTGCGCTGCATCCAAACAGCATCACTCTATAGTGAGTGTTAGTAAGAGAGTGAAAGAGAGAAAGCGCGCATCCCGCAACTGTGTGAGTAAAGAAACTGATTCCAGTAATTAAATTACACCCGCTATGACAGTAGGAGGTTTTGAACTTTAATATTCTTTTCATGGAAAGTTTAATTCTTCAGAAGCACAGACCTATGTCGGTGGAAAACACAACAGTGGCCTGTACAGGGGACTTGTGTAATTTACCGAAATTTAAACGAACGGACGACAACCCTCTCATAGAATGTGGTGGAAGTTCAACATGGTATGTTTCAGAGATGTTTTAATATTTAATTATTTTAATTAATGGCATGAACAAAACAACATATTGCGAAAAATATATGTTGATTAAATCTATTTTTTAAAATGAAATTCGTGGTACTGTTTAAACAATGAATTCGAAATGTTGATTGTTTTAATATAAATATTTTGTGCATGTCGCTTTGGGTAGGCGATGTTTTGATTTACGATACTCAGATCAATAATAATATCAGCTGTATTAAATGTTAATGCTTGGAATGATGACACTTGGGCTTCCAAAGACAGGTATGTTTTATTACCTTCCGTTCACTGCATATGTTAGCATTATCAGATGCCAGCTTGTAATGATAGAATGTCCTCAAAATCGATTCTATTCAAGTATTATAAATGAATTTTAATACAATTCTTTAGCTAGGTGTTATAGAAAATCACTTTCCAAGTGATACGCTTCTGCGTGAAATATCGTGAATAATGAAAAAATGTAAGGTCTTGAACCACTTTTCATTATAATCATTGAGGAGGTGACTTGATGTCAGAAGGGCAGAAGGTATGAATGGCGTGCAAATAAAATACAAGTATAGCATAGAAAGCCCATGGTAAAACCAACACATGTATAGATTATATGATTAATGAATTTGGCCAGAAGCATTGTTTGAAAAAACCGCTCATCACAATTATTAAAACGCATCCCATATGAGAAGTTTGCACTTCATCAAGCTAATTTTGACCAAAAGGTTTACGAAAAACCACGCGCTTCAATTACCTATTCATCTTCCTTTTGGAAAGGCAGGGTCCCCAAAGACTTCCTACATGAAAGTGATAGAGAAGTGCAGTTCCGAGTATGCAGTGACTAGGGCGTGTGGTATACACCCACTCACGCCAACTGGCAAGCATGAATTACAATAATGTCTGAAGTCCTCACATTAAATCTAAATTCATTTGCTTGTCTGTTTGCATGTCTAAACGACCTGCCAATCGATCACGTACTGCAATTGCAATTGGTTCGATCGTGCTGTGTACTTGAAAGAACTTCCATTAATTTTGGAAAAACGACTTTTAAACCGATATTACCTGCAAATTGTCCCTATGGGTCTCTTGAATGTTTGACCTTTTTGTTAATGATGAAGAGACTAATTTACTTTTTGAGTATCATCTTATAAACATGCAGTTATTTTTGAAAAAAAAATTGTACTTACGTTGTCTCTTTACTTCAGGGTGGAAGAGTACCATCCTGTGTTTATCGGTGGTAAAAAAAAAAATTTTTCTCGTTTATATATCTGATGTACGTGGTAGAATGGAATATGAATATTGATATTTTGATAGTTATATATCTTTATCTTTTTAAAAATGTCATTCAAGTACGAAACTTAACGAGCACTCCTTGCTTATATCAAGTGAAAATATTAATCAAAAAATGTACCTGTGTGTATCTGATTCAATAACTGACGCTGTCAGTAATGAAAGGCAAGATACCAATTTTCAACGGCGGCGCGCGCATAAAAAAATGTTACGATAACGTTTTAATTACGAAATATTGCAAATATGACGAGATAAATCAAGACGATAATTATGCTTGAGTCGCTCCGATCGCTTTTCAACGACGATAAAAAGTTCCAGATATCGCGCGAAATCGCAAAATCTCAATTATTGAAAAAATGTAATCAGTATCTGTACCAACACCAACATTTCCTATTTGATGAAGCCTTTGTAATCTTGATCATCGTATCAACAATATCCGGGACTAGAGCGAGCATTTGAAGTTTTGAACACCTTTTCCCCACTTTTAATGAATTGTAGTATAAATAATTAAAGGTGATACGAGCAATGGTTATTTTCTGTTGGAACGATATTTACATAATGCAACTGCATCTTTAAAATGTCAAGGCTTTGTGATTACGAAACTCCCGATTCAGAAAACCTTAACATTGTGAAGATGAATGCAAGGGATGTATTGTTGAGTAACTGTACAGTTCTTGGTAGTCTTTTGAAATTTGAATATTTTATTCATATCAAAAACAAAACTCATTGTGCTTTAAATTCCAAATTTATATTAAATACACCTTAAGTTTCTGTTCCTTGCTAATTTTTAACCGGGTTTTCCAACGGAAAAATCCGGTTTTTAAAATGGTGAAAATAGCGGGCGGGCGGCTGCCAAAAGGGTACCCTCATTGTACGGATAACTCCTCCCACAGTTTTTAAGATAGGAAGTTGTCCTTTTCAGATCAATTGTACATATATCAGAGGTGTGCATATTACTAGGATTTTGATTTCCGATAATTCATGACAAAAATACCAGCTTTTGAACTTAGTCATTTTTTGGCAAAATATTGCATATAGGGTACCCTCATTGTACGGATAACTCCTCCTACAGTTTTCAAGATATGAAATTGTTCTATTGCAGATCAATTGCACATATACATGTATCAGAGGTGTGCATATTGCTAGGATTTTGATTTCTGATTATTTATGAAAAAATTACCAGCTTTTGAACTTAGTCATTTTTTAGCGAAATATTGCATATAGGGTACTGAAAATTTCCTTCACGATCTTATTTTCACCTATCTCAGTGGTATTTAACTAACTGCACCTCTTAACGTTTAATCAACTGAAATCTACTTTACAATATAATTATTTACTCCATAGGAACAGATATGTTAATAATGGGTCATCAACTAAACGCTGTTGGGGTTCAGGATGCATTGAGTGATAGAGATTATGTAAGCTATTTATAGCAGCTTAATTGATCGCTATTATTTGGTACATGTAATTTTATCTTATAAATAAATTCTTTTGGAACTGTATAAAGGGTCTATGTTAATGTTTTGAATTGAAAGCTAGATTGTTTATACTTACAGTGATGTATAATCTTTTTTCAGAATCATAATTAGTTACAGTATTTCAGAAAAGTAAAATATTTGAAAAGTACTTATTTCACAGTGAGTATATATGTGAATCTATTACAATTATAAAAGATGAAATGACCAAGAGATGTTCTTTTTAATTTTAAGCTGAGAAGTTAGAACTATTCATATATTTCTTCGGGTCAGAAAACCTTTCTTTCATTTATATTTCTTTGCTCATCTGCACGCAAACAACTTACTACATGTACTAAATGATAACTTAAATTGTCAGTAGTTTGGTCTGGATCGACATTCATTGGTAATTAAATAGGTTTTTAATTTGATAAAAAAAATGTTAACTTTATACATTTGTTTCATGTAGCAGATATGATTTAATTAGCTTAGATAGAAGTTAATTATAGTATATTTTAATTATGAATAAACATACTCTACGACCTTTTTACCCGAAAAGCGGGTCCTCAAGGAGCAGTAAAAAATTTGTAAAATTGATTGAATGAATTATATTACGTCAAAATTTTCCTAAATTGCACCTAGAAATATGGAATTAATACGAACTCAAAGCCCATGTCTCTGAAGAAAGTGGGTTGAATAGTCGGTGCGCATCACTACGTTCATACTTTATTAATAAATACAATTACATCGAACATTTGAGACTTTCCAGTCGATGGGTATGGTGCCATCATGTTCTGACCGATACAGATATATAGTTGGCAATATAAAGGAAAGAAAAAGTAACAATGGCCAATTCTCATCCATGTTCGATAAATCTTGTAGAACCGGAAATTATTGTTAGTGTCATGTAGGTTTAGCTTTTATGTCAGAAAAATGCAAGTAGTGATTTATTATATACTCTAAAAATAATCAACGACATTTTCTCTCTTGTTATACGGCAAACATATTAATACGGTCATGTTCGAGAAATGAAGTTCGAGTCTCCTTTGCGAAATTCAAAACTTTACTACTTATCTCCAAAAGTAGTGTTTTTCATTTTATTTACATGTAAACTGGTTAAAGGCGATGTATGTTTACAAAACGCCTTGATACCGTAATGAAACTTCGTTTACAATAGTACGAAGAAAAGTATACACATAGGATTTCGGTCTACAATATTGCTGTTGAAGTCTTCTAATCTTGCATTGTTGTAAACTTAATTTTAAAGAATATCAATATTTGTCTGTAAAAGACAAAAAATATAGTTTCTTTCCTTTAATCAGATTGACGAAAAAGTATTTCCTATAACAATTGCTATTTTTCCAAAAAAAATTTTAAAATTTTCTTCACGAGATATTTAAAGAATCATTCATTGGTACGAATGCGGTGTGGTAAAATTGCCGAGTTCTAGACCATTAATCTTCGCCCCAAGGTTTCATTTCATTATCCAACACGAGTATAATATTTATAATAAACGATTATTTTTCTCGTATAATTTTACGTTATAAAACGATGTCTGACAGCTTTCTGCTGTGACGTTCATAAATTTACTTTAGGTTTATCTTTCCGCGTGTTATAAATTAGTGCAAGTGACAGTTGAGAAGGGTATTCGTACAATGCCTGTCGAATACCCCGCATCTAGGATATTTAAACGACCTATGTACATCTAATATAAAGGAATATTACATTTGAAGGTGTGCAATAGAACATATAGAACTGCATCATCTGACTATTAACAAACATACATTTATACTTGATACTTTTCTTCCTATCTTCATTTGATTATTTTCTTAACATTACAACGTGATCTCAACCAATCTTTGACTGTGGTAGCGCTATTGTTTATTAAACGTTATTTTGAATGGGGAAGATCATTAAGTATTTTTTGTCGTTATCTGAAGAGTTTTAGATGTTTCCCCCCCAAAATATAGATCTATGACATAAACATTTTGAAAAAATTATGTTTTACCTAAACGGAAGCAAAAGACATTAAAAAAAAGCCCCCTATGTTTCGAACACCATCTCAGCCGGGAGTCCTCCGCCTATCACACTGAGCTTCGTTGACACATACCAATCGTCGTGAATAACTTTTATAGTTTGACAATTATACGGTATAAAGTTTTATGGGTGTTTTTTTCGAAAACAACGAATTTTGACTCATAATGGGTATAGCATCCACTTTAATGAATCGATAATATAAAAGAATGAAAACTAATCATTTTAACTAAAGTACATGTATCTTTAGGATTGAGTCTACCAATAGATCAATTCATACCAAAATATTGCAATTTATGACAGTAAATTATAAAATGATCAGGATTTAGGCACAAAACGTCGTGTGGCTTAATTTGGAAACCTATACCACTTGTGTTTATAGAATGAAAACACGTTATTGACATGCATGGTGAAAGTTATAGCAATAAACAATGTATACACGCCAAGAATACATATTTTATTAGCATTCGAACAAATTCTTTTTTATTGCTTCAAGTGGGGGATATGTACTAGTTACGCCTTATACGCCCCTGTTCTTTCCAAATTGGACCTCGTGGGTAATTTGTCGACCACTCGGCATCCTTAAATCTTTTACATCTACGCAAGCGCGTAAACGAAAGGAAGTAGCTGTTTGACGCAACGCATCATCGGAAACCAACGACCGTTTGCTATGAAAGACTGGTCGTGGCATGGGTTTCCGAAGATGGTTGTAACCGGGTATACTACTGTACCGATTCCAATCGCAAGTGAATAAGATAGGCATTTACGACAACTTTATGTAACTTATCAGATTATACCGCGTTCTTTTAATGATCGTAACTTTGCTATATAACCCATCAAATAGTAAGCTAGTTTATCTTCGAAATCTTAATGTTATAAAAAATAAGCAGAAATGCTATAATTGGCATTACATTTGGCTTTTATGTATAATTTTTATCGCCCATTCGTTCTGTCAATCTCAATCAATCACGTTGGTTTAGTTGTTCTTGACTTCGACTATGATACTTAGCAAATATTTCGCAGTCTTGGGTAATATAAATATGTTGTTCAGTGTGTTTTATTCGTCGGGAGATCCCGAAAAAAAGCACAAAAAACGTCAATATTCTTCGAATAGAATCAAACAGCTCATTAGTATCTGGTCGTTGAAGGTTTGCAAATTGGTCATCCCCACGGAATTTCAGTGCTTAATGTATCAATTACAAATTTACATGGTACTCGTCGAAATGAGTAGGGCAATTAGTAACTTATTATTCAGAGCCACAAAACATTCGTAATAGCCACGTCCAGGCGTGAATAGTCTAATTAAGCACTCGCATATTTCTTTTACGATTATTTTATAGTTTCTAAAACCGCGACATGCGATAAGATGTATAAAATCTTAACCGTATTGTAGATGACTCATCTCTATCCGAACCTTTTTATTCCGTCTAAGACATGTATTTTCTTGGTTATTATAAAGGAGGAAGAAAGAAAACCACATCCTATTGTACGTCGCCATTTCACATGGATAAAATGTTCATCCAACGTCGCGATTTCACATGGATAAAAAGTTCGTCCAACGTCGCGATTTCACATGGATAAAAAGTTAATCGTACAATTGATATATTATAATAATATCCCCACCATTTCATTTTTTTCAGATTTTGTGACATTAAGACTTAAGGTAACAGTTCTAGGTTTTATTAGCATTGATCAAGTATGGAGTTTACTGTACAGCTGAACGTAATAGGAAAAAACCAGCGGGGTGTTATTATCAAAATTTATTAAACAAGAACTGATCTAGAAACATTTAAGTAATGATATACATCTTTTACTTCAGATGTAAACATGATACCTCTCTGTAACTTTTATATACATGACTTTGTACATTATAAACAGTGTATTTATATGAAATTTTATATCTCCTCTTTGCCCCAGGTGTGCAGTACCTCGTAAACTCAAGTTATGAAAATAAAAACAGAGAGGTTCCGATACTTTGATACCTACCTTAAGGCCACTTCTCTTGTCCGTAGTATTTCGTCTCTTACCTCAATGATTAGAACAAACAAAGGTTCTATGAAATTAAGTTCCCTATTAAGTGAATCCTGCTTCTTGGGGTAAGTCCTGTTAAGGTGCTCTCAGTAAGTAGCAAGGTAGTTGTAAACATTTGTTAATTCAATATCATAATATGAATGTGTTATACATAATTATAGGAGTATATTAACTTTTTAAAGCGAGTTGATTTCTGATTCTGATTTCTGATACTCAATTTCAGCTGAGTATCAAAAGAAATAGTACTTAAGATAGTCATATAAAATTTAATTTTACAAGTATTTAGGTGATTAAATACTAGGAATAATTTACCGTCTAAGTTCGTACGCATGTAACAAAATTATCCAAGAAAATCAAGGAATTAACGACTAGTTAAGAAAACTGGATGAATAGTTTGTTGGAATTAATTGCTGTCTATGGACCTTTCTCACCCTCCCCCTACTCGGAATACAATAGTTGATCACGATTAATAGTGGTGTGGTCAACTAAGCGCCCCAGTGCAAACCAATCTTTTAGATTATCATTCCTCCTACTTTGTCAATACCTTTGAAAGGTTTTTTTTACTATTTAAAAAAAACTTTGATGTGTTGATGAGCGTTGGTGATAGGTTGTGAATAGTTCATTTTCATTTATTTGACGATTTGTTTACAAATCACGTAATTTGGATAACTATTAAGCGTTCAATTGATAACAATTTGCATTGCCTTACATAAAAAAATACTGAGTATTCTAATATGGGAATTCATAATTATATTAATTACTGATGTAGGTTCATGGTCTACACATCGTAAGATATATCCAAAGAGAGCATAGAAGAGTTGTTTTAAAAATCAGCTCTCAAAAACATCCAATTACATCACAGTTAGTGTACAGTTTCTTTGATTCAATTTACGCAGTCTGCGCTGATAGACGTCGTTGTCGTTTCCGATATTTGGTTCAGAAAAATAACAGTTCATTAGAAATCATATTCTGATTCAGCCTTCATGTCCTCGTGCTTTGGAAGACTACAAAAACATGTAATACAGGGTTATTGTGTAATCGTGATTAAAAACAACCTCATACAAATTACAAATATTCAAAACAAATATTCGGTCTTGACCGCTTTTTTTTTTTAATTACGATGCTTAAAAGGTGTAACACGCAATTTACCGACAACCTTTAAAAGTTTGACATTCTAGATCTGTGTGTCCATCACTCAGACGATTAGAATTACTGATTGTTGCATCTAGCTGTCAACAATCGTTCCGTATTTCTCATGTTTAAAAAAAAATAGCTCTGCAAAGATTTGAACAAATATTGCCACATTGTATTACTGAAAGAAAACAACAAACAATAACAAATAATCAACAACAATAACCACCGCTTGCTATCAAGCTCGCTGCTGGATTAATGTTATAATATCTATGGCGATTTTTTTTAAATTTGACTGTCTGCAGAAAAATTGATTTTATGTTTCATGGTTATTTACATAGTTCAATTTGATCTTATAAATTTTTGGTTTTACATGTAGTACGCTATGAACACAAAATACACAGTATTGAACGGACGGATACCAAAAGGGTACCCATATTGTACGGATTACTCCTCCTACAGTTTTCAAGATAGGAAGTTGTTCTTTTGCAGATCAATTGTACATATATCAGAGGTGTGCATATTGCTAGGATTTTGATTTCTGATAATTTATGGGAAAAAATACCAGCTTTTGAACTTATTTATTGTTTTGCAAAATATTGCATATAGAGTACTCCATTTCACTTGATACGGTGGGTAGTGTTTATCAATTTAGGGTTGACATGGATTATGGATACAGTTCACATTAAAGAAAACACGATTTGTTGTCACATTGATTGCTTTTCACTTGTCATTTATTTTCTTTATTTACCCAGGCGGGTTTAAATAAGCTAAAAAGTTCTCAATCTAGTATATTTTTATATAAAGACTGGGTGATAAATGACTCGTGAATACATATTTTTAGAAGTAGTTTACAGTCATCATCTACATCAACAACTGTAAACCATTAGGGGGGTGGGTGGAAAAAAAGATTAAAAAACTATTATTATGCGTAAATTTCTGTATTTTGACGTTTATATAATTGAAGGAAGTCATTTGCAATAATACAACAACTGTCTTGCATTCCGTATTAATTAAAAGGCGGTACCACAAAATGGATGGTAAAGTCTCCAGAGTCAAATAAAGCCCACATATTTCTTCAAAAGAATTCATCGAGACCTGTTTGGATTGTCGATTTTCCTCACTTTCAACTGTTTCCTAGTCATCGAACAACTATAAATCTATTTCTTGTCTCTACGAAACAGTTATTACACCCCTTTTTGGTCCATATCTTGTTTTAAGGCGCTTAAATTATTACAGAAAACTAATAATTTTTCTTCTGTTGCGGCGATCCCCTTTGACGAAAGGCCATTAATGTACTACAATATTAAGGTTGTTTTATATGTGGTGCTCTCTTGACGGTGAAGATGTGAGGTTCTTTAGAACTCAGTGACCATCGATTGCCATAACTTTTGTCAGAAACCCAGTCATCCCTTAAAATATCGGACTTAGACTAGGAGACCGAACATTAAGGCGGTAGACCCCATTACGCCCGGAAGTGTTAAACAATTACTACTACGGTACCGATGGTCAGGTAGAAAGGTTCCGTTTTGTTTCAAAAAAAAAATCAAAAGAGCGCAAAAGGATGATTGTTGTTCTTCGAAAAAACAGGGTTTTATACATTGAAGACTTGTGCATTTAGTGATTAAGAACTTTTAAGACAATTTACCATCATCATAAGTTTAGAGGTAAGTTTAGTACCTTCTTTTGCTGGTATGAGGTTAAATAACTATTATGATAGTGGCAGAGAAAATGCCTGATTACATTTCTATTGATGTAGAAATTCAGATTTTTTTCCAGTGCGAATGTTTCAACTTTTAAGTACTAGCAAAGGGAGTAAAATAATCGTTGTAACTTAAAAATACTTATAAAAATGTAGAAACCTCACAATGTATAATGCAGTTTAGTATGAGAGTTTTATCTTCTTTTTTTTAAATCTATGTATTATTGTGAATAGATATTTGATCTCATAAGACATTTGACGCATCAAAATCGTATCAATCCGCTGAAATATTTCCTTTTGAGTAATTTATTACCTTTTAATGTCAAACTTTTCTACATTTTATTTTGTGGCAGAAAATTGAACTATGCAGGATGGATTTAAGTAAAGTACATTTTTATGTAGAAACTGTGCTGTTTATAAGCCGTTCATTTCCTAAGCCAAGTTGTTATCGTTTATTTAACTTGAGCGAGTTATATTTGGTATTTTCATTCCTAAAGGATAGGCATTTCTACTCGATAAAAATGAATGTCTGTACATGTATGTAATTCATTTGAATTTTGCCTTGAATTTTATGGTTTAAGGGCTTGTCAATTTGTTATTGTAATTCATCAGTGCGGTAAATTATCGACAAAGATAAGCAGCAAAGCTATTAGTGTTGCTTTGATTCTGCTGTAAACATTTAATATAAAGATTTAAACCTGAATCTAAAAACAATTTCCATATAATTATTCATGCTGTTGTTCAAATTTTCCCCTACTTCAAATTGACAGTGCCTGATAATTTAATTCATCAATATATCGATCAGTGATTTATTTTGAGAGCCATTAACAGAAGTTTTACGCACATGAAATCGGCATGGTAAAGTTGTTCATAGTCGCATAAAGGAAACCCAATTGAATGCGCTTTGCGTGCAGCGTGCTTTGTTATTGGTAATACGCAACATGCAAATATCATTAAAGTGTCCAGCAGATTTTGCGTGATTAGAACATTATCAATTCCACCCCAAAATAATGTTCTTTGCTGTTAATATTGATTGTTTCATGTGGCAAGCCGATTAGCTTTTTATGCCCGAGTCTGCTTAGAAATTAAATTACAAGCTCAAAACAAAACTATAATGACCCTCATATGGCGAGTTAATTTTCCCCCGGTTTTTCCAATGTCGAGTCAATTTAGTTATCAAAATTCCTAAATGATGGAAATTTGATTATATTAATGATGTAAAAACAATTATAAGGGTTCCACTTTGCGTGTGTAAGTTGAACGTTTTGCAATAAAATCATTTAACAGTCATTTAAAAGTTATTACTAATTATGTAAAAATATGACAGTGTAATAATGTCTGTTACTATTAATGGTTATAAACTTGATATATGTGTATAAATAGAACTTGGCACAAGCATTCTATAATATTTCGTTGGATTAAATTCTGGTTATCAGAAGGTATGTGGAATACGCAGAAAGCATTTGAACGTTTTGAATATCTTATTAGTAATAACCGTGCTTGCTGCTTAACGTCTTCTTTAGATAATAATTTCTCTTTATTGAAAAATCACTTCATTGTCATTTGTTCGATGATTGCGGTCTTTGCTAAATGAAATGTGTGCTTGTTCAAGTTCTTTAACTATCAGATCTACCTAAAATTTTAAAATATACTTTGTTTATGCATTGACTATTATATTATTAAAGACAAATCCATATATTTTACCTGTTAAATTTGGATACTTTCGTATAAGTTTATATAGAGCTCTTCTTCTAAAGAAAATCAATAAAGTCTAAAAATGACAACAACTATCGAGTCATCTCAATCGCATTACAAATCTCCTCAGTGCTAAAATATTAATGTTGCTTTTGATGACCATGGAGATAAAAATTTCAAGTTCATAAAAGTGAGAGTCAGGTCAATAGAGATTTGAGCTTGTCTAATTTTAATTTATACTTACTAATTACTTGTATGTGACATATACTCTATTTGATTTTCTGAGAACTGCATCTTTGCACTCGCTTTCTAATCGGATATTATTTTATTAAAAAAAATTAATCATTTATTATCTTGTCAATACATTTGATTTAATTATGAAACACATAATTTTGATCAATATATTCATTAATGCTCCAAACAATCATATTTATTCTTAATTTTTATCACAAATAACAACAAATAAATCACTCGACTATGAAGGACTTTATATACACTTCCACATCCTATATACACTTGTAGGTATACCAGTATAGTTAAAAATCATGAAACTCTTGAGCGTTCGGAAATACTAAATACGATAAAATAACCATGATCCCTACCTCGTTAAGAGTTTTACATTACTGTCCTGATTGATAAAACCAATGAAAAATTATTCTAATTTTGCGCTTTTAAGTAAATTCCTTTGTTATAATACTTTAGTCACTGTTCGATATAGCGTTGGGTGTAATAATTATGTACGACAGTTAAAGAAGTTCATTAGGTAACAGTATGCCTTTGAATTATTACCAGTGCCGTATAGTTTTCAGCAATTAAAGCTTACGTTCCGCAGACTCTGGATAATCATGCTTCCGCCTCTTCAAATCATTTTCTATTCAGATGCATCAGAAACCATTCTGCTGAAAATTTCATCCCGGGATTGTTAATTTCAAGCAATTATGATTATGGTAAACAGAATCTGCTATGGTTTATAAACGCTTCGCATTTAAAACTGTCAAATATTTCTTGACGGTATTTGATTATTATAAGTACAGTTATGCACTCTAAAACTGCTAAAATACTTTAACCACATTGAAAATGGATACATGATTGCAAGGTGAATACATTGGCACGATATTTGACAATAATAGACATCGGGGACTACGACAGCACTTTTACATATCAGTAGAATTTATAGCCCAATTAGTAACTTGATTTTGATTTTCCACTATGAACCCTTTTCAATACAAACAATATTAAATTTCTACTTTGTTAAAACCAGGCGTTTCCGCACACCTACGCCCTTGTAAATAATCACAATCCATAGACTGTAATAAAAGGAATTACAATGAAATTGATCACTTATCCATTATATGAATACATTCATAAGGATGAAGAATTCATATACATTTTACATATTCTTTCAGCAAGGACAGTATAAAAATGTAAAATATATTGTTAAACTAAATCAGAGTGCAACTATTTTGCTAGAATTTCCGATTTTAAAGTCATTTTAAACATTTAAAAAAAATGAAGATAAATTGTAACAGAAAATATGTTTTCACTAGCCCTCCTTTCAACCTGCATCTGTTTATTTCCCTCAGCCTTTGGTTAATCTGTCGTTCGCATATATATATTACATGGTCTACAAAAATTATTTCGTTCCAGAAAATGTAAGAAACGATTCAACATTGTAATTGTTTGATGCCTGGAATAAAACAATTATTTTATTTCGTAAACTTCAGCTGGTGATCACTGTATTAGCTGATTTGTACTGTATGTTAAAGCAATATGAGCTGCATTTTTCATTTCATTTTTTCATTTTTTTTTAATAAAATGTTCTTTTTTACTAAAATGACAAAAATATCATGGTTTTTAAATTTCTGTTAGCCATATTTTTGTGGAAAAGGCCGTTAAGAAGCCTTATTTGGAGCAAAATTGAATTATTGTCGTCCTGAACAAAAATTGATTTGCTATAGATTACTTAGAAGAGAAACATTTCCTTTGACAAAAACTAATGATTTTTTTCAAACCTTGTTTATCATAAAAGTTTAAGTTATATGCAGATTTATCATACTAGCAGGTTTTTGCAGCAAAATAAAATTCTAAAAAATACAGCTCATATTGTTTAATATACAGTATCATACAGGTATACATGTACATGTAGTTTATTGGATATCACTTTGGTATTCCCAAAATATACACGTACTCTGTACCTAATTTATGTAATTGCAGCTTTAGTCTGTGAACATCATGTTTGTCGCTACATAGGAAATACTGAATCAATTTTAGTATAGTAAAGTGCGCAAACATTTTAAGACATTTCCATTTTAATTTACTGAATCCTCAAGGAGATAAAACCTCAAGTTAGCTAACAGAGAATATTTCAATCATGTACATGTATATTTAAGCTTTTAAAGTAAAAAAAACGGTTTGATCCTACTAATGAAAACATCAGGAAGAGAGGAGTATATCTTTCAACATTAGCTTAGGGTAAACATGTTCTTTTCTTAGACATCCTTAGCAAATGAAATTACCCTGATCAGCATCTGTTTAGTGATAAAAACAATCTTCTCTTTAATTCTAAAGCACCTCTTAAAACCGGTTTGTATCAATAGATCGCTCCTCTATTTCAACTGTCACTGAACACTTTGATATTTCAATTTGGATAAGATAACCTCCCGCTTTTAAAAATTTCAAATTGTAGCTTTTTTGTTATAAAATGCGTTTTAAATTTCAAACTAGATAGAAACTGTAAAACCCTTAATTCATTTTATTAAAATTCAGAACACTTTAGAGTTGACATGCTAAGCAGGAGCAATATTAGACAATATGTAAAATACATAGAGTTATTGTTTTATTGGTTGAAGTTCAAACACACTCTTTTATTTTTTTACAAGTTTTACAAGATTCGACACTAAGAACTCATTGCATGTTTCATTTATATTTAAGCACGTGTGACATGAAACATTTCATTGGTGTATATGTACATATATTTAAAGTTTAACAATTTGAACGAAAACGACAATTAAAGTTTTTACTTTCTTTGAAATCTATAATCTATGGTATTTTCCATTAACATATACATATTTTCAACAATCAATTAAGCAAGATCTATTAAAGACACAAGCCATAAAATCGTTAATTAATGCAATGACTTGCTTTAGTGACAATATCAAACTAACCAAAATGATCCCTTTCCCGTTTTCACCGTCGAGTTGACGGGAACATTTATAGTGTGTTTACATCTGATGTATTTGCATTGATCATAATATGTCAAGACATTTTTAATTCATGTTTTTGAAAAGTTCAGATAAGCTTTTGTTAAGGCTATTTCCGTTCAACAATACAATTAAATCGAAACGCTCAAGGAAGGACTTTTGTTTATAAATAATGACGATTTTGCCAAATGTTCACGTGTTTTCATTTATATTTTTAATGATTTATGTATTCCAGCAAATCAATTATCTTCTCTGTAGGTTAATATCCTGTCCCGTGTAACGTATTAAGGCGTGTAGTTTTAGTCATTTCCTCCGGTACTTCCTGGACTTCAGAGAAAAAAAAGAGTAGTAGACGATGTTTATTAGACAGGTCGTGTCGAGATAAGTCGAGTCGCATGTTTACCAATGGTATGACAATACGTAATATGTCTGCGGCACTTCCACTGATTATCAGCATTCCAGTTATCTAGCGTGATCGATTTTTGCCCTGTATTTAATGTTATTAATTCTCCCCTTGTTTACGATTGCTTGATAATCAGCGTAAGGCTTGACAAGATGAAATGTTCCGTGGTAGATTATGAAGAGGAAAAAAAAACTATAGATGAAGATCGTTGGAGTTTGATTGGTGGGATGCGACTGCTATTAAACGATGCTTGGTCTTGTTTGAAATGTATTAGGAGTGATATCAAAGTCATAAAATGTAAGGAAAAGACAAGCTATAAAAAATTAGTTTTAATTTGTCTACGATATTCGTACAAAATTATTCAAAAAATGAATGCATTTGCGTTATTCATCTTATCTAGCAACCTTTTTTAAAAGATGACTTGTTATTGAGTTCAGAAAGTAAAAACAAATTTCAAAAACGAGTTAATCCTCAATATTTTCGTAATCGCAAATTCCATTCTGATCCATTTATAGAAGTAATAAAAAGTTCATGCCAATTCTCCTGGCGGTAAACATCTGCAGAGCAATAATCATTTCTGAAAAAATATAGTTTTAGACATAATGGGTTTAATGTCTGCAGTTATTCACACAATCAATTCAATTTTTTGTATTGTTATCGTGTAAACATATGACGAGTTTGATCAACAGCAAAACATGCTTTTTCCATTTGCTTACATGATTGTCCGTCGGCGTTGTTTTTTTATTAGTTGTTAGTTGACATGCAGTGAGAAATGTTATTCATAGCATACCAACATGATTTTATAACGTCTGGTTATTAATATAATTATGCTTTTTTGAAAATTAAAGGAAATATATTTTGTGGTATTCTGGTACATATGGAAGAATTAAAAAATTTTTTTTATGTAAAATCTCATATGGGAATAGTTTCATCAAATTAGAATTCTTAACTCAAAATCCATGGGGCATTGCTTTACTTTTTACCACTGCGCGTTTTAATTAAAAGCTTACTTTACACACTACCCATAGTCTATTTAAATGAATGATTGATGTCCACAAAACAAACGAACACCTTTTAATTAATAAAAAAGTATCCTGAACTATTTGCATACATGCATCGCTGAGAAATGCAAACAATTAGTTGCTTTTGAAGAGACGTCGATGACATGGCATAAAAGAAGATGGCTTAATATGGCGGGTTGCTACCATATAGAACCATTTCAACAAGGCCTTGGACTTTCAGTATGACGTAACTATCTTTTTCTTGCGTCAAAACAAGTTAAAAATGACGCTGGCTTCGGGTGAAATATACACCGCTCAAAAGCCAGACAAATCGTGTTAATTTCAAAGAGCAATGGCTGAGTGCCCAACAATGAAATAGACAGGCCTACGTTACATTGCAGTTTGACACTAACTACCTTAAGTCCAAGCTCTTGTTAAAATGGTTCTATAAGGACGGATAAGAAACTATCTGAATCATTAAAAATCCATTATATAATTTTTCTTTCCAAACTTTTATTATGAATTAAATTTTATATCGATTTCAGTGCTCAGATAAGTTTAGCAATTGAAATTCAAATAAAGTATATTTTTTAGAGCTTCATTGCATTTTCTTCTATAGAATGGGTATATCCTCCATAGTTTTGTCATGGAGTAATTTACAATTACGTTTGATTTCAATGGAATATATTTCAGTAAACAAAAGCATGGAAAGATGAACCACCATACTTTAGAAATATTATTTTGTAAAACAACATCTAAACATTTCTGAAAATATATTAAAGTCCATACACTCATAAACATAGCATCATACACATGTATATTTGGTATTTATATGGTTCATTGATTATTGTAGCACTAGCAGCAGTAGCTGTAGGCATGGAATGTCCATTCGACATAAAAATTGCGCTTTTTATAGATTAGGGCTCAATGCTGTAAAAATTGTCGAGTTTTTTCCTCGGTGTTTGTTAAAATATTCAGACAGCTATGGTGGGATATTTTGCTTTAAATTTGAATAATTTTATTATAATACACGTATAGTTAAAGCAGTCAATTTGGATAAAATTTAAAAATTTGAAATTGTATTCCAATATATGGGTATTAGTGCCATAGTATCCACGTTTGTCCTTTTTATTGTTCCACTTTGATGATTCACTATTTTTCTATCAGTGATTGTGGATCAAAATAATAAAGACTTGAAGGAAGGAGCAATTCTACCAGTTTGTCTTCCAATGTTAACGATTTCGGTCTACAAAATTGTGACTCTAATTGTCAATTAGATCATATGAGTCCAATTTCTTTCTATTAAGTGGTGAAAATGTATATAAATGGGAAAATATCTTTTGTCAAAAGCATACAAATTGCATTACTGTTGTAGAGGCTTGCAAATTTAGCTTAATCATGGAGGGAATTCTCCAATTAATGAATGCCCCTCATACTCCCGACAAAACCCGGAAAAAGGAAGTTGATAACTGAAATCCTAATATTGATTTCGTGATAATGCTTGCTGAAAGATAACGTATCGAAATCAAATCAAATGTTTGTATTTCAGCAAAAACTAATGAAAAAGGACTAGAGACAAATTCCAGATGTATGGTTAAACCATTATCAGATTATTTGGGATTTTTTACAGAACAAGAAAAGGTCTTTTTAAAACGTTTTTGTAGAGAAAAATCGGAAATTGATCAAACTAGTTCCAAAAGAATTTAATCTCGCAGAATTATCGTTTTACGTTGTTCAAAGGGAACGTGATCCAATAGCATTCGTTTATTATGGATCCGGGTTTGTAACAACTGTTCTTTTTCTACAAACGTTTATATTTCAATTAGCTAAACGCACAGTCTATGCTACAACGCTGCTCAACTTGGCCTTGTCCAACACTGGAAAAAAAAGTTCAATTTCTCACAGCAGGTAGCGACTCTTACTATTATACAGAGGTATATTTACATTTTGGAATCGTTAACAATGCCGATGTACTGGTATTAGTTTTTACCCCCTTGTAACTGCATGTGAGTTCTCGGATTATTACATTAAGCATCCGTCTTATACAATCCATTTTACTCTAATTGTGTCAACCGTTTGCTGATCTGCTACACAGTGCCAAAGTATGTCAAACGAGTATACCCCTAGGAGTAACAGTCCGCGTCGCTTTTAGTGTAGGGAATGTCGTCTTGGGAAATTACAAATGTGACAAAGAAAATGAAAACTGTTTAAGAACTGAGTGAAAATGAATTTCTTCTAAGTAAGAGGAACAGGGCTTTCTCGACGTTTCACCTACTGCGTTGATCCGGTGGGTCATTGTTCGAAAACGCGGAATTAGTTGCTCAAATATGCAGTTTAAAATGGTTTACAGAAGTGGGAAGAGGTGCTTGCAATGGTGGTGAGTTTTTCTTTATACGCAGTTTGTTATTACTCAGATAACTATAACTTTGAAAAAAAATTTCAGCCGAAAAATAATGGAATTTTTTAAGGATATGTTGCCAAAAATATAATGCAATGGCGGTATACGATTATCAAAATACATGTATAATGAAGAAGAAAAAAAATAAAACTGCATACTCCTCCCGAAAGTTTTTATACACTGTATGAAAGGAATATATGATGCAGAGATACTGATTTTGTATACGACGTAAGTCTTCAAATTGTAGAGGAATCGCACCACCTTTTTATTTAGAAATATAATATAAAATATATTATATAAATAATATTACATGTATATTTGTATTATAATGGATAAACTGTTATTAGGATTGTGGAGTTTAGAACTAAACATATGTTCAGGTACATGTAGATTGGCATACTTTTGAGCATATTTTCATCTTCATATATTTAACAAATCTGTATTTCATTATCATTTTATAAACCTCTCTGCTGACTATGTTTAAGAAATCGATGGAACGAGCAAATTTCAGAGAAAATTACAATGGTAATATTATATGGTCTTGTAAAATGCTCTTTAATTTTGCATAAAGTCATCCTACGTATCTACAAATTGAAGTCGCTGTAAATTTTGTTAGCAGTGACTACTTCCATGGGGAATCGCTAAACCCCCGGTTTTCTGATCAACCCTCTGGATACAATGAATGTTAACAAAGGGTGAAGGATGAAATATTTGTGAGGGAAGCTCAGTCAACCACCGCTGAAAACAAGCGATGTTTTATTGCCGTGAGATAAAAACAACAAATAAATCATTTATTTGTAGATAAAACATGCACAAGATCGGCAGCGCTTGTGATTTTTACAAGATGGGGTTAAGGAGGTAATTATTAATGTACTGGTGTTAAGGGAAAATATTTTATTTGGAAAACAGTGGGAGTTGCGTCGCTTCTATTCACATTGACAAGTGCCCACCACGTTGCTCCACTGCCAAGATTTGTTCAGCTTATATTGGTTTGGGTGAATATACATGCATATAATGGGAAAAGAAAGTTATTGTCTGTGAAATTGCTCATTGTGATATATTGTGTGGGTTTAAGACTGGCACATACCAAATCTGCAAAGGATTTGCCTTTGACCAAATCTAAGAATATTTTTGTTGAAGAAAATATTAATTTACGTGTACAAATGTAATAAGGTAATTGGAAAAAAAGAAATATGTCACATTCGTAACAGCTAAACTGTGTTTGAATTTCACATAAAATAAACATGAACAATGTTATAATCGACATAAAAGAAAATCAAAATTGTATTACTGAAATTAAGATGAAGCCTTTTTCGTTTTAAAAGCAATGTGAGACATGTTGAGTTAGATACATTGTAATGGGGTGCGGTGCAGAATCTGTGGTCCAAACCGCACAAAGCCTAGTATTGCTATATTTATTTTTTCAGATGTGTCTCTCTAACCCATGCCTTCTTAACGACAACAAATAGTACTTTCAGCTGCAGAAAACTATCACATATACATATAATGTATGCTTGAAAATAATTGAAATGGCATTCCATGCTTGTCTGACTTACAAAAATAAGCCTTAGATCATTTGAACATAAGCTTTACATCTTACTTCCTACAATTATGTGATTTTACGTACAGAGTAGATTTCAGAAATAAGAAAAGTAACTTTACAAGGACAGTTTATTTATTCAAAGCAGCCATTCTAGACAGTCGTTTAACCAGACAAAAAGTGTCAACAGTATTAACCTCTTTGCACTTGAAATAAAGTGCGACAGTACATCACCGGGGGACATCATGACGAAAATTGATTTTTAGTCCCGCGGAAGATAATTAGCATTATTATGGGATAGCATACTCTCGATACATTTGCTAGTCTTTTACAGGAACAAAAATGAAAGATGAAAAATATTAAGCTTAACTTGTTGTATACCTCTGTAGTTCTGATGTGAAATAAACCTCTCTCTCTCTCTCTCTCTCTCTCTCTCTCTCTCTCTCTCTCACTCTCTCTCTCTCTCTCTCTCACACACACACACACACAACCACACACATATCGCTTTTTTTCCCCGGAAACTTAACAAGCAACCACAGTGATAAGTGATATCAATTCATAATTCAAATAAATGCAACATATTTTCAAAATGTTCACACTCGGGTTGTGTATCTTCTGATCAAAATGATTAATCTACATGTATTCGGTGTCTCATCTTCGCTAGCCAAGGGTTTTCGGTCCACTTTGCTCCCCGTAAACCCTTGGCGGATTTCATTATGAAAACTCTGTGATGTGGTGGCGCTATCTAGCGAGCAACTTGAGTTGCGCCCCTTGCATATTTACATTTTAATCGAATTAAACAACGGGTTATATACACACTACAGTATTAATACAACTTAAAAACATGCTGACTACCGAATGTCGGAACATAATTAACGATGCTATTAAACATGTTAAATACGAATTAAGTAATAACGAAGGGAAAGCACAGATTGTTTTATTCATCGTGTTTTGTAAGGACCAGAGTGAGAAAGTCGCCGATTTACATGTATATGAAAGTTTTCATGCCATAAAAACAGGTATCGCTGTCGTGAATATTGCGGACCAAAGAAATTAAATAAAACAAAGATCATTGAATCTTTAAAAGCAATAACCATAAGCAGGGACGTATATATACTAAAGGGATAGGCAACTTCTACATTTGCCATGTTTACTTCCCATGCTGATCACGCGAGCCTTGACAAGTTTGTAGAGCTACATGTTCAATCCCAGTGAAATAGATATATGTAGGTTTTAAAGCGATCTGGTTAGACCATCATTGGAGAAGCACTGTACTCGATTGTTTTCTTTTAAAGTTTATATTTACATGCACTATGATTGGATCAGCTACTCGCAGCTGCAGCCAATCATAAAGCGGAGCCTGTCACCGAGTTTTCATAATGAAATCCGCCAAGGGTTTATGGGGAGCAAAGCGGACCGAAAACCCTTGGCTAGCGAAGATGTCGGTGTCTCTGCTCCTGCTACACTGTACAATATCCTAGGAGAACGTGCTTTATTAAACCAAGCCAATTTATTTCGTTTCGTTGAATGTGCTAATATGAACTTCCGAAGGTTTCTTAACATCGTTTGTGAACTTTGCCAGGATAACTTTTACGTAAGCAGGTTTGCTTACCGAGTTCATAGACCTATGCTCCATTTGGTCGTTTACTCAGTCTCTGTCCACTGGTGTGTCTCCACATAAATGTTTGAGATGCAACCAGCAGGAATTCGGTATTGGTGATCTATTTTCTAAAATCTCCCAAAATTCACGCAATCCCCTCAGATTAAATTTGCCAATGTCTGATAAATCATACCCAGACCAGGGGTTAAAACGTTTCTGACCTGTCCTTCGATATCAGTCTTTGTTTTTTCTTCTCATCTCAAGAGGTACAAAGTTCATGAATAGAAACATTGTGTTCATAGATAATTCCGATTCAGTTAACTTTAGGGAATTAGGTATAACCTTTTGAGCAACGAAGTTAGGCAAATATTGAATAGACATGTAGTATAACTGAAATAATCCTATATTATAACTATAAAACGGTGTACTTTATGGACATATTAAAGCAGGCAATTCCCATTCGATTTATTCTGAGAATTGTGCTCCTTTGGAACTCGGACCATATTGAATATATAACTGATTGAACTGAAACGTCAAACAATTCATATGGGAAAATGGTATAAATGTAATATTTAAATATTACAGAGAATGCTTATTTAATCATCTTTCTAGGAATAAAATTCTTCATTAGAACATAAAAAATTGGCTATTTTTAAATATACAAATGAATAGTCTAGCGACACATTCTGCTAAATTGCTGCATGCTTTTTGCGCCTAAACCGGACATGAAGCGTTGATGTGAATATAACTTTATAGCCGTTTTCCTAAGAGCTTGGATTTTCGGTGGGATGTTACTGTCTAGTTTCCTCATCAAAAAAAGCTGTCAGATTTTTAATTTTACCTTCTTTCTGAATCTTCTCATACGCTGGGAAAAGCTCATCTATATTCATAGACTATTAAAATCGGAAAGTCCCCCCCCCCCCCTCAAAGAACTGCTCTGTTGTGAGAAATTGAGTTTCAACTGAAATTACTGTATAGCCTTGGATGAAGAAGGACAGGTGTAATTGCGTACAGTGTATTTCTATCTATTAGCCTATTACTGGACAGTTAACCATGATTTGACCCCGCCTTCATCAAATAGGAGTTTGTCACGTACTGCCAAACTCTTGTTAAAACAGCTCTATTATTAACAGGAAATTGTTGTTTATTTTTTTCAAAGTGAGTTATGCCCCTTTTGAACTAGAAATTTCGCCTATAATGAATACTACTGAAACGGTTTTTGTTGTCAAGTTTTTCTTTAATAATGAGGGTTGTTCCAAAATTGCGTAAGCAAGTGGCGTGATTCAGCGAATAGAAAACAGAGAAAAATGAACTTCTCTCAGTAGGGTTTAAGTAATTTGCACTTTGATTATTCACTGATATCTAATACTGTTTGAGATATCATGCATATTGTTTGAATAAAAGCATTCTGAATTTCGACATGAGTATTACTTACAGCTGAACATAATTTCATAAACTTTCATACATGTGTAATTAACACTGTGCCGGATAATTATGCCAGTGCCAAGGTGGCATTTTTGCACCCGCTTAAGATGGAGTTTCGGAAAAATCCATATATACCAAATGATAGACCATTGTCTAGAGATTATACGACCACTTTTGTTTTTAGTGTATTTCACCTGACAAGTGAGATATTTACCTTTAAAATTTAATATCCCATAGGAAAATAATAATTCCCATAGTAGAATTGATTCTCCTACAGGAAATATTGACAATCCTATAGAATGTTTTAAATGTCCTATAGGAATTATATTTCCTATAGGAGAATGGTATTTCCTGTAGGAATTTGAATCAGACATGTAGTTTTCCTATAGGATATTAAGTTTTTCTATCGGATTTTAACAAATCCTATCGGAATTGAATTTCCTATAGGAAGTTCTTGTATTCCGATAGGAAATTTCAAGTTACCTATAGGAATATTGTTTTTCCTATGGGAAAAATTATTTTCCTATAGGAATTTATTTTTGAAAGGAAAATATCTCACCTGACAGGTAAGATACAATGATAACAAACGTGGTTGTTAACTCTTTAAGCAATGGTCTATCATATGGCATATTGGAATTTTTCGATATATGCAGCTTAGACGGGTGCAAAAATGCCACCTTGGCACTGGCATAATTATCCGGCACAGTGTTAATTATTTAATCCCGTCATGACGTCTGGCTGTGATCTTAGGTTCGAAATTTGCATTCTCTGAAACAGTGCAGGCAATGAGAGCTAGCAATATCATATAAAAAGACATTTCTTCTTCAATCTACATGTTTCATTTATAAATTAATGAACAGCAGAGGATTACTTATATAGTAATTAGGGTCCCGCTCTGCGGGCGCCCTATAGTAATAATTCTGTCCGTTCGTCCGCTTTCTATTCATACATGTATGTCTATCCAAGATGGCTTGTCCGGAGCATATCTTCTCTCCCCTTGGCCCGATCTTGCTCATACTTCACCCACACAGTGCCGTTGCGTAAAGGGTGTGCAGTGACCGTAAATAAAGTTTGTAGGTTCAGGGTAAGGTCCTATCATATATATATATATATATATATATATATATATATATATATATATATATATATATATATATATATATATAATCTTAGCGCTATTTGGCTCATACTTCACATAAACAGAGCTTTTGAGTAAAGGGTGTATAGTGACATTGAACCATTTTCCAAAGTCATATCATATTAGCAGGTTTTTGCAACAAAATAAAATTCTAAATTACTTTAAACATTACAAAATATATAATCTCTATCTAGCTTTAAGTTAGTGATCACATTATTGTAACGGGTTACAGGAACTCTTTAGCAATAGCTTGACAAATGTAAACACTGAT
Organism: Magallana angulata; assembly: GCF_025612915.1. Classification (NCBI taxonomy): domain Eukaryota; kingdom Metazoa; phylum Mollusca; class Bivalvia; order Ostreida; family Ostreidae; genus Magallana; species Magallana angulata. The sequence continues at coordinate 44,333,610 of NC_069116.1, forward strand.
AAAATATTCTTCATTAAAGCTGCTTGGTCCGATTTTTTCGTAATTACAGTATCAAAATTTTGTTCAAACAAATCATTTATCTTACAAAGTTATGGACTTTGTCCTATTTACACCAGCAGAATCAATCTCCTTTCAAAGTTAGAAATATTCAAAGTAAATAATTAAAAATAATTTCTCTTTGGGCAAACGAAAAAACAAACCAAAATGCATCACGGGAATGTTTAGAAAAGGAAACCGCATGGTTTCGTCCCCCGAATGATTGGGGTTATTCAACCCGCATGCTATGCATCGATTGTAAAAAACGCAGACTTTAGAAATATTGGCGAACAAAACGTACACATGTTTATTTGTAATTTGTCTGATCATTTGTCTGACCATTTCGACCTTTATTTAAAGCGATGTCAAATTCGTAATACACCATACCCGTCTCGTCGTCAGGGGTGAAATTTAACATGAGGCGAGATAACGCGGTACCTTTTAATGTCGTTTGTTTTGTTAGCAAATTTTGTACGTATTTTTCTTCATTGAAATTTGGCTTAATTGACTGGGAAAACTACTGCAATGTCTATTATTATACATATACTAAGCATAGCCATCGTTTAAAAGCGTGCATAAAATTTGATATAAAATCGGACCAATTAAGCAGCTTTAACAAAGATCAATACACAAAGCACTATGCTTTATGAGTGTATTCAGGAAATTAGTTTTACAAAGTTACAGGTAAACAATACTTCACATGTGATCATCGTATCACATGTTCTTGTAAATATCTTAATATAGTAAAACTGTCCCGTAGATCATTGGTATTCCAACAACTCATTTCCCACCGAATATTCTAGACATGTATATTAAAAAACAACAAAATCGCGTGTAACTGATTTTCCGAGAAGACATGTCTACGTTAAAGTATTTCTTATGTAATAGATTGAACAAAAGATATTTATGTCTCATAAGTGACACTGAATTGACGAATGTGCGAAAGGATAGGCAAGGATTCTCATCAAATTCTGATTAGCTTGTTTTGACGTTTATGGTAAATATTTTTGAATAATTTGTCTTTCTATATTCTTCCATGTTATTGCACAGAAAAACAATGCACAAAAGATAAAAGTTTCTCTTTTGAAAAAAAAAATTAGTTTCGTGAGCTAGTTAACGTTTTTTTAAGTACATTAACTATTTTATTCCAAAAAATGTAGATAATCAAATGTTTTCTGGAAAAAAACCCCCTTTTTTTTTACAACTTTAACCGGTAAGACGTGTTAAATATCCTATTTCAAATAAAGCAGCATAAAGTGGAGTTCGACACGCAAAGCCCTACGACTTTCGTATTCAAATGAATGTAAAGCAGTTACATCCAGGAAATCTATATCAGATCTACAGGATGCACATGTAGGTAGTTATCATATAAATTTGTATGAAAAAAGCCAAGCTGTAACTTGAGAATTTTGGATTCTATTGTAGTTGTATCTTTAGAAGTGAGGAAGGGGTCAAAATGAAAATAAGCATTCAACTCAAATTGATACTTTCATAGTATTACAATGTATTGATACTTAAATATATGCAAACATATTGTTCCAAGCTGTACGTAAAGTGCAGAGAAACATCAATGTTGGAATTTTTACAGATAAATTGGGGCCACCATATATATATATATATATATATATATATATATATATATATATATATATATATATATGACGACCCGAAACTGTTCAAAGCAGCATTAGACTTGAAAATACTTTGGCGCTTGGAGTATGTAGGAAGTTGGCGCTCGTCCTCTATATATTTTATTGTGCATCGGATTTACGTGCCAGATATGCAGCAAAATGATTGTAAATCTGGATCGTCCTCCGTAATAGACTTTTATACTGGTTTTATGATCAGTGCTATCATTTGGTAAAACCAGAAACTTGACAGTAACGACTTGGATCACGTTTATAAGGCTACTAGACGGAAACGTCGCCTAACATGCAATTGTATGTATTAGTTCATCAAAATCACAAAGACGCCATGTTTACGAATGTCGTACTATTGATATACAAGAAATTAATAGAAAATGCAATTCTGACTAAGATAAATTAGAACGACGGAAAGTAAATATATGTAGATAACGCTATGTATATTAACAATACGCCTGCATGTGTTAAAATGATATTGCTTGTTTATCTTGGAACATTTTGATAGCTTTAAAACGGATCTTTCAGACTTTTGTATTTTATCTGAAATTCTCCTAGAGCTCTTTCAATTATCACTGACGCTGTTTTTATATCGAGTATTCCGTGCATTTTTATGCTCGTATTATTACGTGTTATCAACTTTACTTGGTTATAACTGCTTTTTATTTTCAAAAATGGGCATTTCAAAAAGGACATTCAAAAAGGAGCGGAAGGATACCACGCGCCCATTAATAACATTACACGAAATTCATAATAACCACACTCTGAAGTAGATGATTGCTTATAAATAGAAAAAAAAGTCTTTGTCTAGATGAGAGATGCAAAAAAACAAGCCAGTCTGAGATGGTCTCTTTTGATTAAAACACATATATCCTCTCATTTGCAAAAAGGCTCGATTTATCTTTGCAAAGAAAGAGCAAGCTTCCCTAATAATAAGACTCGACAACGAAAGACTCAAGACGCGATAACTAACCACAGAGAAACCATCTGACGCGAAGATGAAAATATTCCTTATTCATTCCTTTGAATTACTTTCATTCGTCATTAGTAATTCATTGATTTGTGAGATAAAGGGAGTCAAAGGCGCGCAGACGCATCCATCACGGGAATGCTTTTAGTGTAAAAAGTATTTTTATTGTTCCTGATTAATTCTGGGCATAGTAATCACTACAGTAACTATTCAATAGTAAGTCTCGTTATGGAGGTATTCCCTTTATCACTACTCATGCTCTCTACGTATAAACGCATGTTCTCAATTTCAGACACTTTCAATTTCCATTAAGGTTTTCCCAATATCAAAATTTACAATGGTTTTTTTTAAAACAAACACATTATGTTTCAGAGTTAAATAGCGATAATGCTTGTAAAAGACCGTGATGAACCACAGGACCAGGTTTTCACCCCCGAAAAAGATCGAACACACCCATTTATAGCTTGAAAAATAAATTTATCCAATAGAGGTCCAAATAAAGACTATTGTTACAACGTGATTTTGATATTGGTTAAGTTTAGAGACCCTTACACCATCTAGTCTCCTTTAGGTGAGAACCTACATTTAGTAAGATGCAAGAACTTGTGTTAGAACCCTTTGTATATTATATATACAATAAAATATGTTCAAACCAAAGTCTCCTTTTATGTCTTATTCATGACTCAGGGAAACAATCCATTAAAACGTTCGTATTATCAATTACCTTTTCTTATCATGATGACCAAAGTGAAATAATTTCTAAAATCAGTTTTAGAGACTTCATGCCCAAGAATTAAACGATACACCGCTTTCGAGAACATTTACTAAGCACTATGCTCCATTTATGATGAAGAAGATGGGGGAACAAGATAGCGCAAATGCCCATTTGGTTTTATCGTAAAAAACAATTTCAAATTAATTTTTTTCCCAACCAAATATACTAGATGATGTTATATTACAAGTTTACAAAACAACAATTTCTAACTATATTCAGTTTGGAATATTTTAACAAACGATAAAAAGAAAAAAATTTAAAGTTTTGGTGGTATCGAACCCACAACCTAAAAACCCTAGCTCTATAATGTTGCATAATGTCTGGTGCTCTAACCACTGAGCCATTTCAGTCACAAGAAACATCATCGTGAAATGCTAAATGCAACTTCAACCACGAATTTACGGACTTGTAGTATTTCTGTAAAACGTTAAATTGTTGGGATACAAAATGACTTTTTTAAAGAATTGTGGGTCATCTCTCCACGTTTTTGTTGTTTGAAATCGGTTTGATTTCCTTTAAACCTTATATAGACTATGACAAAAATATGGAGCCCAGACCCACTCTGTAAAAGAAAAGGCATTGAAGTTCTAAAAATGACACTATGACTTTAGGGGGTTTAGACACGCATACGCCAGTTTAAATCAACCTATTCTAAATGTTTACCATATTTAAAGGTTAAAAATCGATGTTATGGTAAATATACATTGTTTTTAATAATTTAGAAAGAAATTATGAGATTTGTTCATATTTTGATTTTAAAGTATCTTATCTGTCCCCATATGGGCAGTTTACACGCCTTACTCACCCATCTTCTTTCAAATTAAGTCAAAATGCTGTTAATTCCACTTTTATCTTACATTTATAATGTGACAATTTTTTAAAAATTAATTTAGTATAATTATGTTTATCAGAGGGTTATAAAGGTGTGGTACATATCTTTTTATAAGAAGGTTACTGTCTAAAACAAGAAACCCACGGGCCACATCGCTCACCTGAGCAACGATAGGCATGATAAAATCAGCGTCATGAGACATAATACAAAATATCTGGCGATGTGGTTTAATACATGTAGATCCTGTACAAAACAATCTGTTTCCACCTGGATATTCTTATATTTATAATTAATTGCAAGTCCCTTTTCTAACAGGATGATTTTATAGTCATATCACATTAGCAATTGTTTATATACAGGATATAAACCTACATCAAACTCTGAACCACTTGTGAGGCCCAAAAATCGTCCAGGGGCCAAAGTTTAAACAATTTTAAAGAACCAGCAATATATAAAAATGCTTGCATATAAGTAAAAGCATAATTATATACATGTAATAATATTTAAGTTTTGTGAATAATTAAAATGTTTTCCTTCATACAACTGAATCCCTAATTTGGCCCTACTCTACTCCTAGATATTGTGATTTGAACAAATTTGAATCTACACTTTCTGAAGTTGCTTTCACTAAAGTTACCGCTTTTGTAGGCAAATGTTTTTTTAGAAAAAAATTTTAAGATATTTTTCTGTATATTCCTTTGTAAAAAATTTGTCTCCCCCCTCCCACCTTTGTGACCCAATCATACCCCCGGGAATCATGATTTGAATTAACTTGAATTTTCAATACCTGCTAATGCTTCTTAACAAATTTCAGCTTTTTTGGCCAAATGGTTCTTGAGAAAAAGATTTTTTAAAGAGTTACTCTATATATTTCCTATGTAAAAAATCGACCCCGCCCTATTGTTGCCACAACCTACCCCGAAGGTCATGATTTTTACAACTTTGAATTTTCACTACCTGGGATGCTTCAACACAAGTTTCAGCTTTCCTGGCCTAATGGTTTCTGAGAGGAAGATTTTTAAAGATTTATTCTATATACTGTACATTCCTAATCAAACGCGAGGAACAAATATCCGCATACAATCGCGAGAAGCACATCCCGCGGATTTCAAAATCTCGCTCATATTTTCCGAACAGATATGTACAATAAGAAACTGTGATAACAATTCAGTGTTCGCGATTTTATATTCTCGCGATTTGATGCAAAACGGTTGAATCGCGGAATTAAGCACTCGCGTAAAATAAGGTATCTACAGTATTCATATGTAAAAATGTGCAACCCCCCATTGTGGCCTCACCCTACCCCCGGAGTTCATGATTTTCACAACTTTGAAGATTTTCTCTATAAATTTCTATGTGAAAATTGAGTCCCCCCATTGTGGCTACACCCTACCCTAAGGAGTCATGAGTTGAATCTACACTACCTGAGGAGCTTTCCACGCCAAATGGTTCCTGAAAAAAAGATTTTTAAAGAATTACTCAATATACCGTATAACGGGTAATTTTTACTGCTGTGATTTTTTACGAATTCGTCTTAAAATAGGGCGATTTGAATTTTTACGCGTAATAATTTTACGAATTGGACGTAAAAATTAAAATCATCTGTGGTAAAAAAAAAGGGGGGGGGGGGGTCACCGTGACTTTGTTATAGTTAACACACTTACAAATCAGAAAATCGTTTTTCTGTTAACAAGTCCTTAATTATTATTATTGTGTTTATTCATTTAACTCTATTTCATATGTGATATACACTTTACTTATTCCTATTAATCTGGGTATCATCATTGGTGTACACCATGTGCTCGTCTCAGTTCAATTTACCGGGGAAAAAAAGACAGACAACTCTATTTCAAAATTTCTCCCTCTCTCACTTTTTCTTTCTCTCCCAACCAATAGAGAAAATTTACGCGTTTAATTTTTACGGATTTATAAACCTCGTAAAAATTAGTAAAAATTAGCAGCACGTAAACAATACCCGTTATACGGTATTCTTACGTAAAAATTTGCCCCTCCCCCATTGTGGCCCTTCCCTACCCCTGAGGGTCATGATTTTCACAACTTTGAATCTAAACTACCCGAGGATGGTTTCATACAAGTTTCAGCTTTCCCGGATGATTGCTTTATGAGCAGAAGATTTTTCAAGATTTACTCTATATTTTCCTATGTAAAAAGTCGACCCCCCAATGTGCCCCAACCCTACCCCCATGGGTCATGATTTTCACAAGTTTGAATTTACACTATTTGAGGATGCTTCCACTAAAGTTTCAGCTTTCCTGGCCTAGTGGTTCTTGAGAAAAAGATTTTTGAAAATTTCTCGAAAATTTTCAATAATTCCTAATCATCTCCCTTTGCAAAAAAGGCGTGATCCTTAATTTTCACAACTTTGAATCCCCTTAGCCTAAGGATGCTTTGTGCCAATTTTGGCTGAATTTGGCCCAGTGGTTCTGGAGAAGATGTTGAAAATATGAAAAGTTTACAGATGGACAAACAGACAGACGACAGACAAAATGTAATCAGAATAGCGCTCATTTGAGCTTTCAGCTCAGGTGGGCTAAAAACTGCATTGACCGGAGTTCGATTCGCAGTTACTTTTTTTGGTTTGAACATATAATAGTGCATAAACATATACAAATGGTTCGAACACAAGTTCTTACAACTTACGAGGTTCTTACCAAGTATAACAATTTACAACTGTATAGTAGTTTAGAATGGAAAGTACATAGAAATGGATATTACTAATATAGTTAAGTTATTGAACAAACATACATGTATAAACAGTTTTTTTTAAAGGGTAAACGTACATGCATGTCACATATATTAAATATCCAAAATGTGGAAGTTAAGTAAATTAGTCATAAAAAAATCTTTAATATTACGACTTCTTTGTTTAATGTATCATAGAATATTTTTTGATAAAGTCGAGTAAAAACATTTTGACAAATTGCTGAAAGTGTAGTCGTTAAAAAAAGAAGATTAAAGATTACTTTTGCAATGTTTGGGCCACTTTGTTAATTTAATGTTGTAACAAAGTAATATGAAAACAAACAATCGCATTTATATTGTATACTACATCTTCGGTAAACATTTATTTAGACTGGAAATCATGCAACACTGACTGTTAGTATTAATTATTAACCATATAGTAAGTTCAGAGACCCGACCTTGCAACTACACAGCATAAGACATTGGCCCTAATTTATTTATTCCATCATTACGCATCCAGCAAAAGCAGTCGGTTAATATAAATTGCGAATTTATCAGTCTAAATGCATTGATATTATTCCAGACCAAAACTCCCATACTTCCATTAACAAGACATTGAATGCGTTACTACAGATTATTTATCGATATGCTCTTAGTGTAATATATCGTCAATATGAAGATTGTTTAATGCAGGCAATTGCATAATATTGTTAAACTATATTCATGTTCCGAACAATATTGCTTTTATTTTAATTTTGAACTTTAACAACTTAGTAAAGGATTTGCAGTAGTTTTTTATTGATCGATTGCAAGAAAAGACGTTCCGTCTATCTGGGGTTCCCTTTTGAATAAAAAAAACAATTTAATTGAATAGTTTTTATCAAATTTTGAACTTTTACGACTTTCGTCAAGGTTTTGCAGTACGTTTTTTTATCGATTGCGCAAGAAAATGTTTCTTTTTTTATCTTCAGTTCCTTTTTGTTTTGGAAACAGCTGAGTTCAATGGGTTTTATCAAATTAATGCTTACAAAAAACATATCGTTGATTTTAGTGAAAGAAAAAAATCTTGATTGGTAATTTTTGACCTATCCCATGAACTGACATTCCTGGCTGACAGTTTTAAGGGAGATGAGCGTTTATTCCAAAACTATCGAGAGAAGAGTAAAGTAAAGCATGGTTTATAGATACGCAGAGTGATCGAAGTTGACAAAAGGCGATAAAGGCCTACCGTCACGGCGCGTAGTAGTACATCATAATCCTTAACGCCGCTCTTTAGTAAGTGAGATACGTTTAGTCCAAAGATCACGCCATTGAAATAAAAAGCGCGCTCTCTTGAGACTTGTTCAACGCCAAAAAAGTGATGTAATTTCAACTTGCTGAATATTCAATTTGGAATCGATGAATAGATTAGGGCTTTATTTTCCATTATATGACTTGTTGGTGTAGATGTTATGCTCAAGTGGTCGCTCTCCGAGACAGGGAATATTATTAATTGTCTGTTCTGAATTGACTAGAGCAGAATAGTGTTCAAAACGCCGACAGGAAAATGTTTAAATCTGCAGACTCTTCGTATTGTGCATACAGGTAGGACATTTTTGATAAACTACTAATTTTACATTAAGTGTTATTTAACGGAGGGTATTTTTTTCTCTCTCCATTTTTCTAGTTTGTAAGAAGATGTTTTTTGGTGAATCTTTGGAACCTTGGTTTCAAAATGATTTATTAATTCAATGCTACTGTAAAATATAAATAAAAAAATTGTGTAGGTTTTCAATAAAATATTGATATTATAAGTTGTGTAGGTTTTAAATGATATAAGAATTATAAATTGTGTAGGTTTCCAGTAATATATTGGTATTGTAGCTCAAAATTATGCTTGCCATGGTTTGGTTTAAATTATTTTTTTTTTTCGAGAGCTTCATATAACTTTGTTCGGTTAAAAATAAACAAAACACCCTGATTCAGCAAAAATGCTTCGCTCATTTAATCTTCATCTTTTTAGCATTTAAATCTTACGTCTATTGAGAATTTCAGGGAATAGGCTTTTTTTAAGATGCAATGAACATCCGAGGCGTCTCAATAGCCGGCTCTGAATCAATAAGCTATTAGCGGGGTGTCACCAGCTTTGTGTCGGAAATACGACGGTCAATCTTGGCAGACCGAATTGTCTATTCCACTATCAGAGAGAATCCAAATTATGCAAATATCTACCATTAAGTACGTTAAAGATAGCACAAAATGGGGGTTTTGTAAAAAAAACCCCAAAAAACAAACCAGACTGCAATTATCTAATGAGAAAGGTCTTGCACTATTCTTAAAGTCTAGCAACCCCCTCCCTCCCCTGTCCCATCTCCTTTAGTGAAAATAAACACCCCTATTCTAGTACTTTACAATCTACAAAACCTTACACCTCGCCATTTTGGTCTGATCGACCAAAAGTTGTTGAAGTTTGATCGTTGCACATTTAAAATATTTCTAAACATTATAATATCTATTCAAACAGTAATCTAAATTCTTCATGAAAAAAATACAATTCAGATAAGCATTGTTTTAAACTGTTACCATTTCTGTCCTTAACCAAGAACATAAAATGGCGATGAGTATCGCGGTCACGGATGATTTCATACAAAAGATTAAGATATTTTTTACACATTAAGATGGCAATCGCAAATAGCAGTTCATTGATGCATTCAGATATTAAGCTGGGAGAGATAAGAAAAGAGCAATTCATTCCGATAGTTGACGCCGAACCTTAATATTTCATTTTGGAAATGTGTAAAGTAAGAGTAAATTATATAGAGGCGAAAAGAAGCACTAGAATTTAATAAATTTAAATGTTGAATTTCGAGAAATCTTCTAGCGTTGAAGAATAGCCAATTTTTTCACCATGAAAATACTGAATATATAAAGTCACTGATCGGTAGAAAATTTTGTTAAACGTAATTAAGAACAAAGTAATATGCTTTGTTTTAAGATACATGTAGTTTAGAGTGTGGTATAAAGATTCAAATATATCCAACCATTAGAAATTTTTGCGTTATAAGTTTAAAGCAAAGTGTTTGATAATTTACGGGTATTTTGTTTACAGTTGATTTACTTCCTATATTACAATAAAATCATTTATCTGTTTTTAAACTATTAAACAGTGAACAACACTTACATGTGCATGCTCTTGTGCGTATTGTTCTGCTTCTACTGCATATGCCGTGCAGCAATACATTACTGATCATGAATTGGGGTTAATGTCGGAATTTTTACAAATAATTTGGCTTCGCCATAAATATTTGACGACCGGAAACTGTTCAAACCAGCATTAGATTTGTACATGTAAGTACATGTACGTTGGCGCTTGGAGTATGTGGGAAGTTTGGGCTATTTTTTTATTTCATTGTGCATCAGATTTTCGTGCAAGATATGCAGCAAAATTATTGTAAAAGAAACGAATAAACATTGTGAAAAAAGTGTAAATATAAATTATTCTGAAAAATGTGTTGAAAATAATTTTCTGCAATGATCGCTTAATCTTTCGTAAAATCGCAATCACAAAACCGAAATTTTTTAAAACATAATTATAAGTTTTATCAAGTACATTTAAATGTACACAGTAAATAGAAACACAGTTACTGATTTACACAATAATTTAATATGCTTATACACTGGAATCGTGAATAAAAAGAACCTATGTACATTTAGTTAATCTTCCCACTGTATCAGTTGAAAGCACATACATATGTAGAGCTAAGTAAAGGCTTCGTTTACTAATGAAAAAATAGTTTTTTTTAAATCAAATAAAGATAATACAATATCCTTCTTCACATGTATAGATAATTATTGCTGGGTTGATTGACAGTCAAAAGATCAAATCGTAAGCTCTAAGATATTTTATTTTCAGCTCAAAATAATTTCCCAGATTCTTTTATAGAATACAAAAATAACCATAAATAAATGATATAAATGATTAATAATATGTGAGAGCTTATAAATGTCATTTTCATATTTTCAAAGAAAAAATTGGAGATATATCAAATTAATATATCGGTGTATCGAGCCACTCTATAGCGTCTCATCATTCTCCTGAAAGACTTTAGTGTTATAGAGAGTTAAATAGCACGCTGGGCATGTCTGTTACAATACAATAACCCCTATTGGAAGACACGTCTTTGTTCTTAAGTCTTTCGTTAATTCATCGATCTAACGCACGCGAAGCCAGGACAAAGGCGAGCAAGAATCGAACACCCTCCGGGTATCCCCCGTGCTGGGAAAACGTCTCTAGTGGTATGTCTTATTCAATGCATGATTACGTGTCAAAGTGCATCGAGTGAAAAAAAGAATACCCAAATTTGCATGTTATCACCCTTATGTAACGCTGTAGGTTAATCAACTAGCTTTGAGCGTGAAGGTTGGCAGATTGTATACAGTACATCCTCGTAGCAATTAATGAGAAAATGTCCCGCATATGACGAGGATTAATTGAGAGTTCTCTGCGAGATTATCTTCAGTGACGCTCTTCAAAGGCACTGGGTTTGGTGATAATATATATTATGGTAGTGATCATGAAAAATGCCGCAGGAATAGATCAATACACGTAAATGTAAACATTATGTAGGATGCATGTCATATAATAGACAGTGTGAATCGGTCACTCTTAGCTTGATAATTAATTGGAAATTTGTATGCAATCATGCGCGGATCTAGAGGGGGGGGGGGGGGGGGGGGGTCCCGACCCCCCCCCCCCCCCCCTTGGAAAATGAAAATTTATTAAATTTACATAGTAAAATTATCGCGAAAATATGCCTCGGACCCCCCCTGGCAAACACAATTATCCTTCGGACCCCCCTGGAAAAATTTTCTGGATCCGCGCATGGCAATGGTAATGAAATAGTGCATGTACTATACTTGTACTATCCAGTGATAACTCTGAAATATTTTCAAATTCATTTGGTACTTTTTATCGAAACTAAATACTTGATAAGCACTAGAAAGACGTGAAAATATTGTTAAAACATACTCAAAATTTTTAGTCCATGCGAGTCAAGTTCATGAAACTCCCAGTGTTTATTTACACGATTTTAAATCATTTCTGAGGTTAAAATAATCATTTCTATAATAAATGTCATTGCAGTTGACCATTGAGGCTGGTTCGAAACCAGCCGGTGACGTTTTGTTACAAAAAGTAACAAATCGAGACACATGCACTGTTGCGAGTCGAACGTGAAATGAATTATAAGCGACACTCAATCACGGTTTATATATTAATAACCAATTCAAAGCGCTATTGTAGAACTCTGAATGGATGCATTATATTAAAATATGGCAATACAATACATACATTTCGAATGCCAAAAAAAATAGAAAAATTTAAACTATATAATAAGCGTTTTTATATCTGAATGTTTAGCATCGAAATGATGAGAATAAACAATATGATAGTCAAAATTAAAGAACCTGTTTTTCAAACTTAAAAAAAATCAAAAACATGGATTGAAATATTTCTGTCCAGTTCGTATGTCTAAGACTTAAGAAGTGTTACAAATGTATATGTTCTTTTTTTATTTCAAAATATTCTACAACAACAAACGTTATAATTGTTACATAGCGAGATAAGAATCTAAATACATGTGCGTACTATCTTCTTATCACACTTTTAAAATTTTTTTTATTTAAATTAGTCGTAGAGAAAAAATAAATTCATATAGTCAACTTGCCAGGTTCAGTGGCAACCAGTCGTTTGAAAGTAGCGCAGCGGTAATTGAATTGCTGACCAATGAATCAAATTGTCCATTATAACTATTTCGTAATGTTAGTCCCTGGCCTAATCATATTACAGGTGTCAATTATCGAACATCTGTCACTACGCTGGTTTTCTTGCAAGCAGACAGGTCGATATGTTAAACTTTTAAATTCATCTTCTTGTCGGCCTCAACAGTTCAAGTCGGGATGAAATGGCTTACTCGGGGACCTGGCCAGAAAAGTACAAACGACTGTTGATGTACCGTGATGATTACGGGAAAGGTGTTTGTGATAGGTGGTCACCGTGGTATGTAGCTAAAAAGGTTCAGTCTTTTTTCAAGTATTGGAGCAAAATAACCGTTCTTGGTCTCTTGATGGTGTTTTATTTTTAATTTTTTTTTACGGCGCAATTGTGTGTAGATATGGGCTGACAAGCTAATACTTGGACTCTTTTTTTATATTTCATATTTCATGCATGTCATTTTGTACAGGATAGAACTTCATTTATTTTAACAGTGACTGATGCCACTCTGACCAAAAAGTAATAATTAAATACATGCATTTAAGTCAGTTTAGCCCAATATTTCAGTTTTTTTTTATCACAGAACAAGAGGATACTGCTTTTTGGACGTATGATATAATACCAGCAGAAAAACATTTTTAGCAAAAATCGAATTTTTGGCTTAATACGGAAATAACATATTAATTTAAAAAATATACATAGTCGTACCTGACGAGTTTTATAAATCTAGAAAAATATAATGCTTTATTCTCTAAAAAACAATTTGATTCATTTTTTATAATTGATTTCAATTAAATATTTAAACCTGTTATTATATTTTCTTGCAGTAAATTTACGAAGATATAGTTTCAAAATTGATTTAACATTTCTTCATCAACCAACACGTAAGAAAATTGCATGACTTGTAATTACTTCCTTTGCATGACTAAAGATTGACTCGTTCTTCTTCAAATCTGCTAAAAGGCGTAGAATCCACAAACAACTACATATTTTCTGGAAAATCTGAGAATGTCATGGAAAACAAAACATATTTACGTATTTACTTTGTATACAAGCATCGTCGTTTTACGCTTATGACATGCAATTATTGATGTTTAATTCTCTGTCACTAATGGAGTCAATACCCGTCATATTGTAACTGTAAATATGGAGCTGGGATTCAGCGAAATCATGTTGTGATCGTGCAGTAAATGTATCAATACGCAAACAGGGAACCAGAAACAGCTTGTTACTCCTGCTGGTTTCTCCCTATTTAAACAAAAAAAAAGAAAAAAAATCAACGATAGATAGTGTACTATCATAATGGCTTTCATACAGTGCCTAAGCTAGCGTTATGATTTATTTCTCTAGCAGGACATGGTAACACTGCTGAGATTTCCCATTTGATTAATAAAAGAACTAAGAATACCTTTGATGTTATCCTATCATTGTTCTATACCTGCATCTTGCAAACAAATGATTCGTGACCAATAATCTAGTTTAAACAAGGTGTTCGAAAGTTTTTCAGTGGGTAACCAATTAACCTACTTTCGTGAAAAAGGGATGGTACTTTTACCATAATGGGCATTTCTGTCGTTCTAATTCTATCCACTCTGTTGTCGTTTTAGGTTCTCTGCAGCCAATTGCGAAGAAGTCATGAAAGAGAACCAAAGTGCCTCTGGAGGGGATCTTCTAGTGTTTGCACAGACATATGCGGCTTACCATGGCTACATTTCCATATTTGTTTGCATCTTCGGAATAGTCACAAATGTCTTTAATATAACAGTATTAACGCGAAAACACATGCGGACACCAGTGAATTTGATTCTGACTTGGCTGGCAGTATCGGACATTATCACAATGTTATCCTATTTACCGTTTGCTATGCATTTTTATTGCATTTATCCCGCTGATGCAAACAAATCCACGGAGAAAAATAGCGAAGGATGGATGTTGTATATGATATTCCACATCAATTTAGCCGCTACTACTCATACGGTGTCAATTTGGCTGTGTGTTATGCTTGCTATTGTTCGTTATTTGCATATCCGATCTCCTACAAAGGCAAACTCGATGCGACTTCAGAGAATCAAACAATCTCGATTTGGAATTCTTTTCATTTACGTTTCATCAGCTTTGATTCTCGTTCCAAATTACATGAGCAACAAATTACTACCCGATGTTCTGCCCGATAGTAATGAAACCATATATGTTTTACGAGATCTGAATCTGGGCAAAAATGACACGGAAACCATGGTTCTTATTAATGTGTGGATATATGCATTTACAGCCAAACTCGTTCCATGTTTGCTCATGTTGATATTCGGTTCTCTTTTGATCTATAACATCCACGTTAAAATCCGCCAGAGACGCAAAATTTTGCAAATATCCGGTGCTAGCAGCTTACGACTGTCGGAACACTCAAGGACTACAAAGATGTTGTTAGCTGTCATTATTCTATTTTTGTTAACGGAACTACCACAAGGCGTATTAATAATACTAAGCGCATGCGTGGAAAATTTCTATGACCAAGTTTACTTGCTACTAGGTGACGTCATGGACATTGTAGCGTTGGTGAATAATGCGGTGAACTTTATTTTATATTGCTCTATGAGCACAAAGTTTCGAGAAACGTTTGTTCATCTTTTCTGTAATTTTCACCCGTTGCGCCGTTCGGAAGATTCCGGTTATACCCTCACAGACAGATTGGCTAAACTTGATTCCCACAGCAACAACAATGAAAACAACCATCATCTTCACTTGCTACAAAATCATTTCCGAAAGTTGAGCGCCGAACATCGCATTGTGAGAGCATAGTCTGTCTATGAGGACTTTGAATGGCACAACGATTCGTTTATATCTTCTGAAAAGAATTAACATGATTCCAATTTATTTTAAAATTTATTTTACTTTTCTGTTACTTTTTATTCATTTATGTTGAATGTATTTTGTATGTGAAATAAAAAGACATATAAATATTTATTCAAATCGATCAATGGATCCAGGTAATATTTCTAATCCAATTATAAATGCATTGAATGATTTATTCAGAATGTATACGGACAATGCATCTATATAAAGGTATAATTTATGCCGAGATACGTATATTGCGGGCAATAAAATTCCGCTTATGATAGAACAATAAAAAAAACCCAGAAAATGATAAGATAAATATGTAATAAAAAAATCCATCAGGTGCCTATTTTATATAGAGTGCAGATTATAGTTTTACAAACTGACAAATGCACAGGTACTGACATCGAAAAATAGACCAAAAGCTACACAAAATCCCTAAAATGTTTGTAAACTATCAGTTTTCATTACTTCAGGATATAGGGTTCATAGTATTTACGATCCTAACAGTTTATTGTACACCTGAACGAAAATTCCAGAGTACGTTGTATTAACTTATTAAGAAATAAATAAATTGTAATAAAAATGTGAATTATCCTGTTAAATTTAGCGTTTTGAATTTTTAAATGAAAAAAAAATGCGACCGGTTATATTTGTATTGTATTTACTAATATAATCGATGTAGTAAAACATTCTTTATTTCAAAAACCATATAACTATTCATAAAGTTTAAAGAATAATCTCTCTCTCTCTCTCTCTCTCTCTCTCCGGTTCGATTAGGGCAACAACACGTTACTGTGATAATTTATGAAAATTGCATTTTACTTTTAAAGTTTGAATTATGATTAATTGTGATAAAATTATTTGACACGGCTTTTTATTCGTTGAGATTTTTATTTTATGTGTATGTGCCATTTCGCTTGTTCGCATAGGTAAACACGGTAGAACCTAATCCATCAGTGCTGTTTTAATCCAAAATAACATCTGATTTTTGTTAATTCCATTTATAAAGCACTGAATACTTATTTTTGGATGTCATCGGTCCTCTAACACATCAAGCGGTGCAGACAAATTGAATACCGCTCATTAGTCCTGTATAATAATTTGTCTGCACCGCTTGGTGTGTTTTAGGACCGACGACATCCAAAAATAAGTATTCAATGCTTATATTTATATTCATACTGATGTCTGTACATATGAAATATTCGTGTATCGGCGCTGTTAAGCCAGTATAAACGCTCTTAGACAGGGATATTAAACACACAGAACAGCCATATTGATAAATTATTTAGTTAGCTTCCGCGACTAAAAATATAGTGCCAAAAACTGTCGATTTTTTTTTGGTATTTACGAATAGATATGATTGTACGATCATTTTCCATTAGAACATATCAAATTACTTATGTAAGTTAGAACGTTTCATTTAAACTTACGATAATAAATATGCTCAAAACACGTGATGACGTTTATGTTTGAGTTCATGGCGCATGAATTACATATATCTAAATGTATTTCCAATGCAAACATAAGGGGAAATATAAACTGCATGTAAATATTAAACCATACACGATTAAACAAATTTCTTAAGATATTTACATGATTTGTATAAACAGGTAAATAAATCTATAGCTTTTAATGCAGATATTTTTAATAGATGAACACCTGTTAGCTCTTCAATGTATGCAAGTGATTAAGCATGCGTTTAAATGTAGTCAAACCTACATTAAAAATCAATAACAACAGCGGTTTATGTACCACTTAATCAATATAGGATCTCCTATGATTTGCGATGGTATACGATTTTTATCTATTCTATCCCCGAGCCTTGGCGATAGAATACACACAACGAGTTGGATTAAAATCATATACATATACCATCGCAAATCACGAGAGATTTTTTAATCACATGTTTTACAACATACTTTATTAATAAAACTTAGAACATTTCTGTAAAATTTATAATTTTGAGCCGCAATACACATTCATTGCAAGACGTCAGCAAACTTACCGTATGGAAGAGTTTCTTGAAGTTTAACAAACAAACATTTCAATATCGAACATATTTTTATCAATTTATGAAAAAAATAGCATTTAATTTTTAACTAATGTTTTTTCCCTTTTTTATTCTACGTCATTCAACCGCCTAGACCTAGGTTTTTTATTTAGACCTTAATGCAATCTTACATAAGATTATATAATTACTGCTAAGGTAATAACATTTTTGGAAATTTCTCTCAGTAAATCTTTATCTTCATTAAATTGCTTCGAATGAACTTATACATGATGGATGTTTAAGGTTTTAAAATAGGGTCCTTATATGGATCGGATACCATAAGCAAAAGGAAAATGGCCTTTGCTATGACGCTTTGAACAATTAGAAATTTCTGTATGATTTTCTAAAGTCTACATATTTCCTTAGCAACGGCAGTTTTAAGATGCAGAATATGCTAATTATATCCGAACTTTCTGTCACCCCCCCCCCCCCCAGAGCTGTAAAAGAAGAGGAAAGAGTTATGTAAGAAAAAGAATCCAAAAGGCCTCATTGTTAATCATACTACATGTAATGAATGGACTCTTTTCATATACAGGATTTAATTATGATACTATTATCTGCCAAACAGCCATGTGTTAGAGAGACAGTGCAGTTTCTGTTTCTTTAGAAATTATATCACGGATTTCCTTTTCTCTTTTATACTAAAAAGGCATCTTAATAGTAATACCACTATAGTTAATGCAAGTTTTCTTGCCCTTTTTTTATTCATCTCTCTCCTCTCTCTCTCACTCTGAGAATTACGTGATTTTTTTTAATCGTATGGTACTAACACAATGTTCAGATATCAAAGTAATTGTTGGAACATTTCTTTCTCAGGCTTTCAAGTTTTTCAAAATCGGTCATGAATATTTTATAGATAACTCAATGATTGATGGTGTCTATGAAATGGAAATCTATGAGCGCCTTTTCTACGTTGTTACATGAAATAACTAACACCGCAGAACTGAAGTATACATAAATAAATGCAGTGTCTATCAGAAATAATGCACAAATGAATATTGAACATAACTGGTCTGGGACTAGTTCTTCTTCATCAAGCGACAATGATCATGCAAATAAGCCGTATATGAAAGCTGCACACTTTTTGCATGGTTTGCTACGCTTTATCGATTAATAGGTTAATGCAATCGGTTCATGACCTTGAAAAAAACTGAAAATGTTAATATTTATTTCAATCATATTTATAGATCTAGATAGTTTTACTAAAACCACACATTATCGTGAATATTTAAGGAAGTAGAGAAGGCGAAGTTGGTTAAAGTTTAAAATTATTTTAGATTACTCTAGTTCTCATTTGAATCACATTTCTCCCCAATTAAAATATCACACAGAATTAAGCAAAATTTCAAACATGTAGCTTAAGCAACGATTCCGACTTCAAACAGCACAGTTACATCTAAAATCAGTGATTAAATAAAACGAGAGGCCAATAGGCCTTAACGGTCACCCAACTACCATAGCCCATACACAAACTTGTCGAGGAGTCTCATATATGTATTTAATTAAGATTCATTCTGGAGTAGAAAACTATTAATGACAATTGTTCATGACGATCACCTCCCTGCCTGAAATCTTTCAAAAAGGACTATGAGATCTATAATTTTATCGAAAAACTTTCAGATCATAAAAGAGTTCATGACCTGACATTGAAAAGGTGCAAGTTTCTGATAGAAAATATTTCCCCAAATACTTTCAAGATAGGTTTTATTCGTATGTTTTCATAGATAAAATAAAACAAGGTGGCTAGTATACATGTTTTATTTAAAACAACCTCCTATCCCCCATCCCAAGGGGCAGACAGAAACTCCCGATTTTTTTTATGGGGGGTGGGGGAGAGGACTACAACTCCATAGGATCTCCATAAAAGTGCAAGTGATTCACTCCGGCAACGATTTCGGCTCAAATCGTATACAAATGACAATGACATTTGCATTTCTTACCTGAACTCAGACATTGCAGTTGTGTATGGCATACATTAATCCGAAAATATTGTTCATGTATCGGTTATTTTTCGTGTATGTCAACAACGCAGGTTGAATTTGTCCGCCATGTTTACTGACCTTGATTGGTTTTATTTTGGGACAGCCAATGAGAATTTAGGAGCGGATCTTAAACTGAAGGTAGGAATTCCCCCATTTCAATCATTATTAACGCTGTAAATATGAATTTTCAATTACATATCATTTCCTTGAATGATGTTTTAGTGATAGAAGGAGGTAAGATCGCTTATTTACACAGAAGTTGACGTTATGAAGCCCATCAAAACGTCAAACGTAAATCCCATAAAATTACGCGAGAACTGTCATGGCTGCTGAAAAAGACGAATGGTAAACCTGCTGATGTGTATGTTTAATGGGTCTTGAATCTCCTGTATCTATTTCATGATATACTAAATTCGTTATACCAAGGTCGGTATCAGTATTTGAAAATGTGTCTTGATATTTGTGAAAAATAATTGAGATTTCCTTTTCCTCATATGGATCTTTGTCTACAATTGCCCTACAATACAAATCTGACAAATGATCGGGGACATTTGACACATTCGTGCATTCATCTTTCTGTAAATTTCTAAGATTATCAGTCTGAGAGTTATCTCCCTTTTGAGAGCACCTATCAAGCTGTATTCTCCTACTTGATTGTTGGTTTTCGAAAAAGACTGTCTGAAGACAGAATGACATCTATATTTTTAGGATCAATGAGTTCAGCCTTTCCTAAAACTTCATCTTGTTGAATACTCACATCTGTCTTAAAGGGGTTCATGACCGACTTGAGTTGTAACTTTATTTGATAAGTCTGTAAGGCAAGATGCCATAAGCAGAGAAAATCTGTTGTTGAAATCCTCTGAAAGCTCAATACAAAATACGTAATAATACAAATTTTTATCATTTTCAAATCTATCAAAGAAAAACATCTATCAATTTTTCAGAATATGCAGGAACAACAATAGTATCTGCTGCTGTAACCCTCCTAATTCTTTCTGTAAATTGATTAATTCTAATTTTCTACCCTAGCCGGCCTTTGAAAGTTATCAAACTTTCATGTAAATTCAAAGCGACTGGTGCATTTTCCTTTTTCTACAAAATATCTATTCCTAAAAGTGCGTCATCTTCTATTTCGGCCACAACAAACTCTTCTTGAATTTCCTCATGACCCAACTGAACTTTGAATATTGCCCTCCCAAACTCTTTTAATGGTTCTCCATTGACACCTGTCAAGGAATTTGAACATTTTAATTTTTACCAAGAATCTTTTGGAATCTTTTCAAAAACTTTCTTTGACACAGTTTCTCCACAAGGAATACTTCCTAATCATGACAACATTTCCAATATTTTACAATGGCCCCGTCCTACAACTGTTACAAAGGTTAGGCAACTTCTTGGAATGGGAAGTTATGACAGAAAGTTTTTAAAAGGTTTTGCTGAATTACTCCGACCATTAATAGAGCTTACTAAAAAGGGCAAACAATTTATCTGGACAGATGAGTGTGAAAATGTTTTCATTAAGCTTTTCTGTCCAGTACCGCCCTGGTCCATAGCATAACAATGCAGATGATATGCTTTAAGCAGATGCGAGAATCCCTCTGACTGTAAATGCCCAGAGATAGACAATTTAGAATATCTTAAGTGTGGTCGTTGTAAGAAATGCATAAAGCGGTCAGCAGAAATGTGTGGATCTTTTATACATAAGGTTTCAAATATGGAAACTACCAGTACGAATCATGACGACCATGATGCTACTCACAAACAAGCTCCTGAGATCATGCGAGCTGTGAAAACAAGAAAAGAAAGAAATCAGTCTTCTTTAGGTTACTCAACAATGTGGGAAAAATATAGTAGAACTCAATTACAAAATGAACAGCAAAGTGATCCAGATATAGCCAAAGTGTATCAATGGGTGAATGAAAAGAAGCGCCCTGAGGATGATCACGTTTACCTACACAAAAACCAGGACGGTGTTAGAGCCACAGAGGGCGTGCATTTTGAAAACTGAGCAAAGAAGAGTCCATGAAAATTTGGGCAGAAAGGATGAAGGAAGAAGGGAAGAACAGGCCTCAACACCCTCAGCCAGCAGCTACTGCAGGGTTTTTTTTTATCTCCTTTTAAGACCTCTATTAAACCCAGCTCAAAGCTTCAGACAACTATTTCTAAGCAACTCTCAACTGCCACCCCCTTGATGATGCCACAACCCTCACTAGAGGCTACCTTTTTGGATTTCCCAGACTTGTTGGAGTTACAGGACCCGGTCAACTAATACCACTTTCTTGACGACGAATCCTCCACATCTACTACTTCAGTACATGTGCCACAAGTTGAATGCGCCTCTGGATTTGTTCCAATCCAATTGAACACACCTCCATCATCAAAACCTGTAGAGAAGATTCGCATCCAACAGGGCAGTTCAGGAAACAGGTCAATAGAAAGATCTCAGGACGGGTCAAGAGGAAATTCCAGGGAGGGGTCAAGCAATATGACTCAGGAGAGATCTCAGAATATGTCAAGGGGAAATTAAAGGGAGAGATCTCAGGAGAGGTCAGTCAAGGAGAAATCTGCAGGAGAGCCTGAGAGGAAAACCGCCAGAGAAATCCCCAGATAAGCCGAAAGAGCATCCAGAAGATGGTAGCTGCAGAGAGAGTAGCAGGAGTACACCACTGGCTCGTGGACCTGAAGAGTCACGGAGGAGATAACAGGAGAGGTCACGAGGGAATGACACCTCACCAACACGACTTCTGTACGACATCGTTAATCACATGTTCCATCTCCATAGGACGATGCAGAACATCCACCATGAACTCCAAAGTCAGACTGACATATTGTGGAGCATGAGGGACCACAGAGTAGACAGGAATAGATCACCACCACCACACAGAAGGAATGTCAACAACAAAAGACCTGGCAATTTTTATATGGACCAATGAAGAGATTTAATAGGAGACAGTGAACTTTGAGGAGTGGATTTATTTAAGGTGTTATTAACTGTAAATTTAAGTAAATTATTTTTAGGCATAGGTCTGGGGGTGTACGTTAGAATATATTATTATGTGGATGTCTTTTAACCTCTCAATCCTTTTCAGCAACTCTGTTTCTTTCATGTTTACCTCAAAAGGAGTAGTCATGATCTTGATCTTTTACTCCTGTATACACCTACCTATATAGTATTGATCTTAATATACGTATGAACTAAATCATCAGACAATCCGACGAAATAGTCAAGTTGTAGTTGATCTTAAACAACATGTAAGTGTATACTCGAAAAAAAATATAAGAAAAGAAAAACAATAGGAAAAAAAATCAAAATAAACAAGAAAAGTAATACAGTTCTTTCAAAAATATACCAATACTTTAATTGAAATGAATAAATATCAGATCTTCCTAGATCGAATTTGGAAGACAGAAAAAAAAATAATTATGGCGCCAAAATGCACGAACTAATGTGCGGGGTATTTGATCTGAAAAATAATCAGACATATACAAACACTTCTGACACCATTGTTGTGACGGTATATATTTGTCAATGATACTCACAAATATGAGTTATGAGTTGTTAAAAAACCTCTTAAGTCCGACGGATAAAATCTACGTCCAAATCGGGCAAGGTACAGGTAACAACTGAACTTTGTTTACAATGGATATATATTTATGTTGTTATTTATGGAATTCCGAACCCGATGGTAATATTCACTACACTTATTAAGTCATGTTTTTATATTTATGTATTGTTGATACCCTTCAATTGTTGTGATTTTTCATGGGGACATGAATCTTTTCTAAACGAGGGGTAATGTAAAGTTATGACATTTTTTTCTGTATATAATAAGTCTAACTACGTTTGTCTATCTATTAATTACAAAGTGAAAGAAGACACGTTAAGTACATACGGTATAATTGAGTAAGAATTGCATTATTTTTCATCGGATACATTACGTATGCATTCTACTATGTAATATTTTACTTATAATCCACGTGTTTAGTATTCGTATGTAAAACTTGAACTGCTATTTTACCTGTATCTGTGTAAACACGCATGCTGCAGACATACTGTTGATGTTTCTATTTTTAATGGCGGCGCATTGCATTATGGTTAATTTCCGGATTATTTTCTTTGATCCGCCTAAATATATTCCTACTCTGTGAATTTAATTGAAATACAAGAAAGATGAGTTTTAAGGTTATTATTTTAGAAATATAATTTCAGATGAATTAAACTTACATTATTTTAGTATGTTTTATAATTTAAAGTACTTTTAATTGAAAGATCTATTTTCCGTTGCTTCTCAACGGACTTTTCTCCGTTGGGTTTGCACAGATTCAGTTTGAAACCAACGGTCCGTTGATTAACGGTAGTATAAACTCGTCAGCGTCCGTTGACGGGGACTTCAGCATTTGTTTTAATCTTGTAAGGAAGTAGGTTTATTTTTGAATAGGAACTTTTAACAATTTTTCTCTTCTAAATTATTTAATAGTAGGTGAATCTATCATTATATTTAATATTCTTGAATTGATTTTTAGTATATTTTTGGGGAAGTCTGCAGCTGTTGATGATCTTATATTTATTTGTTATTTATTTTACATTGTTGATTGTTAAATTAAGAACGTTTGTAATTTTTACTTGAATAAAACACCATCTCAAGTTTAATAACCGCTGAAGTCCGTTTCTTTTACAGGTCTTTATGAATTCGAGTATACAAATTTTCTGTTTTTAGCTCACCTGAACCGAAGGTTCAAGTGAGCTTTTCTGATCACCTGTTGTCCGTCGTCCGTCCGTCTGTCCGTCCGTCTGTAAACTTTTCACATTTTTGACTTCTTCTCTAGAACCACTGAGCCAAATTTAACCAAACGTGGTACAAAGCATCCTTATGAGAAGGGAATTCTAAATTGTTAAAATAAAGGTCACAACCCTTTTCAAAAGGGAGATAATTGCGAAACTGCGAAAATTGGGTGGGTGTCTTAAAAAATCTTCTTCTTAAGAACCACTACACCAGATATGCCAATATTTACACCAAAGCTTGTATATATAGTGAAGATTCTAAATTGTAAAAATCGAAATCCCCGGGTCAATACTGGAGTCCCAAGAGGGGTTCAAAGTTGATTAAAAAAGACAAATTTAACATAGAAATATATGGGGGAAAATGTTTTTAAAAATGTATTCTCAAGGACTACAGTGCTAAAATTAGTGAGATTAATATACAAGTACCCTAAGAAAGTGTAGATTCTAAATTGTGAAAACCGTGATCCCCGGACTAATACTACGTACGGCTCCAAAATATGTTCAAAGTTTAACATACTAGATTTATATAATGGGAAAATGTTTTAAACTCTTCTTTTAAGAATTACAATGCTACAGTTTGTGAGATTACTGTGCGATCATTCTAAGATAGTGCAGATTCTAAATTGTTTAAATCATGTTTTATTAAAAGAAGTATTAAAAAAAAAGAAAAAAGAAATTTCCATGATAAGTTTATCATAGTTAAATTATCTGGAAATACATGAGTATGTTTATCGACTTGTTTTTGTTTTTTTTTTGGAATTTCAATCCCGACATCAATTACTCACATATCGGGATCCAAGCGATCGGAATCAAAGATCATAAATTCAAACAACTTCAAAAAGGTGTGGATCTTAGTTTACGAAGTTTTGATTCACAAACACACAGTTAGGAAAGATAAAGGAACAAAAGATAAACAATAGTTATGGAAAAAAAGTAGGAATCATTGATAGACTTTATCAACTATATTTTTTGAGTTTAGTCTATAAGACAGATGATCGATGAGAATGCAAAATCTAACATGCATAATGTCCTCATCGCACCTGCAATATTTTTATTTGATGAATCGATAAAGAAGCTTTTAATGATTGAAATACAAAACAGATGCCAATATCATCTTTTAATTATTTAACGAATATAATTCAAATTTTGCAGTGAAATTGGATTTTTTTTTTACTGCAAATGGGTATATTAGAGCTTAAAATTCAGTCTCAGTTGATGTGTAAAATAACTATGTATAAAAACATGCCAAAGATAAAATTGTTTCTTCTTTTTATGTATTGTTTAATATATGGCAAAATCTTGAAATATATGAGTTTTACAATATTTATTCAGAGTTCACTTCATAATAAACCCTTTCGAAATAAAATGATACAAGGACTATTGTTCAGGTGAGCGATTTGTGGCCCATGGGCCTCTTGTTATTAAATCGGGATAGTTCAAGATTCAAAGCTATCCTGTTACATTTACATCAAAAACTATAAGGCCAGAAAAGCTGTTACTTGTATGGAAGCATCCTCAAGTAGTATTTATTCATATTTGTCCAAATCATGGTCCCCGGGGGTAGGGTGGGGTCACAATGGGGGATGCATTTTTACATAGGAATATACAGAGAAAATCTTTAAAAATATTCTGGGAAAGTTTTTAGTCCAAAAAGCAGTAAATTGTGTGAAAGCATGGGTTGTGCCCCTGGCCCTTTTTATCTTAACGTACAACTTCTTAATGACATTTTATTTAATGATTAATAACTCTATTATGAAAAAGCAAGGAAAGATAACTCAATTATCTTTCACAATATCTTAAATTTGATACACAGCTTTATTCTTCTTTTTTCTAAATACACATGTATGTGAATTACCAGGGTATCTCATTTCTTTCATTGAAATTCCTGAGCAGAATAAAAAATAACAAGACAAATCCCCCCCTTCTCCCAGCCGTAACACGAAAGTGCCAGGACACTTACACTATTTATATTTCAATACTATATATTGCAAGGACTCCTTGCTATTTAACTATCCCGCTGTATTCACATAAACGTCCCGCAGCCAGCCCAGAGCCACCGACTAGTTTGAATCGTCGTAGCCAAACAAAGATGTAGGTTTTGCTCTTGTAACAGAAATGGGTTCAAATTACGATATATATTCCCTATTTGCCCCTACTTTTGTTTATAATAATAGTTGGAAGTTTCTAGTTTATATACGTACTTCCGTGGTAAATATAAATAGGTTTGTTTTGACATATAGATCGATAATAATCCTTCACATGTGTTCGATCATCATAGGAAATATCCAGTTTTTGTTTATACTTTTCTATTGGTTAATATACCGGAAGTAACCTTTTTCGGGTGGTGCTAAATACAGTCGTCAAAGGTCATACTCCTACAGTCTATTCACTAGATTTAACGTTATATTTTTCTATTGTCGTTGTTTGCTATATAAAGCCCCGAAATCCGTAGTTTCTTGGGGACTTGTTAAGCATTGATTTGCTGTAAGTTTCTCACTTCTCTAACATGGTTTATTAGAAATTTAACAGGTTGAACCCGTTAGGAGAATAATTTGATCATTTTGTCGTCGTCATTTGCTCCTGTTGAATTATTTTCGGCCTTTAAACTAAAAGTTAAGTGTAAGGTTCTTATTATAAGGGATTTTTGTATTAAACCTAGGCCTTTTCCCCGGCTAGTTGGGCTAGCGTTCCCGTACGCTAGGATGGGGGTGATATTTGTTGATTATTTTGATGGTGGTGTTCACAGGGATTTTTGATAGTAACATTTTTTTGGTCTATACTCGGCAGGAATTTACAATTGTTATCATTATTTTGTTTTTGTTATTTTCTCTAAAGTCGTAAAAAAATATTGTTGTTTGTTGAAGCTGGTGTTTTTCATTACAGTGTGTTGAACTGTGTCAAAAGGTGAAATATATATTATTTAACTTAAAATTAAGACCAAGCAGAATCTCAAATCATAAAGAACCTGGGAAATAAATTATAATACAAAGGAAACGGTATACATATTTCAGAGTGTGAATCTGACCCAACCCGTCCTATTACAAAAATGGTGCAGTCTACCAAGGATTTGAGCCCGCTGTATTTGACTTTTTGAGTGTTTTTGGGGGGTTGTTGGTAAAATCACTTGTGTATTTCACGCCCACGTATTTTTCAGTCAGCTGTTTTGTTATAACCTGGTTCAATAAACATACTTAAAATTCACGCTAAAAATGGATAAAGATTCGCGATTTGAAAATTTAGCAAAACCTCAAGATTTTTACGGGGTACAAGATGGTCAATCAAAGCAAACTTTTGTTGATTTAGATGAAGTTTATAAGAAAAGTCCACGTGCTAAAATATCTGACCGAATTCTAAAAAGTGCTGAGTCGTACATTGCCCGTGCGGCACGTATCACAGAACCTGATGTTTACAGAGCACCTGTTCGAACAATGCATGACACAATAGAAGAGACAGTGTTTTTCAATGACCGATATTATCCGAACACGAGTGACTTTGTCGATGAAACTACTTTGTCGCAATATGATTTAGAGTTAACAGAACCTAAAGAATATTCTGGGACAATAAAAACAAAGAGTGGGTTACGCGTACCTGATTCAGAATTTCTAAGGGAAGATATTAGAAAAGGACTTAGACAATTATTTTCAGAATTTTCAGGTATTTCAGAAAATCCCGACACTTCGAGTTATGATCCAAAATTTCAGAGTATGAATTTGGAAACAGAATATAAACATGTTAAAGACGATGTAACTGTGCTGTGTTGAAGTCGGAATCGTTGCTTAAGCTTCATGTTTGAAATTTTTGCTTAATTCTGTGTGATATTTTAACAACAACGAAGGAATGTAATCAGATGCTGGAAAATGTGATTTACGAGTTTCGATAATTCAACAACAACCGAAAGCATGGATTCATAGTACGCGACTTATATTAATTTTTAATTCACTTACTTAACTAGAGTCATCTAAAATAATTTTAAACTTTAACAAAATTCGTCTTGTCTACTTCCTTATTCACGACAATGTGTAGTTTTAGTAAAGCTCTACCTAGATCTATAAATATGATTGAAATAGATATCGTTATACATTTACTGTGTGGGATGTCATTGTGCGACAGCTGAAGTTTACTTACAAAAATCTCTGGCAATTTCAACTTAATTATCTATCTATTTAGTTAACGTCCTTTTTATTTGTCTATTTCGTAATTGTTTTGTTAAATAAAGTATCTCGCCCATTTCCCCTCACTCCCCCAAAAAATAAATATGCCCTCTTCTTTGTACAGATGTGATAAACGTTTTGACCTGAAACGCCTTCCTAACATTTTCAGCTTTTCTCAAGGTAATGAACCGACTGCATTAACCATTATACAGTACTGCATCGTTATTTTTACAGTGTATATACAATATCTTCTCATAGTTACCGTTTTCAGTGACATGATTTATAGTATGGCGACATTTCCGTTTAGATGTGAATATTCATGAGTTCGAAGTCTTTCTCCCTACTATACACTACAATTATCGCCAATATTTAAAAAAAAACTGATCCCGACCTATGTATGTATGTATGTATGTATATGAGTAGATAAATGGTCAAAATGCATAAATGGTTAAACTTGTAGGCATTAGTAGATTGCAAGATAGTCAGACAAGACCAACTACATATATGTACATCCGGCATTGCCCCTCCATCTCATGATCATAAAAGTAGTTGGACTTTAATGATTGTACTTCCTTATTATAAAATAGTAACTTTTGTGATGCTCGAAATTTTCATTGTTGCTATCATACTTTGAAAAACCGTGCCGTTCACAAATCGAACCGTGCAATGCAAATAGCATGCAATGATAATTTATGCAAGCTCCCCCCATAAACGACCGATAAAGCGTAGCGAACCATGCAAAAAGTGTGCAGCTTTCATATACAGCTTATTTGCATGACCATTGTCGCTTGATGAAGAAGAACAAGTCCCAGACCAGTTATGTTCAATATTGTGCATTATTTTCTGATAGATACTGCATTTAATTATGCATACTTCAATTCTGCGGTGTGAGTTATTTCATTAAACAACGAAGAAAAAGCGCTTGTATATTTCCATTTCATAGACATCATCAATCATTGAGTTATCTATAAAATATTCATGACCGATTTCGAAAAACTTGAAAGTCTGAGAAAGAAATGTTCCAACAATCACTTTGATATCTGAACATTGTGTACGTACCATACGATAAAAAATATTACGTAATTCTCAGAGAGTGAGATGAATAAAAAAGGGCAAGAAAACTTGCACTAACTATAGTGGTATTACTATTAAGATGACTTTATTAGTATAAAAGAAAAAAGCAAATCCGTGATATAATTTCTAAAGACACAGAATCTGCACTGTCTCTCTAACACATGGCTGTCTGGCAGATAATAGTATCATAATTACATCCTGTATATGAAAAGAGTCCATTCATTACATGTAGTATGATTAACAATGCGGCCTTTTGGATTCTTTTTCTTACATAACTCTTTCTTCTTCTTTTACAACTCTGGATGTTGCGTAACTTGGTTTGTTGGTTTGGGGGGGGGGGGGGGGGGGGGGTGACAGAAAATTCGGAGTTCAAGAGATACTTTGGACAGAAGGTTTTCACAACCTGGTACTCAAAGATACTCTGTTTCAACTCTCAATACTAAACCGTCCTTGCATGCTTCTCAATTAAACAAGAGTTCCCAAATAAATGAGAATTTTGAGACTCCGCGCCGAATGTCAAATAATCAGGCAAGGGGAATAACTCCTACGAGATTAATTCCGCAAGCAATGGCACAAGAGTTACCTCCACGTGAACTCTCATGTAAATGTAAATTCTCATAGACTGTCAAGATAAGAAAAAGATCCTCAAATTTATGATGGTACAACAGACTTGGAAATTTATTTACAGCATTTTGAATGGGTTGCTAGGTACAACAACTGGACAAGTGCTGAAAAAGCACAACATTTGGCCATGAGTTTAAAAGAGGCTCAACAAGTTTTCAGAGATTTGGACCCTTGGGAGATTAGAGAATTTAATGACACTAAACAGGTTCTCTTACAGCGATTTAACCCTCCTGGTCGTGAAGCAGCATATCGATGTCAATTTAATTAAAAATGGCAAGCGCATTGAAACTGAGAGCATTTCAGAGTTTGGTTATGCACTAAAACATCTTTCAGCAAAAGCGTATCCACAATAAGATAGAGTTGCTAGGGAGACTTATGTCATTGATCAGTTCATTTGTGGTCTTAACCATACTGAAATAAAAAAGCATGTTCAATTTAGACACCCCAGATCTGTAGATGAAGCTATTACATTGGCGGCTATTGAATATGAAGCATTTGAGGGGCCCTAAACAGTTCTCAGAAAACCTTTGAGTGAAGAGAAAAGTGTGCATGTTATTTCTGAAACTCCACAGACTTTTGAAAATTCTGGGAAAGATTTGGCTTCAATAATTTCTGAAGAAATGGCTAAACTGATGAGTACGCTCACATCTGAAATAAGATCAATTAAATCAGAAAGAAGGCTCAAGTGTAAATATTGTCAAAGGAGAGATCACCCTCATGGGAAATGCCCAAATAAACCAAACTTTAACAGGGATCAAAATAATGTTCCAACCACTTCAAACAATGTCAATTCAAATTCGGGAAAATAGGTGGGATTGGATTCGAGGCCGACAATTCAGCCCTTAAAACTGGTGAAGAAAACAAACTTACTAATAGGCCAATAATTTCATTGAATACAATAAAACCAAGTTGCTTGTTTGTTGAGGCAAAGATGGATGGTGTTCTAATGAGTTTTCTGGTTGACACAGGTTCTGCAGTTACTATTCTTGATGAGGATATATTTGACATGTTATATGGAAAGATAAAACCTTAGCAGCTGAAAAGCGTAAATAAAACGTTGTTGTGTGCGAGAGGTGAATCAATTCCAATACTGGGAATGTCAAATTTTTCATTTAGTTTATGTGACTCAGATACTATCTTTGGGCAAGAGATAAGTGTTGGAAGGTTAAAGGGAGATATTAGTATTTTGGGAGTAGACTTCTTGAAGAGTTAATTTCCGTAATGAAAGTTTGCAGGTTGGCAAACAGTATTTCCTTTTTCACAAACCCCACTAAACTTGCATAGATGTGCAAGAATCTGACTCTGTGACACTATTAAAAAAACCCCTGACAGAGTTCTATTGTAAAGGGTACATTCAAGGGAAACTTAAAACAGATGTCGTGGAACCCAAACAAATTGTCAATGTAAAGGGTCTTTTGATGGCTAAAACTTTGGTCAATCCTAAAAAGGATGAGATTTCTATTTCACTCCTTAATCTTACATACAGGTCAGTTAGATTGAATAAAAATACTTGCATTGCTGATCTAGAACCAGTGGAGAGTGTGCATTATATCGAGCCTCAATCTCAAACTCATTCTAAAATTTCAAAACTCCCAGATCATTTGTCTACATTGTAAAATAAAGTGTCAGATGAATTGAATGGAAAGGAAAAAGATCAAGTTAAAAACTTATTGACAGAATTCGAAGATATTTTTATGAAACCAGATGGAAAATTGGGTCACACAGATTTGGTCGAACATAACATTGATGCTGGGTACGAAAATCAAATTAAAATACCCTCACGTACACTTTCTCCAAAGCAGAAAAAAATTGTTGACATTGAACTTCAGGAAATGCTTGAACAGAATATCATAGAGCCTAGTAATAGTCCCTGGTCTGCTCCTGTTGTTTTGGTTACAAAGTCTGATGGGTCTACCAGATTTTGCATAGAATTTCGCAAACTTAATTCAATAACAAAGAAGGATGCATATCCCTTGAACAGAATTGATGATGCACTTGAACATTATCAGGTACACAATGGTTTTCCACTTTGGATTTAGCTAGTGGGTATTGGCAATGTCCATTGAAAGAGTCTGACAAAAGTAAAACCGCATTTACCACTCACAGGGGAATATACCATTTCAATGTATTGCCCTTTGGGTTATGCAATGCCCCTGCTACATTTTCACGCCTTATGAATTTAGTGTTGGGTGGACTCAATGGGACGAGGTGCATATGATATTTAGATGACGTCATTGTATTTGGCAGTACATTTGAAACTGCATTGAGAAATCTCAAAGATGTTTTTGAATGTTTACGGAAAGCTAATCTGAAACTCAAACCTAAAAAGTGTACATTGTTTCAAACTGAAGTTGCAGCTTTCTGTTAAATGTCGACTTTGCTTTTTTTGCATATTCACATCAGAGCAGTGGTATCTCTAGTGAGCATTGGCTCACAGATATCTTGTTAGGCCACCGGGTTTCTAAAGCTGGCATCAGCTGTGACCCTAAGAAAATTTCTGCTGTTCAGAATTGGCCAATTCCAACCAATGTTACGGAAGTTCGATCATTTATAGATACTGCGGGTTATTACCGAAAATTTATTCCAAATTTCTCAACCATAGCATCTCCCTTGAGTCAACTCACGAGGAAAAATAAAAGGTTCAAGTGGGATGAAAACTGTCAGAAAGCTATTGATGAGCTGAAGTTATTGTTAGTTTCTGCTCCAATATTGGCATACCCTATTGCTGATGGAAAGTTCGTACTTGACACAGATGCAAGTGATACTGGGTTAGGTGGTGTTAGGTGGTGTTTTGTCCCAAATTCAAAATCGGGAAGAAAAGGTTATTGCCTTTTTGAAACATCTCAGAAATTATTTGTTTGGTCAGAAATTTTTACCGAGAACAGACATGCTTCTCTCAAATGGCTTAAGAACTTTAAAAATCCAGAGGGGATGATTGCTCGTTGGATAAGCATTGTGGATATGTACATGTATGACTTTGAAATTGAACATCGTAGGGGAACTTTACACTTAAATGCAGATGGTTTATCCCGAATTCCAGTTAAAGGCAAATGTACCAGAGAAAAATGCCCCGATGGTGATTCTCCGGAACACTTAGAATTTAATCATGGTTTGAACTTAAAGGTTGTGGCTGAAGAAGGAAAATTTCCGCATGAAGAATCTTAGCATTCTGAGCTGGGAATTTATGATGTGCAAGCCATGGACAATACTTCTGATGTTTCAAATTGGGTAGAATCCTGGGGTCCTGATCAAATAAAAGATAGCAATGTTGGTAAATTTAAAACACTCAAATCAACAACTGATCATAAACCAAACAGACAAACAATGGGGTCATTCTCCTATGAAGTTAGAATTTTATGTCAAATTTGGGAAGAATTAGAAATCAAACCTGATGAGATACTTTACAGAACAAGTGAAAAAGATCCACAGGGAAACATCTTAAATCAAACTGTAGTGCCTCAAATTATTAGAGAAAAGATTTTAGAATCCCTCCATAATTCAAGAATATCAGGTCATTTAGGCAGAGACAAAACATATGAATCTATTATATAAAGAGAAAATTTTATTGGCCTGGAATGTCCAACGATGTAAAACTTTGGTGTCAATCATGTGATCTTTGTGCACGTCGAAAACCAGGTCCAGGGTTTGGGAAATCTCCACTTCAATCTTCTCTTCTCATACTGCACTTACAGTTGCTGATAAACTTGCTACTGAATTCATTTCACACCATGGTGTTCCAAATCAGATACATACAGATCAAGGGAGAGAATTTGAGGGTGAATTTTTTTCTGAACTTTGTAGACTCCTGGGTATTGAGGAAACAAGAACCACTCCTTATCGACCTCAGTCTGATGGACTTGTAGAGCGTTTTAATAGAACCATAATTGTCATGTTGTCCGCTTATGTTAATGAAAATAAAGATGACTGGGATGATCATTTGCCATACCTTATGATGGCTTATAGAGCTACCCCCCATATGTAGTACAAATTTACTTATGCTTGGTAGAGAAATATCTTGTCCTCTGGATAACCTCCTGAAAATCCCCGGAAATTGCGTCCTTCAATGTATGTCAAATGGTTAGAAATTGCAATGAATAATGCTTTTGGATTTGCTCATGATAATTTGTGCATTGCAGCTCAGAGACAAAAACAATATTATGATAAAGGGTTAAAACCAAGAGAATATGAGCCTGGTGATTGGGTTTGGAGATGGTATTTGCCTCATGCGGTTTCCAATTAATAAGGTCAAGATTGGACAGGGCCATATCTGGTAATAACAAGATATCTGTGAGCCAATGCTCACTAGTGATACCCCCGCTCTGATGTGAATATGCAAAATAAGCAAAGTCGACATTTAACAGAAAGCTGGCATCCGATTAGTACAGAAATATATCCCATCCAATATGGCATGCCTAAACAAAAAGTGTGTTAAAATTTCAAGCATCTGCGATAAATAGCTGATGAGAAATCTTTGAGGAAAATTTGTTGAAAAATTTTTGCTAAAATAAAAAAGTACTCATTTAACAGGAATTTGACGTCCAATTGGTACAAAAATATATCCCACGATATGGCATTCCATAACAAACACTGTGTAAAAATTTCAAGCATCTGCATTAAATAGCTGCTGAGAAATCTTTGACGAAAATTTGTTTGAAAATTTTGGCTAAAAATAAACAAAGTCATTTTTTAACAGGAAGTTGACCTCCGATTGTAACAAAAATATATCCCACAATATGGCATGCCAAAAAAAATAGTCTGTTAAAATTTCAAGCATCTGCGATAAATAGCTGCTGAGAAATCTTTGACGGATTTTTTTTTCAAAAATTTGGGCTAATAATAAACAAAGTCGTCATTCAACAGGACGTTGACGCCCGATTGGTAGAAAAATATATCCCACGATATGGCATGCCTATACAAATATTGTGTAAAAATTTCAAGCATCTGCGATAAACAGTTGCTGAGAATTCTTTGACAAAAATTTGTTTGAAAATTTTGGCTAAAAATAAACAAAGTCGTCATTTAACAGGAAGTTGACGTCCGATTGGTACAAAAATATTTCCCACGATATGACATGCCTATACAAATATTGTGTAAAAATTTCAAGCATTTGCAATAAATAGTTGCTGAGAAATCTTTGACGAAAATTTGTTTGAAAATTTTGATTAAAAAATACGCAAAGTCAACAGGAAGTTGACGTCCGATTAGTACAGAAATATATCCCAAGATATGGCATGCCTTAACAAACACTGTGTAAAAATATCAAGCATCTGCGATAAATAGTTGCTGAGATAAATGCGACAGAAATTTTTGTTACGGACGGACAGACAGACGGACGGACAGACAGACACACAAGGGTAAAACAGTATACCCCCTCTCCTTCGGAGCGGGGGTATAAAAAGAATTTCAGATGTTACATACGAAATACAGCTAAATTCTGAAAAAAATCCCACGGTCGCCCATGTGGATCTTCTGAAACCATTCCAAGGGAGGCAAACTCCTATCAATTGGCTGGAAGAGGTAGAGAGCTTCCAGGCTGATGAAGAAAATCTGAGCGAAACCTCCTCTTCACAAATTTCTGATGATTCTCTGGTGCAACCTGTACATAATTCTCCTGTGAAAACAAGAATAGTTAAGCCAAGAGAGATCTACTCTCCATAATTTGCAGATAAGTTAAAAATAATGAATTCTTTATATCAATATCTTTTATGCAGAAATATTCATTAGATTAATGGTTAATTTTTGTTTGTAAGAAGGGGATTGGAATATATATAAACAGCTAGTCTGTTGAGCGCTCTTTTCCAAACCCTGTAATTACTAGTACACTCGGACAAAGAATAATGATCTGTATATATTGTACGTACTTAATTGTCATAAATAATTTCAGAAATATCTATGGAGAAGTTTGTTCTGGACCTGTTCGTTAGTGAGGAAGAATTAATGGAGTTAGACAGATATATCCGTCCCCTCTGGCAGGAAGGAGGAATGAAATATCCAGCCGACGGATGCGATGTCTACCTAGAATGCACGACAAAATGTCGGAGACATTGGGCGGAGATCCATACTGAGTATATCTATGGATTCCAGTGCACCCTGTATTGGTTTGCAACAATGAGAAGGAATCAAATCATCAGACATATGGGTCGGATACACCCAAATCAGCCGACTAAGGGTCTGGAGCCGAGGACGTTTTCCAACAGGAAGTACAGTGATCCAGGGAATGGCCTTATGCCAATTTGTGAAGTATCAGACAATAGAAGGCAGTTTAGAGATCAAGAGGCCAAGCGGCGGAGGTCACTTGTTGCGGGGATCGAGACCCCTTTGGTGAAAGAGGACACCAACTCCCGCGACCAAGTGGTATTCGCGTACGACACAGAGACCGTAATAGTGACCAAGAAACTCTGGGATCAAAATAGCAAAGAGAAAGTTGTGAGATTGAGGAACAGTTAAATTAGAGTTATCTACACAGTTAATACTAATATATGGCCATTATAGTTTTGTTTAATGATTGTTAATCACTGGCCATATATTGATTTATTTCATTGTTGAAATTTATATTTTGTTTGTAGGGAAAGAAAAATGTTTCTTTTATTTTTATATAAGTTCCTGCTATGATTATGTAACGTTATACTTAAAATAAATGATTATATCATTTATTCTTAAGCAGGGGGGAGTGTAGCAGGAATGGGTTCAATTCACGTTATATATTCCCTATTTGCCCCTACTTTTGTTTATAATAATAGTTGGAAGTTTCTAGTTCATATACTTACTTCCGTGGATACTATAAATAGGTTTGTATTGACATACAGATCGATAATAATCCTTCACACGTGTTCGATCGTCATAGGAAATATCCAGTTTTTGTTTATACTTTTCTATTGGTTAATATACCGGAAGTAACCTTTTTCGGGTGGTGCTAAATACAGTCAAAGGTCATACTCCTACAGTCTATTCACTAGATTTAACGTTATATTTTTCTATTGTCGTGGTTTGCTATATAAAGCCCCGAAATCCGTAGTTTCTTGGGGACTTGTTAAGCATTGATTTGCTGTAAGTTTCTTACTTCTCTAACATGGTTTATTAGATATTTAACAGGTTGAACCCGTTAGGAGAATAATTTGATCATTTTGTCGTCGTCATTTGCTCCTGTTGAATTATTTTCGGCCTTTAATCTAAAAGTTAAGTGTTAGGTTCTTATTATAAGGGATTTTTGTATTGAACCTAGGCCTTTCCCCCGGCTAGTTGGGCTAGCGTTCCCGTACGCTAGGATGGGGGTGATATTTGTTGATTATTTTGATGGTGGTGTTCACAGGGGTTTTTGACAGGAATTTTTGATAGTAACATTTTGTTGGTCTATACTCGGCAGGAATTTACAATTGTTATCATTATTTTGTTTTTGTTTTTTTCTCTAAAGTCGTAAAAAAAATATTGTTGTTTGTTGAAGCTGGTGTTTTTCATTTCAGTGTGTTGAACTGTGTCAAAAGGTGAAATATATATTATTTAACTTAAAATTAAGACCAAGCAGACTCGCAAATCAAAAATAACCTGGGAAATAAATTATAATTCAAAGGAAACGGTATACATATTTCAGAGTGTAAATCTGACCCAACCCGTCCTATTACACTCTTAACAGCAGCAACAAATGGAAAGAGTTTAAGGTAGCTGCAATAATGTAGCCCTCTACGATTTTTTATATCTGATGTTTACTGGAGAGGGCTACAATTGAATAGGATCTCTGTTATGGTGCAAAATTAATTTTTTAATGCGGCTGACTTCGGTCTGAAAAGATCGATTTAAATTTTTATTTGACTTCCTTTGGATAAAATGATTTCTTAATTCAGATTGAACGAACTAATCATATATAAATCAAAACCAGATAAAACACATCAGCATGTTAACCAGTCGTCTTTTTCAGCAGCCATGACAGTTCTCGCGTGATTTTATGGGATTTACGCTTGGAGTTTTGATGGGCTTGATAACGTGAATGTCAGTGTAAATAATCTTACCTCGTTCTATCACTAAAACATCATTTAAGGAAATGGTATATGATGGAAAATTCATATTTACCGCGTTAATTATGTTTAAAATAGGGGAATTCCTTCATTCAGTTCAAGATCCGCTCCTAAATTCTCATTGGCTGTCCCAAAATAAAACCGGTCAAGGTTAGTAAACATGGCGGACAAATTCAACTTTCGTTGTTGACATACACTAAAATAACCGATATATGGACTATACTACATATTTTTGGATTAATTTATGCCATAGACATCTACAACGTACAACAAGGTAAGAAATGCAAATGTTATTGTCATTTATAAACGATTTGAGACGAAATCGTTGCGGGAGTGAATCACTCCCGCACTTCCACCATTACGGAGATCCTATGGAGTTGTAACCCTCTCCCAATAAAAAAAAATCAAGTTTAAGGATGTAATAGTTGCCACTTTTATTCATGTAAAAGTGGTTGTTTTGATAATTAAATCATTTAATAGTTTAAAAGACTCGTGTTATTTTTTTTATAAGTATTTTGATATTTGGTATGTGACAATAAACAAACTTGGGCAGAATAATGATTGCATATAAGTATATTGTTTTAGAATTCGATGCATGAAAAAAAAATTACCTAGAATTTCTTAAGTAGAAAAGTCATGAAGCAAAAGGCGTGTATGAAATTATATTTTCACCTCAATATGGAAAAATATCATTGACAAAGATAACTTAAATTACACATTAAAATTTTAAAACCCTTTGAAAAACGAAATTAATTAATCAACCCTGTGGCGATGAAAACCGTTAATTTCGGTTTTTTTCCAAAACATTACCAATAAATAAAAATTACAAACTATTTAATATTCTCTGATAATGTTCCATCTTATAGTTTGTTTTAGAAAAAGTGGTGCACAATTCAGTAGGATATTATGAAAGTTAAAAAAAAAAGGCAGAAAGTCCCATGCAAATCAGGATGTATCATAATCACACTCACATGAGAGAAAGGGTTAAGAAGTTAGTGGTCGATGGACGACTCATACTTCCAAGGACTGATGCTGGAACATCAGTCCAAACATGATAATGCCTG
Source organism: Magallana angulata (assembly GCF_025612915.1). Lineage (NCBI taxonomy): Eukaryota > Metazoa > Mollusca > Bivalvia > Ostreida > Ostreidae > Magallana > Magallana angulata. Next base: position 44,372,890 of record NC_069116.1, read on the forward strand.
TAGTGTAAGTACCACATAATATTACAAAAAAAGATTTAGTATTTCTAACATTTGAGTTTTTAGTTGTCCCTTGGCAGAAGCCGTTGTGGCTGTAACATCAGACAAATGCTGGAAAGCATGATCAAGAAAGGAATGAAAACATTTAAAAACTTCAGCATAGGATTTGGGGCTGAGAGATTTACAACAGATGATTCGACGATTATGTTGTACACGGGTCTTATGACATCTTCAGTTTTTACAACTGTTTTTTAAAATTATTAAGCCAGCAGCTACATGTACCTCCATGACTAGTAATTATTTCAAAATGTCAGCTATCACTAACCCAAGTCTGACTGGCAAAGAAATATGCTTCTTGTTGATCTTGATCTTCATGTTTTTGTGCAGCCTCAAATGTGGTTTGATGGCGCAAGATCTTGCTGATCGATTAAATTGTCATGTTTCAACAGTAAGCTCAATTTTTTTTGTACTTTGCTCTTGGCAGTATTAATATTTGGCCATCTCGAGAACAGGTTGATAGGAAAATGCCGAATTACTTTAGGACTTTGTACCCCACAACATGAGTTTTAATCGATTGTACAGAAATCAAAACTGAGAAACCCTCGTCTTCATGGTGTCCTTACTTTTGTTTCAAGTCTCTACACTGGCTGCATGTCAGATGTAGAGATTATTGGTCGTATAGATTTACTTGAGCAGGAGGACTTTATCATGGCAGATTAGGGGTTTGTCCTAAACAAAGTTTGGAATTGGTGTTAATACCCCCTTCTTTGATGAGCCAAGGTCAGTTTACTGTCCAAGAGGTTGATGAGACTCAAACTATGGCAAAGCTTAGGATGCATATTGAGCGTCATTTTCGACGTGTTAAGGAATTTCACGTTTTGATGGTGTCATTTCCTTAAAGAGATTTGTTCCTCTGTTTTGGGGCAGCCATTTTGGGTCACCTCTATTCTGGAAATTATGCATCTTATATTGATTTTACTCATAAATTCATATTTAATTATATTAAATAAAATAGTTATGTAAAAATTCCATATTTAAAGAGTTTAGTATGGGACTTTATTTTGTGGCGGAAGGTTTCTAAGAAGAAAATGAACATTTTTCATAACTCATTTGTTTTAGAGTACCGTCACTTTAGCTTCCTTATTTTCTGTGCAAACAAAATTTCCAGATAGTTTGTGCGTTAAGATACACGTATCTTCATTTTGTTACAAAAACATTTTTACAATTTTTCAATATTTCTATCGACACATATTGGCAAAATTAACTTAAATCTCATAAAAGTCAAGGAAAAATGAATCCGAATGTTTGCCTAAAATTAGCTTATTTCATGCCACATCTCAAATTTTACATTATAGACGCATACTTTTTGTTTTATTTTCTGGAATTTTAAGATTTTTCTGACAAGTTTATCATAATTTGAGAAAAATTTTGAGACTTTTAAATAATTTCATTATATGTTGAATCTCTAATGGATAAAATATATATATAGCGTTTTATCAGTGCAAAAAGGTCAAAATATCAATTAGGTGAAGAAATTGTGACATTTTTCTTTATGATAATTTTAATTTTATTTATTTTAAATAGTATAAACTTGTATTTGATGTCATGGTCATTCCATATTAAATTACAGGAAAAAGCGATTTATGAGCACTTTCAGTGCAGAAAGGTCATATTAAATACTCAGTAGCGCCAAATGAAGCATATAGACCCCAACATTTTGTTTTGAATATTGGTTAAGCTATGTGTGTAGATTTTAAAAAAATACTTCAGAAAAAAAGTTTAAGACTTTTGATAGCAGGATCCAACGTCCTAAGGTATGGTTGAGTCTGTAAATCCTACTAGACTTTGACCCGTGCGTGCACGGGTTGACATTGCATATTATGTCGAGCATCTACGAAATAGATACATCAAATTTGCACACCATGTTGGCATTCAGAACTCTCGGAATTTTACATATTAAACGACTGAGTAAGAGTTATCTCCCGTATTTTCTTTCATGAACAGAATAAAAAGCAAATTTTGAATGAAAATTTACACGTATTTGTATTACTTGTATCGTTTTTTAGTTTATCCATGCAAATGTGATATTGTGGAACCATAAACTATAAGGGCAACCCGTGATTTAGCTTGAATTTTAATGCGCATGCGCAAGATAGTAAAATACGATTTCCGGAATTTTTAAAGGAATTTTCTTTGATTATTAATTAGCGAAACCTGATTGAGAAAAAATAAACAAATTGGTAATCTTCGAAAAGACAGAAGTCCTCCGATTTCTCTGTATTAAAGCCACAAAAATCGATTCTTTTATTTTAATATAGTAGTATAGATATGGACAGCGGCTAACATGCTATATATGTAACTCTCTTTAGAGGGCCTTTGATAAAAGAATGGGCGTAACTTTTAGATTAATTGAGTCCAGTGTTATTAAACAATAGCGATTTCTCAAATTAGGTATTGTCAACGAAATTTGCAAGTGTTCTATATTTTAAAATTTAGCATTTCTTGATGTGATTGCTCTTTTAATTTTCACCTTAACAAATAAAATTGATTCATAATGATTATGCATTGTATTACCAAACACATTAAACATTAGATACTTATTTATGGTGATATGACTTGATCTTTTATTGCGTGTTTATGTTTATACATGTGTAATTAGATATGATTAAAGAAGAAGAGATCAATCTTTTCTTTCATGCCCTGCCAAATATCTGCATTAAACCGCAGAAGTTCTAAATGGGACTCCTCAGGTGTCCACGCAAAGAAGTGGCACCATTCTAGTCCAGTGACTGACATCTGGGTTATCATCTGGTACATGTAGTAATACTTGTAGGTGTCCTTCAAATGATAGGCATTTTCATGTCTTTTAAGGTACATACAGTTTGCCAGAGGATTCACAGGACAGTTTATTTCTAGTAACCCGTGTGGAGGATTAAATGAGGAAAAGAAGACTTATGTCTGGTGTGGCTGCTATCCACGATGACAATGGACTAATAACTAGACCACAAGGATAGATGTTGACGTTCTCATCAATTGCCTTAAATTAATTGATAAAAAATGAAATAGATTAAAAAGTGTAAATAAAGTATTTTACTGTACTATTTTAATTGTTTTTATAAATATGTTTGACACATCATATGTATATACCTGCACCTAAGCCAAGGCAGCTATACCTTCACATGCTATACCATGCCTCATTGCTGATGTTACTATCTTGCGAGTTGTCTTCAGTCGGTCAACTAGTGGTTCAGGATCTGTGAATTTTTTTTTAATATCCTTTACAATTCTTGTACATTAATATTATCTTGAAAATAGTACAATTGTAATTTCTAAGATGTGTTGGTTTTTTTTCGAATTTATGAATTCTGCCCTTTTTGATAACATTGAATTTGTGTGCTGTTTTAGTTACCTTTCTCCTACGAATAATGCTTCCTGGTAAAAAAGCTGTTATGCGATCTTGTCGAATTTTATGCCACTTCGGGTCTCGAGATTGTAGACGAGTTGTGACTTTAATGTTGTTGGCTTGTATCTCAGAGATAGACAATGACTCTAATTTCATAGATTTACAGTAGTCTGAGGCGATTGACACTTCATTTATATGTTTTTAACAGGCAATGGTGGAAAATCTTCTGCATCCATGATCTTGAGTACAAAATTGCTGTGCAGTTTCTGTTGTACTGCAATAGGAGATCCTTTGGGGATATCACCCACAATGTGACCACACGATCCGGTTGAGCCAATAGCACAGGAACACCTGCTGTCCTCTCTTTCAAAAAGTGGCCTATTCTTTATCACAAGTATTCACAACCTGATGATTATATCATCATATGTAGTCTGTAGTAAAATGACAACAATATATTCATTTAAATCTTATGACATTATTTTAATATTCATGAATTTAAATACATTGTTATTTTATACCTCGATATCATTGGGGGGAGGGGGATCACTCATCATCATCATCATCATCTAAAGCATACATTGTAATTAAATTCAAAATCATAATTCAATGTCGGTAGGTAATTACATCATTTATAAAAACATATTGACATACAATATCCATATTAAATACTGATTAAATAAAATTTCAGATCGACATTTGGTAAGATATACTTCCATGATTTTTTTCAAAATGCTAAGATTCATTAGTAATTTATGATTGGAATAAATGTGTATTTGATGTGCTGGTTTAATACCGGTATTTACATGTCAAATACTTTACAATAGGGGGGAATAGTTAATGTTGATCCAATAGGTTCCTTCATATATTCAATAACAGTCATGTTACAATTAGATAAAAACCATCCTTTTAATTTGTTTACATTATGTTGTGTAAAACATAAAAAAGTATGTGCAATAATACTGTGTTTACCTTTTATATTTCTGACGTATTTTTATGACCCATGAACATTGCTGATTAAATAATTTATCTACCAGGTCAATTTGCATTTATTGAGGGTGCCCAAAAATTTGTGGAAAGAAAAGGATTGTTGGTAGCAAAGTCCTCAGTTAAAGTCAATAAAGATATTATTCCCTTACGAGTCGTCAATTTATTGGATGAACCCTGCATGCTATATAAAGGCACTGGCGAGGAGGTAAAATCTGAAGATGTCTGCGTATTTGAAAAAGTACAAAAAGTGTCAACAGGGAAGACAACTTGTTCAGACCTAGAACCTCAGAAAATACCAGAGCACCTTAGGACCTGATTGACAAGTCAAGCGCCTATTTGCCCCCTGACGAACAAAATAAACTGAAAGACCTTCTCTGCTCTTATCAACATTTATTTTCAAAAGATTCTTCTGATTTAGGACACACCACCTTAGTTATACATGAAATAAACACCGGAAATTCCAGACCTATAAAACAAAGACCTAGAAGAATACCCTTGGCAAAGTTAAAAGAGGCTAATGGGGAAATCTCCAAAATGAGATCTGAGGGCATTATAGAGCCATCAGTGAGCCCCTGGTCCTCTAATAGAGTACTTGTAAAAAAAAAAGATGGTTTCCTCAGATTTTGCGTTGACTTCCGCCAGCTAAACGACATCACCATAAAAGATTCACACCCTCTGCCTAGAATTGACGACACCTTTGATGCATTATCAGGATTTAAATATTATAGTACACTTGACTTAAAGTCAGGTTACTGGCAAGTTGGTCTACCAGAGGAGGACAAACAAAAGACAGCATTTTCTTTTCCGGGTGGGGGACTATGGCAATTCACAGTTATGGCTTTTGGGCTATGTAATGCCCCTGCGACCTTCGAGAGGCTCATGGAAAGAATCTTTTGGCCTCTCATGTGAAATATGCTTAGTCTATTTAGACGATATTATCGTCCATTCAAAAACATTTGACAAACAAATTGAAAATCTCAGATTAGTGTTTGATCGATTAAAAGAAGCCAACTTGAAATTAAGTCCAAATAAATGTCAACTTTGTCAGAAAGAGGTACTTTATCTTGGTCAGAAAGAGGTACTATTTCTTAGTCATAAAGTCAGCGAACAAGGTCTCTACAGATCCGAATAAAATAAAAGCAGTCAAAGAGTGGCAAACACCAAGGTCTACAAAAGAAGTTAGAAGTTTTCTCGGGCTGACATCATGTTATAAAAAAATTATATTGCATTATGCTGACAAAGCTAAGACTTTACATAGATTGACAGAAAAATCAGAAAAGTTTCACTGGGATGAAAATTGTCAGAAGTCTTTTGAGATATTAAAAAATGCCCTTGTTACTGCCCCTGTTTTATCATATCCAAAAGAAAACGGAACCATTATTTTAGGTACTGATGCAAGTCTGGTTGGCCTCGGTGCAGTACTCTCTCAAATACAAAACGGAAAAGAAACAGTCATTGCATATTACAGCAGGACATTTTCCCGGCCAGAAAGGAGCTACTGTGTGACAAGACGTGAACTTCTAGCTATAGTTAGCTCATTAAAGAATTTTCATCACTAACTATATGGACGGCATTTTTTAGTCAGAACTGATCTCGGCGCGTTAAGATGGCTGTTGAATTTTAATAACCCAGAAGGGCAGATGGCACGTTGGTTTGAGGTGTTAGCCTCATATGATTTTGAAATACAACACAGAGCCGGGAAGAGTCATAGTAATGCCGATGCACTTAGTCGTAGACCTTGTATAGAACAACATTGTTTGCACTGTCTCAGGACAGAACACAAAGAAAATAAAGAGGATGAAGGGTTTAATAATAAACAACAATTCATAGGGAATTCAAACAAAATTGTTTTTGCAACAACCAGATCTGGACAGCAAAATGAAGCACCAGAAGCTACAAAGGATGACATACTACCCTTAAAAGAGCAACAAAGAAATAATCCAGTACTTAAATTTATTATTGAGGCAAAAGAGAGAGATCTTAAACCTGAATGGTCCAATATATCTGCAATGAAAGACAGTATGAAATACTATTGGCAAAGGTGGGATTCATTAGAGTTAAAAGAGGGAATTTTGTATTACAAATTTATAAACACAAAAGGCTTTATTTCTTGGTTAGTTGTTGCTCCTCCTTCAGCAAAAGAAACTATTCTTAGTCAACTTCATGATGGCATAACTGGGGGTCACCTTGGAATTGAGAAAACTCTCCTCAACGTTCAACAGCGAATCAAAGCCACCACCAAAGAAATGGAAGGCACATCTAAAGCAATACAATGTTGGTGCTCCCTTCGAACGTCTAGCAATGGACATCTTAGGACCTTTTCCAAGGTCAAATAAAGGAAATAAATATTTATTAGTAGTGGGGGATTATTTTTCAAAATGGTTAGATGTCATTCCTGTGAAAGACCAGGAGGCTACCACTATATCAAAAGCTTTTGTTAATAGACTTGTGTCCATCTTTGGTGCATCATTACATTTACATATTGACCAAGGGTCAAACTTCGAATCAACAGAGAGATTTAGAGAGATTTACAAGATCTTAGGTATTCAAAAGACTAGAACAACCCCAGTCAGATGTGATGGTTGAAAGAGGCAATCGGACCATAAGTCATATGATACCTGCATTTATTTCAGAAAATCAAAAAGACTGGGATGAAAATATTAATCTTCTTATGTTAGCATATAGGTCCTCTGTTCATGAATCAACAAAAGTGACACCAAACGAAATGGTTTTTGGACGACAAGTCACTCTACCTATAGAATTAATATATGGAAAACCAACAGCTGATACAGAAATTCCAGATAGCTGCGAGGAATATGCCTATCAATTGCAACAAACTCTTGATAAGATACATGAATTTGCTAGAAAACACCTTCAAATGTCTTCAGACAACATGAAACGTCGTTACGATAAGCAGGCACATCAACTAAACCTTGAAATTGGGGCAACAGTGTGGTTGTACAACCCTAAGCGAACTAGAGCTGTATGTGCTAAACTACGAACAAAATGGGAGGGTCCTTATACAGTACTTGAAAAGTTAAATGATGTCATCTTCAAAATCCAGAAAAACAAACACTCAAAACCAAAGATTGTCCACCACGCCCGCTTCAAACCTTATACATGTACTATCAACAATCAGTAACATCCCCATAGACATAAGGTACTATAACCCTATAGTATCAACACCAATAACAATACATCATGAGTGCAGAGCTGCAATTAAAAATATATAACTTGTACTAAAATATTCAGAATGTGTATAGTTCCTTAAGATATCCTAATTTATATAATTACAGATCACCATGTACAGGTGCTTGAATGCCCTGACCTAAGCTTTGAGAGAAGATCTCTTTGCGAGCGCCATGTTTTTGAAAGGCACAGCGGCTTTGGTTACCTGTGCACTGTGTGTCATAGGATCTTCAATAGGCCGGACAATCATTCAGGTCCTTGTGTAGGGAATGAATTACTGTTGAGAAAGAAAGCGACCAGAACTTTCACAGAGGAAGAGGCAGAGGAGCATCGGGTGTTCATGAGAAATCTTCATAAGAAAATCCAAGTTAGCAAGGAAGATCACAGGCGTACTCCATCTAAACGCCAGCAGCTGCACCAAAATAACAGAAAAAGATTACACCAGGGAAACTTCAGAGCAGGAAAAGAGAACAATCATATAGAAAAGAGAGCCAGATCGCAGGAAACTGAGAGAGTTGCAAGAAAAGAAGAAACAGAGAGGGAAGAGTCTTCCCCTAAAGCCCAGCCAGAGCCAAGACCAACAGTGCTACAAAAACAGAACAAGAACGCCAAGCTACAAATAACACAGCTAGAGTCAACCAATGCAAAAGATGAAAGTAATGCGGAAAGGTCAAATGAAGATGACTGCCTTTCTCTATATGCAGAAGGGTTTTCCGATGCAGAAATTCAGGAGGCATTCAACAAGATTATCTCTACGCCCCCACCACCAAATCAGGACATCACCTTTCCACCTGTAAAAAAACTAGACACCACGCCTGCAACCCCAGTGTTACGTCCAAAATTTCTTCAATATCTACATCAACCAGTGTGTCTTCCGTTTATTCTCCTATGACCAAAGAATCAAGCACCACAGTTCCGAGCTACGTACCAACACCAAAGATGGATGATAAGATAAAGAAAATAAATGAGTCTCAGAGGAAGAGAATTATTCTCAATATTGGGGGGAGGAAATTCGAGACCTCAGTGTCGACCCTTATGGTCAAACCCCATTCAGTGTTGGCCAAAATGATATCACCAGGAGGAGTGAAACCTTACAGTGTCGTCAATGTGTACACGTATTTTATTGACAGGAACCCACAGAACTTCAACTATGTATTAGATTACCTAAGGAATGGAGGAGATCTTCCCCTGGATGCTTTGCCACTAGATCAGAAGAGCTTACGTGAAATTGTCATGGAGGCTAAATTTTATGAACTACGAAATCTAGAATTGATTTGTGAGAAGAAAATCATCAAAATTAAGAACCTCGATTTAACCGCAGAGTTGGCTGCTTTAAGCAAGATGTAACATTGATATTTGAAGACAAATATTTCTTTCAAGGACGAGGGTAATGTTATGACCCATGAACATTGCTGATTAAATAATTTATTTACCTATTTACTTATTCATTTATTTATTTGTTTATTTATTCCAATATTGTTATTGTACTTAGTTGTTTATTTATTGTTGATATTGTTATAGTATGTTCCTATGCGATTGTTGAAGAAGTATCTATAATATATAAAGGATTTGTTGAAACATGCAAATCTTGATGTCTATTTTAGTACGGTACTGTACTACAGTGTTTTGTATATACCAGGATTTCTATCCAGCAGAAATACTAGGCGAATTTATTCAAACAGTATGATACACATCAGAACAACTATCTGTCGTCTATATCTAACGTGCAACTCTATTTACAATGAATTAATGCGTCTTGAGTACTCTTGGCCAAAATGATCGCTTACAAGTTATGTCAACACGTGCTCAGCACTTCGCCGCTTCAGAAAACTATTTTCTGCTTTATACACTACATACCACGATGTTTAGACGGAATAAACACAATCTACGTTGTTTAATTACTTACGTCTGACTGTTAAGACATCGATAAATCCTTGTGTTAGCTGCATCATCGTCTTTTTGAGCGGAAACCCTGTAATGTTTTCGTTCGCAGACACCATTTTACTTCATGAATATTGATTAGCGGGTCACGTGATAACGGCTATATAAGGCCGAGCCCAATCAGAATTAGACACTTCGGTCACTTCTTGTTTGAGATGAGTCAGCTTCAGCTCTTTCAGCCCGACCTCCCGGCTACGAATGTGAATATTTTGCACCTTCTCTATTAGATAGGCATATCTGAACATAGGTTCCATTCATGGTATGTTAAGGTTTTAGTAGATCTTCAGTATCACCTTCTGCATCATATTCAGCATCCCTGCTCACATTCCTCAGAAGGTGCAACTAAATCAAGTTCAACACCTTTCAACCCCTACTTCTAGAATTAGCACTTGGTTTCTCATATTTATATAGTTCATCAAAAGCCTAGGTGATTTCATCTGGTGCACCTTAATAAGGTGCAACTATACTATTAATTGTAGTAGTTGTTTACACCTTCTATTAAAAAGTCAGCACCTTCCCGTATAGACTGTACCTTCTACATTTGGGTATAAAGATTTCATTATAGGTAATAATTTATACAACCCCGAGACTCAAGACACACCTAGACCTAGGAAGGAGACCCTCCAGAGGAAGATTCTTAAATTTTATATTTTTATAACTGAATAAATTTGTATTGATTTTAAATAATCTTGTCATTACTCATCTTCTACCAGGTACAGAGGGCTCACACATTTTGAAACAACTGAGACCTTACAATTAAAGTTAAAACTAGTGTATTTAGAATATCAAAAAGGTACCAGTTGCGTTCAGTTATCGCTGAAATACTTGTATCCTTTTGGAAGTTCTTTGATTCCATCACTTATCAACACTTTCTTACAATTTCCTCGATATAGCCGAACGTAATCGCGGGGACGATAGGAAAATCGCTTGTTAATGTTTTGACTTTCACTTGGACAGCCATTGTTTCTACCTACGCTAGCCTCATTTTGGATGCGTTATGAATATTCATTAAGATCTCAATAAGAGAGGAAAACTTAATTTTAATATTGCCAAAAAAAAACCGTTTTAATTGTGGGAAAATTGTCAATTCATTATATTTGCGCTTAAGTGTCCCTATATAAACAGGATGTTAAATATTTTGAATCATGATTTTTAGTCAGAAAAGACCAAATAACTACAAACTAGAAAATGTAACGAACCTTGTTACGTAGAAACGATTTGGTTAGAAAATTGTTGGACACCATACTATAGCAGGTTTACTAACAACTTCTCCTTGATAGATTTATTTAACTTTTAAGAAGTAAACCGAAACAACAACTATATACCATTGGAAGCGGAAGCACAAAAGCCTCAAGATGGCGATTTTGTACTTATTGCCAGCGCAAATGGTGAAACATTACTTCACTTATTAAACAATGGCAGTGCCTAGACATTTAAATCGATATGGTAAGAAAGATCACTCTAACAGCCAACTCGTATTCGTACTTTAAAGGGACTTGGTCACGACTTGAGATCAAATATTTTATTTTTATTTTTTATGTATAAAATGGTTTACTGTACATTTTAAATGATTGACCAAAATATTGAATGTTAAAGTCAAGATACAAACGAGCAGGCTTGGGGTAATGCTAAATGTAATGGTAATGCATTGCAATGCATTACATATTTTCAAAGTAATGCTAGTAATGTGTAATGCCACAATTTTAGCATTACAAGTAATGCTAATGTAATGCATTACTTTCCAAAATCTAGTGTAATGCTGGCATTACATGGCATTACTTTGCATTACTATGCATATTTATGCATGTTCACTTTAAAAAAATGTGATGAATAAATGAATAGTTGAAATTGAATTTGATTAAATTTATTTTTAAAGAAGAAAGAAATAATTCTAATTAAGAAAAAAATGTTTTAATTGTACATGTTTTATTGAAAAAGGTTTTTTAAAATTCATTTTTGAATTGTTTTTATTACCAAAGATAACAGCACAATTTCATAACATTTTTAAGAGTGTTGTTTTTTGAATTGTTTTTATTACTAAAGATAACAGCACAATTTCATAACATTTTTAAGAGTGTTGTTATTAAGAGTTTTTAATCATTTAAACAATTTACTCCAATTAGTTTGCACTTCAATAAGAAATGTGTCAACAACACACTATGCCCCCAGGATAATCTAAGTATCAAAACAATCTATTGTTATAAGAAGTGCTAAACACCCCATTCCCCTTCCCTTCGCTATGTCACAATAGAATAGGAGACAGACATGCACCTTTAAAAGCAAAATGAATGCACTGTCCATCCATGATGAAAATCAATATCACTTCCAATATTATAACCCATTTGAAAATAATCTTACTTATTTCTCTCTCTCTCTCTCTCTCTCTCTCTCTCTCTCTCTCTCTCTCTCTCTCTCTTGTATATTAATTACACTGTACATTAGTTTGGACTGATAGAAAATACAAGATTTATGTATTTAAACTATTATTGCACTTAATTTATCCTAAGATAAAGATCGTCAAACAGTATTTCCAGTCAAAGCTTTGACTGTTCCTGCAAAACATTTATTTAGTATAGCCCGGAAGATGGATGCATTTAAAAGATGAACCCTTTAAAACTTCGATCATAAAGTGCAACAGCAATCTTTTGTCTTAAAGTGTCCTCCGAAAAAGAAATACGATTAAAATATATTAAGAAATATAACTGGGAAAAATCATAAGTTTATAAATTAATAAAATTAAGTGTCCAAAATCATAAAGATTTGTTTCATCTGGGGATTTATCTATATTTAGCTTTTAAAAACCGCAACATTATTTCATAAATTGTTTTTTGTTACGCAAATGTTATCCTGTGTCTTTATTTCATATCTGATATTGAATCATGCCAAATGTCTATAAATATCATTTTACTTATATAATATGTTGTTCATATTGCCACAATATGATTATATATTGAGCAAATAAAGAATGACTCTTGTTTATTCATTGAATTTGAACCTGATACTGAGCATGAAGCTGTAGATATGTTAAAGAGTGTTGTATATTTGAAACATTTGCAAGAACACTTTATTAGCTTTACTTTAAAAAAAAAAGTAATGGTAATGGTAATGCATTACTTTACTCATGTAATGGTAATGTAATGCATTACTTCAAAAAATCAAGTAATGGTAATGGTAATTTAATGCCCAAATTCATGAAGTAATGGTAATGTAATGCATTACTTTACAATGTAATTCGCCCCAAGCCTGAAAACGAGATACAGAGGTCAGAATTGGTTGTTATGTAAACAAAGCTCGAGTCTTATAGTTGTTTACAAAAATAATGAAATGCAGAGAATTACTTTTTCTTAGACAAAATGACATGTAAAAAACGATTTAAATAAATAATTCAATATCTTCATAAATACTCTTATCAACAAAAGAAAGATTTGATTGAAACTTACAACAGTACAACACATATGAACAAGAATAGAATTCCTGGGTCCCCCGCCGGTCAAGCAGTATACTAGTATCGACCAAGGCTGATTTAGGAACTTGACCAAGGTATTAGTGGTATGAACATTTGGTATAAATTTAATGAAAATCCGTCAAAACTTGTAGGCATGGGAGCGCTTACAAGGTCAATTTTTGGATAAAACGGGGTCATTATTGTGGTCAAAGTCCTATAACTCCAACAAAAGTATCGACCAATGCTGATTTTCAAACCTGACCAAAGTATTAGTGGTATAAACATTCGGTATAAATTTAATGAAAATCCGTCAAAATTTGAAGGCATGAGAGCGCTTACAAGGTCAATTTTTGGATAAAACGGAGTCATTATTGTGGTCAAAGTCCCATAACTCCAACAAAAAGTATCGACCAAGGCTGATTTAGGAGCTTGACCAAGGTATTAGTGGTATATACATTTGGTATAAATTTAATGAAAATCCGTCAAAATTTGTAGGCATGACAGCGCTTACAAGGTCAATTTTTGGATAAAACGGAGTCATTATTGTGGTCTAAGTCCCATAACTCTAACAAAAAGTATTGACCAATGCTGATTTTCGAACTTGACCAAGACAGTAGTGGTATAAACATTTGGTATAAATTTAATGAAAATCCGTCAAAATTTGTAGGCATGAGAGCGCTTACAAAAAATTGTGACGGACGGACACACGGACGGACGCCCGGCATTTCTTTTTCCCGCTCCGCGTTGCGGCGGGGGACAAAAAATGACAATATTCGAGCTTTGATTACAAAATAAAGAATTATGAACTCTGTATCATGCTTATAACTTGATATTTGACTTTCATAATTTGACATAGCATTACAAACTTCTATATTTATCAGAATAAACATTGGAAATTGAAAAATAAAATTTGAAAACATAAAGTCAAATCGTGTCCAAATCCCTTTAAGATAAATTAGACTTGACAAGAAGTAGCTCCTAAATTACCATAATTTTCTCAAAATATTAAGTAAACCTTTCAGCAAAAAAACAAGCTTTAAATTCAAAGACGTCAACATAAGCATAATGCACCATCTTCCCAAGTCAAGGGTTTCTGATCCGCACTCTCCCTTGTGGGGAACAAGAGTGGACCGAAAACGCTTGGCTAGCGAAGATGATAATGTACTAGTAAAAGAAAGTCATTTTAAGAATTTATTTAAATCTGTTGACAGAAGACTAATGGATTTGTTGATCGTCCAGCCTCCTTAATTTTTTAATGTAACCTCGACTAGTGCTATCTTGCGTTTGCAAGCTATCACACCTCAAAATACTGATATGGAGACGGACAAAAATATTAAAGGTAAGTCTACATTACCAATGTCAAACTTGGATGGGATGAAATGGAGTAGTGGTTGTTTGCTGCCAAAATTACCATAAAACATTTCCGGTTTTGTGCTCATGTTTTTGGCAGTGATATTGTTTTTAGGGAAAGGCGTAGCTTTTTATGTCATCTGAGTCACTCGGGTAACTTTTTCCGTTAGTCTTCATCTATCGTCGTGCGTCGTCCGTATAATATATATACATTTTCGTTTCCATATAACTTTTAAAAATTAGTTTGTGAAGGTGATGTTCAATTCCAGTGCCTTTGGGTTTAACGTGCTGTGCATAAACTGTAATACACAGGATGAATCTGCCATTCAGTCAACTGAATGGTCTGGAAAGGTGACTGAATGGCACACATATGCCATTCAGTCACATTTCAGTCACCTTTCAATTGACTGAATGGCAGAGATTCATCCTGTGATAGCTTCTTGGAGTTCAATTTAATATCGCATTTTCACATAAGTAACGTTAACCTAGAAGTTACTAATATTTTCTATAACCATTTTCTTGTAGGAGTTATTCGGTTCTATTGCCATTCGACAACTTTGCTACGATCAGTTAGTTACGCTCAGATGTTTGACTCTGACACAGCCAGAGCCCGGACAGACACTCGTTGCACGAGACAAACGGACGTCGCATCGTCATTAAACAACTTTCGTAATACGGAAGACATGAACAATGCAGGGGCATTTCAGCTATTCTTATGCAAGTTTGACGCCGCCCTGGCTGAAAACAAGAAATTGATTTTGAAAAAAAAAGATTAAAGCCAAAACTTGCTTTAAAAGAAAACGAGAATTCTTTTGACTCCAACTTGAACACCATAAAGAGAGGTACTATTTTCTAACACACATTTAAACAGATTATGAAAAAATTGAGAAACCTATTGATTTCGGCGATATTGCCAAAGTTAAAGATGTAATTTAAAAAGAACTCTTAACTTAACATAAAAGTTTTTTAAAAAAATGGTTATTAGAATTGCAGACATACAGATGGGACGTCGCCAAAAAATTCAAAGATGACCGAATTACAGAATGCAGAAGAAAGCCAAGGGACTCAGACAGGCAGAGGTTAGGGGTTAAAATAAAAGGTATGACAAGAAAGAATTTTAAATCCTTTTTTAAATGCGACAGCAATATTTTTTAAACTAGATATGCTCCCTACCACAGGTTCCAGTTCAACTTTGCAGGCTGGAACAACGGAGGCTCGCAATCCAGACCGTTCAGAATTCAACCGGACCAGTGTCCAAACGGTAACGGTTTTGGACATTGAAAAATCAACTGTCCGCTCAAAAAAGAAGTCACACCATTGGAAAAGCAACATTCACTCAGACCAGCGCATCGGGAGAATGTGATAGAACATAAACTGGTACGGGAAAACTTGACTTATAAACAACGATTTGTAGATATTGTAAAATTTTGAAAAAAAGAAAATGTCAGACGTTTTTATTAAAAAACAATTTGCGCCGAACAATACATTATTGAAACCATTCTTTGGTTATTATATTCCTTTTGAGTTTCCTTTTCCAGATTCTGATTATCTTCAAAACAACAAGATTTTGTAGACTACGAAATTGAGAGTTTATTGGGTAAAAACAGTACTGTCGCATGACGTCATTGTGAGCATTACGCAATATTTTACTGTTATCGGTTATAATATTAGTGTTACGTGTTGGAGGGTTTTGCCAATATATATATTTTTTTTATTTATACTTGTGTTTAACACATTTTAAGCTATGTAAAGTGAAATGACAATAATGTTTAACAATTGAAATCGCTGAATTCAATGAAAAACTTATAAAAACCATACATACATTTAGGCAAACTTGAAAGAGACTACAATTTATAATTTTTTACCTGGCAAGGCATTTGTTTGCAGATTTCGATAGGATATATCATGAACAAGATGTAATTATAATCGGGGCGATTATAAAGTCTCTGAAACGAACGAGGCCATCATTGGGTGTAGGGATGAACCACATGGGTCAAACTTTACAGACAAAAAGATTTAGAACTTGATTATTTTTATTTCTTAAGTTTCATGATGTTCCCCAGGGGTCCTTTACTATACATTAGGTGAACCAACATGACCCATAGAACAAGAATATATATGGTTAAGGGGTGGGGATCTTAACGTTTTAAAGATATTTGGGCACTTCCTGTTGTTTTAGGGGGGGGTCAAGACCACCCCCGGGGCCAATGACATACATACCATTTGATTCCCCTTAACACATGGATCAAGAATATATATGGTTTAGGGGTCAGGATTCTAACAGATTCTGAGATATATAGTCATTACCAATTCCTTGGGGGGGGGGGGATGACCCCAGGGGTCTGATCTAATAAACCCTATATATTGCCTGCAATAGTCAATATATGATTCTGAAAACCCTATATTATTATCTTTGTTCGTTTTCAAGTTATAACCATTTACAACAGAGTCTACAATTTTCCTCATGAGGTTCAATATTAGACCCCACGACCTTTTGACCCCCCAGAAAAGTGGTTGGCCAACCCCAAATGAGACAAATAATTTGCACATCTAGATATGCATGCCTATCGTATCCTACGGTTTTAAACAATTCCGGGTAGCCATCTCTGAGAAACGCGGCGGACAATTTCAGAGAGGAAAGAAGAAGAACCGTACAAAAACAAAAAGTCTCCAATCTTTGTTTGGGAGACTTAATGACAAATGAACCAATTTTCAGTGAGTTTGACCCATTATCTTATAAGTTATAGACGTTTAATTTATGTTGCAAAACTGTACCTATTCATTGTAGAAAAATTGTATCAAAATGCACTTTACATGTGATAGCTTTCATACTAGCAAGTTTATATGGCCTTAAAATATTTAAATACACAAAATACTAGTAAAGGTCGTGATAAATATCTTCAAAAAATTGCTTTATTATATAGAAATCGGTTTTAAAAAATGTGATGTTTGATTGGAAAGCAGTCGTCGCTATAATCGGCCTGGTAGTGCACCTGTGTTATCGCCTACAGCATGGACAAAATATTTTCAACATATTAATATTTAAGTTCAGTTTGAATGTGTACATATTCATCTTTAAATTTAAACACAACTTACACGGATTAAACCATAACAACATCAAGGATGGAGAAACCTCAAGTCATTGCTCAAATATTGGAAAACACAGGGTCGTAAAATTTTCGTTTATCTGGATGACTGTTTGGAATTGTCACTAGATTACAGTTCTTGTAAAGCAATGTCTTCTACTATACAAGCACATTTAAAAATTAGCAGGGCTCTTGATTTACGTAAAAAACATTTTGGAACTGGGTCAGTCGATGAATTAAATGGGTTTTTCTTGGAATATAGCGCAAGGGGTCAAGGGACATAATTATTCGCCGCTTCAAAATGGCCGTCGGAATTTGCGCACCTTGATATTTGGGATGTATTAAAAATTTTAATGCTTATCTTACCTCAATACTTTGTTAAATTGCCTTTCATCTTTTAAACTTCAATTAGCCTTCCAGGAGGGTTGCATAAAGGTCCTCAATATAAGCGGTAGGTATATTTCCCAGCAGTCCGAATTTCCGCCATGAGTTGCTGTTTTGTGTTAATGAATTCGGCACGGTTTTCAAGTGTTCTTTTTTATTTTTAACCAAATGTTCTCGATGATATTTAGGTCAAGGAGACTGGACAGGCCATTATGTTGTTCAGTAATTACTAGTATATTGTTATTGGCAATGTATTCTTTTACTAAATTGGTTCTATATACAGGAGCATTGTCGTCCATAAATATATATTGGTTATCAGGCTGGTTGTCTTGCTAAAACCGGCCAAAGGTTTTTGTCTTATATTTCAATATATTTTCTAGCATTTATGTTACCTTCTACATCAATTAAAGTCCGTATTCCCTTTATAGATACACATCCCCAGATCATGATACTCCGATGTCGTTGCGATGGCGGACAAACAAGTTGTGCTTTGTATTTTTCGTCGTCTTCTCTCCATATATAAACTTTCTTATTTTTTCCAATTACTAACTGGCTTTCATCCCTAATAACCATTTGGTCTAATCCAGGTACTCCTCTCCTTACACCATTTACAACGAGCCTTTTTGTTGACCTCGCGAATCGCGACTTTTTTCTTGGCAATCCTCCGTTTGTATCCAAGTTCTTGAATTTTTCTTTTTATAGTTCTGGGACAAAATCTATGATTGTTGCCCTCATTTACAATGCCAGTTAGGTCTTCGCGCGAAAGTTCGTTTTTATCTCTGTCCGTAAACACTCTCTTCCTTCCCCTTCCTTGTTGATTTTCTACATGTCTCGTTTCTTCAAAAAAAAATTTCACGATACTACGTATTGTAGATCTAGGAATTCCTAATGTTCTTTCCAACTCTGATGTATTCCTGTTTTCTCTATAAGCTTTTACAATCATATGTCTGACGTTCCTACATAATTCTTTTCCATTTCGGCCCATCTTGTTTTCGTATAAATTTACTGGCAAACAATACTGCAGAAGTCAAAAATCGTGTGTATACGTCAACAATTTTAGTATCACATCACAAAGTTAAAATTAGAAAAGGTGCACGTTTCGCTTGAAATTTTTAACTTGTTTTGACCCAAGAAATAGATAGCAACGTCCAACGGAAAGTACAAGGTTAAACGGTTCTAAAATGGCATCGTACCGTTCTTATATGCATACTTTTCAAACAAAATGACATGTTGGAGTTCATTA
This sequence comes from Magallana angulata, assembly GCF_025612915.1. Taxonomy (NCBI): domain Eukaryota; kingdom Metazoa; phylum Mollusca; class Bivalvia; order Ostreida; family Ostreidae; genus Magallana; species Magallana angulata. The sequence goes on from NC_069116.1 coordinate 44,391,915, forward strand.
CTATTGCTTTTATATCTTTTGGCAACAATTTTGGACAGAAACAAGCGAGTTCTAGAATTGTTAACATTCTTATACTTAATTGTACATGATGGCCGCACATCCCCCTAAACACAATAAAGTATGATACTTTAGCAACCTGTAAAGTGTTTTCAGGCAAACGATAAAACTTGATATGTACTCTTATACCATGGCCTTGAAATGTTCCAAGAATATCTTGCGAATTTTGTGATACACATTATTCAATTTTACAGTTCTTCAGTTTTTTTATTGTTGCGAAGCTACAGTACATTGCTTGACTTAAGAATTGCATCGGTTGACATTTTGAGCTAATTTTTCAGGTCACCTGAATCACTCTATAGACCTATTACTATCAGTCTTCGTGCGGTAATAATTTTACATTTTTAGTTTCATGAAAATTACAAAGCTAGTTGATTCTATTATAAGTTTGAAGTATCTCTAGAAAAAGAGTAATATTTTGTAAAATATATGACCTTGCAGGACAAAATATGCAAACAAAACCCTATTTTTTCTTCTCTTTAGATTTCCCATATTCCACTGACTTTATACTCGTACTCTCTCATGATTTTCTTGACAATGTAATTATATGTGCTGGTGCTTCTTTAATGAAAAGCACTGTAGAAATTAGACGCAGTCAGTCTACTTTTCCTTTGATATTGCCGTATAAGATTTGCTAACTGGCCCGGTGTTAGATATGTAACATTTCGCCTTAATGAGTCCGTAAGATAGGATAAATTCGATCTGGTCTTTTATAATTAAATTTTGGTAGCGAATTTATACTTGTTGAACCTGGTAGCGGTTAATTTAAAGAAATCAACAAGATAATTAAGGTTTCATAATTATATTCTGATATTTAATTTGAATTAACAAATCAAGAAACAATAAATAACCAGTTAAACAGCGTCACTTGCTAGATTTTATATTAAATTCCCCAAAATTTAAATAAAGTTCAATTATAGTAAATTTTCCTATTAATATAATTTCTTAAAAAACACAAGTTTAATTACCTTGCCATATTTGGCTCGTCCGGTTACGACTTTGTAAAACATTGTCTGGTAACTACTTCTAACTGAATAATCTAACTTCAAAGCTTATTCCAACATCCCAAGGTCGAAACTGACTTCTAAACTTCAAAAACTCAACTGACTAACTCGAAAACTAACTTAAACTGACTGAACGTCTAAAAATGCTTACGTTTATATATGACGTCAAACAACCTTACTTGACGTTGCTCAACCCATTTGGATGACTATTCTAGGTAAAAGCTGCACATTAGTTCCCGCAACCGGAAGTATGAGAAAATGAAAGTACAAAACATACGATAAACATGGGATGAATTTCAAGGTAAAACAATGATATACAACAGATTAAATACATTTTAAACATATAATAATGATAAACAACGCTTCCGCTTGGTACTAATATACAATAATAAATACGAAATGCATTTTATGAAATCAAAAAATCGTTACTGTACCCCCCCCCCCCTGCTTTATAGATTCGTCCTCGAATCTTGCCGATGGGTATGCTATCAAACATAAGCAAGTTATACATACAACATATTTACACATTTAACTACGTTACAATTAAACACATCATAACTTACTACATGTATTCAAAACATTTCTAGAACCTGAAATTCATTTAACAGTTTAATAGATTTCTCTACAGTATTCTTTAAGAAAACGTCTGTGTGAAGGCGGTGACTTTGTCTCTCGGCTCCTTGCACCAGGTGTCGAGACGATGATGTCTGGATCCATCCGGAAAGGTGACAGCTTCTTTGGTGATTCCTAAGTAACCATCAGGGATGGATCTCCTTTTATAGTTCTCCAAGTGCTGATGTGCAGAGATCCGGGTTGCTTTCAGTTGTCCCGCTTCTCCAGGAAAGTAATGGCTTGGAGCACCGATGAGAAAGAAGAACGGATTTGATGACAGCTGGTTATACGCACTAAACGGGTATTCGTATCACTTGATGTCTCAACAAAATTTAATTGTAATCCATAGTGACAAATAAAATCAATCAAAAAATCAGCAATGGTACTAGCCTTTTGATCTACCATGAGGTAGGCTTCTGCCCATTTCTAAAATAGTCAGTAATGGCCAAAATATATTTGTATCCTTTCTGGGTTTGCGGCAGTGGACCCATGATATCCAGAGCTATTCTCTCTAAGGGTGCACCAACATTGTTTTGTGCCATAGCTTCTCTAATTGGTTTGGAAGGGGGTTTACGTTTTTGACACACTTTACATCGTTCATTCCATCTCCTGGTATGGGACATATAATCTGACCAATAGAATCGTTTTCGTATTTTGTTTATGGTCTTGGTTATACCCAAGTGACCTGAAAGCAAAGAGTCATGTAACAAGGACCAGAATTTCATTTTGCCAACATTTTGGAACAACAGTTGAAGCCTGTCAGAATTTTTGTCCACATTCCTGTATAAATCTCCGGTAACAATTTCAATTCTCATTCATTTAACCAATATGATTATAGAGATGGAGATAAGTGAGAAATGTCTTGCCACTTTGGAGGTTCATCTTTGTATTTCTCTTTCAGGGAGAAGAGATGTTTCAGAACAGGGTCCTGTTTCTGGGCTTGAAAGAGTTCATCGTTGGATTTTGTTTGGAACCAAGAGAGATCACTTCCCTAAGGCACTGAATTAGGTTGTACTGTAGACACTAAATTAATTTGCTGCTGAACATCACAGTCAAGACTAGAAGTTTGGGTTGACACATGGGCAACATGTTCACAAGAAATGATGTCCTTGTCCTCCTGTCTGGAGCAAAATTTACAAGATTGGCAGGGTCTCCGAGAAAAACCGTCAGCATTGCTATGCTGTTTTCCAGGACGATGGCGAATTTCAACATCGTGTTGATCAAGTACTTGAATCCACCTCGCTAGCTGTCCCTCAGGATTTTTGAATCGTCAAAGCCAGCTGAGAGCACCATGGTATGTTCTAACATGAAATCTAGTACCAAACAAATAGTAATAAAAGTGATGGCTTCAACCACAGCAAGCATCACTTTCCTAGTTATGCAATACTGTCGCTCATGCCTGCTGAAATATGCAATAACTCCAATCTCCATCTTCATGAACCTGGGACAAAACAACGCCGATGGCTGCGCCACTAGCATTAGTATCTAAGATAAAAGATTTTGACATGTCTGGGTAGGACATTAAAGGTTTGTCATTAAAGCAGTTTTAAGACGCTGAAAAAGCGATTTCACACTCATTTGTTCAAAGAAAACTTGCTGCTTTCTCAGTCAATTTATGTAAAACCTTTGCAATGTCAGCAAAACCTTTAATAAAACGACGATAATATAAAATGATTCCAAGAAAACTTCTTAGCTCTTTTACAATGCAGAGTATGGGCCAATCTTTGATTACCTCGATTTTACTAAGACATGGGTTCAATACCGTTTTCAGACACTATATGTCCTAAAAATTTGACTTTTCTTTGAAACAAATTGCATTTTTTTGGGAACATCTTAAGTCCTGTCTGACTTTAAAAAAATATACGTTTCAAATCATCACTAAGACGATCTTTATTATTGAGCTTGAAAGGAATCAGAAAAGATGATGATATCATCAATGTATTCAAGGCAAGTCTACCATTGTAGTCCAGCTAAAACACTTTCCATAAGCCGTTCAAAGGTTGCGGGACTATTACAAAGACTGAAAGGCATTTTGGTAAACTTATATAGTCCGCTATTTGTTACAAAAGCTGTTTTCTCTTGGTCTGCCGGATCCATTTTTACCTCCCAGAAACCAGGCTGTAAATCTAAAACAGAGAACCACGAAGATTTGTGCCACACGTCAAGGGAATCATTGATTCTGGGTAGAGGATATGAGTCTTTTATTGTGACCTCATTCACTTTACGAACGTCTACACAGAACACAATCTTTTGAGGTTGCAAACACACTTTGATATTGACGCAAAAGATCGCACACTTTCGTCAATTCCGCCTCGCTAGGATTATTTATACAAGAATGAAGAACAACGTTGATATGGTCAGGAACATACACATGTTTCTGTGGTACCTTTAAAAGGTCAATTTTATTCAAGGTTTGGGAATCAATTTCATCACAAGATTGGTCTTGAAAAGATAATACACTACTGTCGAGAACCATCTATCTCGCACTCGGTCGTAACCGTATTTTTGTATATGGTTTGGGGAGTATCAGAAACATTGCAAACACGCACAGGTATTTCACATTTATTAGGGTCAAAAACACTTTTACCCACTAAATTTCCTTTCTTCGACAAAGACGGACAAATATCCTTAACAACAGGCGTTTTACCAACTGGCTGGTCACCCACAATTTTGGTTAGAATTATCATTTCACTCGACGGAGGGATAACAACATTTTCAGTCAACGACAGTTTTAACAAATTCTGAATTTGGCTGTAAAGTCTACAATTTACCGATTCACCATTAAACTTGAGCGTACTCTCACCAAGTCTCAATTCAGTTAATTATTGTCCCTCAAGAAATCATATCCAAGGACCGTGGGTACCTCAATATCGGCCACTAACATCCTATAGCTATAGGGATTACCATCAATAACAAAATTCATCCGGGCGGCTCCCGCCGGGGTAATCATTTCACCATCAGCCACTTTCAATTTTCCACAATTTCTATTCACACTTGGTCTAACATCCTCCGAAATCTCATCAAAAACCTGTCTGTGCAACACAGAAACTGAGGCTCCAGTATCAATCAAACAATTTATTTCTTTATTATTCAATTTTGTGACAACAAACAATTTATCATTGTCTTTCAATTCACAATTTTGGTTTCTAGTATCACAGGCTGAGACTTGACCTACAGGCTCAGCCTCTGGTCGTTTAAAGTATCGCGAGCGCGATCACTCGATTTTTCAAAAGTCTCAGACCTTTCGACAAAATTTGGGTAGTCATTTATTTTATATCATGCATATTCACATCATTCTCACTCACTCTGTCAATATAACGTGACGTTGCGCAACCCATTTGGTCGACTATTTTAGGTAAAAGCTACACATAAGTTCCCGCAACTGGAAGTATGAGAAAATGAAAGTACAAAACATTAGGATGAATTTCAAGGTAAAACAATGATATACAACAGATTAAATACATTTTAGACATAAAATAATGATGAACAATGCTTCCGGTTGTAACTAATATAAAATATTAAATACGAAGTGCATTATATGAATACAAATAAACAATCGTACATCAAAAATCGTCACAGATATTTAATTTCATTTATGTACTTTCCCAGTCATGGAAGATAAACTAAATGCTTAGTTATTATTTACAATGTCCTCTTTCTGAGGTTCATAGATACGCAGATAAGAGATATAACTTCTGTAAAAAAAAAATTGGATTTTGTGACACTTTTATATAGAGAATTGTTTTGGAAAATTATTTTCAGAAAGCTAAAAGTTCTGTAAAGAGAATTTGGTTTGTAGCATTTTAAACGTTACATAGAGTCCACATACCATGCACATGATCCTTTGAGTACTGCAAAGTGTTGCAGCTGTTAATAGAACTACCAGGTTGTAAAAACAAACATTTAATAGTTTCAATTTTCTTACTCTTCAGCATGACTGGAAACTTCGATAAACCTTTGTCAAAAACATGGCAAATAAAATTATATATTCATCATGTCTTTCTCTTCATAATTCAGAGGAAATATCAGTTTGAAAGATAATAGTATTCATAGTCTTATTCTGAGAAAAAATGTCATATAACACCGTATAGTGAATAAATATAGGATCTCTCGTGGTTTGTGATGGTTAAGATCATATACCATCACAAACCATGAGACATTCTTTTATCACATGTTTTAACCAACTTAAAGCTGACATGAATTCATGAATACGCATTATTTCCCTTTTATCTCCGACTACCGCCATATTAGTTGTCGATTTCCATTGTTCTGCTCATCGCTACACACCCCTATATAAGACCGAGAGCACTATTCATGCTTCACCGCATTCAGGAATTTCATACACCCGAACACGTTACCTTGGACGAAAAGACTTGTAAAAATGCGTTTTGAACAAAAATAATATGACAACCACTGCACTGGCAAGATATATCCAATAAACGACGAAACAAGACAGACTGAAATCCAGGCGTAGATACTTCGAAAATTCCTCGATAATTGTAGACCGTTTTCCTGTGTATGTTATAACATCGCACATGCGCAAACCACACACTGTGGCAGTTCGAGCAATGTCAATTATCGCATGGATTTTAGAAATGGGGCGTTTTTGTAGGAACGGATGGAAACGTTGTTACTTTCTTGGATTTACTATCATTTAGCTACTGTGCTGGATGTAGTGTCGCCGGGGTTTTCAAGAAGATGCAGACGTTATGCACTCTGTATGAACGACACACGTGTTCGATGTGCATGCGAAGTAAGGCAGCACTGTCTGTGCAAAATAATACGTATACCTTGGACATCCTTTCAAAGAATAAATACATTTTGTATTTCATTGATTGTTGTTTTCTTTATTCTTTATTACTACATTTTACTACAATGTGTAGTTCGTGCATTTAGAAGTCCGTGCAACGCGAATGCCTCGATCGGAAAGCAACTGACCGTAACTTTCTCAACCGGTATATATACCCCAGTGGCAGTAGAGGAGCGATCGAAACTAATATGGCGACCAAATACTTTTATGAATTCATGTCAGCTTTAAGTACTTAAACCTCGTTATTTCTACACATTAGAACTTCGTGTTATCAAGCCGCACAACACATATTTGCGATGTCATAAATATTACGCATGACGGAAACGTTCCAAGTCAAACAAACAAATATATAATATTTTTGATCAGTGTTTTTATAATCTATGGAAAAAGTTTGCAAAACATCTTACATTGTATTTATAATTTTAACTTTGGACTTCTTCAATTGTATTATTTCGCCTTTGTTTAAATCAACGGTCTAAGTCTTTCATCTGAGTCAGAGTAAAAGATGACACGCAGCCTTGTTTGGATGCAGAATTTGGTTCGTTTTGGATATTAACTATGATTTTTCCACGTAAAATATTCCCGTTGACCTGTAGCCCTTTTCTAAAAAAAAAACTTATGTCTAAGATAAAAATTTCACAACCCTGTAAGTTTTCGTTTAATACAGATGTTCACTTTTTTTTAAAATATTATTTATAATATTGTCAAAAGTAAAATAAGAGTTTTTGTGATATTTTACAGCGTAGATACTTTTTGAAGAAAAGAAAAATATTGTTAAACTTTAGTCGTGAGATTTTTTGTGAAAAGGGCCGCTGGTTTTGGACACCCCTATCACGTTTATTGTTGTGCTTGTGGCTCCAGTAATACTGTTATTTATAGTGTCTGGAAAGGGAGTGTTGTTTTGGCTGAATTGGAAGTGGCGGATCCCGAGGAACGTTGGATGCTGTGGGATTCGAAAGGATTGATGAAATATTTCTGTGCTGAAGTTCATCTATACTGCTGTAGTTGTTAATTGACTGGATATTTTTGTGTCCTGTGATTTGCATAATCTGGTTGGCAGGTATGTTATTTTCGCTCAATTTTTGAACCAGGGGTTAGCGATCTCTCTGATTTGTTAATTTTTTCTCGTCAACAATCCCCGCTGAAGTTGTCATTCTTTTCATAATTAATCCTAATTTATTGACACTTGTCATTGAAGACTGGCTCCCCATTCACGAAAAAACCTAAGTTTTTATATGCAAGAGAAATGTAATATTTAGTACATGTGATTCATAATAATGCCCTCATCAAATTTAAACACTTTAGACAATTATTTTAACAATAAAAGAAAAACTTTTAATTAATATCCTTTTGCTTGAATTGAGTAGATATATATTACGGTACTTGTTTGATGTGAAAAGTTTTCAAACTTTCAGCTGCTCATTTTACCGTGACGGAAAATTAAAATTACAATATTTAACATTTAATCCATGATTAAATATTTTTCTTCAACAAAAGGGTCCATGAAATACCTGGCCATTCAAGGAATGATAACCCTTTCTATTTAGATAATCTGGCTCATTATTGGATGGCGCTTGGATCTTTATGAAAGTCCCAACAACACAGCCATGTATGTTTGGGAAAAAATGTTTGCATTTTGACCTACTGGCACAATTGTTTTGAAAATTAACGTAATAATTATAAGGATATAGTTAATTGAAAGTAAAAATAAAATGAGTGAGCCATTTATATTTCAATTTCTTCTGATGTTATGTGCATGCGTGTAAATTCGATGTGAAAAATAAAGCTTCGTGGTAAATTTGACGTGTTTAGGTGAACGAAATAGTTTTTGTATGAGTTATCTTAAGTGACATATGTTCTTCCAATTATTCCCCTTTGATTTAACATTACCAGCAACATTGTAAAACTGGGATATCACTTCGTCTGATTCTACCCCCGATGACATCTTGATAAACTACCGAGACAGCTCTGCAAACTGGGGGGGCGGGGGGGGAGATATCGAAGAGAAAGTTTCCGAAATCAATGAATAAAAACTGTCACTCGCCAAATACCGAAGGGTTATCAAAACTTGGAAAATAGGATTCAGTGGAGAATTTCTTACAGTGTCTCTCTGAATAAAGGGATTTAACAAAGCGACAATGTTCTAAATTGTTTGGGGGCGAAATCTGAAACGTAGGAATACTTCACACTTGGGCAAATTTGGGCAGTGGATTTTGTCTGTCAACAAGACGATAATGGTAAATTCTTTGCCAATGTCTACGACGGCAACGCTGCCGTCTGTTGTTAATCGCCGTATTTGAGAATTTTTTTTTGATCTTAGTCTGCTATGAAGGTAACTTAAGTTTTTTTTTCTCAAATTAAGTAAAAACACGACTAAGATTTTTAGGTCACCTGAGTCACTCAGGTGACCTATTGCAATTGGTGTTCGTCCGTCGTCGTGCGTTAACAATTTTACATTTTTAACTTCTTGAAAACCACTAGGCCAATCGTTAGCAATTTTGGTGTGAAGCATCTCTATGGTAAGAAGAATCTAAATTGGGAAATTTATGGCTCTACCACCCCTGGGGTGCCACGGGCGGGGCCAAATATGCAAAAAAAGCCAAATTTTCAAAAATCTTCTTCTCTACTCCCACGCATGTGAGGAAAAAACTGGTTGCATGGTTATGATGTCAATGAAGCCCTCTACCAAAATTGTGAAATTTATGACCCCTGGGTCAGGGGTTCAGGCTCTAAGGTGGGGCCAATATGGCCAAATAGTAAAAATGTATTAAATCTTTAAAAATCTTCTTCTCTACTATCATATATATTTGTTAAAAACTAAATGCATGATAATGATGTCCATGAAGCCTTCTACCTAAATTGTGAAATTCATGACCCCTTGGTCAGGGGTTCAGGCTCTAGGGTGGGGCCAATATGGCCATATAGTAAAAATGTATTCAATCTTCTTCTCTACTCCCATATATATTTGTTAAAAACTAAATGCATGGTTATGATGTCCATGAGGCCCTCTACCTTAATTGTGAATTCATGACCCCTCGGTCAGGGGTTCAGGCTCTAGGGTGGGGCCAATTTGGCCAAATAGTAAAAATGTATTAAATCTTAGAAAATGTTCTTCTCTACTCCCATATATATTTGTTAAAAACTAAATGCATGGTTATGATGTCCATTAGGCCCTCTACCAAAATTGTGAAATTCATGACCCCTTTGTTAGGTATTCAGGCTCTAGGGTGGGGCCAATATGGCCATATAGTAAAAATGTTTTAAATCTTAAAAAATCTTCTTCTCTACTCCCACACATGTGGGCAAAAAAAAAAAGAATGCATGGTTATGATATCCACAATCTCCTTTACCTAAATTGTGAAATTCATGGCCCCTGGGTCAGGGGTTCAGGACATGAGTGGGGGGGGGGCAATATAGTGTTAATGCATATAATGTTTAAAAATCTTCTTCTCTATTCTCACACATCTGTATAAAAAAAACTGACTAATAATTATCTTTACCAGGAAGTCCTTTCCTGAAATTTTAATAATCATGTCCCCTGGGGTATGGGTTTTGACTCTAGGGCAGGGCCAAATTGGATGTATAGATGTTAATGCATATAACGTTAACGCTGCTTGGTCCGATTTTATATAAAATTTTATGCACGCTTTTAAACGATGGCTATGCTTAGTATATGTATAATAATAGACATTCCAGTAGTTTTACCCGTCAATTATGCCAAATTTCAATGAAGAAAAATACGTACAAAATTTGCTAACAAAACAAACGACATTAAAAGGTACCGCGTTATTTCGCCTCATGTTAACTTTCACCCCTGACGACGAGACGGGTATGGTTGTATTACGAATCTGACATCGCTTTAAATAACGGTCGAAATGATCAGACAAATTACAAATAAACATGTGTACGTTTTGTTCGCTAATATTTCCAAAGCCTGCTTTCTTTACAATCGATGCATAGCATGCGGGTTGAATAACCCCAATCATTCAGGGGACGAAACCAAGCGGTTTCCTTTTCTAAACATTCCCGTGATGCATTTTGGTTTGTTTTTTCGTTTGCCCAAAAAGAAATTATTTTTATTTACTTTGAATATTTCTAACTTTAAGAGGAGACTGATTCTGCTCGTGTAAATAGGAGAAAGTCCATAACTTTCTAAGATAAATGATTTGTATGAAAAAAAATTTGATACTGTAATTACAAAAAAATCGGACCAAGCAGCTTTAAAAAATTATTTTCTTTACTCACACACTTGAAAGAAAAACTGAATTCATGATTTTGTAGACCAGATCTTTTAGTTTTTCACCAAAATTATAGGTTTCACAGTTCTTTTTTAATTAAATGTGGTCGTCATTACAAATTTTTAATTTTTCTACTCCAGTATGAAACCTAATTAATTAGATGCATATATGAGACTCCATGACAAGTTTGTGTATGGGATATATGCTACTCAGGTGACCGTTAAGGCCAATTGGCCTCTTGTTTGTTAAATGCAGAAATTTAAGTTTTCTCAAATTTGAGGAAAAAATTAAAATATTTGAGAAAACTTAAACTTAAATCTGAAATTTGACTTCAGTTTTTTTTTGGGGGGGGGGGGGGGGTTGGTGGTGAAATCCGAGCCTGTCGGGATCTTTTCTTTACCAGACGTTTTTTTATGAATACATTGAAATTTCAAGCTTAATTTGTGAAGTCAGTAATGGTTATACTGGAAGGTTCTTTTTCAAATTCTTCCCCGATTACTATTTCCTGATTCTGCCAACCGCTCATCAATAGTTTGTCTCTTCTTTGCATAATTGAACTACTCAGTTATCAAACTTCTGTATGTCTCATTATAAAAGTCATTTGAATGTTGTCTTGGCAACTGTTTAAGCATTTAAGCAAAACCTAAAAGCCGCATTCTTCTCTACTCTTCGACTTCTCTGAAAACTCGTCTTATCCTCAATGTTAAAGCATCAATAGCAAGTTTTAGATGACATCAATATAAAAATTAAAAATGTTTCAAGCAATATGACCTGCAATTTTCATCTTGAATTTTCTTTTTAAGAAAATGTTATTTTCTAGTTAAAAGACAAAAAATATCATGGCGTTTGAATTTCTGTTGTCCATATTTTTTGTGGGAAAATGCGTTATGAAGCCTTAATTGGAGCAAAATTGAATTATTGTCGTCCTGTACAAAAATTTATTTGCTATATATTCCTTAGAAGAGAAATCTTTCTTTTTACAAAAATTAATGATTTGTTCTAATCTTATTTATCATAAAGTTCAAGTTACATGCAGACTTATTATACTAGCAGGTTTTGCACTAAAATAAAATTATTAAAAAATACAGCTCATATTAATGAAAACGTCTTTTACCAATATCAGAGCATACAGAATTAATGACAGTATCATGGCATTAGCAATTGATCACACACTTTTTGATGGTAACTTCAAAATGGAAAGATCATGCAAACAGGATCATCTTCTTCAGCCGCGATACGGACTCTGTCATACTGAATTAAACATACTTTCTGTTGTCTTTGACTTTGAACTGGACAGACACTTAATTTTCAGCATAGTACCATTGTTTTTATAGCTGTAACAAATATCGGGAAAACAAACACTTTTGAACTCGCCTTCTTTTCTGCTGGAGCTTTTACTTTAAGGAGACATGAACATAATATTATCCTGCTTTGTGTAAAAGTATAATCTAATTTTAACTTTTATACATTATTTTTATAAATGTAGTGCCTTATTTTAGATTATTTTTACTTGTTCAGTAAGTGAAATGTTTTTGAATCGCATGGTCTGCGAGGTAAACCTTAGATAACTTTGAAACACAAGGTAACTATTTAAATGCGTAAAAATGTTATATCAATTTAGGTTTTTTTGTACAATTTACATATCAAAAATCATAAATTCAAAATGCATTGAAAACTGTGGCTTGCACATCAATGTGTTCAGCTACAAGAAATGTACTGACAGTTTTCTGAAGGTCTTCATCGTCTTTTGGTTCTGCCCCTTCCATCTTTAATTTTTTTGCAAATTGGACAGGTTGTTTCTTTGTTGCAAAATTTGCAAACAATTCTTTATTTTGTCGTTAATGAGCGGCCAATCAGGTGGCATAAATACCCGATGTTAGTTTTCATCCATTTTGTACCACATGTTTTGAATACTTACTGGGAATGAAACTGGGTTTTTTCAGTAGATTCATCTGGTTCAAGGACGTCTTTATCTTAAACTGAAAATTTTGTACCATTTTGTCGCCTTTTTCAGAGCATACCCAGCAGCTTCAGTGAATAATATTGAAGAATCAATTAGTTCTGTGACAGTTAAATTCACATGTTGGTTGCCTTGATTTGAACATATTTTATTATGCAAATATACATTTACATAAATGGATTAGACAGCAGGCAATGCCTATGTAAGCCTTCTCCATAAGGTGCAAGGTAATACATATAAAGAAAATAGCATGATGATGCTTAAAAATATATATTCAGATGGGCAAAAGAAAAAAGGGTTGGGAAAACTAGGTTTGTGGAAAGAGAAAGAGAAAAAAAATCAAAACTTAAATAGTACAATTACAGCATAAGTATACTACTTTTATGTACATGTTTTAAATATATATATACATGTACCTATAGTCATGATTATTTTAATATTAATATAATAAGATTTTACAATGTAGTTATGAACTAATTTAAATAGTACAGCATTTTCATCATATGATATGTCATCATCTCCAAATAACAACAAATCCAAAGTTACTGGTTTTTGCAAGTCAAATATTGATATTTGATAAAATAGACTGTTCCTTTCCTCATTATATTTAGGACAGACAAAGAAAAATGATATGCATTTTCAGTATGATATCCATAATTTTCACAGATTGAATTTTCACGAATAAAATCATCAAAAAGGTCACCATTTAAACTACTAGCATTGTTTCTTAATTGACAATGTATAATTTTTTCTCTGCGATTCCCAAAATTAAAAAGTTTATTTGGAGTTTCGAAAAATTGTTTTATAATGGAATTTGAAAAAGAAGACAATGATTGGAGACTTCTGATGTGCAAAGTTAGTTCATTCCACAGCTTAATTTTAGAGGGTATAAAACTTTTTTAAAGTAAGATGTAGTTCTGGCTTGAGGATTGGTAAAAGTAAGACCATCATGATTCCTCAAGGGATAAATGGTTTCAGGTGGGATACAGGGTTCTAAAAGTTTTAGTAAGTAATCTGGCACCATACCATTAACCTTTAACAGATGCACTCTTTTCCGCCCTTAAACGATTTGTAGTTCTTCAGAGCTAGATGTTTTGTCTCAATCATACAGATGGTGATCTTTCACCAGGTGATCTAGGATATTTTTACTAGTAAATTTTGGCACAATCGGGTTCTGTACATAAAAGAAGTTAAATAAAATAAAGTTTTCTTAACAAGTCGCTTGTCTTTATTGCCTTTATCGAAAAATAAAACCACATTATGACTATTCATGTCTTCTTGGTCTCATCCACTGTACACCTAACAGTTTTCGGTGATCTTCAGTGATTTTGCTGAATTCCTAAGTGTCAATTTTGCCTTTCTCTACAATTTAAGATGCATTTAGGATTACAATACTAGTAAAAGAAATTTTATGAATTATAGGACCTTATTATATAGATGTGTTCATAGCATAAGTCTGCAGGTATAAAGATTATATACAGTCAATACTATTTTGGATACATTTTATGAATTTGTACATGTACAGACTGCTGGAATTATCGGTATTTTTCATTTTGTCATTTAATTATTTCAAATAATTAACACTAAGCACAATGTTTGCAAATTGGTATTGAAAACCTTCATTTTCACTGAAGGAATAATTTTACTCAGTGTTTGAGTTGACATGTAAAGATCAATATCTTTGTCCGAGTTATATTATACTGTTGCAGTACCGATAAATGATTGCCTCTGTTCACGTATATATCGGCCGCGAAATCTTAAAGTGTTTGAGCTGAGGTCCTGCTCAACTCTAAGGATAACGTGCATTTTCTTTCTGGAAAAATAAGATATTTATTATTAAATGCTAAAAAGTTAAATATATTGTATATTATTTAACCATGATACATTTAGAAATATTAATACAATTGTATGCTTTCCATTATGTCGTATAACGCTTAAGGTTTCTCCACCCTTGATGTTTTTATGATTTAATCCGTGCAAGTTTTGTTTAAATTTGAAGATTATTATGTAAACATTTAAACTGAACTTAAATATTGGTATGTTGCAAATATTTTGTTCATGCTGTAGGAGCTAACACAGGTACACTATCAGGGCAATTATAGCGACAACTGCTTTTTAAAAACTCATTTCTACACAATAAAACAAGTTTTTAATGAAATTAATCACAATCCTTTATTTTATGTATTTTAACATTTTTAGGCCATTTACACTTGTCAATACGAAAGTTAACACATTAACAATGCATTTTGAAACAATTTTTCAACAATGATTTAATAAAGTTTAGCAACGTCTATAACTTTTGAAATAATGGTTCAAACTCCCTGAAAATTGGTACATTTGTAATTCATTACATATTCTATCGAAATATGCAAAGAAATGTTTACCTTGCCAGGTAAAAATTATGAATTGCAGTCTGTCAAGTTTGCCTTTGTACAGTTTCATCAGCTTTTCATTGAATTCAGCGATTACAACTCAAACTACTCTCTATAAAGTGAAAACATTAGTGTCATTTCACTTTACATAGCTTAAAATATGCTATACACAAGAAGTAATCAAGAAATACTGGCAAAACCATGCATCACATAAAACTAATACTAAAACCGGTAATGGTAAAATATTCCAAATGCTCACTATCACGTCATGCGACAATCGAAAGACCTTAAAATACGTTTATTTTTTAAGGTATATTGTAGAACTCAGTTAAAATATTTGCGCTATTATTTATTTTTTGATCATTCAAAAATGTGGAAATTAATCAAAGTCGCGTGTTTTTTTTTTCAATTCAAATTTCATATAGCAGGTTATGGAACAATGACAGTTATATATAGTTCTGTCTTTTCATCATGAGTTACGTACTTTGTTTTTAATTAAAATGTTTATCAACAACAACAATAATCAATTAATTCAAATTATAGATAACGCAGTTTGACAGTTATAAGATTCACGTCGCTGCCAATTTCAATTAGGCTCATTTTTAATTAATTTAATTTTGAAATGAGTCATTTCCCTATCTCTATTTCCTTTCATATAATTCTTTTCCTGTCTATTACGTTTTGAGTAGCACGTGCTACGGAGAAAATTTGATTAATTAAAGGTCTCTAGTTAATCGCATTTAAAAAAATCATTTCAATTGTTTAACGCAATAACCCCGAAATGACGATGTAAACAAAACACTAGTGACCGCGTGGTGATTTTGGCAGTCTGCCAACAACGTCATCTCTCTTAGAGACTGTCACTACAATAAATATTGATACCCACCTGATTCAGAGGTTGAGTCAATCCTGATTCATAGATGTCGATCTTCGCAGTACCATTGGTAAAGTATTGGCAGCAGCTCAAAATATATTTCTTGAATCACTTGTTTACATATAATTTGCGCAATTATAATTTATCCTTATAAAGTCTGAGACTGCCCAAAGTCCCCAACCATATGATTCCATTTCTTGAACGAGATACACATAACATTGGTCAGAGAGGTAAGTTCCAAAATATTTTGTTGACAGCTGATATTATTGATGAAGTTTTCTTATAACATAATGATTTCCATACTCTCCGGTTCCAAGTCGATATTGCTGCAACAGATTCCCTGCACAGAGAATCGGCTATAAATACTTTGATAGCAAATGCACTGTTGAATATTGATCAACATTCGCCTCGAATACAAGGACATGAAATATTTCCTTGGGATGCCTATTTTCTCTGTGCTTCAAGGATTGTCTGATCAAAACTTTGGAGATATGGAAATGTTGCAGCATTTGAATTTTGATAAAGATATTTTTATTCCAAAACATATCATAGAGTAAAACAAAAGAATCGATTATTTATCACGCCAGTGTGATGATCTTTGAGTAGCTTTTCATCAATCTGGATCGATTAATTGAGAAGTTGGGTAAAAGATCGTGCTGGGTTTTTAAATTTCATGTTACAGTATGTGTGTCAGTCATACCAGAAGAAAATGAACAACGAGTAGCAAGTTCAAATCCAAACAAGAAATTGTAAAATCAATCTGAAGGAATACAACGAGGGGGATTCTTCCCAAGTCAAGAGTTTCTGATCCATTCCTCTCCTCACAGGCGAAGAGCGGATCCTAAACCCTTGACTTTGGAAGATGTCAACAACGATTCGAAGATACCAAAACAGTAACTAATACATGTATGTAATCACAATGGATGAACTAGAAAAAATATAGTACATATATGCAATTTATTAGACAAATTGCAAAGAGTTCGGAAATTTTAAGTTCGATGTTTTCTCTGACAACACTGATATAGTTGAAACTAGTTGGTGTGTTATCAAGCGGATGAACATTATAATGCATGTATGTGAACAATCTAATGCATCCATGTATTGGAATTAGGAACCGTAAGTTCTGGCAACATTTGAATAGTTTAAACCGTTAATAATTTCAGTGTGGTGCAGTAACTGACTTGTGGTACGTAGCACTGAATGATTCAAACATAGTTAAAGAACTGATTGTTTCTGAAATATTGTATTTTTTTTTTTTTTGATTCACGTATTTTTTCATTACTTTGCATACCATCACTTGTTTTATGGGTAAATGTACGTTTTTAAATTCTCTTCATGAGCGCACTAGTGTTAATTCTGAAATACCTTACAATTGCGGTGTCAATACAAGTAACTTCTGTAGTTTGGTTCCAGGCTAGGGTACATTTGATACATGAAGTAGAACAATCAATAGTACAGTCGTCGCTTTAGTTGAACCCTTGGGCAAGCAACCAAAACTAAAAACTAAGTTGTGTGTCGTTCGCCGAGGAATCCAGTTTTAAACGGCTTTCATAAACCATGAGTTCTGTTATTAAGTAAATTATTGCTATTAAATCAAAAAAATATCGATGAATTGGGGGGAAAAATAGGGAATGTTAGGCTTTTGATTTCAAAATATTATCTTTGACCTGCACTCGTGTTAACCAAAACAACATCATGGAACGGCTAGAGTATAGGAGTTATTCCGCTTAGCTAGTTACCAGTGGGAAATCAATAGTCACTGCAGAACGCCAAAAGCACGTCTTTTGGCATTTGGTATGCTCTGCATGATGCTCAAGAAAACAGTTTAATTGGTCACAGTGACGAGAAGATAGTGGTTCGATAAAGAAGCACTTTTACGTGTTTTAAATTACGGGGTTTTTTTGTGGGGTGGGGGAGTTAGGGTGGATGATTATGAAAAATGTTCACGTTATTACGCTAAAAACACGAATAACTCTCAGTAACTAAGCTTAATGCATCTAAATTGAACTAAATTTTTCAAGGATAAATGTATTAATTTTTTCAAAGGGAAATGACGAAGGAAAATGGAAATCTATAATTCTTTCAGGTTTTTAGCAAAAATCCATGAAAATCCAAATTGTGGCTTATAATCAGCCTGTGATGTACATAGCTTGTGGTTTCTCAAAATATACCAGGTGCATATTTCCCGATGTTTTAGAGGCTTTTTTCGGCCATCTAACAGGGCTCATCCTGTAAATCATCAATTAACATGTATAATCAAGCATTCCTGGGAGATTTACATCATTCATAGGGCTGAGAGGAAAAAGGAGTGGTATAGTCACCGCAAAATTCCATTAGGGCCTTATGCCGTCGTCTTTGTCAATTTTCGGCCCACAATTATTCGATTTAGTGAAATGTAAAGTAAACCATTTCTTTGTCTACATTTGTTCAGTCGACATATGTTTAGGAAATGAAAGTTTTATGATTGGTAAGTTATTTCTAACAATTCTTTGTCTGTTAATATTGTTGTAATGTAAACTGGTGTCTATGTTGTTCTCATGAATTTTGCAACCCTAAGAATAAGATGCGACTATTGTATTTTCATATATCATTCCAACTTATCCGAAAATAAAGAAATAAGAAAATGAAGAGTTCAGTTGGTTTTGCGGAAGATTTTATTTTGTGAAGAATTTGTAACCAAGATTATTTTTCACGGCATGCACATTTTATTGTCAAAAAGACCCTATTTTCATGTTTGAAATTTGAATTCAAAAATAAAATTTATCTTAAAAAGAGGAAATACTTAAGTACTGTATGTAAGCTATGAACATTGTAGTACTCAACTCCCTTAGTAATTTTACAACTAAGGCTTCCCGTAAAGAGGAAAAATATTCGAATAATTTCAAAATATAATAGTTTTTCTAGTACCATATGTCGACTCAGCCGTTGGTAGAGTTTAGTAAAAATATTCTGAGGGCAAAAGCTTGGAATTTTATAATTCGTCAAGTTTGTAAAATTACGTGTAGTTGTGGTAGGTCAGAAACCAAGAGAAATAGTTCTACAATTGATGTAAATAATTAATTCAGGTATAATTGATCGAAGTACATGTACTTTCCATTAAATAATGTCATTTGTATTATTCATAAAGCATATGGTTTTGGGGGTTTGGGGGGGGGGTTGTTTTTTTTTTGTTTAGTGTAGAGTTTCCTATAAATCATCTTAAATTTTAAATGTACATACTCCTATTACTGTAGTGTAAATGTTGTGTTCTCAGGCTCGTTTGAATTCGAGTCATTTTATATACATGTATAACTAGTTCGTATTTATAACACTTTGATCATTGTTTCTAAGTCGCATTTGCTTTTTTTTTTTTAAATAATATGAAATAATTATACCATATTTTTTATTTTTATGCATGGAATATTATTCTGGATGAGCTTATTTCTGATATTTCTTATCGATTATAATAAAAATTAACGTAATAATTTTTTTAAAATGATATTTACATGTAGGAATAATATTATTCTTCATTGAACAATAAGTGATTTTCAATCAAAGTTTTTCCATTTTGATATGCTATTTATTAGGATTTTAGGAAAAGAAACCATTGCTATTTCTTTTTTTTATTCTTTCCTTCGTTTTTTCTTTCTTTTTTTTTTCTTCTCTTTTGCTAGTTCGATGCACATCTGTAGATTTGGTCTTAAACTTTCTATAATCGTTTAGATGAATTATACATCAATAGATTTCAAACATCAATCTAAAAAGTATCATTAACTTTCAACGAAATATCCTCTTTAAATATTCAAACAATAACTCAAAATCGAATTTTTCGAACACAATGGGTTTTTTTTTCAAAATCTAATTTACATATAACAAAGGTAATTTAAGAAGTATTTTAATCAACTATATTAATGAATTGAAAAGGATTGAACAAAAGAAAAAGGTACACAAAACATTGCTTTTTACACAAGATACATATATT
Organism: Magallana angulata; assembly: GCF_025612915.1. NCBI lineage: Eukaryota > Metazoa > Mollusca > Bivalvia > Ostreida > Ostreidae > Magallana > Magallana angulata. Next base: position 44,411,803 of record NC_069116.1, read on the forward strand.
ACCATATTGTTTTTATTATATTGAAGAGAATAATGTTGTATATAATGAGGGAAAAGGTGAAAACAAGAAAGAAAGTTAAGACTAATAATGAAGAAAAAATTAGTGGGTAACAAAATAACTACAAAAGATAAAATTTTGGTATTTTCGTTAATTTTTAGTAACTATCATTTTAGGAGGAAAAAAAGATGATTTTATTCATGTTTTTACTATAAGTTTTGGAAAAGTTAGATTTGATTCTTTGGGGGAAAAAAATCAACAAAACCTTGTACACTACGGAATACTTCAAAAATAAAGTATGGTCATTAATTAGAATATTTTTTGGCGCTTGTCCAGATTTTTATTTCAATTTTATGTAATAATTTTGAGTTTTTAAAAATTCCTCAAAAGATCTAGTGTTGTGCTGCATGTCTTTTTTCATGGTCATGGTTTGCGTTTTGTTTTTGTTTGCTTGACGGTTTGTTTTTTTTTTATTTTAGTTTGATCGGTATTTTCTTTGTGGGGAATTTTTTAGTACCAACTTTTATCCCGAATTTAGACCACCCGATTTATCAAAATGGAATGGCTAGATAGTTTGGTGTTCTTTTGCAACATGCACTTGCAGGGGCGAACGATGGGTGATTTTACTTTATTTCGGTCATAGTACGAACCTGGGCCCCGGCAGCGAGTAATTTTAGTAATTTATAATATACTTTTGCCGGTGGTCCAAACCCTTATTTCGCGGAGGAATTTCCTGTTTGTGACAAAGAATCCGTTTTTTTTAGTTACTGCGCATGTCGATGCAAAAGGTACGCCCAAATAAATTCAAATGAAGAGGGGTTTTCAGTCCTATTCGATATAATGGCCAGGGAAAGAGATGTATTTCCCGTTTACAGACCCAGGGAATACGTGGTTTGTATATTTACCTTTCTAACAGTTGTTTTCTCCTAAGGAATTGAACGTGCTGTACACCTAGTAAAGGACTAGTGTTCGTGGCAATCTTTAACATCATTTTGAAAATCATTACGCAGTTGTTATTATTATTATTATTACGTAACTTGAGACAATGGAGAAATCTGAAAATATTCTCTTTGGCGTTCAGTTTTCTTTGTGATCTTGAATAACTGCTTTCTTTGCTTTTTTTTTCTTTTTGGTGCGTTCGGTCGATTGTGTAAACATAAATCTTATACACAAACATGACCATAAAAAAGCTTATAATTTTTCGGGTTTTCTTCTTTCTTTTTTTGAAAAAATATAATTTCTACTCAATGTTTGGATTTTTTGCTAAATAAGATTAAATTGCTTATCATCAGGAATACACTTATAGGTGTGTGATAGCGGGTTGATAAGGATCATGTTGCTAATATTTAGAAGGTTGATAGGCAGAAAACGTTATAAAGTCTGTGTACACGTTAAATGAAATATACATTTACATATATATATAGACAGGTTAAATCGCTCAATTAAAATTCTCTCTCTCTCTCTCTCTCTCTCTCTTTCTCTCTCTCTCTCTCTCTCTCTCTCTCTCTCTCTCTCTCTCTCTCTCAAACACACACCCAGAAACACAAACACACACTCATGCACCATTCCTTTTCGAAATTTACATGCAAGTCAGTCTGATACAGCAAATCGTTTATAATTATCAAAACGTCATAAAAGACATGAATGACAGCCGCTTATAACGCGAACGGAAGAGCTTCACTATACATGCATACCGCATCAGAGTACATAGATATGAAAATTCCTTGTGTTCAATCAATAATGCGAGACAGCTTTGTTTAGGGCAGGTTAGTTTTCTCGTCCTTGAAAGTCTGTCGTCTGCAAATGGATGAGAATGACTTAATTTTAGGCTTGGTTTTTTTAACTTCCCTTTTCTTTCTTAAATATACGCCATGTTGTGTCCTCATTGACATCTGTATATAATAAGTTTCTTTGATCGTATTCTATAATATAAGTTGACTCTGAAGCTTTATGTGTATTAGTTTTTATCAGCTGATCACGAATTTGACAAACCCATTTTTCTCGGAAAACAATTTTTCGCGCCGTATTAAGAACTCATAAAACCTAAAAAGGCAGAGTATGTTTGTTTATGATTAGATAGAATAAAAAATACCGATGATTTTTAAAGTGACTCATTTTCAGAATTGCCTCCATGTTTTTACGTTATTTATTTTCTGATTTTTAAACTGTATTATTTTTAAAGTAAATACAAAATTTAGTTAAAAAGATATTTAAAATTTGATTTAGTGCTTAAAATATACTTACTTGACTCTTGTTATACGCAACGAAGAATATTTTTCCCAATCCTATTATGTTTTACATAATAAAATACTGTTGAAATTATTTTAAAAAAAAAAAAAAAGTATTTACACGTTCTTAAAAAAGAGAAAAATTGTTATGACGCGATCAACCTAACGATACATTAATCAACTAAGACTTAAAAGTCACCTTAATGAAAAAAAAATATCAAAACGTCTTATTGTTATTGTGGAACAAGTAAGTCTTTTGTATAGTCACGCAAATTGTAAGTTTAAAGTTACAATTTGCACCCAATAGGCACCTACCAAGGTTACGTGTGAACTTGTTTTGTATTTTATAATTACCAGCTGTGTTTGACATTCATATATCCCCCGTCAAGATATGTATGGATTTGCTGCCCACTCATCACGATATATAATGTGTCCGTATTGGCACAAAACCTACGATCGTTTTTTTTAAATATTTTTTACTAGCTAAAAAGCATAAACTAAAACAAAAAGGTCAAATGCATGTCGCAGAGTGAATTTACTATTGATGGAGCATGCTATATGTCGGAAGTAATTAGAACTAGTAATCTTGTTAAAGTCACTTTTTAAACCCAGTGGTATTATTGACCTAGTTTTAAAGGGACTTTTTTTTAAGTGCACTAGCCGGTCTATTGGTATAATTACAAACTTGTTAGAAATGCGGTGAGTCCCTTGCACTGATCGAGTTTCCAGAGATTATCGCTTCGATCTTTTCGGGTACAGCGATAATAATTCAAGGGTTGGCAATGAAAAAAAAGACATCCGTGAAAAGTCTGCAAAATGAGCCTCCAGTCCAAAGTATAAAACATGCATTATTGCATGTCCCTGCAGCGAATCTGTAATATTAGCCGCTGTACAGATGCATGTTCTTAATGGGGGGAAAACATCGCTCTTTCATATATTCCGGTTGGGGTAGAAACAATTTGAAATTGTAACCGCCAATTTTCCCCTTTAATAAATGTATTCAGGTTTTCTTTAACAATATCCTTGTAAACTAATATTGATGCGCAAAATGTGTCCATCCAGCTCTTTGTGGCAAGATGACAAATATTTCTGCATTTCTGGCTTGAAATGTTCCTACTAAGAGCCCAATCATGTATTTTGATTTCAAAATAATCTCTCTGCGCGCAGTATTCAGCAGCAATACTTTCCATCATATTCATATCAAGCATCTAAGAATCGCATGTCGAAAAAAAATTATTAACCATCTATCAAATCTAGGAATAAATTGTATATACATTGTATAAATGATTAACAACATTGTCCAGTTGTTTAAGAATATTATGTTTATCGAACCGATCGTAATGATTAGATAAAAGTGGGTTTCATACTGATACTATTAAGTCATATTACAGAAATTATAAAAGTACTGTCGTTATAAAGATTCTTTAAAATCAAAATTTGCGCTTGTACGTACAAATTTTGATTTTTGAAGAATCAAAATATTTGAAAACGAGAGTATATGTAGCATTTTGCTTATATTACAAATAGTATATTCAGTAATTAACAATCTCTTTTTAATGGAATTTTCAGAAAAAATATTCCCGTATTTTCTCGAGTTTTGAACAAAAAACAACTTTTCTCGCTGGCATTGCCTTTCATTATTTGAGCGGTGTACTTTTAAGTAGTTAACCAATTCCTTGTTTCATTTTGAGGAAATAAAACCTGGATTCCGCCTTTCAGTGATTAAATTTCAGCTAGGGTCATGGATTGTACCTACTAGAAGTGGGTTAAAGTTACCCTACAGATTACAGCAAGCGCAAAGGGTGTCTAAAACTATACGACTCTGACATGAAAACCTATTCATTAAATTTATGATACTTCCGACACCTGAACAAAAGACCCTTCGGTCGTGGTACTCTGTTAAAGAGAACCACCATAAAATTAAAGATTGAATTCTTCTTCTATCCTCCGATTGAAATTAAATTCCTTGAAAGGTATCAAGTACTTATAAATATTTTTCATTCAAAGTCTGATTTTTAAATTTTGAAAGTATTTTTTTAAAATGTATTCTTCAAAGGAAGTTAAACTTGAACCATTGCATTAAATGCTAAATATATAATAGAGTAAAAAGCTCACACAAGACAGATAACTCTCTTATTCTTTCGTTTTCAGCAAACATGGTCAGGCAGGCGGTTTTCTTTTTTCGCGCGCGCGCTGACTCAGACCAACCCTGAAGTAACCGCAAGTATGTGCACTCCTTTATGTAGATTCGGAAACCATGTGGCGATCGCTTATAACAAAATATCTAACAATCGCAATGTGCCAGGTTCGTTTCATTTTCTTTGTGTGGTTAAGTCGGAATGTCTCGCAGTCCTAATATTGGTCAAAACAACTTCATACAATCTTTGTTTGGTTACCTTCACTGGGGATTAGTTTTTCGCACCTTTTCGTCTTTGTCAAAGAATTAAGAGTGAAATGTTACTTAATGCGTTACAAGGATACTTTTTGTCTACTTCACTTATTAATAATTCTTAATATAAGTCTCATTATAATGAATACACTAGAAATTAATATGTTTGGGTTCGAATATGATAACGTTTCTTTAATAAAGGCCCACCGAAAGATTTGACTGTAAAGTACACATATTTATAAATAAAAACGTTAATAGTTAAAATTTAAAAACCGGATTATTCATTAACGACATGTATTCCACCCTTTGAATAAGACATGTATACCGTTCAACTAGCCCCCGGTTTGTTTGGTACTATCGGTGATAGCTTAAACATGTTTGAATTAGTCATTCGGTTTACAAAGCAACACTTTGCCATATGTCATTGCGGTTAGGCTAGCTCCAGAAAGGGTTCAGTCCATCCTTAATATCGACAAACTTGTCAAAATCTCCCTTTCTTGCGGTTTCACCCGTTCATTTGTAGAGATTGGGCGATCCCCACATCAGAAGCGTTTCTTATCATCTTTCATGTGGAAATGGGCTCTGATATCGAATTAAAAAGCCCTTTCTTAAAACCTTATTCATCAACACAAATGTAATGATATTTTAAAAAAAATGTTTTGATCAAAGTGTAAGATTTTTGCCGAAAAACTTGTAAACAAAATTAGCATGCTCGGCTTTATTAGACGAATGGGTCGCTACAAGGCCACCTGCAATGTTTGTTTCCTGTTTCTTCGTGAAATTTTCATTCATAGAAGTTTTGTTGAGGAATTTGTGTAATTTCACCCACTTTTTTTCATGTGGTTTATAGCAAGGGAATTATGCAGCTGTATTATAGTAAAACTGGTGAATGAATCGCACAGCGCTGAATACATTAACGAATATTCACATCTGCCCTCCCACGGACCAAAATATCTTTTGTCATCATTAGCTCTTATTACGCAGTTGAAGAAAGAAACAAAAAAAAGATGTGTATGAATAAAAAGAATTTGGTAATGCGCACTAGAACAATCGATGACCTTAGCAATCGACCACTTAATTGATTCTATCATCACAAAAAAGGAGGAAGGTCATGTCGTTTGAAAATTCCTTTATATATAGTCAGTTTGACAGTACAACACGAGCACATGATAATGGCTAATGTTACACGTATATTTTACGCGTGATTTCGAGGCACTGATTTGTCAATTATCACAAAAGTTATTTTTGAAAGACCGAATTTCTGCTCAGTGCTTCTTAATTTTTTTTTCTGCTCCAAATCCTCCTACAGTTAATGTCAAAGTAATTAATTGGGGCATGCATAGGAAGTTACATGTGTAGGTTATTAACTATAATCTCCCCCTCCAAGTTCTAACAGAAGCCGGTTAGAGTCTGTTTACGCATTATTACTATTAAATCTAGTTAGGGGGACTGTTATCTTTAAAATGAATTGAACATTTTAATTGTTGAAGAAAAGAAAAGAATTGAAATGTAACAAAACTACTTTTTCTCTTCCTTTTTGCACGACCTTCAAATTAGCTCTTATATAAAAACCACGCGTTATTTTGGTAAGTAGGTTATTCCTATAATAATTATCATAAACAATAAAGAATTACACACTAAGGTAAACAGCTCGCGCAGTTATTTCTTAGATTAATTCTATTCGCTTGCCAAGGGTCTCGCTTGGTGGTGAAAACATATTGCAAAATACTACGGAAAATTCTGGGGGAGTAGTTATTGTATGCATATAGGAGTTGCTCGGTTGAAAAGGGCTTTTACCTTCAGTGGGTCACAAGTCAACGACTTGGCAACCACAGGCGCGTGCGTGCACTCTCGCGCCAACCAATGACCGGAAATCGTCTGCATCGTCATCAGCTTGCTATACATGTATTACAAAGATAAAGATAAGAATTCGGCGAAAAGGAGAATATAAAATGTCAACAAAAATTATCTTTGAAGATAACTCTTACAGCCAGTCTCTCTCTCTCTCTCTCTCTCTCTCTCTCTCTCTCTCTCTCTCTCTCTCTCTCTCTCTCTCTCTCTCTCTCTCTCGTCATAAATGATAAGGCAGTGAACTTAAAAACATTGAATATGATATTCCATTGCTATTCGAGTCGATATTAAATGAATTTGACATATCATATATCAGATTCATCAACATGTGAAGTCGAGAACCTGTAAACCGAGATTCGATATTTGTGTAGATTTTTCTGCTTTTCTGATTAAGACCAAAGAGTTTTTTAGATATATGCATTATACTTACAAGACAACGAAAATGTATGCAAGAATATACTATATTGTAAGATATTAGTTTGGTTAATTTTCTGTACTTATTTCATTGTTTCATATATTCTATTTATTAGGCTTAAAACTGTGGTCTGGTGTGCCCAAGTCAAAGAAAATTTGTTACTATCTTATATAATGAAAAATGAACATTTTTCCCGGAAGTAATGGTCCTGGTTCATAAATTTAGTCTGTTATATCAGCAATTTCTCTTTCCCAGATCAATGATATTCATAAAGTGTAACTAAATGACAAAGGAATTGAATGGACACCCACCATTTCATACGTGACGTGCTAAACATCAAATGCAAATACAATCAATTAAACAACCAACGTGTTCAAAACTGTTTATTCTTTTAGATGTATAACATTGTAATACTGTCATGTAATTTTCGAATTTACCGAGTGGCAGTAAATACAAAATTTACAACATGACATGTTGAAAAATTTGTACTTACTGCCACCCGGTTAATTCAAAATTTACAACATGACAATACACAAGTACATTAAAACACTGTTAAGTTAAGCTTAAGGCACGGTTTTGTGAAATACAACTTTAAACATGTTAGAAGTGCATTGTATTAGACACATACATGTAATCATTTCATAATTTCACGAGGATTTGCATTGTGAAATACTCCAATCAAAATCTGAGATTAAGGGAAGGGAGATAGTTGGTTAAATGTATAAAAAAAATCTATGATATCATTAATTATAGATTTTTAACAATAGGTGAAATCTACAGATTTCCTAATATGACTGTATTTTTTAATTAACAAAATTTTCCTTCATTAATTATAAATGACTTAAAAGTCTTCTAACACGCACATTCTCTTTTGAAAGGAGATTTTTGCTCTTTGTAAAAATAAGAAGTCAACAATTCTGTGTCAGACATATGTGATCATGATCCGCTGTTTTGTTAAGAGACTTGAGTGCAGTTGATGTGGGAAGAAGATACATTGATTAAGACCTTTTTCTATCATTCAGATATTGCTGTACATCTCATAAATGTTCATACTTCCCATTCAATACATAATAAATAATGTATGAAGGAGATACACTATATCCTCACAAAGGCCCTCATACAAAACTAATAAAATGCATACAAAAAACAAAGAAACCCAATTCGGAAATGTATTGTTAAGTGAGAATATTCGTAGCTTTATAAGATATGCTTGAATGATGTTGCGTGCGATATCTTTCAAATGCAGTTACACAAAGGCTTAGCTAATTGCTTCAAGTGTTTCCACAAGTGTCCGGCGTATTTTGCTCAAATGATAATCGCTTCCTCCAATAAAATTCCCACTACTTCCGCGGTCATTTCAACTTTATGAATGAAAAATAGTGGGCCAGTTGCAAACTTTTGCAGTGACTTTTACTATTGGCTATTGTCATCGTTTTTGTGATGGAAACAGTACGTTAGGGATATCCTTCTCGCAGGACAACACATGTTCCTGTTAAGGCTCTTATCGGGCAAAATACGTCACAGGTGACGCAAGTAACTCCTTTGAACGGAAGAGGCAAGGGATGTATCCGTTTTCCAAATTCAGTTTCATTTGCTTGTTCAGTTTGTGCTGCACAAAGTCAAAAGTTAAGAGTTTTTTTTTTACTTTCCTGACGATTTAATATTTTTTTTTTCAAAGGATCAATTTGTCCATGCTAACATTGTGGATATTTTTCTAAGGAAGCGCCAGAGAACTTTACGTGGAAGGAATGTTGTTTATGCGTGTGGAAACCTATAAATCAAATATTGAAGAAAAATCCACATTAAAGCCTTGTGAAGTTTTGTTTTTAAAAAAAATGATTGTGAAAAGCAATAATCAAAGAACCGTCGAATAGCTCCCTCATATTAATCGCAATATTACGTAAAGCAAGCGACCGTAGCGTGGAGTGAATACTATTTTTATTTTTTACAGGATTTGATTTAGTTTAGAAAGAAAAAAGTTGTAAAAAAATATTATTGTTGAAGCTAGAAAATTGATCAAATGAATGATTATGAACTCAATACAGCTACATCGTGTGTATTTGTGATGATAACAGATTGTGAGGTCTTCCCCCTCACGTTCCAGTGTGTTACATTCTTTGTGTGTGATTTAACCGGCGGGGTAACAGATTTTTGTGTATTTTATTGTGATAGTGGGTGCGTAGTCTAGCTTATTTATATTGGGACATTAAACCTTGTTTACATCATATGGTAATAAGTCTTCAGATACGGCTTTACACTTTAAAGAAATTGGTTTATTTCGGGCTTATTTTCCATCTTTTAATCATTTTTTAAAGCTATTTCTTACAAATATTTTTTTCAAATGAAATATTGAATCAACAATCTTTTGTTTTGTTCTTTAAAGTGCATAGGAACTAACAAAACTTTTTTTGAATGAAAGGTGACTGAGTACGACGCATGCCTAGTCATCACTGGAGCATATCCGGGATCGATGAAAACCAGCAGACGACGAAAGGCCCACGTGAGGAGAACGCAGACAGGACTCAGGCGGAAAGGTAAGGGTCGATTTTATCACTCACAGGATTTTTTTTTTCACAATGTTCATTTGAAGAATATGATTTAGTTGATTAATTTGTAAAATATTTTAAAATACCGATATATTATTTTTTTTTTAAATATTGGTTTTAACGACTTAAAATTTTTTATTTCGTTATATTTCTGATGAAACATTTGGTGTATGTTTCAAATATTTGAACATGAGGATTGTTTAATATTTTGTGTTTTCAATGTATTCAACCAGTATTGCCTAATGCGGGGTCATATGTACACTCATTGACGATGATTCACTGGACCGTGCAATATAAATGACGTAGATTTAAGTCATGCTTATTATTAAGTGTTTCATGTACCAATAAAGTGCCTTTTTCGCGCTGTACAGTTTAACATTGCACTGTAAATATATGGATAATAGTGTGTTTAATTAATTGAGAAATTTCTGTGAAATCGTGATTTTGGATGATGAAACTTTTCTCTATTTTTGAAGATGATGTATATAAATCGAAATTCTTGCCCAAAATAACCTTTAGTAAGGGCAACTACGCAGTTTTTATAGCGGGATGAGGTAAGATTGTAACACTTCTTTACTTATCTCTGTTTGTTTTGAATACATTGGAGTCAATAGGGACATATGACGATCGATCCAAACATAGCTTGATATAAGTAGTTTATGAACAATCGAATCGACCAGACGGATTAATTATAGCTTTATGATTGAGCACGTTTCAAACCTTTCGGTGCAGACAAATTATCTGATCTGAGTTGGTCAATTTTGAGGTCAACGACATGCGAAGCGGTCGTTGAAACCGTCCGACCCATCCAATCGAAATGGCCCAGGATAGCATAAAGGAAAAAAAATCGGGACATCTAGTTTTCTTCTTTGTTGCCAAGATATTACATTATCATACACGCGACGAATAAAAAAAAACAATGAAGAAATTTGTTCTTAAACACACTGGATGCTTCGTTTAAATGAATGAAGATTGTTCCTTGTGAAAAAAAATTGGATTGACGAAAAGGCAGTGACCGAATAAAGTTGGTTAACTCTTCAGGCAGAAGAAGAGAACAAAGCTCAGGATTCATGGCATTGAACCAGATCGGGAATTCCCCTCATAGCCCTTTTAACCGTTGGAGAATGGGTGTGACTTGAAGAGGGTCGTCGCCCCATATTCTCTCCAGACATATAGGTCAAACAGTTCTCGGAAGGGTAGTTCGATATTTTTCTTTCGGTTTTTGTTTCATACGAAACACGCCCCTGAAGACGATCAGTTGTCCAAAAGATTTCAATAAGAGAAAGGGGAAGAGAATAGAAGACATTTTCAAATAACAGCTGTAACATAATTAATAATATTTTAGATTTGGTGGACACAAGGGTTCGAAATAACAATCATTTTGATCTCAAATGGCACGAGGGAGTTATTTGTCATTCTCTTGTTGCTACACGTATGAAATGAGGAGTGAAAAAGACCCGCGCAAATTCCAGTCATGCTTTGTGACAGATGTTTTCGTCTTAGGTTCTGTTTGACCAATACACTCCTCCATTTTTTTTATTTGGTTATCGAAATACTCGTTTCTTTGTTTAGATAATCCTACACTAAAACGAACAGGCGGAAAATTGGTCAGATGTCGTAGGCTTCCGCTCCTCAAAACTAGAATGCCAACTTTTGGATAATAGTTTCATCGTATTGACAATTAAACACCCAAACCAGATAAAGTCAACAGTTCCCTGTTAAGAGCACGTGTAAATAGGTTTTTCTTCAGAATTTTATCAATGGTTTAAATTTTTTAGGTCAGGAAGTACTATGAATTATTCATGTAATGACATTTGAAGTAAATAATAGGACCGTATTTTAAAATGGAGATATAATATATTTTTCTATCATGCAAGATTATACACGTAGTACAACTTTCTCTGAAGGTTTGTAAAAAGGAAAATGGTGTCGGGGGTAATCTAGAATCGAGACGAGCACGTGCATCCGCCGACGACAGTTAATTAGTGTGAGGGGGAAAATGTCGAATAGACTGTGATTTTTATATCGTTTGATTCAAGGGTGGGCTGGTATCAAGAATGGTCTTTGTCAGAGAGAAGTAGTCTGACATTCAGACACGATAACTGACTGCGTTTTCGGTGCTCCCGCTCGTCGGGCTATATGACCCCAGTCGGGGTCACCGTGCATTCATGTATTCCAGTCGTGCAGGGTATTGTGTAAAGGATAATTAAAGTGACAACAGGGAATTAAAGATTTCCGAACACAGTCTATAGGGGATTTTTTTCTGAATGGGACTGGATTTGAAGGTTAATTGCATCGCTCCCAGACTAAGGGGTCTGTGGGTTGATTTGTTTTGTAAGGCCGCCATCGGTTAGTACCGATGCTGCACGTGGCGTGTTAACAGGTTTGAAAAGGGCACAACGGATGTTTCTCTCACTTTGTTTTTATTTCTGATAACAAGTTGATTGTAATACACATTAATTAAGAAATGAAACTAGACCAATAAATAATGCGCTGTTCATTCGGTTAATTGATGGAAACTGGGTGTAAACGACGTTATGTAGTTAGCATTCACTTTTTGTTTCGTATGTTTTAACAAAATTTTAAACTATATGACTGTTATTTTCGATGGACTAGACATCCTTTCTAAGGGATGAAAGTTTCATCAACGATTCAGGATGTGGCCTTATTATTTTAGGTCCGAGAGACAATTAAAGGGACATCCAGTATCAGAAAAAGGAAGTTCGAACAGGTATACGATTTTTGATTGGTCCTTGTCCGGTATTGTTCGCGATAGGTATTGTTTAGTTTACTACCTCCTTTGCTTAGAGATCGACGTTTTGAGCAAGTATTTGGCTATGTTGAGCACCCAGGCATAGTTGATTTGTGTACATATGTATTTAATCAGATCAAACCCCTCATTTGAATTCCAAAGTTGCGAATGTATTAATGGACATAGTTGTGGTTTTTATGTTCTGAATTCCAACATAGATATGACTGTGTATTCAATCTTGACCTTGGTTGACCTTTGCAGGCGAGAGGGGTTTTTTATTAAAAGAGTTCAGTTCGATTAATTTATTGATTCGTTGCAGGCAGAATGACATGCCAAAGATTTGTTTGTTTTCAAAAACCTTTTTCGAGTCGATAACGGATAATTTATTTATTCTCATCGTGTGAAAGAAAGTTAGCAGCTTAATTTAACTGGTCATCCCCCGAGAGATCGTGAACATTCACCTCTCTTTTCACGATAAAAATCTGAAAACGTACAAGGTGTGGGCGTCAAGCCCGTCATGTCGATAAGAAATATGAATGAATGAGCTAAGCTCCATTCATCGGTTCAGGCCTTTACTATATTTACGTTTATACAATGTGTAGCAAAAGTCGACACCCATTCTGGTTTTCCTCTCCGTGATAACAAACATGGTTCAGTATGGATTAACCTGCTTTCATGGAATAGAGCCATTATAGGTAAGCCGACTTGTTGCTGCACTGGGTTTTTTTTTCTCTACTCCTTAATGACCCAAGCATCATGCTTAATCACACAGTGACTAAGAATGAATTTACTCCGCCATTTTTTTTCAAGTTGTGTGCTTGATGCATTAGGTTATGGTTCAACAACTTTTTTGTACGTAGATAGAATCATAAATTTTTCAGAAATCAAAATCATAACCGGTTATTCTTATACGATTATTTGTTGAATGTTAAATCAATTTTGGATTATGAAATTTTGTAGTTTTTAGTCTTTGTAACTTCTTTTAATTAGTTAACATACTTATTAAATGAAATATATCATTAAATCGTCAGCATAAATGCCAAAATGTATTTTAGATTTAGTATTTTACATCTCGAAATTATGACGAATAAAAAAGGAAATTCGGCCTTGTTCGAATAATGAAGGTTAGTTTGTAGTGCGGAACCGTAACTGGATGTTAGTTTTGAGCAAACCTGTAGATCCACATTGTTGACATGGTTGGCGTTCCTCTCCCATGTGTGCACAAACATGTCGCAGTCCGTCATTGTGTGATCTCGCGAGAGCTTTACAAAAGGTAAGTTAAGGTAAGTAAAGTATTGAGCCTAGATCAACACGTTGGAATGTTAGGCGTTTCAAATAACTTCATTTGTCGATGTGTCCCTTCACTTAAAAAAACATCGTGGGTGGTACGTATACCCTCGGTGCGTCATATTTATAATTTCTTTTTTCTTTTCATTCAATCCTTATTTTCGATTGTGACTGGAGACTTTTATTCAATAAGAAGTAAGTCAATTTTAAAAGGTATCAAAATTATGTATACTTCTTCCACTATATTCTTGTCAATATCATTTTTTCATATCAAGTTTTTCAAAGGATAGGTCATTTTATCTTATTTATTTTTTAAAGATAAAATAAAAGGTTTTTAAAAGTGGTAGGTGAAGCAATAAAATCTGCTTACCACGGGATGTTAGCGGTTTCCGTTCCACACTTAGAAAGTGCGTAATACTATAAAAGTGGACAATCCTTTATAGAATTTCCTTGTAAATAAACTACCTTAATGATAAAACTACCGTGTTAGGAGTACAAAAAATGGCGCACCTTACGCTTCATCAATGAATTAATAGGCTTTACAGTAGTATTAATTTATTAGATTTTTAATCATGTATATGTAGCCTCAAAGTCAAAATGTTATTTTTTGAATTAGAGAGTTTCTTCCTACGCTTATTTTTTTTCTTTCACGGTGACTGTGCACAGATGATATATTTCCTGGCTAGGTCACATGAAAACTACTCAGCTCTGCACGAAAATACCTCATGGGATTTTTTTATGTGCTGAGAAGGGGGTTTTACCCATGTGAACTTTGAACATTATAATATCATGTGATGTATGGACATCTCTCTCTCTCTCTCTCTCTCTCTCTCTCTCTCTCTCTCTCTTTCTCTGCTGTTAGTTTTTAGTTGCTTTTAACTCAACAGACTGGGTGATTTTAGAGTTCTCTATAGACAATTACATATAGTATATAACTATATATCAGCGACATCACCTGACTTTGCCTTACTTTTCAAAAATCAATATGCTAACATGTTTCAGAATTTTCGATTTGTTTCACGTATCAATGATTTTGTGGTACATGTACGTATCATACTAACTAGTTCGCGGAATTTATCAGACTTTAACGCGTATTTTGATGTTTCTATCGTGCTTTGTATGCGATTCTTTTTTGCAATGTAACCAGAAAACTGATATAATTTATAATCTGTATATCACTATCTTAATGCCTTGCTTTGATATTTCTTCTTCAGTCTCATTCCTCTTAATCGCTACATTCATGCAGTACATGTATGTATGTAGGCCTGACATTGGCATTTTCTTTCTTTGAAAACAATTGTCATCTCAACCCTTAGGTTATTTTCTAAAGGTGAGCATGTCATTGGTTAAAAAATATTATTACGCGAAATGCTATAAACGTGCGTTAATTGTAGTATTCTACGAAGGTATTGAGGAACAAACGATAGCGAAGAAGAAACATTAATAATGATGATTTTCCGCATCTTGTATTCTTCCTCATCTTGGCGTGGGGTATGCATAACATACAATGTAAAATGTCCGGTAGGGGTTTAAAATGCAATGTTAGAAAGTTCCGGGAATCTGAATAATTAAAGATATCATCTCACATTATATGACATGATTGACTCTTCTTTCACTCTTCCTTTTCATTTGTTACTTACACACGGGACGGCATGCCCTATCCGTCAGTCGCTGCCTCGTTTTGAATAGCAGGGACTGTCGAATGGGATTTGCTGTCTCGGGTCGCTCTTCAGTCGTATTTTCTAGAAAGGTACATTTATCTTATCGTTATTTACCATACTGCATTCATATATTCGAAACAGCTTGACCTTTTTGTTTATATAGACTGTTCTCTGTTTAATAAATGGGTCTTGGTTTGCTTTGAAACAGCGTGATATGTCACTTGATATTTATTCCTTTTTTCCTATAGGTAATTCACGTAACACCGTTCGAAGTGTTTTTCTAGTATGTGTACTTGCAAAAGTTTTCAATTAAGGAAATTTACTATGTACTTCATTTCTTTTATTTTGCATGACATTACACGTTTTCATATTCTATTATCATCGTCTTTTTTTTCCGTGCGGACACGTTCATTTGTGTTTACTTCCTGTATACCAACCCACGTGCATCATGCATTTTTAAAGTGGGTGGATTTTATTAAAACTTTTGTACGCGCTCTTAAACTCTCTGTATTCGCTGATCGTTCATCAATACACATATCTCTGCACGTAGTTTACACCAGTTTTCAAGAAACAGTCATTCTTGCCGATCTTGGAAAGGGTAGATCGTCCTGCCATTTTTATCAGTCACTGTGTGTTTAGAAAATCGCAGGACAGATATGAATGGCATAATAGACTACCGACAGCTGCCAATAGAAAAAAAGGACATAGTAAGAAATATTCCTTCAGATCAACGCAGAAATTAACTGTACATGGCCGCACATCGAAGCCAGAATTTCAAAGGAAAAAAGATTTAAGAGCCGATTGCGAGAGAACCTTACCCCATCATTTGGCAAAATATGACGTCACAGAAAAGTAAGTCGCAGTGTTTGATTATATAGCCGAGTTTCATCGTTATCTTCAGCAAGTATTAAAAAGGGGGTAACTGTTTTTAATTATACGCGTAAATTGTCTTAATTGTACTCATAATTATCCGTCTAATTTATATTTTCTAAGCGGAAGAGTAAAATATTTGTTGGTATTTCCATTAAAAAAAAAGGAAATTATTAGGCTGGCGTGGGTGGATGATATTTGGGTGAAGTATTTCGGAGACTTATATATATATTATTTTAAACATATTATATCGAATATGTTTGTCTAAGGCAATTAAATGATGGATTAACGTGATTAATGGAATGTCAATTTACGATTGAATATCGCTAGCGAGCTCATTGAAGTATCCCGACAAAATGCATATGGTGAATATAACTGACACTTTTAACACATGGATTATGAAAACAATGTCTTGTATTTTTAGACTGTAAATAATTTTAGCTTTCGATAATTCTTATGTAAAATCGACATTTCTTAGAAAGGAAGAATGAACAGAAAGATTATTTTGGGTTTAGAAGATTGATGTGGGTGCGTTCCCGGCACGACATCCTTGTTAGGGCGACATTTAATAGAAACAATTACAGTTACTTAAATATTACCCTTTCTATAGCGACAAATAAAGGTCTTTGGGGGGAAACATTACATGTATATCGTTCATAACCCGCTCGAGATTTTGGTCAAAACGGTGTGTTGATTACGTACAATATACACTACAAACCATGTCATCTTTTTTTATATTATTGAAGAAATGAACAAAAAGCACGGAAATATGTATGTATTATAGATGACATATTTATAAATAAAACACAACAACTGTACAACACAAATCGACAAACATTTCTTTGAGTAACAACACTCCAAGGAAGAAATTAACGTCACATTTTTAAACTCTTGAACTACCTTTTTCATAGTGTATGGGATTGTTGTGTTATTTGGTTGATTTTTTTTCCCGACACGACGTTTAAATTTTTTAAAAGGTTTACTCGTCCCGCAGGGCATGGTATTAAATATTAATTTCCATCTCGTCACAGGCGTGACGTAATTTCATTATAGTCTCGTGTGTCGTGACGTACGTGGATTGTTTGGTAAAGACATGACAGGCATTTACATTATTATATTTGTCAATAAAAACAAAATTAATCATACTCAAAACAATTTTTAGAAAATCAAACTAAATTCGTGCTATGCACCTGTCTATTAGCATGCATTCTCGTTTGTTAAACATATTTTGATATAGAAAATATATATTTCATTTCTTTTCAATTGGTAAACAAACTGATACGTTTATCATGTTTAATTGTGAATTTATTATATAATAAATATAGATTTAAAATTTCGCTTGAAAATTTTCAACCAATTCGGATGATATCAGAAACAGTTTGTGTGTGGGTTGCACCGAAAATGACGGGATTGGCAATTGTTGTCTCTATTTTATTGATTTCGCTTTTAAAAAAATTAGGTTCACATTCAATCATTAATGGATAGACTACAATACATATACCTATATAAAATTCCATCGACTAGAATACAATGCTTTTGTTTCAAGTATATGTTGTGGGGTTTTTTTCAATTAAACTTTCATGGTCTTTCTTTTATACCACTGGTTCAAGTTTGGAGGGGGTCCTTCTAAAAGAATAGATTCAAGTGTGTCTTGCCCAACCTAAAGTGGGGGAAAAATCATAAACTCGGATAGTTTATTTCTTGAAGAACATATTTAGAAATGTTATTTGCTATCTATCTTATTTGCTACCATTTAGAAAGATTTTCTCAAAATACATGTATCTATATTCGAACTAACCACAAGTTTTCCGTTTGAATGTAAATAAACATGCACACAATGCCTGCTCTTTGAAAACTGTAGTCCCTTTGAAAAAATGGTTATCATCAGAAAACATTGTTTATAAAATATCCTTGGCAGTTGCAACGAAACACTGAAAGAGCCCAGAGGATAAGTAATTAGACTGGTCAGTCACAGAGGAAAAGGAATTTGACTGGTCAGTCACAGAGGAAAAGGAATTTGACTGGTCAGTTACGGGTGTGATCCCTTGAGCGATGACCTTTGTATCTTGATAAGTACGAAGAAAGATAACTCGATGGCCTGTACACGCGTTGCCAGTGATGGTGCAATCAAGAATTACTGTTGTACTATAAATAGTTTGTTCATGGGTATATTAAACTTGAGCATATACAGAATAAGCAAAGAGCTTGAGTGTACATTTCCATCGTAAAATGGCTTCTGGTTCAGGAAATCAAGGGAACACGTCTTTTGACGGGTATGTTTTTACATGTTTTATTCTATGTTTGTCAGAATTATATATATGCAACATGAACCCAATATTGAAGAAAGGGGCACAAGTTTACTTTTTGTTTGGTCCGCTGTCCTAGTCACCTGCTTACTTACTTATGAAATATACATGTTATACTAAAAGTCATTAACCAACAACTAGGTAGAGAACAAGGGTATACGTATGTACTGGGAAAGACTCATACATATATAATCATGCAAATTGCTGGTGTCGTATATTCATGTATAGTAAACTTCCACCATGGTCAATTATCTCCGGAAGATTTACTTTATATTTATATTTTATTGTAAACTTTCCCCCATACACGGGAAGTTTACTATACAATGTTTTATTCCGCATAGTAAACATTCGCATTTTATCCTGTTTGGTTGAGATTTTACGTATCCTTTTTTTTCTTGGGGGGGGGGGGTGATAAATAATTTATTTTACTCAGTGAGAAAGCAACGTGATTTGTTGTCCGAGACCAAAGGCTGAGAGTGGCATATTTATCTTTTAAGAGCCAACAAATCATACTCCAACATACCATGTACTGTGTCCGAATCCTCGTCAACAGTAACATTTTTATACCATTCACTAAAATCATATTTTCGTCTAGGCTGCCACACAAAATTAGGGGTGGAATAGGGATGGGGATCGGTTTTTAAATTGATATTTGATCAAGTTTAGTTCAAACATAATATCCAGGTAGAGATTCTCTATGTATATAAAGGAAATATTTGCTTTACTAATTTAAAATTCTCCATATATGAAAATATCTTTGCAATTGACTTCATGGTAATATACTACAAAGTAATAAAGTAGCTGGGTGGAATGTTTACTATATTGCAGTTATTCATGTGGAAAGGTTTTAAAAAAATCCTTCAGTATTCTGGTATATCATCATATTATCATAAGTCAGTGTTATTAAAAAGGAATACTCGTTGACGTATATATTTTGTGGGTCTGAGATGAAAATATGTACAGTAACTATTAAGTGAAATTTATTTGTCATTTTATTGTGTAAATGGGTCTATTGTTGCAAAATTTTGTCTATGTTTTGTAAAGTATGATTTTGGCGGAAAAAATAAAATTACAAAATTATTTGTTGATGTGAAAATAATCAAAATGATTTGATATTATAATTACGAACACACAATAAACCATGTTTTGGTTAGTACGATGAGTGTAATAGAGAGAGAGAAAAAAAAATAGGAATTGGTGTTTGTTGATGCAGAACACAACACTACCGAAGCGTGATATACTTTGTCCATGGATGAGTTAACAGGGAAGTACTCGTATAATTTCCCGGTACATTTTAGTATGCTCTGCTGTTCTTTTTTCATTAAAAAAATAGAATTTTTCGAATATCTTTTATTAAAGACCATATAAGACGTCTGGAATTTTATACGCTAATATTTGATCATTTAATGTGACTAAACACTTAATTTCTGGCTTAGATGATGCCAGCAATTAATAATGTCACAGGACTAAATGCACATTGTTGCATTGACATGTTGTGACGGAAGATGGAGACATAGCCTGTCCGTAACTGGAGATAAATGTGTTACTTTTGCAAGCCTATATTTAAAAAATTTAAAATCTTTTGAATTTATTAATCATGTACTAATTCAAATTATTTGTAATTTTTTAAAATTACTAATCTTAAGTGTTTAGTGTTGGAGGTTGTTCGAGCAGGCACACAAAAAAGAAATATGCCAATTCAAGGCATATTCTAGTTTGAAAATAGTCTGTTCAAATAAAAACATGATCTGATGGTGTCTTCTAGACAACAGTTGCGTCAGGAGCTGTATGACAAAGGTTACGCAGTTGTCCCTGACCTTTTGACCCTGAAGGAATGCGACGCGCTGACGTCACAGTTCAGGGACTGGGTAGGCAAGTTTGAAGAGGGCCAGATTCCCCTCCAAAAGAAGAGCTCTGTGATACAATCTTACAGAGTCGGCCATTTTCAACAGAGCTGGGAGGTGCGTCTAAGGGCCAAGGCCGTTTTCCAAGCAGTGTGGGGAACGGAGAAACTGCTCTCTAGTGTTGACGGAATAGCCATCTCCAAACCACCTCTAAATGGTACACAGAAATAATTCTTTAAATTTTATAATAAATCACTTGTGTCCTCTTATTCTTTTTAAGTTTTGTAATGGCTTTTTGTTTTGTTGTGTATACTTTACCTAATTTCGAACTTACTTATTAATATTTTAGATACAAAAGAAAATCAAATACATGTACATAATTATAGCAATTTACAAATCACAGCGTTCCGTCTCAAAACAATAGAAAGATTTGACAACATTTATTCTATGTTTCAAATACACCGCTGAATATTTCTGTCCTGCTTAGATATCTATGAATTATTACAGCTGATGACTATCGTGACCCACATACTGACTGGCTACACTTAGACCAAGGGGTGCGACGAGAGGGTCTTCACGCATACCAAGGGGCCGTCTATCTGGAGGAGCAGACCCAAGACGATTATTGCTTTAGGGTGCTGCCAAAGTCACATTTATACCATGCTGAGTTTTATCAAACCTTTTCAGATGCTACAAAGAGAACAGAACGTAGTGATTTTTGTAAATTGTCTAAAACACAGAAGGATTTCTTTTATCGAAAGGGATGCAACTTGGTTAATGTTCCGGTGCCCAAGGGCGGCATTGTTCTATGGGACTCTAGGACCGTTCACGACAACACACCTCCGATCGCAAAAAGACCGAATCCCGATAGATGGCGCTTCGTCGTCTTTGTCAGTATGACGCCTGCCATCTGGGCGAGTGAAAAGGACATGGAATTCAAGAAGGACACCTATCGGCGAATGCTTCTCACGTCTCATTGGTCATCCCAAGGACTGAAAACGTTCAAAGAGTACATAGAAAATAAAAGGAAGCGGAACTACGTCAACGTCAGCATCGACCATTTACCGGACGTAGCTAAGACACAGGAAGCCAGGCTGTTGGCGGGAGACGAACATTACGACTTCGAGGACGGACGACCAAACGGTCCCGCTGCACCGAAATGGAGATTCGGTATTTATTAAATCCTCGGTACCTCTCGGTACCTTTAGCTATTCCTAGTGATCAGCTTAAAAGAGTGCCAAATGTTGTATGATTGTGTACGGAGACAGAGTAAACTCAGGGATTTTTCTTCCCCGTAAACACCGACATAACTGAGAATTGTAAGATATATACGAAATCATGTTGAACTCCAATTCAAACAATTATTCTTTTCCTATAGAATGCAAAAGGATGAAAGATGTCTAAATTATAGACAGACCTTTGTCTACCCCGAAATAATGGTTCATTTGCATGTATGATGAATAAACTAAATTTAAAGTAAATATATTTTATTCATATTTCCGTGGTATTTGACTATGTGCATGTCGTGATACCCCCTGGAGAGGATAGATATTGTTCAACTTCATGATAGTTATCTTTGGAAAATTATTATTTGTACAGGCATGTGTCGTGCCTTTTTCACAAATTTTTCTGGAGTTGTTTTGTATTGAGAAATTTTCAAAGAACATTATTTCATTATTTCAGGTAAATACATGTACAAGTATACCAGCATTATTGATTTATTTATTTCTTTCATTTTTGTATGACTTGTTAATATCCATAAAATAAAGTGGCGCTGTATTTTAACCAGTTGGTATTCAAGTATTAGTGTTAATTAAATCATCATTGACTTGGTACATGTAGTGCGGTTACATTGTACAGTAATCTGATCTTAAATTTCCGTCCTTGGGCTTTAAGAATAACCTTATGATACTGGCTTAATTCTAACTATAGGATACGAAGGTTTGTCCCTCTGTGTCAAGTCCTACCTTAGACGACATGCTTGCAGACCCAAGTCATTGTTAGCGAACCCGCGCTTTTCATTGGCTACGGGTGTCATGCTAGTTTCTCGTCAGTAGATGGATTAGAAGGAAGTACATAAAAAAAAAATTGAGCTTTTAACATAGCATACAATGTACCTGATTTAACATAAATATTTATGGTTTTATCGCTAAATATGTTGAAATGGTCACGAAATGTGTATTAAATCTTCCCTGTTTAGTGATCAAGGTAAATGTATAAATCAACAACAAATATCAAATTACTTCATTCAATCTAAACGTTTTATTCCATATGCAAGAACCGGGGATAGGTGACACCTTTTCAATAAATCAAACTGTTTTCTGAATATCAGAGAAAGGGGCATCCTCAACAATATAATTATAGCTCTCTTCATTTGCTATTTATCTTTAAAAAGGTTACTTTTAGAACAAATTGTGAAGAAATATAAATAGTGTTGTTGATATTCGAGACTAGCTGTAGTACCGTTGCCTCAGGGGGAATTCGGGTTAACAGTCCGTCAACCCGAATTTCCAGTGGAGCTACAGTTCTGCAGCTAATTCGTCAACTTCATCGTTTCTTGACCAAAACAAAAAACAAAACAAAACAAAACAAAAAACAAAGCAGTAGAACTTTTTGGCATTACTTACTTTTATTGTGCCTTTTTGTTAGGCGCACTTTCTATGGCTGAAATAAAACCGAGTTGTGAAAATCATGTGGTTTTTTTCTAATTGCCCTTTAAAACTTCAAATTATATTTTTATAATAAGAAATTATGTTTTGATAAAGTATCTATAGAGGTACTCAGATTTCAATGCATCGCAATTTACGCAATGATCTGTGTAAATAAAGCAGTACCTCTTAAAAGTACATCGGAAGTTCAAGCTAGTTATATCTCTTTTAAATGAAACAGAAGTCCATTGAATTAGGCGCGCAAAACTTGTTTTGACCGATTTTCACCCGAGACGATCAACTTCCCATTGAAAAGTTTATTTAATTGCACTGAATTTCTTTGTGGTTTTCTGCACTATATGTTCGGGAAAGAGAAGTATTGAATTGAAGTTTGCGGTCTTAAATACGTTGTACATTCTTGTACATACTCGCTGGCTTAAATGTACACCCACAGTGTTTGTAAATTTTAAAGACCGGTCAGTTAATACAAAAGAGAAAACCAAAATTAACCAAATCAAAACTGATGAATTCATTCAAATGGTGCAATATGGACTTAAGCTATTTAATACATCGCTGGAAAGCACAAGCTTCTTATATCTGCAAAGCTTATTTTCCTTAAAATAAAACATAAAAAGTTCAAGGAATTTTCAGAATAATAAGTAATAAACTCGCTTTGATCGACGAGTCAAGGTTCAGCCAAAACCCCACAAGACACATAGAATATTTAGGAGAAGCTGGCCGACCTTTTGAACCAATACGATTAACCGACTTCCTTTGGCTTGATAAAGTAAACTTAAAAAACACCGTCACAGACCACAAAGAGGTTCGACTAGGTGCAGGAAAGCTACTTATCTTTAGCTCTAAGACATTCTGTGACAATTGTATATTTATCGATGCTGGCGAAGCCTATCACTTGGAAATAAACAGCGCTACTGAAATTTAATCCGTTCCCGTCACCACATCCGCCGACTGTATCATCTCAATATCACGTGATATAAGTACATGTACATTTGCCGAGGAAAAAAAACAAAAAGAAACATCAGTTTTACTGATAAAGAGATAGATAGTGTGCACAAAACAACCTAAACACAAATTTCTCGAAATAAATCGCATTTTGTGAGAGAAAGAAAATATTTACTTTAAAATTATTTTGTATTTTCCAGAATTTTGAAATTTCTTGTGTATATATAAGGATTGAGAAGATAAAGTAATTAATAGGCATAATGATACAGTTAGTTAAAAATTGATTCATGCATGTTGTAATTTATACTTTAATTCCTTTAACAAAAATCAACCATCGTAATTTATAGATATTAAATATGCTAGTGCCTTGTTATCTGTCTAGAGAAATGTGATTAAAAATATCTAAATGATATTAATTCATCAAAATGTTTTTCAATATCTAAATTAAGGAATGTAATCGTTTGGTAACACAACAGTGATCCACCAATGCAGTGAATAAGAGAATGCACCGACACTGAAATAAACCACAAATAGGGATTGACATTCGGATTCTTCTTTCTGTGAGTTGGGACGAGTAACAATATATCATGTAAGTTTCTTTTAGCGAATAAACTTATTTTGTGACTTCCTTTCCGTCATGGTATAATTTGCCGTCATAAGTATTCGTCACTTTGACAATATGTGAAATTATTAGATCTTTTCTTTTTCTTTATCGTGTATCGAAATAATATATTTTTTTTTTACATATAACTTTCTCTCATAGTCAAACGATTGTACATACAATTTGAACATGCATAAATAATAAATAAATGATTTTAGTATATATGATTTGATATACAAAATTACAGGGTAAATAAATACATTTTTATTATTTAAATATATGCGTATAATTTCTTCCTACCTAAAACTTTTAATTTTAAAAAGACCCTTTAATTTTTTGAATATTTTTCACTAAATTAATTTTGTAAATAAGATCAAACTTTTCTGTAATTTTTTGTTGTTGAAAACTTCATATTTTTTATTCAGTATTTCTCAGTGAATAAATTGCGTAAATATTATTAAACTTTTTAGTAAATTCTTTCTGAAACGGACTTAATAGTGGAATAAAAATACATCTATATTAGATATATAAATTATGTTTATATACATGTATTGGCATTTTTCAAGCAATATGAAAATGTTGTATAGAAGAAAAAAAATTTAACCCAGTCGGTAATTTATCTTCGTATTCAAAGTATAGGTTGATTTTACTTTACAATTCGTTCATTCATTCATTCATTCATTCATTCATTCATTCTTAGTTATGAAAATTACTGATCAAAATTACACAAAGCGTTATATAATAATACGGAAATGACACAGTCAATAAATCGTTATTATTGCAACGTTCCCAAACGCTCAACTAATTTGGAATTATTCATAAATCCTATTATTAGTCGAGAGAGTTGGGAGAAATTCGTAGACTGTAAAAGTAAATTAAAACCCAAATAGGAAGCATTGTTTAGGAATAATGAGAACTTATTTATAATTAAAAATATAAATTTAATGAATATACACTCAGTGTAGTTTTCGAAATATCAAGGTTAAATGTACATAAATTTCTATCGTTTGAAAAAATATAGTATTTTCAATTTCCGCGACTAGTTTTCATGCTTATTACATGTATTTTTTCAGTGTAGTTCAAGGATGAATTAAATTGTTTATCGTATATAATTTGATATACAGTGAGTATTTACAAAACATTCTGCATGGTATTTCCAATGACATAAAATAAATGTTACATTGTTTTTAAAAAATGATTCTTTTCAAATACTAATACATTTTCCAACATATAGTGTTGTATTAATAGATATAGTCTTTCCTCTTTCAACCTTCAGTAAGTAAGTAAGTAATCTAGTAAGTAAGTAAGTAAATGATTTATTATAGTGTCATGTGTTTTATAAACAAATATAAAGACATGTATATTATATAATAACTTGATGAATAAACACCCGGCCCATCGGACCTATATGTCACTTTATAAACATGAATATACAAATAATAATAAGTTTACGCCTACAGATATCACACAAGGCTTAATAAGAAGAGTACAATATAATACTTTGGCCAATGATAAAAGTAAATTTATGGACTAAATTAATTTTATTTTATTATTTTCACATATATAACTTTCAATTTTGAACATGGCCGTGCCATAGTTTCTTGTTGGCGTTGATACTCGACACTTTAAAAAAAAAAAATTAACTTGCAAAAAAAAACCCAAAAAACAAATACACAAAGAAACAAATGAAAGAAAAAAATTAATAATCTTTTCATAATTTTCTTCATGAAAGCCCCAAATCTGGACTAATGTACTTTTAACTCATAATTAAAAAAAGAATCTTTATCTCAATTTATATATATTTTTAAATAAACTTTTAAATTTTGTTTATTTATGCATCAAAAGCTATATGGCAGCTATTTTTATTATTTTATTTTTAAATGTTCGGTATTTGATTTGATATAGAATTATTGAAAATAGAAGAAGGACCCAGTATACAAACTTAGAGGTGGGGGGGGGGGGGGGGAGATGGTGACAAACTGACATATGTAATTAAGCCGGGGTACATGTATGCAAACCGCCCTATGGTCTCGCTTTGGTTCGGGGATGGGGTAGGAGAATTTCTCCGAAGTTCCTGAACTTTACAGATTTTATTTTGTTACCGCAATCATCAATTAACGTGTTTCTTAAACACCTTGCATTCAAACCACTTGGGGAAAAGAAACCTGCAAATGACGAAACAAAACCCTTTAATGGCATTTAAGTCGTTGTAGGAAAAACTGTCTGTTATTATGTAATTCGACCAATGTATATTATTTAACATCATCTATCAAGCGGGGAGATCTGGGACAAAGTCCAAACATACTTTTTTTTAATGGTAAAAAATTGGGCCTTGACAACAGACATACATTTGTTATCTCAATTTACCAAAACCATGATTCATCTTAAATTTGTAAAAAAAAAAAAAAAAATTAGGAGTCACCCCTAAATCTTCCACTGGTATTTGAAAAATTCGCTTTTTAAAGATACATTCCATTCATTTATAGTGAGAAGAAAAAACAGGTACATGACAACTACAAATTTTGATTCCCAATAATCTAAATTTTTGTAAAGGACATTGGTAAAAAAAAAAAAAAATATGTTGAATATTGTCCTGTATTCCCTAGACCAAGTAATCTTTCTTCTAATGAAATTTTAAAAATTAATACAATCTTACTTGTCATAAAGGTTAAGGTTACATGCAGAATTAAAAAAATAGCAGGTTTTGTATAGCAAAATAAAATTCTCAAAAATAGAGCTCATGACATATTGATTAAATTCATGTACGTTCAAAATTGAAAATAATTACATGTAAATGTGCCGAATAAAATTATTTATGCCCACACACAAAAGAATGGTTTGTCAAAAGAGACAAGATCAGTTTTAAAAAATTCTTTTTAAAAATCCGAATCAAAAGATAAGGATAGTAATTACAGAAATATACAGTGTATGTTCTTATAATCATCAAAAGAAAGTAAATTTAAAAAATTAAATCAAAAAGGACAAAATATTCTGACTTCCAAATATTTGCCCGAGAAAAAGGGTATATTTTATTTAAATGAAAAAATTGTTTTAATAAAATCTTATTTTCTCATGAATAGCTCAAAACCATCCCCTATCTACATACCTGTACATTCCTACAGGTTGATACCTTGAAAATATTCTTAAAATTCTTCTGAAGGAGGTTGGCACCTGAAATACTAGTAGGCCTAATGCCAATCATCCAAAAACATCTTGGATATAAAGATGGGGACCTAACATGTTCAATTATTTGATTTGTGACTAATTCCACATACCATTTTTTGGAAATATAGGGCTCCAAACAGAAATGATAATTTTTCTGAAATTATGGTTTCAGTTTTGCATGAAAATTGATTGATTAAAGAAATCAAACAAATGTTTATAGTTTGAACTATTATTTCGTTATGATTTCAAGTAGTGGCTATAAAAGTAATATTTAAGTCAGAGTTTAAAAACCTTGCTTATACTGATGGCTTCAAATGCCAATACATAATGAACACAACAGCAGATGTTAAAATTGTTACAAAATTTTGGAGTAATCAAATTATAACGCGAATAAAAATAAAATAAAAGTAATGTCATTTTTTCCAAAACTTTGCATACAGATAGACTTACATTTAATGTCTCATTTAAAAGTAAAACAAGTAGGGGTCACATTTAAAAAATTGAGATATGACATGAAAAAAGCTAATTTTAGGCAAAAATTGGAGTTAATTGTTTCTTGACTTCTATTAAATATAAGCTAATTATGCAAAAATATATCGATAGAAATATCAAAATATTGTTCAAAAATGATTTTTAGAACAGCATGAACCTATCGTAATACACAAATTATATCTGGAAGTTTTAATTAGTCTGCGCTGAAAATTAGGAGGCTAAATTAGTAACAGTACTCTAAAACTATTGAGTTATGAAAATTGTTCATTTTCTTCTCGAAAACCCCCGATCACAAAATACAGTCCCTTACTAAACTCTGTAAATATATAATTTTCTTTCAACAATTTTATTAAATACGGTTTATTTGGCATTGTTTAATATAAATATACAAATAGAATAAGATAAGAAGTGACATAAAATAGTTACCCCAAGAGAGAGGAGCGAACCTCTTTAAAGGCATATGATTTCCTCTCCCACAATTGGAAAGCTACATTGGTTTTTTAAATGATGAGTTTTTATCAATATCAGAATGGTTTGGTAAAGAAAAGATACTGTGGTCAATTTGAATCCTTGTCACTGTTCGTTAATATTTTCTGCATTGTATATATGAGATTACTATCAATTGTGTCATAATTTGTTGCCTCGTTAATTGTTTTTAGATATCATTAATGTGTAAAAATAATGCAAAAGTTATCTCCAGTTAACCAGTCTGAACGTTAAAAAAAAGTCCTTCGAAACTGAATTAAAAATGGGCATAATGTCTTATGATTTAATCATGCATATGCAGGGATGGGGTAATTGTAATTTGTAACGGCAATGGAGTGTATTTAATTACAAATTTTGATGTAATTGAAAGTAATATGCAATTTACCAAATTTTCAATTACATGTAATTGTAATTTAATGAATTACTTTCAAGAAGGCATGTAATTCAAATTACTTTTCAATTACACACTGACGTATAAATGAAGAAGAAAGATGTTTAACTATCCATAGTCCCCTATACTTCCAATAGTACATATAAATTGCATTTAACAAATTTTTTTTACCAATTATACATAAAGTTTTTAATATGAACTGTTTCAATGATTCACTATTTAATCATAAAGTTCCAAAATTTATGAATATCAAATTTGTAATATTTATCAAGTGGTTAGGGACCAAATTATGTCGATGGTATGCTAATAACTTATTTTTTTATTGCAATACATGTAGTTTATGTTATCTATGAATGTTAATTATTATTAAGTTAGATTAAAAAAATACTATGTTTATTTCACATTGAAATGTATAAACTATTAAGAGTAAAAATCAACAAGCATCAAGCATTCCATGGAAAGTGGAAAAATTATTTTTTGAAAAGCTGCTTGTATATTATTGATTTTAATCTACTTCACACAAAATCCCTGATAAACAATGATTTTTGTCATACTATGGGACTGGTATCCAAGGAAATTCATTTCCTTAGTTACAGGTGCACAAATCTTTGTAAATAAAACAATGATTTTAGCTAAACATCTACCTAAATTATTCCTTAACATGATATCATATAGTATTTTGCTTTTTGTATTTATTATAAGATTGAGTTTTCCCATTTTTAGGAAAAAATAAAATTTTAAAATATTTCATTGTATGTTGCCATGACAACAGGAAGAGAATATGCATTTAGACGCTTATCAATTTTCAAAAATTGCACATCTTTATCACTTTATATGCAAAATCTACAACCACTGCTGGAAAAATGAATTATGTATTTCTTTTAGTGATCATCTGTACTATATATATGCAAAATAAAATCCATAGGCAACTTTGAGGGGGAAAAGTTATACAAGGTTTAAAAATATATAAAATTTGCATTTTAAGTTTTTACAAAGGGGTAAAGGTAACATAAAAACCAAGTATTATTAAATTGAATAGATCATATTGTATCTTATTTCTAAAATATTCCCTTGTTAAAGATGCACAATAAGTCAAATTTTCTATTTTATAAAGTTTTTTTTTAAAATGACATTTTCATCTAAAATTAGAAAACATGTACACACGGACTTAAGGGCAAATATAAGGTAAAATACTTATTTCATTTATAAATGAGGTATTTTACTCCTCAATGTGGTTGAATCATAAATTTAGTGAAAATCTGCATACAAAACAATCATTTAAAATATTATGTACCAAGAAAAACAAGGGAAGGAGGTCAGGTTTTACCATCTGAGTTCATTTGATTTGACCTTTTTGTACTTAAAGTGCAATTCTCAACATAATGAAATATGACTTAGATATTCTTGACAAAAAATGTGAACAATAACATCATATACCAATATTGTTTTTCATTATATAAGTATTATAATGATGGTCAGAATGAATATATAAAATAAATAAATATATATATATATAATATATATTTTGTTTAAGTTGCATCTTTCCTGACCTTTTTGTACTTAAAATTAGCCAACTTTTAATAATAAGTGCCATTTGGAATAAAAGCTTTCTAAATGTTTAGATTTCTTATGATTTCAATGCAGTTTTCTGGATATTTTTGTTTTCCATTTCATAAATATTAAAGATATCATATATAAATGTTAAGAAAGAGGGCTTAAAAATGTAAAATTCTTACAAAAATGGCTTAAAATATTCGAGTTTTTTTTTTGTATTTGAAGCTGTTTACTCTAAAAGTCTATCACCTATATAGCTCTCTGAAGTACGCGTAATTATTTAAAATGACCTCAGCTTAGAAGAAAGATATGCTCTTCATCTCTATATGTAATACTGAATCTCCAGTCTACTCTAACATGTCTAAGAGATTTCAAGTTGTTCTGATAAAATCAAACACCAATAAGATTATGGTGGGTGGGTGGGTGGAAGTCCATCATAATTCATTTTTCAATATGTATAGTGAAGAAAAAACATTGCTGCATGAAAAAGGATGTGCAGAGATGTTATTTAAAAAGTGAAGGTCAGAAAAAGAAATCAAGGAGGTAACTTATTCCTCAGAAGGCGAAATATCCAATTTAGATGTTCATCTGATTATCATATTATTTTATAGTTGAACACAGTCACCAATAGTTTCTTTCTTTCACTGATATCAGCCCGAATCGTATTTGGATGTAACTATAACAAATAAATGACAATAATTATTTCAGTTAAATTGGTCATATACGCCCCCCCCAGCACCCATGCATGCAGGAATTTCACATAAGAAAAATTGTCTCAACAATATATGTATATGCTTACTTTGAGAATTGATCTACTAAGCCACTTTTAAAAAGTGTTCTGTCCATCTCCCTACTCGATCAGTAATTAAACTTTTTGTCATTAAGATGGGGAAGTATTTTTTCTTCAAAATCTAATAATCAATTATTTTACATAAAATTGAATTGGTCTGCAAAAATTCAGAGAAATATTTTGACAGTCAGCTGATATAGATAGTACAGTAATAGATAGTACAGTAGCCTTAATATCAATATGTGAATTGTTGGTTTATATTCTTATGCATGAATTTATTTCCTATTTAGTCTTGGTTTTGTCAATGTAATCAGGGCAGTTCAAATAGCTTGACATAAACCTGTATTACTGCTTTTACTGCAGAACTTGCTGAATGCTCTATCTAACATGAATTTTATTCTTTATTTAACAATGTAAAGTAAACACAAATAAAACAATCTTATGAATATCAACTTTAATTTTTACCATCATTAATTGTAATAATTTTCACTGAAAATAATTCAACAACTCAAATGATCAAGTGGTAATAAATCATTATGCATCAGCATTGACATATGAACACATCTTTTCAAAAATAGACAGAGTATAAGTCAGGCACACATTTGCTTTGAAATAGTTCAGAAAATACTTGTTTGTACCATTGTATTTAACCCAAATATCCCTATATATAATTATATATAATTTTGAATTCTATTTGATAAGATTTTCAGGTTTAGTTGAAAGCCAGCTCTTCTTTTCTGTGGAGCAAAGTGGCTAACATAGCTGTTTATCTTCAAGGATGAAAGAAATTCTGATAAAGAAAATCATCCCTTGTCAACTATAGTATTTGTTGGTCTGGGTTTTTTTTCAAGTGCACTTCACCCTCTTCTTTTGCAAAATTTAAATATTTCAAGCATTGTCTCTGATCTGTCTGGTATGGATATTTTAATTTTTGTGTAGACATGGTAGATTTAAGTGTCCATCCTCATTTAAAGTGATTCATTTGGCTTGCATGTGACACATTTTCTGTTTACAACTCACTAAGTTATCTGTAATAAAACAAAGAACCCGTTATAACTAATACACCTTTCTATCCCCTATTTAATTAAACTGTCTTGAAAACTTATACAGTAAAATATTTTACTGTTATAAGTCATTTAATATATGTGTAAAATCTTGACTTTTTCTAGCAATATGGTACAAATAGTTGATTTTACATGTATGTGAATACAACATTAATTATCAACACATAGAATAATAAGAAGACTGATCAATTATTCACACAAGATACATTTAAACATGGATTTGTATACATGTAGCTACCATATAGTCTATACATGTATGTTAATACATTTTTCATTAAAAGTTTGTTATTGTCCTTGATGCACAAACACTATGTACAATAAGCAATCACGTATACATTTTCTTTGTCATGTTTAAACTTTTATTTATAATGTTGTGTGCATTGACATGTTAATCCGAATTTTCACGAAGATCTACAGCATCCACTATTTCTCCCGTTAAAGAAATGTTTGCTAGTAGAAAATAAGAAACCAGTAAAAGTTGTTACTTACCATGATAATGAACTAAATAAACACTTCTATAATCCAGAAACTAAAATCCATAGTCGTCTCACTTCAGCTCCGTAGAAATATTGGATGTAAACAATGTAAACAAAATACCGTTTTTACCTCCTTTCGTAAGAGAGTCATATCAAAGGGAGGTAATTAGAGTAAAACTTGCACGTTTCCAGGTGTATGAAATCAGTATTTATTTATAAACGGGTGACTTGCCTAAAGATTTTTTAATTGATTCTTCTAGAACAAATGTCATAATATAAATATGTAGTGTTAGTTAACCTTGACATGGTTGTAGAATTTTATAAAAGTGCACTGAATTGACTGGTGTTTGCATGCAAAATTGACAAGATAAAACGGGTATAAATATAAAAGGATGAGGTAACTGTAAATTCTTAATGATGTTTAAATTACAGCAAAGTGTTTTGTAGTATAAAAAATTATTGATAGAGTTTTAAGATGATTTAACATAATATTGTATTTGTAAATACAAAAATTTTCATGTTAAAATGAAGTACAAATCAGTCAGTCTAAAAGCACGTGGTTTCCATAGTAACAGCACGAATAAAAAAAATACCCAAATATTTTTAATGCAATCTTCATTCTGATTATCTTTATATGTGTTTTTATCATTATTGTTTTTATGTCACTTTCCATATTTTTCACAAAATGCTCGATGCTTGCTGATTTTGACTCTTAAGTCATGTTTTTCAATTGAGAGTTTGACTTAAAGCTATGGCTTCAATTTGGGTTTTCAGTTTTTGTTGCCAAATCTGTTCACATGGTTGGTTCTCGTAATGACCAATAGACCAATAGGTGTAAATTGTGTTTAAGCGTCCCTGAAAAGATTTGCAGGCATGTAGTTCTAAGTTAGAAGAAATGGAGTATGAACAGTTAATGAACATTAATAGCAACCGTAAACATGTGTTGGTGCTGTAGCTAAAACATTAGTAAACATTCATAACAAAGTTTGTAAATTCGATTAATTTACTATTCTCAAATGTAATTTGTAATTTAATGAATTACATTTAAAAATTCTTGTGATGTTGATGGTTATTTAAATGAACGTTTGAAGCAAGGAATTGCAATTTAATTAACTACTTTTGAATGTAATTGACCCCATCCATGGCAATATGAGAGATCGCTTTTCATCTGTTTCTCTTTGAAATTATAGGAAATGAAAACAACCAATTCAAGTATGCACAATGCATGTACAGTTAATGTGGAAAAGAGAGGACACGACGAATAGATATGTGTTGAGTTGAACATATTTTATTGACTAATGCCAAAAGGATTGGACACAAGTTCCAAAAACTTAGAATGTCCTCTCCTTGTACATAATATATTACAATTACAATGCCATACAATGCCAGTTAACATTTATAACAGTTATAGAACATTTAATGAAATGCAAATAAATCATTAGTTTTAAATCTAGAATTAGAATTAGAATGGATAAGAGAGTTATGCAAATAATTTAAAAACTTAGATAAATCTACCACACTTTTGTATAAATGTATGAACTTCTTTAAATATTTTTATGTTTTCATCATAAGATAAAGTTTTGTCTCCCCAAAGTATCAAATGTACATCAATTATATTCAAGAAGTTCAACGATAAAAGATTATACATAAATGATTGTCTTAATAATGAATATTTTTTTTTTACAAACGAAGAACAAGTGATGAGCATCTTCTAAA
The DNA here is from genome assembly GCF_025612915.1 of Magallana angulata. Lineage (NCBI taxonomy): Eukaryota > Metazoa > Mollusca > Bivalvia > Ostreida > Ostreidae > Magallana > Magallana angulata. The sequence continues at coordinate 44,446,295 of NC_069116.1, forward strand.
CTTTCACATGAACACATTGGGTTGGCTATTATGTTACATACATAAAGATCATAATTGAGAACACAATTATTCAAAATTAAACCTTTGATTAAACCTTTCTACAGAAATTTACAAAAACAAATTATTAAAGTTATAATGTTAAAAAGTAGAAAAGATTTCTTTGCTGCTAATGTTTCGCATAATTATACATGTATAAATAGATTGTCCTTACTTAAATGCTGTTATGAGATACATGTAGGCCACATCTTAAGATGTTCCTAACTTTTTTCCTGGGTAAAATCCTATGTCAATGCTAGGTCATATCTGAGTAAAGTTTCGTGAACATGCCTGTTGATATCTTGTCCCTTGTCTCAACTGTTGTTTATCTATTGCTCTTTTTTGTAGCAACTTATCTTAATTAAATTAACAAAGAAGTCAACGTCATAGGAAAAGTTAAGGTCAGAAGATTATGTTACAATTAAAGTATGTATCTTTCAGTGAAGGTGGATAATAAAATTTGATAATAGTTTAATTAATCAAGGTAAATGCAAAATCAGGAATAGTTTCTGCTGGGTCAAAAGGAAAAACAAGATCAGAAATTAGTGTACAAAGTAATTCCACTTACCCAAAAAAAAATTTGATGAAAAAATCTTGAACACTGTATAACGATTTTCAAGTAAACCAATCGCAATAAAAGAAATAGTGAATTTAAGGTCATAAAGAAGGTCAAGGTTACAAATGTGTGACTGTTTCATGATATCATTCATACGGGACTTAGTTTGAAGTTTTATGAAACTACTTTTAGCAGTGTCTTTGATACAAATCGAAACACTGAGCTAAACGCAGTGTGACGTATAAACAGAAGACAGAAGGACGAAAAACAATCACAACAGTTTCTATTTGCCCAGGCTATATACATGTATATGGCGTGACATATATGATGATATGCTATAACAAAATTTTATTTTATGGATCGTGAAAGTATAATTTCTTAAACATAATTTTGCTGTTCAAAGAAGGGTATACGTGTATATCATTAATTATTTTATACTAACTTTTGTAATATTTATGAAAAAGTGGAAAGTATGTTCTGATTGCAAGTAATACACTGTAGAGTTTAAAAACTTGCGTGAATAAATGCATAATATTATCAAAAACTTGCGTGAATAAAATGTATAATATGAACATCTAATAAATCATATCCAGCAATGCCAATAAGACGTTTTACAATTTTAAAAGAAAAATTATTTATGAAAATTTTAAAAAATCTTCTGTTTGTATTTTTCAAACTTATGGATAAAATCTTTTAAAGAGACGTGTTTTATGGAGAGGAAATATAAGACAATCATTTTATAAAAACAAATTGAATCAAATTGGCGATGTTTTAGAAATATAGATAACTCAAAAGTCCGTCGTCAGTCCGTGAAGTCTGTTGTTTTAAATTTGCTTAAATCGATTAATTGATAGAAATGGTTCACGAAGAATTTGCTTCAAAACGAAATAGTATAATTTAACAATATCAGCATTATAAGTTATGAATATTCAAATAAACAGTCAAACAAGGAGCATTTTTTTTTTTACAAATCCGGATTTCAAAAGAAGTCTAATCCGAAATATCTGACGTTTTCCTGGCTTTTTTTTAACGATTTTGATATTTTACTTTAACGATTTTGATATTTTACATGCAAGTAAAATATCAAATCGTCAAAAAAGCAAAGAAATCGTAAGATATTTCGAACTTAAAGAAAGTCATACAAACGGAGGTTCGATCAGATTCGGTTTGTTATTTCTTTGAATTTTTAAAAAATTTAACGAGATACAATTTTAAAATTCTCTGTAACTATGAAAAAAATCCTTTTTATAGAAAATCAATTAGGTTACCTTTTTAGAGAAAAAATAATTTAATCCTAAATCTCTTCCGATTAACCGGTATTATAAAAGCAAAAAATCAAGTTCGTGATTTATTATGATGTAACTGTTAGGAAATAAGAATTATAAAAGTTGAGCTTCGTCAGATTTTTTTAAAGCAAGAATGGTTTCTATATATTTTTGTGTACATGTATGTGTGGAAAATTTTTAAAAAATCACGTTTTAATTTACATTTTTTTCCTTTTGTGTATAGAATTTCGAAAATTGTTCATTATTTCCGGAATATAATTTGAAGGATATTGTATGCTGTCATGTCCTTTGCTTATTCTAATCTTTTATTGGTTAAAAAAATGTTATAATTAAAAGAAACCTTTAGAGATACCTCAACTTTACATAGCCATTAATTATATTTGTAGCTCCAAATCGTACATTACGACTTTCAGTTATTTCAAGTCATTTTCAATTTCTTACTAATCAATTTATTTAATGCAGCACATTGTCAAGTTATTCAAACACTGTATAATTTAAGCAACATGAAGTGTATTTTGAAGAATTTTATTTTGTTGCAAAAACTTTGTATTATATTTTTGCATTTAATTCCTGTTTTAAACCTTTTGATTTGATGAATAAGATTAAAATGAAGCGATTTTTTTCAGAAAAATTAAGTACAATGGAATATAATGTTTGTACCCGATTACTTTCCATATTAATATGAAAACGGAAGTTAATGAACATATTTATTTATTGCAGATGACATACATGTATTAACAAAGTTTGTTTCAAATTTCAATCGTTAAATGCCGATTTTAAAATATCAAACGTAATTTATGTAAAAAAAAAAATAATAATAATAACACCTTGGCTCATTAAAAATTCCTTCAAATCGCAGACACCTGACGTTAATATTTTTCTCATAATAAAAGTTAGTTATATAGATACCCATCATTACGTACAGAGTATTTATTTAATATATAACGTCAGGTGCCTGTGCTTCAAATCTAACCAAAAAAAAAGTAACAATCACATATGATATACATATTCCCGTCACACAATTTGTTTTTCGCACGTGCTATCCGAAGTACAAATGTAATTTCGTGCGGGATTTTCTTCGAAATCTTTTTGTAAAACATTTATTTCTTCAGTATCATAGACCAATGGATTGAGAAATCTCATTATTGACTAGTCATATTGATTTGATTAAACTGCCTCATGCAAGTTCAGAGACAATTTATGTAGAATTTGAAGATCATATACTTTTTTTGTATTTAGGAAAAAAACTCTTGTTCAAGTGGAGAATGGACAAACGAAGGAGAATGTAGTTGAGATTTTTGAGATGACTGATCATTGCTCATCATGCATCTTCAAATCTGAAACTATTTTTGTCGAAAAATAATTGAATTATGTCAACAGGCAACTTAACTATGTAGAAATGCACATACTGATGCCAACATGCATAATTATATTCTGTGGAAAAATGCAACTTATGATATCAATTGACATGTAAGATACCTGGTGATTCTTGATTTGTTTTTGTTTTTTCCTCCTTTTCTTCATTCCATTTAAAATCAATGAAAAAAGTATGTTACATGGAAGTTTGTGAGAGTTAGTCTGACGAAACCACGAAACCAACATAGTTCCGAAATTACGTCGCGTAAACTGAAATTCGTTTTCAAGCCTAACTCAGTTTGGTTTGACTCATCTAACCATATTTCCTGCTAAAAAAATTCAGCACAAACTAATACTATTAGAGTCGACTTTTATTGGATCATAAAACAAACACACAATACAAATATTTGCTGATAACATAAGCATTGCGCTGGGTGAGTCATGGGTTCTTGTTGAGATCCCTGTAACTAAACACTCCCTTTAGCATTCTACAGAACTGTAAGTGTTGAGAGTCTGTGGGCATGGTGTAGGGTCCGTGGTCACCCATGTAGATATGTCTGAGCAACTCGTTAAGGCACATCCAACTGAATCCATTCCTTCATAGCGACGATAAAATCTTAGATTATCAAAAGACCTAAAGTTCATGTTTTTGAGGTTCAAAGGTGCATTTTGTGATAAAATATTACATTTTATAATAAAATTTGGGTCAAAATCATATGCCAAAGTAAGATACAAAAGCCTTCACTTTAGTGGTAGCCGGCTGTTCCGATAGATATTTTCGCTTTTATTTCACATTTTTAGACATTCTGCACCAAATAAAAGCTAATTATATACTTTTTGGAACCTCAAGAGGGTGTCAGGATAGATCTCAGATGATCGTATTGCTATTTTCCATTACTAGAGCTACATGAAAGCCAAATTTTACTAGATTAAAAATCATAAAAGGCATTTATAAGTGGTCCGTTTCCCCTGCAACTCCCCAAGCACATAAGGAAAGGCTTTATTAAAGTTCTAGATTGTGTTCTAATACATTGTGGACTGGAATTTTAGTAAGTGAACCAAGATAAGTTAGACTTAGAAGTTATAAATCCATACATAAATATTATCTGTGTACAGAATGTAATACCAGTATAAACTATGCTTAATATAGCCTTACACTCTAGTATGGTCAAGTCACGTTGCCTATTTTTGAAGAAAAAAAATCATCTTGATTTTACCATTGGCCGAAGGCAAATATTTTTGACAGAGTTACATACACGTATTACTGTAAGTGGAAAGTTACTAATACTTGTACTGATATACATAAAAGGATACGGCATTCGTACAACCCACACTGACCCTGCCGGCAGCTCTACAGGGTTTTCTGTGCCCAGGGAGAAAACAGGGCAGGGTGGGGCTGAGGGCTGGATGTGAGGATCCAAGGTCACCGTCACTGGTCCCTCGGGGGTACACACATACAGCCTCATCAGCTGGGCCACATAACCCTTAGTGCTTCTGCAAATACATAATGAAGAGCTCTGTTTCATATTTTCAGTTCATCAACATGAAATACTAGTAGATCAGAGGGGAATTTAATCATGTGACATCATAGGGGAAATAGGGTTTGATATTTTGAAGGAAACTTTAAAACATTTCGATGATGCAGAATATCACATTTCATTCCCATCTCTACAAAAACGCAAGTTTTACATGTCTTAGTATTTTCCCTAAAGAATTATAATTTATACATAACTTTTCTAAATAATATTCATGTACCCATGAATGAAAAAATATAAACCAACCAATTTCTAACCAGTAAAAACTCACCGGCACTGAGGACAGGGGCAATACAATGGCATATCTAGACTGACTAGCTTTGTAGCATTATCCTGAAAATAATCAAATAAATATCAAGACATCATTTCAAACAAGCTGATTTTTTGCATCATATCAGTAAAAACATCAACTAGAGCAGAGAAAGGCGAACATTTACTGACCTTGACTGTGCTGGAACTAGAGACCTTGATGACTTTCTCTGGACCGCTACAGAAAAACCTGTGACCCCTGGGACACTCGTACTCATCACCCAGGTAAATTCTCAAGTTCACCTCTCCCACTTCTGCAAAGCAAATTTATATAAAGTATAGTGATCTTATTTCAATGGTAAAGTGTTGCATCTGGTAGGAAGGTAAAAACCAATTCCATTCACTAATCAAAATCAATAATTATGAATTTTATTTTAAAAGATGGTAAAAAACGAATTATAGATGTATACATATTCATATGCTGCTTTCTGTATGAGTATGATGTGCAATTGGATTATGAATTAATTCTTGTCACATATTAAATAAAATGGATTCCAGCATACATTTTCATGTACTACATGGAAAAATAATAGAAATGACCCATATTGTTACTGGATATTACGGTACAGGACTGAGAGTTTGTCATTATTGGGTAGACCTGCTAAAAATCTTTGCTACCTTTACTACTTTTTTTCTGCTTCCCTTTGCGGGAGGTTGTTTCCCCTATGGACGGCCACTTGTCTTTCTCAGCCTTCACTGTGATATCCCAGGGCAGAAGGAAGTTACTGCCATGCAGGAATCCTGGTAAATCCAGTCCTAAAGATTACAACATATTCAATCTGCTTATTAGTGAACACAAAGATTTATCACAATGATTCTCTACTTCCTTTGTACAACAATATTCAATAACTTAAAAATGCTTGTTCGTAATTTAATTTGTAATTATATTGTGTATTTATAGAAGACATAATACAATATAAACTGAATTATGAGGGAATCTCTCCTTTCTATTCAGACCCACTCAATAGTACCGTAATAATAATTTTTATCACCTGCAGAGTGGTTGTACATGGTTGACTTTCCCAAACAACAGATGTTCCAGGAGGGGAACCTGGGTAGCAGATGTGGAGGGGACTCGGAGTGGATCATTCCATACAGGTACTCTGTGGTGGAGTGTTGCCTCATAGTGCCTGCTTCATCAAGCTCCACCACTGACAAAAAGTGGAGAAAATGCTAGGCTATTAATATACCCTACAGAGATGTCTCTTTTTAAATTTTCAACTGTCTCAGTACAAAAATGTAAATCAATTTAAACTTTCATACAATAGCAAACAGTCCAAAAATGCATCTTTATTTCATTTTGACCCAACATTTGCATAATACAGTTAACAAAACATGAATATGCATAAAGTTTTTCTTTCATTTAGTACCCTTTTTAAGAACTGATTTTTCAAGAGGAACTTCATCTTTGTGTGGAATCTCCACATCAGCCTTTTGTGAATTAATCATGATTTCTGGCTCTATCCTCTGAGAACTCAGATCCTGTTTAGGTGAGCTGGGCATCATGTCCACTTCCTGTTTAGGTGACCCTACTTCCTGCTTGTGTGGCTCTTCTTCCTGTTTTAAAGCTTCAGTTTCTTCCTGTTTGTGCCCACTTCCTTCTTCCTTGTCAGGACTGTGCTCCTCCTCTTCCAGTTGATCCTCATCCTCCTCTTCCACTACATCTACACTGTGCCCAGCCTCTATTGGTCCGTCTGAACCTTCTTCGTGTTCATCCGTCTCTGGTCCGTGGTCACTTTGGTGGCTTGTGTAGTGTTCTGTGGTGCTTATCACACTGTGGTGGTCATGGTGCGGTAGATACTCACTTCCTCCTGACTGACCTGTACAAGATAAACATGGGAGATAGATGTGTACAAGTTATAACAAGAAAATCTTCAATACTGTGTGTCTCATATCAAACCAGTTTCTTAATTTGAACAAAAGTCAGAATAAAGAAGTAATTACATATGCTACATGTGCTGGTAACTTGACAAATTTCAAAATATACAGGAATTTTAGGGAAATATGTTCCTTTTTTTCAAATTTTGTATGTACATAAATCTAAACATACTCTAAACAAACAATACTTTACCTAAACTCAGTGCAAGACTGAGGCTTCCCATCCCCGTGACAATATCATGTTTCAGTGTGTCCTTCTGGGTGGTGTTCTCTCCCCTTTCTTCCATGCTGGGTACCCTCCCTATTTGACTAGCCTTCACATCAGAAGTGCTGGGTTTAAACACCAGGAGATCCAAGTGTTCCAGCTCCCCACAACAAGTCGGCTCCAAAGAGTTGTAGAAATCAAAGTTAGCATACTGAAAAAATAATATTATGTTGGTTCATGGGTTCAGCAAATTTTAAAACTTAAGTACATGTTTTTTCGAGACTTTTTCAAAAAGTTTTACTCAGAAACAAAACAATTCACAGAATACCCAGCAACATGTAATGTGTTTACAGTATATGTAACATGTTTACAGTAAATGTAATGTATTTACAGTATATGTAACATTTACAGTAAATGTAATTTGTCTACAGTCTATGTAATATGTTTACAGTAAATTTAATGTATATTAATGTATATGTAACATGTTTACAGTACATGTAATGTTTACAGTATATGTAACATGTTTACAGTAAATGTAATGTGTTTACAGTAAAAATATAATATCATTACAATAATACTCTATAGTCCTACCTTATGATCAAATGGGTCCTCTTTGTCTGCCTGCTTTCTGCCACAGTTACAGGAAGCTTTAGTCTTTAATTGACTCGAGTGAGGCATGATGGGTAGATGGCAGTTTGCATCCGTTTCTGGGTCATCTGGCAATCTGTGAAGCTATGTGTATAGGAGTAAAATTCATATAAATATAATGATGAACACACACAAAAAATCTGCAAGTAAAAATTTGAAATATTCTAACCAGAAAAATCTTCTAATATCATTTGTCTTGAAAGCGTAAAAAAGATCAACAATTTTTTAAAGCCAAACTTAAGATATTTTCAATGGCATCTGCAGACTATTCATCTAAATTCATATCATTTTTTTCAGAATAAAAGAGAAAACTTATTTCAACCTTTGAATAACTGTAGTTCTGACTTACAGGGTTAACACAGTGATTTGACAAGATGCTGACTTCCTCACACAGTTGTCGGCCATTTCTCCAGAACTTCTCACAGGACTGTTCCAGCTGTTTCAGGTACTTCTCACAAGCTGGTCCCCGGGCAAACTGGTGAAACACCCTCTGAGCCTGGGCTAGCTGAGAATGATAATTTTTTATAATTAAATGAAAATTCCTTAAATGCATTAAAAAATTTGTTTGTACATGCATGGAAGAAAATGTAAGACTTTTCAAATCTACCTTTATATTTAATAATATAAAAATCTACTGGAAAAAACAGTAATATGTTATAAATACATCAAGAATCTTATTAATCTTGAACTCAATTTACTGTTTAAAAGAATATTACAAGAATAAAACTTACCTTTGACAAGTGAAAATTTGTGACATAATGAGTGGGCAGATTTTCTTGGTATGCAGCTTCCGCAAGGGGGAGAACTTTGTTACAGCGACTGGTGAAAAACAAATCAATGCAGTCAGACATTGCCAGACAATGTCAACAAATTCAAATCAATAAGCAGGAAATAAAACCATAATGTTGGTTATCCTCATGACTACAATCTTACTTCTCAGAAAATCTGATGTCTGTTTCCAGAAGGGACTTCAGGGTATTTAGGTGAGCCTGGGCTTTCCCGTCAATTACATCCCCAAAATAGAACTGATAGAGCTTGCTGGCCACCACAAACCAGGTCTGTGCTGATACATTCTGATTACCAAATAATGAAAGAAATCAGCTTTACAAGTTGACTTACACTCATATTTACTTCTTAAAAAACATACAGATGGATATTTATATTCCAAGTCTTCTTTGGACCATGGACAAACCTCAAATAATGAAGGAACTGGATTTCTGCCAACATTGTCATCAAAGCCTCTTCCTAGGGCCATCTCAATGTGTTGCCATAGAAACTCCTTAAAGCTGTTGCCTCCCTTTGAGCGCGCAGTGGTGGATGATGACCTAGATTCAGACGGTCCGTTGCCCTGGTTCACCTTTCTGTTACTTTGATAGCTCCGACTTCTCGGGGAATCTGAATTATTGAGAAAAGAGTTGCATGTCATTTGGATTAACATGATGTATAATTCAATAACATACTCAAAAAACGTTAATGAAATCAACTTTTGCTAAGTAGGTACTGGTATATCCCAGCATTAGTGGAGAACCCTTACTCAATTTGATTCAAAAAAAATTTCTACTTTTAAGATATCCTTACCTAATTACTAACCTTTTTTTTCTACTACCTCATTGAAGCATACTCTACTTTTTAAAAATTATACTGGTGTACATCATGCTAAGAGTGAGAGAGCGGTTGAAAGGGAAAAAAAGGGCTTATTGCAGTTTCATTAATATTTGTTGGCATCAAATAATTTTTGTGGACTAAGTGAAAATCAGGTTTCAGGTTACGCATGTTGAAGCAAATGAAATTATCAATACAATAAATTATGTAAGTAGAAACAGAACTTTAATAAACATTTAATTTCCTAGATCAGCTCAATTATGATACCCATGAAAATAAGCATTCAACAAATGTTGGTGAAACCACAGTAACTTTTCCATTTGTCAATTTCAAATGAAAGCAATCTACTCTACTACATTTGTAAAAACAAGCTTATGTGAGCACAAAATTCACAGAATAGAGGGTTGCCTATTGCCCTCTACTTTTGTCAAAACAATTCATAACTACGAAAAAGTAAACTAGGAAATTCAAAATGTTTAGAATTGAATTGATAATCCACTTAATTCAATGAGTTTGCAGATAATATATCCCCTGGAAAATAACTACATACAAAATAATCCAATTGGTCAAAGGAACTGCTGTTACACTTTTGCATGAAGTATTTGCTAAATTTCTACTTGTAAATGTTATAACTAAAAAATAAATTCAAAGAACATAACTACATGCTATTTTTGTATATGTATATTCAGTTCTGATTCTTTCCCTTCATTGATTTAGTGAGCAATGAACAAGGTAATTGAACTGAATCTATAGCAATTTAACAAAGGTAACATTTCTATTCTCATTACATGATAAAAATCAGATATAACCTTAATAATCAAATTGAACAACAGCAAAATGATAATTTGTTTCATGCACACAACAATCAGTTTAGGAACATGGGTGCTTATTATTGCCGCTGCCTCAAAATTAGGCAAAATTAACAGAAAATGAAAGGCTACATTTATCCATGAAAAAAATCTCGTCACCGAGTCAAACAAAAAATACTCTCTCTCTCTCTCTCTCTCTCTCTCTCTCTCGTAAACTGTAACTGTACCATCAGTGGGGTAATTTTATACAATCAATGCAAATGAAAACAATACCTAATACAATTTTTTTATCATCCCAATGAATGAAAAGACAAATATGTGGTCCAACAAAGTTCTGTGCAACAATACAAGATTTACCTGTCTCTCTGACGTTAACTACAATCATACCATACAGCTATTATCATTACTTCAGTTCTTTAATTTTTTTAATTCTCCCTAAACCAAAATTTTTTAAATGTATTCATGCAATTAAGAAATGAATGACTTTCAAGGTTGAATCCATATTCATGTATATTACATATTCTCTCACACTAATTTTGCTAATTTCTCGTCATAATTTTTATGTTTTCTTTTTTATCTCAGTTAAACATTAAACGTTATGTAAATCTTACCAGAATCTTTCACAATTGTGCTGTTCTGTCTCAGCTGTTCCAGATAATAAGCAACAGGGTCAACCACCTCTGACCTTTCAGTGTGGATGTAAACAAACTCCTGATTGGCTGGCACAGCAAATAAGGAATTGTTGCTGCAAAATATTTTTTACAATTAGAACTATGCAAATAGTATTACATGCCTAACTGCCATTAAACCTCAGTTAACCAGCAACCCCTGTAGACTGGTCATTTTGTCTTAAATGGCAGACTACTGATTTAGAGAAGTTTCGCTGAATCCCCAATTTCATTAATTTCTTTTGCCACCCACCTAACCAAAAACAATGATAAAAGCGTAATCTAAAGCATATACCTTTATGTAATCAATATTTCCCTGTTTATCAAATGATAGTGCAAATACTGTTAGTAAAAACACTTTCCACTTTAAACAGAAATCTACATGACATACACATATATATAAAATCAAGGTTAGAGCCTGAACCTGATGTTGGTTATGACCCTGGATTTTCTGAGTATTCTGTATATCTGGTCCTCCATAGCATGTTGTAATCTCTTGATTGGAGACCCTTTCTGGAGTACAAAATCAATAATATAAAAGAGATATTTTGAATGCATGTGTGAATATAATTGCAACAGCTGCTAGATACTGATATTTAATATACAAGATAACAACTGTCTTAAACTTTGAAATCACTATTAAAGCTCATAATTAAATAAAGCATACTGGTGATCTTGACTTTAATCCCAATTCTGAATCTTCAACACTGATGTCAAGAGGATTGGACTCAAACACAAAGAGAACTCGGGGGGAGCAGGGCCGGCCATTGTACGACCAATCCTTGGAGATGGGTAGTCCATGGAGCTGATCTGACACACTGTGTTGTAGCTTCAATCTGAAACATAGAAAACTTTACATGTAATAAATTTCATAATCTGCCATATACTGTGCTGTACCTTCAATCTTAAACAGAAAATATTCAATTCAATAACTTTCAACGAATGTACCACATGTATTCTTCCAAACATGAATCAAAAGACAAAATTATAGATGTTTTACAATTAAAAAATGGACAGCTTTATTATGAATTTATGGCTAGATATATAATTTGTGTCCAAATTGTTTCCAGTAGTTAAATCAAATGTTAGCTAATTTGATGAAAAATATGACAACATTATTGCAAAAGAAACACTTATGTTCGAATCACTGTCAACAATTACAGTCAGTTCAGCTTATTTTGGTTTATTTGTTGTAAACAATGGTATGGGACATACAAAGTACACAAAACATATTTGAAATAATTATACCATAAAAATGAAATGAAATTGGTCAAGCACAAAGTAGGCAGACAACAGATTTAATGGAAGACTCATAAAAATCTATAATGTCTGGATTTTTAAATACATATAAATTTTTTCCTGTATACAGTTATCAAGATGGAGCTTTAATTACAATGATTGATAAAATCACTTAGTTTTTATTTTATTCATTGAAAACCTAGATATGTATCTGGTACATATATTTATATTTAAATTACCTGATGTTGTCCAAAGTTCTGAAGAGCCGAACAAAACTGATATCAAAAGAACTTCCAGGGTGAGACAACTGAAAACATTAACATCAACAGCAATTAATCAGCCATATGATCAAAATGTTACACAAAAGGTGAAACCTAGAAATGGAGAAAATTTGATTTAGGTAAGTCTTGATAATCCTTTCGGATTCAGATTTCTGGAAAAATATGATGGAAAAAATTCCTGATATAAACTGTTATATATTAGATTAAAATTGTAAAATTGTGTGATAATTCAATATCTTACTTAGGGAGCTATTCATTCATATTCATACATGTACTGTATATTCTATCGTATTACCAGTAACAGATGAGAAACTCCAAACATCCATAGAAGTGTTTTAGCTACTCTGTATTCCTCCTTCTGCCAAATGAAGAAAAAATCCTGCAAAAAAAATCAGATCATTAGTTGCATTGTCAAATAGAAAATCTTAAAAAGAAGTAATAGTGTAAAGATGCATACATGTACCACATAAAACTTTACATAGTATCAATATCAATCAGCGACACCTACTTTTGAAGACTTTTCTGAAACAAGTCTCTGACAAAGGGCAGCAACCCTATGAACATCACTTAATGACCGTAGGTGTAAATATATGACTTGACTCTCGGCATCATAGAAACACTCAACATCTCCCTAAAAAATAAAATTGAACCCAATTTTAATTGTTATATGGTCAAACACATATAATATTTTTGAATTTCCTAATTCCCTGAATATTTTTCTGAATCAACCACTAATTGGCTTACACACTTTTGGCTTCTAATTAATAACAAAACATGGAAATTAATGACTACCACATATCTGCAATTGTAGGATAATTTAAGTCAATTAACTAATTTGTATTGCATGAAATCAATTTTTACCTTATTAATGGAATCCTCCACAGACTCAGGTATGCACTGAAAATTTGTCAATAACAAACTGTGTTAATTATTCACTACATATTTTGATCTGTATAAATAAAGATTAATTGAACATGCATTATTGACTAAATGAACTTTAGAGATCTATAATCACAGTTCTAGTAAATATTGTTGTCAAATGAACCATTTAGTTTAAGAACAAAGCAGTGATGTGCACTGTTTTATTATGAAATATTGCATATTTATGCATTTTAATATATACCTTGAAAACATCCCTGTCTAGAATGTGATTAAGAGGTGATGCCTTGGAGGCATTTGTATGGTATGCACTCTTTCCAATCAAAGATATGACGCAGACTTTATTATCTGGATTAGGAACACTCCTAAAAGACAAAAATCAAATGCCATACATGCATCCTAGATCAATACATGTACCTTAGAATTAGATTTCATTTGATTTTTAGATTTCCAAATAGGAATAATTTCCATCAATATTAAAAGAGGACTACATACATTGTATATGATAAGAGTCAATCTTAGCCCAAACAAATAAAACTTTTTAAATGTGTTTTATGTATATTACTGTATATTGTATGAGCACGTGTATGTCATATATTGATATCGCGGTAGTTAAATCATTTTGACGAAAAATCTATCAATGCAGAAATATTTCCAGAAAGTAATGTTATTGGGAGTTTCCTCTATTAAATACCTCAGTGATATTCAGTGTGCCTCTGTTTACTATGTCTAAAAATATCCCGACGTCAAATGTCAATTTTAGCACGTGATACTATACGTAAACAGAAATACTGCAATACCATAGAACCCGCGATATGATATGAAACAAGTATAAGATAGTTTTTCTTTCACATAGAATATGTTCCATTCATATTTGCACTCACTGACAGCATTTGAAACATCCAGACACTATAGATTTGCTTATAATTTCCCTTAGGGCATAACAATTGCTGTGGACTAACACTGTCTAAATAGAAATCAGGATCATATAAGTGTACGTCTTTGAACCTACTTGTAAAAAAACACTCAGTGACTTCGAATTTATTATGAAAATAAAATGAAAAAAAAAAAATTCTGTTACAATCTTCCACAACATGTACAAGAACGAGACCGAACGACTTTGTGTACACAGTAATGTAAGTAATTTTTTTGGGAAAAATTACAAATTTATATTAGCAAATGAATATATATGATTAAAAAAATCATTAACACACTTACAAGGCATCAATGTCGGGTGGGAACGAAAATTTGTCTGTAAAAGTGAAAGCTGACATTTTCTTTTGTATTTTTAGAATGCCGATCCCGAGATAAATAAACAACGGCCAAGAATTATCACTCATAAAGTTAGCATCTGATTTTATATAACGATAAACGTTAACTGACTGATAATGATCAACTTGTAAACTTTTTTTTGAATGCATGTAGAAGATATTTATACAGCGAATAAGAGAATGGTAATTTAAGAAATTAAAGTTAAAAATTCAGAATAGAATATTTTTTGTTATAGTATAAGGAAGGGGAGGCGCAGGCATTAAAATTTGTCATTATTTTGCTCTTTCCCCCTTTAGCTGAAGTAGCCATGTTTACATGTAACGTTTTGATAATGCATGTAGATGTAATGTAGTAAATAGAAATTTTTGAACATGAAAATGATCAACTTACCCTGGAAATTTTAGAAAAATCAGAAGAGAGTCGGTTTAAAAAACAAATTTATTTCGATAATTCATCCCAAAGATTGATTTTGATATTTTAATATTGATATTTTATTTTTTCATTTTTAATGTTCTGAAAAGTTATTATAAGTATTTCATATGCTTTGTCAAAATTTGAAAGTCAAATATTGAGTTATAAGCAAGATATAGAGTTTGACATTCTTTGTTTTGTAAACAAAGCTCGAGCCTTGTTAATGTTTACATATGTGGTTTATTGGTATAGAATTCAAATAAATGTTGCTTTCTTCTGTTGATAATATTATCTATGAACACATTGAATCAGTTTACATTGTTTTGCACGAGTCATATTGTCAAAGAAATGGTAACTCCATACTTTACGTATACATTATTTGTAAACAAATACAAGACTCGAGCTTTGTTTACATAACAATGAATTCTTACCTCTGTATCTCACTTATAACTTCACTTCTAACATTCAAGTTTTGGTCAATTGTTCAAAATGCGCAAGTTAACCATTTACTACATAAAAATTCAAAAATAAATTTTTGATCTAATTAAAATCGTGTCCAGGCCCCTTTAATATACAAAAAAGGAAAGTAATGGATGGGGTGGGGTGGGAGTTAATTGGACACCTACCCTCTTCATCCCATTCAGAAAAGAGATTTTACAAACTTTAACAAACAATAGTATGCTTTACTTTGTGGTTCAAAGGGTTATGAAGTAGCGACCATAACCAAAAATTTTTTTTTCCTGCAATACTCGCTACCTTCATACCCGTATGATTACATTTACACACCAAAAAACACACACAAAAAACCTGGAATCAGTATACAAATACAATGTAGGTAACACTTAGCAAAATAATACAAAAACATATTTTCGAACCAAATACACTGTAAAAGCATTTGTATCCGTTACCATGGCAGTATTAACAACTCTTCACCAAATTTGCGCACTTAACGACTTGACGTCTATTAGAAATAATTTGGACGGTTTAGGACTGAGGGTGCTATCAGATCGATGCAGTAGCATGTACCAAATACGTTATGAAACCCAATCGAATCTGGATTTGCATCAAAGTAGGTAAGAAACTTCAAAGTCTTCCGTAAATAAAATTAAAAATGTGCTATTTCATTAGTTTCATAATTGCTCATTTGTGTAGCGGTAATTACTGTCCATAGTTTTATAAATGAATATTCCTCCACGCTAAGTAAAATGAATTAATAATTGTTCTTGTTGATTTTTGGAATTTTGAGGTATTATATAAATATTTTTTCTTAATAAATTGGATTCAAGAAAACTAATAAAAATCAATGAATAATCGTTAAAATAGTATCACCTCAATCATCTTTGAAGCGGTAAAATGCATATACATGTACATATATGAAAATACTGTTAGTGCATCGTTCAGAATATTTATTCTTTTTAATACGAGATACCTTCATGTTCTGATCATAATCTACAATAGATTTTAGAAAAAAATATATGAATGAATTTGACTGTCTACCTCAAAAACTGTCGTGTGCGAAAATTTCAATTCAAATTTGTTTTAGGTGATTTTAGCGTCAATGCTCTTTTTCGCAAACTTCACGAGACACAATTGGTCGCAACGGCGATATAATACTTTACCTACATTGCTAGATTTAACATAGAAAATTAAAAAATGCGAAGGTAATCAGCATCAGCTTCGTACTCATTTGTTGTTGTTTCTTTAAATTAATTTCAGTGAATTAATACTCAGAAAAATGAGCAACTTGGAAGTGAAGCTGGAGAAACAGGATTCGCGGACGGAGAAGAAGGAGGCATTGTTCCGCCGGATGCCCTCGCTGAGGGACTTGGCAAGTGAATGTAGCAGCGCTGACGTACAGGACGTTATTCTACCGTCTGCCATTGGTCGAGGTAAAGGATCCAGAGGAGTTTATAAAAAACAAATACACATGTAACAAGACGAAACTAGCCTTTGCTTAACCAATTGGCTTCATTTACTTGATTTCTAATATTTATAGCATGAAACCTATTACTTCATATTATATAATATAAAACCAAGTTGTGTGGGTTTTTTGTACATGTTATTGTTATTATTTTGTTTGTTTTTTTTGGGGGGGGGGGGTGCTTTATAAAGAGCAATAAATTAATTTACGGTGGTTGACAGACATATGAATGCAAAATTACAAAACCACTATTCTGATAGAGTATATGTAATACTATGCTTAGTCTATACAATATATTCTTAAAAGTAGAATATCCTTCTTTTTTTCAAATCTCATGTGTGTGCAAGAGTCAACTTTAAAAATATCTGAGAAATTTTTAGTTCCATAAAACCTATTGGCTGTATTTGTGTCTTTAAGGATTGTGCCGGGATGAGCCGCTTACTGACTCTGGGAAGAAGCTCCAGCTGATGAAAATGTTGTGTTTGACCGTGCTCCCCGTTTTAGGGGTGTGGTCCTATAGTGTGTATATGTTGTCTGACACCATCACCATCAGAAGTGAAAATGAAATGGCAAGTACTGACCTATACAGGGTGTTTCATAATATCTGTCCCCACTGCAACCCCAAGTAAAATCTTTAATTCTTAATACATGTATGTCCTGGAAAATAAAACGTTTATCTAGTGAAGAAATTAATAAATTTCCTATTTAAAATAAAAATATAGGACAAGATTAATTTTCCTGTCATGATGACATATATGACGTCATAAATGAGGTGGTAATACATGTATTTCAATGAATCTGTCCAAAGAATTGAGAAACATAGCTTAAAGATGATATTATCTATTGTTGTATATACATATACAATTTAAAAAAAATATTCAATTGTTTGCAATATTTTGCCATTATTTGAATAAATTTATCATGCAATTTTTCTAAAGTCCCACGTTAGTTTGAATCAAACCTAGAACATGTAGCATTTAGAACCATCGAAGTAGTCATTGTATTTTGAACACAGTGCAAAATCCTTTAAGAAGCAATTCACGATGCCGTATATCGAGCCGATTTTTATAATGTGCATTCTAATATATTGTAATACTGTTTTTCTTTTCTGTTTTTCAGACTAGAAAAGCTCTCGAATTTAGCGTGGAGTTAGGTAAACTTGTGCATCATTTACAAAAAGAACGGGACATGAGTGTTTTATATCTGAGTGCATTGAAACCAGAAACAAAAACGTTTCTTTTGACTGAATACATCGAGACAGATCGAGCAATCAATCGTCTGCAAGTCTGGCCCGGGAATTTGGACAAACTTGATAGATTACGTTTCGAAACTAAAACCAACATGATTCAATATTTGGCCAGAAGACGACAAGCCCTGACGCCTTCCGATGGGTTCAACATTCAAGATGAGATCAATTTTTATACGGATATTATTAAGGTGGTTATAAAATGGATGTATGACTCCATCAACGAAACAGAGTTCGCTGTGGTATGGAAACCTCTAGTTGCCTATCAGAAGCTGACAAGTGCCAAAGAAGACGTCGGGGTCGAACGAGCGTTGGGAACGGTATTCTACGCCAATGGAGGGTTCGAATCGCATTCCTTTTTTGAAATGTATAATACCAAAGTTCACAATTTTAGAGCTTATTACAAAACAGCTAAGCTCTATTCAGAGAGAGTGGACATGATCTACGCTAGCACCGTCCAGGAAGTAGGAAACAACCTTACAGAAATTATTGACCAGTTTCGATTTGACATACAACACCACGTGGAGGGGAGCAATGCTAGCGCCTTTGCTGATTTGGCCAAGGCCCGGCATTGGTTTGATAACATGACGATTTATCTGGACGCCCTTCTGAACATCCAGCAGGATTTAGGTTCTGAGATTTTGGCCATCTTGGACACTGTGGTTGAAAATGTGACCAGTAATCTTACGATCAGTGCGGCGTTCCTCGTGATCGTCATTCTCATGTGTCCGTTCGTGATCTGGACGACGGAAAACCTTACCAGTAGCATCCAGAAGTATGCTCTCACGCTGGTTGACAAAACAAGAGAACTGACTCGAGAAAAAAGACGTATTGATTCTCTCCTTTACCAGCTAGTACCTAAGCCAGTTGCAGAACAACTGAAACAGAGCAAAACCATCGAAGCCCAATACTTCAAATCGGCCACAATTCTTTTCTCGGACGTATTTAAGTTTAACAACATTATGGACGAATTCAAAGCTGGGGATGTCGTTGAGCTCTTGAATGAGCTTTATTATATCATAGATAGTATCATCGACACATACGATATATACAAAGTCAACGCTACCAATGACGCATACATGGTAGCATCAGGTAATGCATCTTAAACCTATAACGATATTAACGGTTTTCACTTATATGATGAAAACATTAGTACAAGTCAATATAGGGTAAAATAGAATGAATCTACATATCGATCGAGAGAGAGAGAGAGAGAGAGAGAGAGAGAGATTTTTTTAAAAAAATTATATAATATCGTACTCTGAAATTTCCTGATTCTCATTTGTTTAAACTTTCGTCATTAAATTGCACTTAAAACAAGACAAGTTGTCTTTCATAGGCTCAAATAATTCATGCCCGGGGTGAATGTCCTTGTTTGGTTTTATTGCAAGATAATTCCGTATTGAAAACATGTCTTTGAAAATTCAATTGCAGGCTTACCAAACAGAAAAAATGACATGCACGCGCGGGACATCGCCATGTTTGCCCTGAATCTTCTGACTGTTATCAATCAAACAAGGTTTAGTACTTGTAATGACAAGATGATACAGCTCAGAATTGGAATCAACACAGGTAAAAGATGGGGGCTTTCGGTTTGTTTTAATAGAAGGCGTCAATGACTTAATGCCTTCCCAGTCAGGATAGTGTTAAGAATTTTGTCATATAAAGTTTGTACTAATATCGAGAGGACAGAACCATTAAGAATCAGTAAAATAAGAACTCTTTGCCTTCTATGTTGTCTACAGCAATAAGCTGTAAATTATTCATAGTCATATAATTCTGAAATTGATACGCTTCCGGGGCAGATCATATGTTACATTATATTATTTTAAAATCTAATTCCGATATCAAAACTGACCAAAGAAAGCTGTCCGTTAAATACTACTACTAGAGTACCATATCGGCTTTAGATTTTTTAACATCAAACATCGTCCGAAGAAGTCTGTCGACTGCAATAAATGATTTCTTTGTTGACAAACGCCACACATACTGAACTTTCCTTTTGTTTGTTTTTTTTTTCTAGGTCCTTGCATGGCTGGTATAGTGGGGTCCATCTTGCCAAGATACGGAGTCTTTGGAGAAACCTTGGATATCGCGTACATAATGAAGTCCAGTTGTCACCGTGAGAATTGGGAACAATTTCGTTCTTTCCTAACTACTCTTTAGTGAACTTGTTCAGGCTTTTTATAACCATTCTTTTAACTTCATCATTTCTAATTAACTTAATATATTTTAGCTGCAGGTCTGTAGCTCCTGATATGAAAAAAAAATCGGCTGGACTTGATGACTCCTAGGTCGTCCATCCGAATTTTTCAGACCGGGAGCTACAGAACTACAGCTAAACATATTTAAACTTTTGATAAACATTTATACCGATTACTGCATAAAACACCAACAGACCAAAAAAGAAATTGAGAGATTCTTGACATATTTGATAATATTAATTCTTGATGACATTTGTCAAAAATAAAATTTATCCCACAAAAGGACGGCCATTGCTTAAGTTTTTGTCAAATATGGCATCGTCAAATTAGTATAATAGATTTCGCCAATAATATTTCCCCGACACTTTCATTGTTTCAGCAAACAAGATTCACATCACCCAATCAACATGCAAAGCACTGGAGTCAACGGGAAAGTTCATCATGAAGAAACGCGGGACTATTAGCGCAATGGTGAGAAATTTATAAATTTAAATAACTGGACTAGCCTGGTCGTTAATTTCCGCATCATTCCAATAAAACCTTGACACAATTCACGAAGGAAGTAGTTGACACTTTTTTTTCTAGGCAATATACTGATTTTCTTTAATGACAGTCATAACCGGCATATGTTTAATCTGTCACAATATTATGCCAGAAGATCGGAAGATTAGAATGCTGTCATCAAATGAAACTTTAAAAGCATTCATTTGGTCTAGCTCTTCCTGCATATTTGTGTGTGCAAATATATGAATGACAGTTAAGAAGGCTGATGAATGGTGAAAAAAACTTACCAATAAGATCTGCCTTAAAAATTTTCAAAATATGAAAGTTTTGACCATAAACAATAATTTAGTAAAGAAAAATCCATATATTTTAGCTTTGAGGTTCTAACATTATCTATATCTTTAAATGCATAGCTCTTTATCTCGAGAAGATTCATAAAGTCTAAAAATGGCAACGACCAGCCAGTACGTGTTTTAGACTAGTGCTCTGTCTTTATTTGTAGAATAAGGGTGACGTCACTGCGTACTGGTTGGTAGGAATGGTAGAAGATGGACACACGGCTCCAGGAAAAGATGACGAGTATAACTTCTGTGTGGACAACATTTCCGAGGACATGCCCGGAGAAATAGCCCCCATTGATCACTACAAACGAGGCCTGGCGATGCCCATCGTCAAAATGCCGGAAATTATCATACCAAGCAAAAAGGACATGCCACAAGAGAAGCAGCCGCCAACTACAGGGGTCAAGGACATTCGAAATGATTAACTGATGCTGAGATGAGGACACTTCAAAACACATATTTTAATGCTTTGTTGTGTTTTTTTAAATATAAGATCTGTAGCTCTACGGGAAAATTCGGGTTGACATGTTAGAGCTCAGTGCCTCGCATGAAAAACTTAACAATTTAAAGCGCGCAAAAATTTGCGCTGGACAGCGTGTTAAAAGAAAGTCTGAGACAAAATTAAGTTGTCAGTAGTTTATTGTCTGAAAAATTTAATTGTTATTATTATTTCCACAGAATTGATGTGACAATAAGGTTAATCCGTTCAAAACTAGCGCAAGTTTTTGAGCTTCTAAATTGCAATTTTTAGCACTGTATAGCTCAACGGTTGCCCATTCTCTGACCGGAGCTATATTCTTGCCATATATAGTGATGAAATTGTTTTTGTAAATTTCGATGATAGACGATAGGAAGTGTTACAAACATTTCGAATTTGACTTTTACAGAAAAATATACAACGTGTGTTGATAGGTTATTGACTGAGTATGAGTTTACATGTGGGCAACGTAATTATTAATTTTTTTAACTTATAACTATAGTAATAAAAAAAAGGAATCATGGTCTATTCATATTGGGTTTTTTTATGAATGACTTGTGGGTAAACATCTGAATTTAAAACAGCTCTATTTACTTATAATTAATATTCAAATTAGCTTAGAACGAAATATGATTAATAATTGATTAACACTGTCAACAACTTTCTATACAATGTATTTACTATAGATCAATACATATTTGTTTAAGCTTCAAATTTATCCTAACGTACTGATTTATCGTCTGATCCAATTGTACTTTGTTTAGTCCTGGTGAAATTATATGAATGAATAACTGTGTGAAGTGCTTCCGTATGTATAATAGTTAGAATCAGAAAGCCTCTGTTTTTCCCTCTAACCCTCACAGAATCGCCAGAACCCCGTTTCTTCGTCTTAATGTTAGACTATTTAGAACTAGTACATACGAACAAAACGTTATTTATAATGTAATATATAGCAACTGACAATCATTAATTAAGGTGTGTAATAGCTTGTATACGTAATCTCAGATTTTTTTCCCAAAAGAGCAGCATTTTTTCACAGGAGGTTGCTATTAACAGCATGCTTGATCAAATTGAGGAATTGAAGAAAATTCAAAACCCGGAAATCATCGATGATATTCACCTTTAATATCTGAGATTAATTTCAGTTTTATTTCTTCCTGCCTTGAAAAATGGTGCCGCATTTGGCGACAAGAAACCATGCAAAAACCATTGAAATTGAAACCGATCGCTGTCGAATTCTGCTCTAGTTATTAGATGTTGGCAGTAAGAACTGACAGCTTCCAGTTTTAATTACATCGCGCGGAAATAATCTTTTCATTTGCCTGTTTGAACTTGACAAAACATAATACTATGTCTTTATTCATTTATTCATTCTTTATTTGCACAAGGCATACATCTTATGGCATATAATTGTTACAGATACATGTATTTAAAATGCAATGTTTACATATATAAAGTACATTGACAATGTAAATTTAACATTTTTTTACTAATAGGTGAAAAAAACCAGAGTATTTTTCTTAATCATCATAAGTTTTTAAAGCAAGGTGGAGGTACTTCCCATAATTTCACAGTTCTTTAAAATTTTGAACACTTTGATTATAAAAAAAATTGTATACAGAAAGTTTTTTCCAATGATACTTAATAGATACCCACTTATTACTTTGGAGTAATGAAAATTTGCCTTAACTGTAAAATTGTTGCTATTGTTCACAAATTCATGGATAAAACAGGTTTAAAATGTGTAAAATTTAAGATGTGTCCAAATGTTTGCATTGGACAACAGTTATTTGTATAACTGCATGCATCACTGTATGATTGTATTTATCTATCTATACTTAGTTATCCTACTGTATGCATTAATAATATTTCTAATACTTCAAATATTACGTTAGATTTAGAATTTTATCACTTTATAAACACTTTATAAGTTTTTAAAAGTAGGTATGACTACTATCGTTACTTGCGGAGAGGAATTAACTAGTAAGTTGAGACCTGTTTTCCCTCCATTCAATTAAATATGCTCAAACCAATCGCGAAGTCTGCTCTGGTTTCTATATGATGACAGTTAGATCCAACAACATCCAGTTGACACTGAACGAATTCTCGATCTACGGAAGACGTATAGAAACTGTAGACGACAGACGATTCGAGACAAACTATATTTTATTTAGCATTTGCACGTATGGTAGATTTCTTATGGGTTTAAGATGGAGTTTTTTTCGAATACATAAAGCTTCAAGTGTCTAGATAATGGTGATAAACAAATAACATGACCTGATAAAAAAAATGCTGACATCTTTAACTTTTGAAAATACTGCGTTCTTTTAATATCAGTGCACAAATTGGAAAATGTATTGAAATTTAATATGAATAGATAAAAGTCACTCAAGACAAAACACATGTACTGTATATTCGTCAAGATTTACACAAAGTTGGATTATTGCACTTATTGGCAGTGGTGGAAAAGAAATTAAAACTTAAGGATTTTGTGTGGATTTTGCAGATTTTTTGATCAGAAATGTTCATTTGTTTTCACTCAAACCACATAATCTCATCTATAGCCTAGTGCTTTATATAGGATCAATTTCATTAAGGGGAAATGTCAATTGTACAGAATTTCTACGGTTTCAATAACGTCATGATTTTTTCTCATTACTTGTCATATTATGTAGATCATTTGCAATAAAATTAAACAGAAAAAACAATTCAAAGTACATTTTGAAGATAATATAAATATTACAGAGATGTAGTGTTCTAAAAAGATGGATTCCGGGTTCTCAAAGCAATAAACCTGCAATTCAGCTAAAAATATAGAATTATTGCTAAATTTTAGGTGTGGCTTTGTCGGACACACGTAACTTTGGAAAAAAATAAAGGAACAATCTGAAAGAACGGCGATTAACCTATGATTATATTGTCACGGCACACATAAAAGTTTTAAGCTTTGTTTATCAGCGTAATTGAGGGTCCTTCCTGCCCGATGCTGTAAAACTTCATTTATTTTATGACGACATTTATTTCCGTGCATTCAATTATTTTGAAATATTTTCTTAAATTGGTCATCACTAGCTATCGATCCATATAAATATATATAAACCAAGCCCACATGCTTCTATAATTTCAGCCTAATTCGCGGGCATTATCTACAGACCCACCAATGGTGCAAATTGATCTTGATAACGAGACACAATCAATATTCCAGGAAAAGATGTGTTCATTTTCCCGGATAATCCGATATAACTGTTCAAGTTTCTGCAATAGATCGTATTAAGAATAAAAAATTGTGCAAATAACATCTGATAATTATTGATAAGAAATGGTCTACATCAAGCAAGACAGCCACACCGGTCAATTATTGGTGTGTCTTGGTGAGTGGATGATCGTACATGTAGATTAAAATTCAAGTCATGAGAACCTTAAAGATCGTACATGTAGATTTAGGTTCAAGTCATGATCACATTAATGATCGTACATGTAGATTTAGGTTCAAGTCATAACCATCTTGATGATCGTACATGTAGATTTAGGTTCAAGTCATGACCATCTTGATGATCGTACATGTAGATTAATTTCAAGTCATGAAAACCTTGATGATCCTACATGTAGATTTAGGTTCAAGTCACGAACACTTTGATGATCCTACATGTAGATTTAGGTTCAAGTCATGACCATCTTGATGATCGTACATGTAGATTTAGGTTCAAGTCATGAACACCTTGATGATCCTACATGTAGATTTAGGTTCAAGTCATGAACACCTTGATGATCCTACATGTAGATTTAGATTTATGAACACCTTGTCACTTGTGAGCTTCAGCAAAGAAATTTTCACAGGAGTATGACCCGTGATACATATGTCCTTTGTTACTATCAGCTTGCGCACGAACAGTATAATACATATACATGTACCTTATACTGGTGCAAGGATAACTTTTATTCTGCCTTACACTTTAAGCGTCTATCGGTCTCTTTGTTTTAAGTCCTTCTGACACATTTTAAATCTAACGATTAAAATGTGAATTATGACGACATGTTCATGCATATTTTTTTATTGTTAAAAATAAAATATGTCAATTAATTAGATCACAGATCTGTTAAATTGTACAATGCTCAAATAAGAGCTAACATGAAAGTATATGAAGTCAGCATAAAGAAAATCCCTCAAAATGGTTTTTAGCAATTATATAATAGCCAATCTTCGTGTGTGAAATACAGATATAGTTTTGTATGGATATAAATAATTAAACCTTAATCTATATTTATGTCTATGTCTGTTTCTCTCTTGTACCTCTGAACCTTCAATTTTTCTCCGTTCTTAAAAAAAATAGTTTAAGAATCTCATCAAATGGAATCTTGCTGACGTGAAACTTTATTACTAATCCGAAAATAGTTCTGTAACAATTTACTTTCATGGTTGTAAAAGCTTCAATGTTTCAATACGGTGAGGAAAACGTATACTTGTATTTGGAGATCCATTCTTTGACATTACTCATCCCGTCCCATAACAATGTGCTTCCAGTGAAGTTCATTAACAATGGTAAACGACGTATTGTAACTGAAACATTTCAAAACAGTGTTCATCCCTCACGAAGATGTTGCTATTATCGCCATTAAGACATCAAAATAGAGAATAGGGAAAAATCAGCTGACAATCAAATTACAGCACTAATGTGGCTTAGTACAAACAATAATGGGAATAATTATTTTGTTTTTTTTAAATCTGGCATGGAGGAAATGCTGAATGATAGTGTTTGGGGCTTACAATTAAATTCATTAAGTGAACTATTCTCTCAAAGTTACCAAAGCAATTTTGTTTTAAGACCAAACTATCGGTACCTGCAAGACGCCTTTTCATATAAACGTGCAATATTGTATAACAAACATGGCCTTAATTAAACTAAAAAAATGGTTTCATTGCCACAGAAAAAATACCTTTTAGAATAATAATGAGTTTTGAAAATTTTTCTTTTTTGGCATCTTGTACATGTATATGTAGTATGGTGCAAATCACAAACGTTTTCAAGCTACAGAGGAAGGAACTTCCGCTTGAAATTAACCTGATTTTTTTTTTTTTGGATAGCTGGTTATAATACAATTCATGCTGATCTTGTTCTCAATTATGTAACAGTGTTTTCGCTTTGATTGACTTTCGCGTTCAATAAAAACAAACCCACTAAATCGTATATGTTTCTAATATGGACTAATTGGTCTTACTGTAACATTGTTTTTCAGTGTGTATCGATTTTGGAAACCCTATAACAGTGAATGAATTTTGCAAAATGCTTATGAATGATTATTTTACCATTTAATACTAGTATTCTTGCAACAACCTTTCTATATAGGACACAGAAAAATCTAAACAGGTCTCAGTAGAATTAAAATTATGTAATGCATTTTATGATTGCTAAGTACTTTAATAGTTTAAAGACGGCTGTGATTCATTCTTGCCGCTTATGTCAAGATAACAAGATGCATGTACCATTCTTTTATAATGCATGATTATATAAATGGTACGTTTTACCGTCGGGATTGAGCCATTTTTTTTCTTCCATTTGCTCGTTTTGTTAGGGGCTCGGAGAAGCAGAGACGATCGGATTGTTGTTCTTTTTTATGGAAGAGGATTGGTGCCGCGTGTGGTACGAAGAAAAAAAAATCAATTCGTAGAGAGCGTTTAAAGTTTTTATACCCAGTCTGGTTAGACTGTCTAAAAGAACGATTGACATCATGCTGAAATCATAATCACCTAATCTGATGGGAGAACACTTTTTTCAGACACTCAAAACCTCTCAAGTGTGTCTCGTTGACACGCTGGCAAAATTGCAACGTGTAAAGCTCACCCAAAGAAGACACTGGAATGCAAATAAATAGACAATGATCGACTTGGTGTCAGATGCATTTTGCATTCACTGTTATCGACAAAAAATACGTGGACTTTAACAATTTTTATTGGAAGATTATATGAACAACCAAAGTTAATCTCTAAATATTTCATTAACTCTATTATCCAAACAGTTTGAGGAAATTCATATCATAAAACAAGATAATAGCATTTCAGAGAGCAATAAAATATGTAGTTTTTCCACAATATTGATACAAATAAAACCTGAAAGGCTTAACAAAGAAATCTTTATGTGTAAATAATTGCTAAAATCTGAATAAATTTTTTAGCAGCACACACAAAGTTGCTTAATTCTGATAACAAAAAAATCTTGCTAAAAATGGTCTGCTTGATCCTTTATTTTTTATATATTATTTTTTGTGCAATCCTGCAATAATTTTAATATTAATGAAATTCATATGAGTTTATAAAGACTGGAAACACCTTTAAGAAGAACACTTTAAATTTTGAAGTCTCCAAGCATATCATATACATGTATAATATGAAGAAAATATTGTTTGCAAAATCAATATGTAAGAATGTGTCCGTCAAAATAGTTCGAAATAACCTAGTCATTTTTAATTAACACAGCCCAAAAGTCTAAGAAAATAACCATAAAACATCATTGTACTGCGTACATTCGCCATATCAGGGGTTTTGTTTTACAATACAAGTAGATACAATAGAAAAATGAAGAGGTCACGAGAGAGAGAGAGAGAGAGAGAGAGAGAGAGAGAGAGAGAGAGAGAGAGAATATCAACGTTAACACATACACTTAGTTTTACAACTTATTTCATCTTAAATTAGAATTACCAACACCACAAAATAATGACAAATGAAAATACAATGAGAGAGTTTCAATACATGAACAATTCAAGATAGTGTTGACGTATTCTGTCAAAAACCAATTACGATGATGACATTTATACAAATCAAGGTCTCTATTGGTGGTTCTGTATCCCAAGAGTCAATGGAAAAGGCTCTCTCTGTGATTAACAATATCAAAGACTTTGGCAGCCATTTTCAATAGAAATTTTAAACAAAAATCATTATAATAGCAGGGACAATTATTGTCAGATGTTACACTCAAGGTCAATTAAACTGAATAATTCCATAACATGAAGTGTATATATTCAACCTGAAGCAGAAAACCAGTTAAATATAAATAAAGCTATTAGTTTCAGGCAAATTCGTATCTTTATTTTTTTAAAGGACACTGTTATATTTCAGTCTAAATCCTCTAAGCAAGCAGAATTTTTGACTACATTTCCTCTTTCAGAATTGCATTTGAATGCAGTTGATTTCTGTTAAGACATACCTGTAGTTCATTCAGAAACGCAGCATCTTTTTTTCATAGTAATGGGGCCAGACAAAAAATTGGAGGACCATTTGGCTTCTATCTTGTCATCGTTTTATAAAAAGGGAACATCTAAAATAAAAAAAAAGGTCTGAGGGACCAGCCCCTTCCCTCTCCCTGCTGCTTCATGTGGCTGGCTGTAATTGGGAAAGGGGAAGGGGTGGGAAAATGATCTTCCAAGCTGAAACAAGACTAGACTAAGTTTTAAAGTTTCCTATTCTACAGAAAGATGACACAAGAACGACCATTTGTCTGGAAAGTTTGTATGGTATAAGATATCATTTTAAAGCAACTTGAAGACTAGTTTATGTACACATTTATTTACATGTATAGTTCTATTAATCGACGGCAACAATCCCGGCTTGTGTCTTTTCTATGCATTATCTGTTCTTACTGGAACCTTAGGTTACCCGGAGCATTTGATCAACATAAAGAGCGGACAGTTCACTGATTTCCACTCATCTCGGGAAGCTCATGCATAATTTACACAAACCCCAGTGTGTTACATGTAACAGTAGCTTCTCTGTAGGCTGTGGAAAAGGACCGATGAAGAAAATGAAGTGCACCGGTTATCAATCTGAATATTGGTGTCTATATATATCCCATAACATAGTCTAGCAGCTTTTTGCATATCCAAAAAGATTTTATTAGCGCATTTTTTTTCACCTATACTCGGCCATAATATTCATTTATCATTTATATGCAAATTCTCTTTCTGATAAGGCTTTTCTGCTGTTACTTCCAGTTCTGTTACAAATACCAAGCGGCTTAACCAAATTGTTGTAAACTAAAGTGCACTGTACAGGTACCGGTATTGCAACCTCATCTGATTGTGAAAACAATTGTCCGTGAAACTGCTTTAATATGAATTTCAAGTGCCTGATAAATGATGACAGGGAAATCCAGTGCATTACGATACGCAAAACGATCGTACGCACACTTTTTGGTGTCTATAATCGTTGAACTTATTGGTGATTTAGGCAGCATGCATCGCATGAATAACAGGAGCGCACTCTTACGTTTGGCAAAGGAAATTGATTTTTTTTATTCAAAGCCCACTTTTTTATTCTTCCAAGAATACCGCGTGTTTTCTTCTCATGTCCAACCTGCCTTCTACTGATTTAACTCTGCAATGTTCAATTCTTTCTCGAGATTCCGCGAGAAGCGCGGTATAGATTTAATACTTAATGATTTAAAGAGTCTTCTTGGATAATTCACTTATCCTTTTTTAATTAAATCGACCGAAAATATAAATCGGATTATAAGGCAATCTTGGTAAAGTTTACACGAGTGGATTAACTTTAATTCATCTTCCATTTGGCAGGGATATTTTGTGTTTTTCATCAGATGTGCAACAGTAACATTCAGTAGAAATTATCAAAGCATGTGATTAAAGCAAATAATCTTCTCATCAAAATTCAAACATCTTGATCAGAAAACTGGAGAAAGTTCATTATGCTATTGCCTTTTAAAAGTAAACTTGCGAATATACATGCATGATGGACCCTTTAACTGTAAGTGCAAAGCGAACAGAACTAAACGCTTATTGTCACTAAGTAATCTTATCACATTTTTTCATTTTATACAGAATTATTTACATCTGACCGTTGTTGTTTCATTAAAGCCATAATGTCATATATTCATACGATAAATAATAGGTACAGCTACATGTACATGTAGTATCGGATTGACTGAACTTTGTTGCCTTAAGTCCAAATCAGAGTACTGAGAGGATGAAATTGTATGAAGCTTGCGATCCTTCAATACTTGTTGTAGATTATCGTCGTTAACTTCCAAACATAATCAGAGAAAGAGTTTTCCTAAATATATAATGTATATTTATATGTATAGGAAACAACCAGACACGTTAAATTGACGTTGCTCCGGGTTACTGGACGTAAGCAGGTTTTTCAGCTTACTATGCTCTGTCCCAAGATATCCTGGATTCACATTTTGCTTTTAAAATTGCTTGATATTTTTAAATACCTCAGGGTTCAAACGATTTCATTCAAAAGTATGAAAAATTTCCAAGATTTCTGTCAAACCGCTCCTGTTAGCTTATCAGATTCCAATACAATTCTAAAAAATGTGACATCTACGGGAATTTTGTATTGCAGCAAGCTCGGATGATAACGTTGAAAAATTGCGCGATGTATTCCGAGTGTATTCCGAATGTAGAAAAGATGTAAACATTCTCCATTATAAATCTCTTGAAAGGAATATGTTTTCGTGCCTGTAAATTTTTCCGAGTGAAAGATGATAATATGTCAATGAAATTATCTTGAAAATTATCCCTTTCTACTATTTCAATTGCACTTCTTTCACAGGTAAGTGTATTTTTATTAAAAACCGTCCAAATGTGCTGTATTAATATCTTGGAACAGACTATAGGCATGATCTAGGGATGCCATGGATTAGAGAGTTTTTCCATATAGGATCTTTTTTCTGGTTTATTTATTCAATAGCTACCCAATTTATACGAAATTCAATATAAAATGGGTTAGGGCAATTTACGCTTTAAAACCTCCAAAGCCCTTCGGTCTTCGCAGGATTTGATCACGTGACCCAGCCAAGTTCATATCCCGGTGAACTTTCTAACTTGCTGTTAAGTTTTTGATTCAACAAAACATCGGTTGAAGCGAAGAACGTCACCGGTTGTGCCATACAATCAACAAGGGACTTAAATTCAATAATTTTACTGTTATTTTCATCACTGTAATTTTTTACGGCCTTAAAAAAAGGAAGAAAATAGTATGCGATTTATTTATGTTATTGGTAATGAAATAATCAATGTCTAGCATCTTGGAGTGAATTGCCTAAAGTGCAAAGGATAGCCGAAGTGTGTTGGGTTCTCAAGAGACTAATTCATGTCAGTAATTATAGAAAAAGACCGGATAAATACATAACTTAGAGTACTGGATCAACAAAACCTTTTTAGCTCACCTGAGCTGAAAGCTCAAGTGAGCTATTCTGATCGCATTTTGTCTGTCGTCCGTCTGTCTGTCTGTCTGTCCGTCCGTCCGTCCGTCCGTCCGTCCGTCTGTCTGTAAACTTTTCACATTTTCAACATCTTCTCAAGAACCACTGGGCCAATTTCAACCAAACTTGGCACAAAGCATCCTTAGCCTAAGGGGATTTAAATTTGTGAAAATTAAGGATCACGCCCTTTTGCAAAGGGAGATAATTAGGAATTTATTAAAATTTTCGAGAAATTTTCAAAAATCTTCTTCTCATGAACCATAAGACCAGGAAAGCTGAAACTTGTGTGGAAGCATCCTCAGGTAGTGTAGATTCTATATGTGAAAATCATGACCCCCGGGGGTAGGGTGGGGCCACAATGGGGGTGGAAGATTTTCATAGGAATATACAGAGTAAATCTTTGAAAATCTTCTTCTCATGAACCATAAGACCAGGAAAGCTTAAACTTGTGTGGAAGCATCCTCAGGTAGTGTAGATTCTAATATGTGAAAATCATGACCCCCGGGGGTAGGGTGGGACCACAATGGGGGTCGAAATTTAACTTAGGAATATATAGAGTAAATCTTTGAAAATCTTCTTCTCATGAACCATAAGACCAGGAAAGCTGAAACTTGTGTGGAAGCATCCTCAGGTAGTGTAGATTCATAGTTGTGAAAATCATGACCCCCGGGGGTAGGATGGGGCCACAATGGGGGGTCGAAGTTTTACATAGGAATATATAGAGTAAATCTTTAAAAATCTTCTTCTCATGCACCATAAGACCAGGAAAGCTGAAACTTGTGTGGAAGCATCCTCAGGTAGTGTAGATTCTAATTTGTGAAAATCATGACCCCCGGGGGTAGGATGGGGCCACAATGGGGGGTCGAAGTTTTACATAGGAATATATAGAGTAAATCTTTGAAAATCTTCTTCTCATGAACCATAAGACCAGGAAAGCTGAAACTTGTGTGGAAGCATCCTCAGGTAGTGTAGATTCATAGTTGTGAAAATCATGACCCCCGGGGGTAGGGTGGTGCCTTAATGGGGGGTCGAAGTTTTACATAGGAATATATAGAGTAAATCTTTAAAAATCTCCTTCTCAGAAACTAATCAGCCAGTAAAGCTGAAACTTGTGTGAAAGCATCCTCATGTAGTGTAGATTCATAGTTATGAAAATCATGACCCCCGGGGGCAGGGAGGGGCCACAATGGGGGATCGAAGTTTTACATAGGAATATATAGAGTAAATCTTTAAAAATCTTCTTCTCAGAAACTAATCAGCCAGGAAAGCTGACACTTGTGTGAAAGCATCCTCAGGTAGTGTAGATTCAAAGTTGTGAAAATTATGACCCCCCGGGGGTAGGGTGGGGCCACAATGGGGGATCGAAGTTTTACATAGGAATATATAGAGTAAATCTTTAAAAAAATCTTCTTCTCAGAAACTAATCAGCCAGTAAAGCTGACACTTGTGTGGAAGCATCCTCAGGTAGTGTAGATACAAAGTTGTGAAAATAATGACCCCCGAGGGTAGGGTGGGGCCAAAATGGAAGGTCAAAGTTTAACAAAGGAATATATATGGTAAATCTTTAAAAATCTTCTTCTCAGAAATTAATCAGCCAGATGATTCTTTATAATTGTTAAGATTTTGGCCCCATGACAATTCTTTGGCCTCATAAGAAGGTTCAGAGTTTATGTACGTTTATATCCCATATATAAACAATTGTTAAGGATCTTTTTGAGAACTGCAATACATATGATATGACTATAAAATCATCCTGTTAGAAAAGGGACTAATGATTATAAACATAAGAATATCCAGGGGAAAAATGGATTTTATTTATACAGAATCAACATGTATTATTGTACATTGTCCAGATAGTTTGTATTATGACTCCATTAAGCTGATTTTATCATACCTATTGTTCCTCAGGTGAGCGATGTGGCCCATGGGCCTCTTGTGTTTATATATGGTCTTCCTGTTCCGTTTTGTAAGTGAATGCAAAAGTACACTGAAACCTTTGTTCAAAACTAAGCTAATTGTTACCACCTCCCCTCTTACTATAATAATCATTTAATTTTCATAAACTATACATACTTCCAAGACTGCTGTACTCAACACAATATGTCTGATTTTTTTCATATAGGTGAATTATTTGAGTGATATGGGAAGAATTGTTTACTTTTGCGATAAAAACGAATGAATTACAAGGGGAACCCAACATATGAACATAGAATATGAATTCCGTATTTCCAGTCAGGAAATGTCGATTTGTACTTGGTACAATATGTTTTATCTTAATCATAAAGTGACTTGGAATAGCTGTAAGTGTAATCGATAAAAAGATAAGGAATACAGAGTTTATATTGAACATCAGGAAAATGAATAAACTCTGGAAAAATGAAAAATTAAAAGGAAAATCTTTCATGGAATCAACAATTTCATAAAAAGTTTGAAAATCTATGTATTATAGTAAAGCAAAAAACCGGGATTTTGTGGCTATCTGTGGAATTCTTCATTGATTGTTTGACTCAATACCTATCAGAACCAATGAAAACACTTTACATCTTTCTCATATGCCAATTCAGGCATTGTTCCACTTCATCATCCTCCACCGCAGGTATTGTCTGGCTTTCTTCTTATTTGCTCTGCTTGATTCTCAAGGTTATCGTAATGGCGGAGTTCGCATGCTTTTGAATGACATTGCAGGAAATGGTGGTCTCGTCCAATGCATGTATTAAAACACTTTCAAAGTCGGCTAAAATTCACTTTTCATTATATTTTGTCTTTTTATTATACAATGTACATGTATTTGTCATGTGTATCTTTTTTGTAGGGGTGGGGGGTGGGGGTGGGGGTGAAACCATTAAAAATCCATTCATGGAAAAAGAAGACACGAAACAAATATTTGGACATATACAATTTTCGAGCAGTTCACTATCCGTTTAGCAACAAATGACTTTAACTCAGAGAGACTCTAAAATGGTCTAATGACACCCAGTGAACTCTGCCAATGGCCAAATTTGTTTCTTCGTTGCCTTTTAAGTTGATAAAACCTCCAGGGGCTGATGCGACGGAGTAATTGCCAAAATGTATCAAGTGACGAAAGAATCCAAAAGACAGAATATAAATGTACAGCTGCATATTGCTGGTTTCTTAGAGCTACAAAGGACAAAAAGGTAATTGCTCATTCCTTAGCAAGTCTCTTGTCGTTTAACGCTTATGAGTGTGCCGCTGGGAATTCGTCTTCAACACCCACACCTTGGTACGTATGATGGGCGAGTAATAATACATGTAGATCTATTTCTTGATCATCTTTTTAATTTGCGAGTAGGATTGTTAAGGTTTTTTTTTAGGGTCTTCCGTTTCCAACGGAAGACCCTCTTGTTATTCTACGGTTTCTTTCTATTATTATTATTCTTAACATTCTTTTTCTGCCTTCTTTAAAGCTTTATTTCTCGAAAACTATTCGCCCGATTTGCACAAAATTTTCCGGACTTATAGGACATCGGAGGGGATAAATGTTTTTAGTAAAAATTTTTGCTGACGTCACTTCCGGTTTCAGATATTGACGATTTTATAAATTTTTAAGGGTCATTTTGTCCATGCATCTCCTCCGAAACTAATCAAGATAGAAGCTTGAAATTTTCAGGGATTGTAGATGAATGTATGTAGATGTACCCCCATGTTTCCAATGATGAAAATTACTAAAGACCTCAAAGCTCGCCTGGACCTGAAAATTGACACCAAATATTTTCACGAAATTTTTGCACATTTTTTGTGAAATCTTTTGATGTACAAATATTTTTATAAAACATGTAAAGCAAAAGTTGTTTCAAATTACACGGGCTTTCATTTGATATCAAGAAAAAGGGGCTGGCCCCTCAAATTAGGGGCCAAGAGGGCTGTAAAGTCTTCTTACAATAACTCTTTACTGAATAATATTTTGTTATTAATTATAGAAGCAAAAATGTTCATTGTACAGCTGTTTATCTATACAGTACCATACTTAAGTCATATGTTACGTAATTAGGGGTTTCAAGGGGCCAGAAATTCAAAATTTCGATCATTAATATATGAAAAAGGAGAAATATTTTGAAAAGCATTGAAGAACAAAAGTTGCTTAAAATAATGTTCTGTACAATATGCCACCTTTAAGTTTTTTTGTTCATGGCCCCATTTAGGAGATAAAGGGTCGGCCCTTAAAAAACACATTTGTAAAGATATCCTAAGAACGGTTAACATTTCGTGAACACTTGTTTAACAAAATATTTTTAAATTTGCAAGACCTTTCATTTGATATCAAGAAAAAGGGGCTGGCCCCGCCAATTAGGGGTCAAGAGGAGTCTTAAATCTTCTTACAAGAACTCTTTACTGAACAATTATTTGTTATTAATTATAGAAGCAAAAATGTTCATTGTACAGCTGTTTATCTATACAGTATCATACCTAAGTCATATATTACGTAATCATGGGTTTCAAGGGGCCAGAATTCAAAACTTTGATCATTAATATCTGTGAAAAAGGAGAAATATTTTTTAAAGCAATGTAGAACAAAAGTTGTTCAAAATAATGTTCTGAACAATATGATACCATAAATTTTGTTGTTAGTGGCCCCGGTAAAGAGTTAAAGGGTCGGCCCCTAAAATACAGTTGTTTAGATATCTCGATAACGGTTAACCATTCGTGAACATTTGTATAACAAAATATGTTTATATTAGCGAGACCTTTTATTTGATATCAAGAAAAAGGGGCTGACCCCTCAAATTAGGGGCCAGAAGGGCTATTAAGTCTTTTTTATAATAACTCTTTTCTGACTAATAATTTGATATAAATCATCAAGCAAAAAAGGAGCTTTTATTAATCTTAATTTAAAACTGAAATCCGTTTTAAAATCGGACGATGCATTACAAAAATATTGGGATTTAAAAATTGAGTTTTCCGGAAATTTTGATTCCAGGTTCTTGGTTAAGAAAATAGTGTTATGTTAAAAGTTAAATTAACTCGTGCCTAAAATGATTCGGAAATTGTTAATTTGTTCTTGAAATCATTCAGACATTGTTAGGTCGTTCTAAGAAT
Source organism: Magallana angulata (assembly GCF_025612915.1). NCBI lineage: Eukaryota > Metazoa > Mollusca > Bivalvia > Ostreida > Ostreidae > Magallana > Magallana angulata. The sequence continues at coordinate 44,483,231 of NC_069116.1, forward strand.
TATTCGATTTTTAAAAAAATATTTTTTTCATTTTCTTTGTAGTTGGTTTTAGAACTCTGCTTCATACAGGAACTTCTATCTTTACTCTCGACACCACCGGAAGACCCACTCGTTGCTTTGCAACGAGCTTTGCTCTAGTTCTCTTTCTTTTTTTTTTTTCTTTTTTTGCAGCATGGTATTTTTCCTACCCATTTAGATATAATTTTTTAGGTTACATCCGGATTTACACGGCTTCAGAAACCTACCTTTTTCCTGACTGGGTCTCGTTACAATTAGATAGAGCGCTGTGAACGGTAGTAAGAATGCTCCTCAATTGTTTTATCAGCCACTTCCTTCAAGGCGCAGACGGTAATAAAAAGCTTCTTTTAGACAGGACTTCTATGACTAATCAGATCTTTTACAGACGTATTTAAAAGGTTTATAGAACATAGAAAAGTATCTATCACGGTTAAACATTTACGCAAACTGATACTAATTGTGCAACGATAGACAAACGGGTACATGAAAGGATGATTATAGAATCATTTTAACAAGAGCTTGGAATTTGGGTGTAGTTGTGTCAAACAGCAATGTGACGTAGGCCTGGCTATTTAATTGCTGGCCACTCAGCCATTGCTCTTTCAAATCAACAGGATTTGTCTGGCTTTTCAGCTTAGACTACGCAATCGGTGCATATTTCACTTGAACCCGCGTCATTTTTAACTTGTTTTGACGCAAGAAATAAATAGCTATGCCCAACCGAAAGTCCAAGGTCTTGTTAAAATGATCGCTCCTCAAAACTTTACAGAGTGTTTTTTACTGTGTTTAGTGATAATAATGACAAATAACATGGTGAATGACAATAATCATATGCAGCATCTAATGATACATTTTCATCCTACTCTCATGAAAATGTAATTTCATTCTGTATAAATGTTATCAACATGGACACGAATCTGTGCCATTAAAAAAAAAATCATTTCGCGATAGTTCGGTCAGTTGCAGGTAAAATCACTCCATTTTGATCATTGTTAAACCAAAAAGTCCTGATAATGTCTCTGGAATGTGAATGTCGTAATCCCCCTCACAATAGAGTTGGGGGTATTCTGTCTGTTTATGAAGTGAGTGGGAAAAGTAGCGCTTGTGTAACGGAAGCAATAAGGTACGGAATTAATACCTTAAGCCGGGATCAATCGCACTTTTGGGTTCTTTTTTTATGTCAGCACAGAGAGTCTGTATTCAAATAACGAACAAAACACGGAACTATATGGAAAAAAAACCCGATTTTTTTTTTATATCGAAAACTCTGTGAATGAGGATGATGATAGTATCTGTAAAAATTGATAATTATCTTGTATAAGAATATCTTCTAGAAACATATTGGACAAATGACAGTAATACCATTGACAACATTACTAAACATTTAAGGTGCATCGACCTCCTGATAAAGGAGGTAACACTTTCACGAGATAAATGACTATCAATTACTTACAAATTTGTCAGGTTCCCCTTTAGTCAACTGTCGCCATTCCGAATTTCTAGATACAGAATAGGAAAAGACTTTTATAAATTACAATTACTGGTATAATGCAGTTTTTTTGTTAGTATTTTGCATTTCGCATGTATAATATTGTCCTTTCCGATATATTTTATTTTATCAAATAAAACATACAACATGACTATAGTCATGTTGTATGTTTTATTTGATAAAATAAAATATATCGGAAAGGACAATATTGTGAACTTGCGTTTGTAAGTAAATTTTTCAATATCAAAATCAGATCTGTGATTTGCATATTGACATTATTCATCTTGTATGAAAGTAAAAAATATGGCACTTTAGTGTACGTGCTAAATTAACATTTTGCAGGAGCAACCGCAAGAGCAAGAGACAATACAAAATATATAACGTCAGGTGCCTGTGGTAAGGACGTATGAAATTTCAAACCGTCTGTATACTCGTCTATTAAACTCTTGCATTAACAGTATACAATTAATACTTGGTGCAGTACCAGCTAAAGAAAGAGGTATATTATTATTATGAGTCCTCTTTCAACGACTGATGAAGCTAATTATCATCAGATCTTTTTCAGAAGTGGTTATCCTTTTTAATGTAAATAAACGGAAATATCTAAAGGACCATGATATCGTGTTTACTTCCTGATGCTAAACCTGAATCCATCAGAGTTATAGAAAACATTTGTCATTAACAAAATTACCAGACATTTTCCTTAGTGGCACCTTTCATGCATACAAATTTCTTTCTAACCAGTCTTCCGGGTTTCTTATGTTAAGAAATTGATTTGATGAAGAAATCGGTTGCTTAATGCTGTGAAAGGAGAGAGAGAGAGAGAGAGAGAGAGAGAGAGAGAGAGAGAGAGAGAGCATTTCAACTATAATAATGAAAGCAACGAAGTTAATAATGTTAATCGTGTTACTCTTAATTAAATGTTTCATAATAAGTCACCGAAAGTTAACTGTTATTAAATCAGCTATATCGATATCATAGGGGAGGATTTTTGCATTAACCTTGTACTGCATTTCAGATCGTTGAAAATTGTTATCGTTGAAATAAAGTATTAAGGATATCTATTTTGAGTTTGCAAGCACATTGTTTATGACGTTGAGTAATGACACAACTTGTCCCATAGCACCTTAGATGCCCTTGTACAATGTACGATATGACATTTGTTTGATCAAGCTTATTTTTTGTTAAATTTCACGTTATGTAAGTTCACGGATAAGATTGACATTTATCGATTATGTTCTGCGTCATGAACAACGCAAATGGCTACTTAAATGAGTTTTAAAAATTAATACATACATTATAAATTCAGCTTCGTATCTTTATTTGTTGGTAATTGAGATAAGTGTGTCACTTTCCAAAAGTTTTAATAAAGTTGCTTATTAGACCCTGTCGGTTTTATTTATTTTAATCACTTACATCGTTTATTCCATTTGAATTCTCTACATTGAAAACAAAAATGGTAGAACTATTTGATTGTAGGAACTCCAAGGATAGAGATTGTTAACTAAAGTGACGTCACCTCTATACACCATGGCAAATTTTCATCTTATGCAACTGACGTGACTACGCATTAAAGTAGGTCGTTCACCTATGACTTCGTGTTTGAAGTTACTGCAGTATTACATTGGATATATCTAGATTTATAAATAATTATCTGTTGGTTATATATGTCTATTTGTATTGATTTCTTAAAGGGACTGGATCTTTCTTTATAAAATATTAAGGTACGTAACTGTGATTTCCCTTTCATCTTTACAGTGACGCTTCCATGGTGATTTTAGCTATTTGTGATCTAAATAAAGTTTAAACATTTAATAGAACAATTTGGTCAAGAGTTTGCTCTACTGTGGATATTAATTAGGATAATTTCCAGTATAGTATAAATGGAATTTGATTTCCATTCCTTAAGCCTATAGCCAATAAACTATAGCCTTTCTGTCTTTACCGAAAAGTACGTGTATTTATTTAGTCTGTTGACAGAGTGATCCGTCTGTAAAAAATTGAGACTAAACTGAGAGATATATTACGTATAATTACCAGCTCCTTCGTCTGTTTAGTACCATCATTTCTGATCAGTCAATTATTTTTTTGCTTGAAATATGCATGTTCAGAATGATAAGGAGGAATTCTGGGAAAAGCATACTCATACTTTCATAATGGCCAAATCGACTGAGTCCACACGAATAACCTGACGCGCCATGGCCAGTTGTAGGAATTCCTTTCCATTGCAGCTGACCAGAGCAGGATAAGCTTCAACTGAATAAGAATAATTCAAGACAAAAAAATTTATATTTACTGCATAAAACCAGATAGGAAAAAAGTTTTATGAGGATGTTACTTCACTATTTGAAATGAGATCGAGAATATTTGTACGATGCAATTTGCATGTTACCAATCAGTACTAAAATGCAGATGAAAATTCTCATATTCAAAAGACTCAATACTTTTAAGAGAAACATATTTTTAAAAATGAAACAATTCTCATAATTCATGACTAGTTATAATTTGTAAATCAATATGGAAATAAAGGTAGTATATTATCGGCTTATAACAAAATTTCTCAACTATAATAAACTTTTACATTGGAAAAGTAATTGTATTTTGCATATTAGAATAGACAAAATATTATTTTTTAGTAGGTTTTTGTTTTCTGAATTTATTAGTTCCATTTTGTCTAACAATTACAACATTTTTTTTTATTTGTATGACATCTTCCAATCTTGTGAACATCTTTAAGCAAACCATATATAGAATTCGATTCTAGAGCAAGTCTGTTGAACCCAGCCATAAAATGCATTTAATCAGACAAAATATTTGTCTTCTTAACCAAGCGGTATCATTACCCAATCACCGATGACAGTTCGACTTCACGTAAGTTTTTGAGCCAATGAATATCGATGTGGTCATTTCCCTTCACACGACTTCTTCAGAGTTAACAAATGAATGGCAAACCTTCTATCTTGTTGTATGGGACATTTGTCTCGTATGTTGTTAAATCGATGTTTTCTATCAGTGATGTGATTCGTCCATTCAGCTATATACGGCAGAAGGAGAGTTATGTGATTTTTATACAATTGGAAAACGTCTCATTTCAACTTAAGCCTGCTAGATTAAGAATTGAATATGGAAATCATTTCGGATCGTCACCTTTTCAGCATAAATGTGTTTGAATTTTAAGATTTGGCATTTTAAAATAAGTGAGTAAACGATTCTTTTTGGTGGCTAGATGTTGGAATAAATTGTTAAAGTAAAATGAACACAAAGGATTATGAAGATATTTTAATGAAGTATGAGTCGTTTCGAGTTAAAAAGTTTATTTCGGTGTACATTTCACCTGTCATTCTTATTGTCGGAACTACTGGAAATATCATTTCCTTCTTCATTTTACGGAGGAATATGTTTCGGATATCTACATATTTTTACCTAGCTATTCTCGCTATTGCGGATCTAGTCGTGTTACAATTCGGACTTCTTCGGGAATGGATAGGAGAATTATCCGGATATGATATCCGAAATGCCAGCAATTTATCCTGTAAGTTGTTTGTTTCTTTAACATACTTAGGGAGTGATTTCTCAGTATGGTTAATAGTAGCGGTAACAACTGAACGTTTCATTGCCGTGTGTTTTCCCCTCAAAGCAAGTGTGTTATGTAGTGTTAACAAAGCTCGGAGCGTCACCCTATCTTTGCTCTGCATGGCCTTTTGCCTCAACGTCCACTTCCTGTGGACAACTGAGCTTTCTGAGGTGCATCTAAACACTAGCGATGTTGCAAAGTGTACCGCTGGTCCCGAGTTCGACTTTCTTCTGACGGATGTTTGGCCTTTAGTAGACGCCTTTACTTATTCATTCATTCCGACTTTTATTTGCTCGGTTTTAAACACATTGATAATCCGACGTGTGATAATTGCCCGGAAGTACAGAGGTCAGTTACAGAAGTGCAATACGGGAAGAAACCATTTGCTCAAGAAATCGTTGCCATCTGAGAGCACCATAAAACTAACTAAGATGCTTTTAGCAGTGTCCTTAACTTTCATATTAACAACTCTCCCCAATAGTATTTACATTGTTGTTCAGAATTATTGGAATTTCGATCACGGCGAAAACCTCCTTTTGGAAATTTCAAACTTTGCTTTAGCCAGAACTGTGACCGATCACCTTATGTTTATCAATCATTCCGTGAATTTCTTTCTTTACTGTGCTACAGGAAAAAAATTTCGCAAAAGTATGGACCGGGCTCTTTGTAAATTCCGACAACCATCGAACCGTTCGTGCTCAGATAGCAACATTCCCCATTTGATGAGTAGGGTGAGTTATACCACAGGTAGACTAAGTGTTAATTTAGTCGTGTTCGACTCCAAACTTTTGAACAGGAGGACCACAAGATTTTAATTTTGAATTCAGTTTATAAGTGTATATTCACTTAAAGTAAGGTTTTTTTTACGGGGCGATATTTTGCATTGTATATCTGTGTGGTGAACATTTAAAAGATCGAAAGAATGAAAGGAGGGATGGATCACAAGATTTTAATTTTGAATTCAGTTTATAAGTGTATATTCACTTACAGTGAAGTTTTTTTTATATACGGGCCAATATTTTGCATTGTATATCTGTGTGGTGAAGAACATTTAAATGATCGAAAGAATGAAATCAGGAATGGAGCACCTCCAAGTTTTGATGTCCTCTCTATCGAGATTTGTGATCTAAATAAAGTTTAAACATTTAATAGAACAATTTGGTCAAGAGTTTGCTCTACTGTGGATATTAATTAAGATAATTTCCAGTATAGTATAAATGGAATTTGATTTCCATTCCTTAAGCCTATAGCCAATAAACTAAAGCCTTTCTGTCTTTACCGAAAAGTACGTGTATTTATTTAGTCTGTTGACAGAGTGATCCGTCTGTAAAAAATTGAGACTAAGCTGAGAGATATATTACGTATAATTACCAGCTCCTTCGTCGTCTGTTTAGTACCATCATTTCTGATCAGTCAAATATTTTTTTGCTTGAAATATGCATGTTCAGAATCATAAATAGGAATTCTGGGAAAAGCATACTCATACTTTCATAATGGCCAAATCGACTGAGTCCACACTAATAACCTGACGCGCCATGGCCAGTTGTATGAATTCCTTTCCATTGCAGCTGACCAGAGCAGGATAAGCTTCAACTGAAAAAGAATAAGTCAAGACAAAGAAAATTTATATTTACTGCATAAAACCAGATAGGAAAAAAGTTTTATGAGGATATTACTTCACTATTTGAAATGAGATCGAGAATATTTGTACGATGCAATTTGCATGTTACCAATCAGTATTCAAATGCAGATGAAAATTCTCATAATGAAAATTCTCATATTCAAAAGACTCAATAACCACTTTTTACTGTCAAAATCTACTTTTAAGAGAAACATATTTTTAAAAATGAAACAATTCTCATAATTCATGACTAGTTATAATTTGCAAATCAATATGGAAATAAAGGTAGTATATTATCGGCTTATAACAAAATTTCTCACCTATAATAAACTTTTACATTGGAAAAGTAATTGTATTTTGCATATTAGAATAGACAAAATATTATTTTTTAGTAGGTTATTGTTTTCTGAATTTACTAGTTCCATTTTGTCTAACAATTGCAACAATTTTTTTTTATTTGTATGACATCTTCCAATCTTGTGAACATCTTTAAGCAAACCATATATAGAATTCGATTCTAGAGCAAGTCTGTTGAACCCAGCCATAAAATGCATTTAATCAGACAAAATATTTGTCTTCTTAACCAAGCGGTATCATTACCCAATCACAGATGACAGTTCGACTTCACGTAAGTTTTTGAGCCAATGAATATCGATGTGGCCATTTCCCTTCACACGACTTCTTCAGAGTTAACAAATGAATGGCAAACCTTCTATCTTGTTGTATGGGACATTTGTCTCGTATGTTGTTAAATCGATGGTTTCTATCAGTGATGTGATTCGTCCATTCAGCTATATACGGCAGAAGGAGAGTTATGTGATTTTTATACAATTGGAAAACGTCTCATTTCAACTTAAGCCTGCTAGATTAAGAATTGAATATGGAAATCATTTCGGATCGTCACCTTTTCAACATAAATGTGTTTGAATTTTGAGATTTGGCATTTTAAAATAAGTGAGTATAGGATTCTTTTTGGTGGCTAGATGTTGGAATGAATTGTTAAAAGTAAAATGAACACAAAGGATTATGAAGATATTTTAATGAAGTATGAGTCGTTTCGAGTTAAAAAGTTTATTTCGGTGTACATTTCACCTGTCATTCTTATTGTCGGAACTACCGGAAATATCATTTCTTTCTTCATTTTACGGAGGAATATGTTTCGGATATCTACCTATTTTTACCTAGCTATTCTCGCTATTGCGGATCTAGTCGTGTTACAATTCGGACTTCTTCGGGAATGGATAGGAGAATTATCCGGATACGATATCCGAAATGCCAGCAATTTATCCTGTAAGTTGTTTGTTTCTTTAACATACTTAGGGAGTGATTTCTCAGTATGGTTAATAGTAGCGGTAACAACTGAACGTTTCATTGCCGTGTGTTTTCCCCTCAAAGCAAGTGTGTTATGTAGTGTTAACAAAGCTCGGAGCGTCACCCTTTCTTTGCTCTGCGTGGCCTTTTGCCTCAATGTCCACTTTCTGTGGACAACTGAGCTTTCTGAGGTGCATCTAAACACTAGCGATGTTGCAAAGTGTACCGCTGGTCCCGAGTTCGACTTTCTTCTGACGGATGTTTGGCCTTTAGTAGACGCCTTTACTTATTCATTCATTCCGACTTTTATTTGCTCGGTTTTAAACACATTGATAATCCGACGTGTGATAATTGCCCGGAAGTACAGAGGTCGGTTACAGAAGTGCCATACGGGAAGAAACCATTTGCTCAAGAAATCGTTGCCATCTGAGAGCACCATAAAACTAACTAAGATGCTTTTAGCAGTGTCCTTAACTTTCATATTAACAACTCTCCCCAATAGTATTTACATCGTTGTTCAGAATTACTGGAATTTCGATCACGGCGAAAATCTCCTTTTGGAAATTTCAAACTTTGCTTTAGCCAGAACTGTGACCGATCACCTTATGTTTATCAATCATTCCGTGAATTTCTTTCTTTACTGTGCTACAGGAAAAAAATTTCGCAAAAGTATGGATCGGGCTCTTTGTAAATTCCGACAACCATCGAACCGTTCGTGCTCAGATAGCAACATTCCCCATTTGATGAGTAGGGTGAGTTATACAACAGGTAGACTAAGTGTTAATTTAGTCGTGTTCGACTCCAAACTTTTGAACAGGAGGACCACAAGATTTTAATTTTGAATTCAGTTTATAAGTGTATATTCACTTACAGTGAAGTTTTTTTTACGGGGCGATATTTTGCATTGTATATCTGTGTGGTGAACATTTAAATGATCGAAAGAGTGAAAGCAGGAATGGAGCACCTCCAAGTTTTGATGTCCTCTCTATCGAAAAAAAACAACAATAGAATTAAGTCAATTACTATTAATTTTAACGCTTAAATGCAGTTTCCCAAAAGGCGCTAAAATTTGTTGCGCGCGATACTTTTTCTTTTTACTGTAATTTTTTTCTAAGCGTTGTTTATGATCAGTTTGTTTAAGCGTCACTTGATTTTTTAGGTCAAAGATTCGATACAAATCAGAATTTTGATATTATTATCTTGGAAAAATTCAACAACGGTTTTTAATATTTTGAATATGGTGTTCCTTTAGCCATATCAGTATATCAAAGAGCCCCACACCACCTTAAAAATTGTACATTCCTTTAGATTTTTTTTAACATTCATTGCTCTTTTTTTACATTGCCTAACTTGATGGGTTTTTTTTAAGAAACAATTATTCGGTAAAGTTTGGATAATGAAGGTTTTACTCTACTTGTTACGTGTTTTCACAAAGCATGTTTTATTAAAACGATTTGAATCATATACATTTCGTCTCTTTAATTTTTTTATGTTCACAAATATAGCATGATGTAGAACATGAAACCAAAGCGTTATCTATTCATGCTATCAAATGCAACCTTGTTCATTTTCAATCCCATTTCCGGGATGAATTCAATCTTGGATTTGGTTTAAAATGAAACCAAAGAAATTAGAAATCTTTACAATTAGTTTGATAAAGGAGAACTAATGTGGAGTTTCTACTTTCACTAAATTAGGTTTTTTAAACTAAGTATTTCTATTTATACCGGGTTAAATGACCTTTTAGTAACAATTTGCACTCACAAAATAAATACCAAATACGTCTGAGAACCAAACCTTTTTTTCACGTTTTGGTGAGACCGGCAATACCACTCTCGGAACACATCGGACTCGCTTCACAATAAAGGCAATTTGAAACGCATATTGCATAAAAATGCATTTCAATATTTGGCAAAGGATGAAAATGACTCTGGTTAAATACTATAGTCTGTTCCAGGATACTGTTTTCGTCACTTTTTGACGAATTTTAATACATGTCAAAAAAGTACAATTTAAATCGATACAAGGGAAAAAATTAAGATTTCTTATTTGACACTTCATTTTTTTTTATATAAAATAAAATAAGAAATAAACATGAACGAAAACACATTTCTAACGGAGATTTATAATGGAAAATGTTTACATCTATTCTTCAAAATACTTGGGACACCTCAGTCGCACAATTTTTCAACGTTGTCTTCCGGGTACCCTAATGTCTTCTGCAAGCAATGCAAATCCCTGTATACTTTATATTTTTGATTGTGTATTGAAACTTATAGCGGTAGAGGGTGCGTTTCAAAACAGAAAATCTGGACTTTTCATTTTAGTTGAACGCAGTTTGAGCACAAATGTACTTATGATTATTGAAATGTTAAATGTACATACAGGCTTCAAGATATACTATACTGGTATAATTGCATTTGTAATGAAATTTGTTATTTCAGATACCAGGAATTGTGAACTCTTGCTGACTTCAGAATTTTAATTTCAATAATACTAAATTCGATTGATACATGTATTAACGATAGGTATTTGTATACATGGAATACCAATGTAATATCCATGCACTCTGGCACTGTGTTCATTTCGACATAAACAGCATAATCTAATCAGCCTTTTTCGAACGCTTTAGTCCCATTATCTTAATGATGGTAGTACTATTATATTTATTGAATACTTGTCACATTTAAAAGCTTAATAATATGTTATATTTAGATAAGACACAAAACTGCAACAACAAAAATCACGATATATCAGAATTAAAGTTGGGTGTTTTTTTTGCCAAAATGAAAAAAAGACATCAATGTATTGACGTCTTTTAAAGACTCATCAACTTTAAAATTCTGATATTCTATCATTTCATTGAAGAATAGAATCTTCAAATCTTAAACAAATGTCTACAAAACTACATTTTTATCATCCTTTACGTTGAGGAGAAAGGTAGTGACCTTGACCTGACCTTTATGCGAAAACAAAAAGGTCAAATTTGATTAAACTTATAGAATCATTTGTTAATATGATCCGTTTGTCTGTGTCAAAATTTCATGAATTTCTTATTATAAGAAGGATGTTTGACGAGAAGACTCCTTCATTAATATATTGATTAATGAAGGTCGGACAACGTACATGTATATCATTAAGTTAAGAATAGAATTTCTGAGATTATTTATAATCTTTAATGGGGTTTATTTTCTTTTTCGAATTTGATTAATATCCTTTTCCTTTTAATATTAAACCTCGATTCTCATAATGTAACTTGTATTTCATGTAACAGCCATTTATTGACAATGTATTGTCGAAATGCATTCTGAAGGCCTCCCAAAAATGCAATTATAGGATTTATCAGATCTGACCAAAACATGTATTTGATAAAGTGAAAACTCCCCTGTTTTTTGACAATTTGCTGCACTGTTACACCTATTCAAACTGGGAGTTTTAATCGGTTACAAGTTCGTGGAACAGTAGGCTGCGCTCTTTTATTGAACAGGAAAAAAGGTCTTTCCTCATATTATAGGGTTTTTTGTACAGAAATTGTCGTCATTACACCTGCGCTCTAAAACACGAAGTTAAGAGGATAAAAATCAGCCAATGCAGTATATGTAACAATGCAATATAACTGATTTTATGGCATGCGTGTTACATGTTATAAGCGTTTCCAATTAACGACCTCCGTTTTTGTTAACAAAGTATGTGGGATTTTTCATCAAACAATGAAAAAATAGAAGAAAAAAAACAGTTATTTCTTTGCGTTTTTAAAATTGCATGCTAGAAGGTTGAGAAAGCCAACTAATCAAGTTGTAGCTTAATTTTTCGTCATATCAAAGTACCGAAAGTACTGACAGTCGATCTCTTTGTAATTCTGATTTATATGTTGTTGATATAGGTTGTTGATATAGGACTTCAGAAGGGATTGTCATCTCATATTACAGTTTACGCGATGGAAGTTCAGAAAGTTTCGATTTCCTTGATTTTATACGCAATTTCATTTATTATAGTCACATGACTTGCTTCAAAAAAGCTCGAATCGAAGATACTACTTATAAATCGATATGAATGTGTGGACAGAATTTGTGATACCAAGAACCTTTAGAAATGTTAAAAAAATTAGCAGAATCTACAAACACATTTCATATAAAAATACTGCATTGTTTATATGAGCAAATGTGTCATTGCTGTAGGGAATGAATGATTTCAATTACATTAAATACGCAAATATTTCATTTTAAAACAATCATTGAATTCGTGAAAAATTATAGAAAAGGATCAAACCTCCTTCCTACTTTATGCAAACACATTTCTATAAACATATTTAATTCCAATACAATGAAGCTTTAAAGTAAAAAAAAGTAAAAACCGCACTGTCAGCTTAATCAAAATGAATATACATGATTTGTTGTCATAAATTGATTCACCTAAAAGATAAAGCGCAAGGGCAAGCATTTACCTCTTCATTTTATAATTCTATTGCGTTTTTACCTAGAATAAGTTGACGGTTGTTCAGACAACATCAGTGCGTCGAAGCTATTATAGCCAGATCACTATATATTCAAAGAACAATGCTCAAAAGTAACCACCTCGATATATGCAGGGAAGCGCGCTAACGCTATAATAAATATAGTTTATATCTATTGAATTACATTCGCATAGTGTATGTGCCCAAAATCTGCGACCTTCTTATTTGAACATGAAAAAGAAATCATAAAATACTTTCAACTATTTTTTTTTCCTATATTTATTCTTCAGCAAAAAAAATCGCAACAATTCTTTGCATGGCCAGTTTGTATGTCGGAAGCTATTATGTTGTTGACGTTTTGGGGGGGGGGGGTTACATTTGCAGGTATATTATTTTTGTCGTATCGGTAGTTTGTTTTTGTGACCTCAGCATCTTACTTCACACAACTATCCTAATAAAAGATTCATAATGTGACATGGTTACGATATTATATGAAGAAATGGGTGTCTTTTAGAAGTATGATAGTATTACAAAATGGAAGCAAATATGCCCTTTGATTTGCAATTGCGCAGATTATCAGATTATGCACATGTAGCCTTTAGCAAACTTTTATGTTGATAAAGTGTCTTTCTCTCGGCTTTTATGGTTTGCTCAAATAGGATTGGATATATTGAGAAGAGGAGTCATCTCGAACAAAATAATTTGCAATTCGCACAGTGGGATAATATACCTGTTGCACCACAACAAACAAGAAAGTATGACGGCTTTTTTTTTCATGCCATAAATCTGCCTTTTATATAGACAAATTTAGTTAGTCTTGTAGTGTTAATATAACATTGAACTAGTCAACGAACTGCTATGCTAGTGGCTCCACAGAGTTATTACATAAAGGTAAATGGGTTTGAGCCACCGATGCACCGGTACAACCGATTTTTTCTCTTTAATTTGATCTTAATTAACTTATATATTTATATCCATCGTGGCAAAATTGCAATAACTTAAATACAGGGATACAATAAAAAGGATTTCTTTCTATTTTATTTCATTTATAAGGGTTGAAGTATAAATAACATTTTTATGATGAGAAAAATACCTTGAGGCTGAGGATTGGAGAACCTTATATTCGTTTTTAACAAGATTATATCATGGATACAACAAGGCACAGACTCGAACGTCTCGTTATTCCAATGTTATACGTTTTCTGATTAAACATGTCGATTCCAAGCAATTTGTTTGACAAGCTTAGGAAAGTCAGAAGAATAGAGTGATAACATTCTTATCTTTACTTGTCTATCTAGTTCATTGAATAAAAAGCAACTTCTTGTAAAATCAAGACCGATGACTAATGCTATAATGTTTGTCATTAAGTAGACTATTATTATTATTATATGGTTTGTACCACTGTAGGCTAGATTTAACTACATATATAAAACATATAAATTACTATTTAAGAATGTCGCTGAATAGATAGATTGCTAATTCTATCAATGTATATCAAGTGAAGTCTGTCGATCCATCGGCAAAGAGTTTAAAATAGAAAACGTTTTTCTTTGTAAATGGTTCTTAGATTATTAAATGCAAAAACAGCTGACTGAAGACTTGGTCCTAAGCAATTTCCCGGTTGTTATTTCTTACATCATTGCACTGTCATCGATAAAAAAAATAAGTGCAGGGAAACAACACAAGACCATGTCTTGGCAACAGAGAAATTATAAGAGAGAGAGAGAGAGAGAGAGAGAGAGAGAGAGAGAGAGATTATATTACTAGTATAAATAATATGAATATAAAAATGAAAATTTTTATAAATTCCGACTGTAAGACATTTGTATCTATGATGGTACATGTATGCGCATGCATATTGTAATATGCATCTATATACGTTTATGTTTATTTGCATATTTAATCAAATTGTTTATCTATATGAATGTTTTCCATAAAATTATAATAAATAAATAATAAACTGCTCTTAAAAACAAGTAACGACATATCAATTACTTGTATTCAATTTCAATTTCCTACAGAATTGATAAAACCTACAAGACCATAAGAAAATGTTTTTTTTTAGAATGTATACATCTAAAAACAGATGGCAATGTTTTCGTTAGAAAAAAAAACAACAGTGTTGTGGTTCCAATTATATCAGTTTGGTTTTCAATTCACTAAACTAAGAAAAACTTCTGACAGGTCAATTACCCGCACATTGCAATTTCAAAGAAAATATACTGGCCCCAACCCCCTCCCCCCAACCTACTCATCAACATTGTTTCAAAACAGCATTTCATTTGTGCAGTATTGTCTGCAGGATTGATTTTGCGACATTGTATACTATGGCTTCATTTATTAGAAAAAAGTAAGGAAATGCATGTAGATAGTTCGGTCTTTAAAGAGACAGAACATGTGTGAATAACTTCAGATTTACCTATTGTGTCGTTAGGAAATAAGAAATAACGGTGATTGTAATAGTTGAAATACATCAAAATCCCTTTTACGAGGGCTGTTCGAAAAGCTAGTTCGCGGATAAGGTAATATACGGCAAAATTACTGTGTACTTTGTAGGATGACGTATGTTTTACTAAATGACTACCAATTGAAAATAAATATGCAAAAATCATATGATTTTGAAGTTGTTTTCAAAAGATACAGCGATTTTTATTTTGCATGGATTGGATTTACGGAGCACCATTTCATATTTCCACGACGTCAGGCGACGTCAAACTACTGAAAGGCGATGTCACTCTTTTTCAAAGTAAACACCCTTTTCATGCCATTAACCCATTTATAAAACGCATGTTCACACTATTATTTGTCAATTTTTTGTATGTCTTTTGTGTCGTATCGTAGATCATTTAGGTCCGAAAATCTCTGTCCGCGCAGTTTCGACTTCAGTAAAGGAAATTAAGCGAAATCCATTGGTGCAAGATCCGGGCTGTATGGGGGATCGGGGTGCTGCAAGAGCTCAATATATCAGTATTTTCAATTTTAAACCTTCAATTCCAATTGTGGTTCCAAACGTAAACCTTTGTCCTATAAAAATAGCAGCATCTAAGAACCTTTTGGTCTCCATCGGAGAATTTTCCTCGTGCACACAAAATTTAATAACGACCCAGTGCTCCAAGGTATCCATTTACGTTAACGTTTTTGACTCATTTTTCTAGCGTTGGTCGTCCACAAACGGCCAGAAATTCTTCAATTTAATTGAAAGGTTCACCAAATGACCTTCAGAACTAATTGTGATCTCATATGAAATATCGTTTATTTTTATGCGCTTAAAGTGTACATTTTCTTAGTAAGGAAAAATGCGTACAAAATATAAAATAATTAAATACTGACATGCTCCGTGAAGCACATCATATCAAAATAATTAATCTGTATATTTTTTAAGTTGCATTTAAAATGAACATATCTTTACATATTTCTGAGAAAAAACGTCAAGATTAAATATGAAAAGTTTCGCTGGTATCTTGCGAATAGTCCGCTCACAATCTAACTTGTCCGCGAACTTTTCTAACAACCCTCGTGCATACTTAATTAACGTAATTATGAGCTTCCGGAAATTTAAGGGTCGTACAAACCGGAATAATCTTATATCGTTTATTTGTACCACGTGGAGTTTGATTGACAGTAATTGACACGTGCTGAAAACTACAAGATCTTCGTCCGACTGTGGTCATCATGGTATACGAGGTTAAAGGGACTCTCTAAACGGAACACACCCTCACTTGCTCGATAATTTATAAATGTTTTACCAATTTCGGTTCATTTTAAAATGAACATACATAAATACATGTATGTCAAATAATCCCTCAAGGGGCCTCATTTACAAAAAAACTAATTTAGGTTGTAGCAACTCCTACGATAAACACGAAAAATACATGCTTACAAAATAATAATTGTGAACTTTGCTCGGAAAGTTCTCTTTATCGTTGCTAAGTATGTAATAAGTCCAGAGATGCTCGAATTAAAGTTCACGAGACTTCACCGAGATTTGTTTAGTTCCTGTGAAATTTCGAGCGGAAGTATAATTGTTCGGATAATATTCTCAAAATACGCAAGTACTGTCGTTTTCCATATCAAATCCTACTTTGATTTATGTTAAAACTAATCTGTTAAGATGCATTCTTAATTCACCATCTAGCGGTTATTTATATTAAACGATAATATTCAGAACAGAGTTATCGTTCGTGTTCAACCACGTGTAGAGTGGTTGAAAATATAAACATTGGGTTGCTTAATAAAATCATAGCCAGGTTTGATGCTTGTGGTGAGCGATAGCATGTTTTTAAAAAAATAATGCATAAAATTTAGTATATTGAGCCATTTTCAAGGAACATTCTGCATAGAATAGTATAGTCTGTTTCATTATTGATGCTATTACTAGGTCAGGCGCAGATCGAAAATTAATCCTCAGGGGGATCTCTACTAAGCATGTTAATTGTTGCAACAGCAGACAAAAACTACTTTTTGTATTGTCACATTTTTTTCTATAACACATTATATCTACCAATTAATGAAGATAAAGTTTAAAATCAATAAACCTTTAGATTTTATATTTGACTAAAAGTACCTAGATTCTACATATTAGACTATAAACACGAGGCGCGATTTTTACTGCGAAACTGAAAGGGTCAAATAAAACCACGTGTTCTAAAATTTAAATGTTAGGGTAGTTAAAGCTTGGTCAGCGTGCTGGTAGCAGGCTAAAGCAGTCGTACACGAAAAAGAGGGGGGGGGGAGGGGGGGGGGGGGGGGTTGTTGAGTCGAGGAGTCCCCGAAAGGGATAATACTGAAGTTCTGTTTTATTTAATCTCTGATTACTTATGAAATAAAAGATGAATGTTTATTCTAAGGAAAGAATTAAATTTTTTTGGCTGTGAAACTTTACCTAGCAACTAAACAGTTGTAAGTAAAAGCATGTGGATTAACGTTTTCCAAAATTTCAACGTGCAATTTTTACTTAATTGAAAAAACAAATACTAGCAATTAATAACCAATAATCTATTATATTAAAAGTCTTGAGTCTCTGTTTATACGTTATAACGAAAATGCAAACGTCATGATTATTATTGAGATTGTTACAAAAGGAAACAGCATTATACAGAGTACAGCCTGGTAGAAAAAATTATAAGGATAAAAAATGAAATTAAAATGAAAATGATTAATCACGCTATTTATTAAACAAAAAAGAATGGCAATCAAAAACCCATAACGACATTATATCCAGAAACCATTGTTTAGTGTGCAGGCGATCTTGCTACAATGGACTTTCGTAGAAAAAAAAAGTACACAGCAGGCACAAAACATATTAAAGGCAATCAACTTGCCTGAAGCTACAAGATCCAAATTGTAAGTTAGCGATTGTCTGGTAACAAAACAAATGCAAAGAAAGTACTTTTTGTGAGCAGACGACATGGGATAATACCTTAATTAACCTTAACGGAATTTTCATAAGCCTTTAGTTATGAAAATTGCCGGAGATGACAAGAATATCACTACTCCCTTTGCTGATGCCACATGCAGTGATCAACATTAGGCCCTGTCCTGTAGAAAAATAACGAAGCTATCCATTGTGATGGCCTAGATAGATGGTCCTCCAATTGTTTTATCCCCATACAAACAGCGGTGCTATTTGGTATGTACTTTTACTTCAAAGAATTAACTAAAGAAACCTGTTTACCAGGGAATTAAATCCTTTTCTACTTTTGTAATGTATACTGGGATTACTTAGACTGAACAATGATAGGCTTTTGCAAATCAAACGTGCATTTTAAACCAAAACCAATTCATAACATTGAGTGATATGCTATTCAAAGCCGCTTTTTATTAAATTGGCGCTTTTCATTCTAGAACTGCAGACGACTGGAAAAAAATTGATTCCTCACCCCACCTTTCCCCCAATTTTACTTTAACGACAGTCCAACTTCCTCATTTGGGACTTCATCAACTTTGCCTTTCGGGATTGAATACAATTAGTTTCTTGGCCAGTATTACAAGAAGTGAAGGCTTTTGGTATTTAAGATATTAACTAAAATACATACATTATATATTAATATATTTTCAAGGCTTCTTTACAAGCAATGAGATCTAGAGTTCCGTAGTTTTCTCATTTATCCAAAAAGAGTATTAAAAGGAGGCATAAACAAAACAAGATTCGAATACCGAATATCTGTATGAGAACTACGAGTATTTATCAGCGTATTGTCACATACTGGAAAAAACATATTTACTGATCGAGTGATATTAAACAAAATCATTTATTTATACGTTGATGAAAATCCGTCCACCCACCTCATCAGTTCGAAATGGAAAATTTTGGCCTTTTAGATCAGGGAATTTCATTAAATATCGTACTTATTCAAAAACAAGTTTTTTGCTTATAAGGTACTTAAATGATATTTTTATTCCCACTGGCAGTTCAATGTCAGCTAGGATTTCATTTATTTTGTCCTTAATGTACCGAGAAATGCTAAGATACCGACTCAAATGCTTTTGAACTACTAGTATTCTTACAATGAAGCTCTGACAATCCTAGATTGGAGAATGTAATTGGATGCTTCGAAACTTTCATTCCAGTTAAGGCTGGATTACAAATCGATTCACGATGGTCATCTTAAGAGGCATGATTAAAATGTGGCACAAGAAAATAATGATCTGGATTTTTTTAGGGGGGGGGGGGCTGAAGGGGGGGTGGGAGTCTTGTTTTGTTTCTTTGTTTTTTGCTTTGTTTGGGGTTTTTTTTGGGGGGGGGGGGGGGTCATGTTTTTTTTATTTGATTTGATCCATTGAAATGAATATGAATTATCTGTTTTCAAAGTCTCAACAAAAAATTCACTGCGTACTCTAGAATACGTACATATAGCTAACTGTTACATGTAAGTCTCGGCAACAAGAATAGACAGCACGTATTTTTTTTAAAAGTAAATACATATAGGTAAGAGCTCTCAACCTGTTCTCGGCGTTGATGTAAGAACCTGATTAAATTAACTGTACGTAACTAAACATAGAACTATTTCTAACTAGTTAATATATGATATATCGCGTCGCTTAAACAATATTTAGAGCCCCGCGTTGCTTTAACCATATTATGAGTCCCCTTGGACATGGAAAAATCAATGTTTGTCAAAAGAACCATACTAAACACAAAATATAGAATCTCAAGTTTGCTTTTATCACTAGAACTGATAAAAAGCAATTTGTGCAATTGAAGTATCGGTACGCTGAGAAAGTAGGCTGACATAAAGGCACATAGAGAACTTAATGTAATTACAGGAACCCATTTTAGTCCTGTTGGTTGTTGTGTTATTTTTTTCACCATAAAAACTATTGTGATGTTCTGTTAAAATTATTTAAAAATTTAATTTAAATTAAATTTAAAAATGATTGAATTTCAGCTTTATTCCCCCCCCCCCAAATGATTTATATAATGTAAACTTCTACACTTTGAGACTTTCATTTGATACTGCTTTCAGCTTTTTTGTTTACGATTTTTTATATCGTATGACAAAATATTTTTTACATAAATTTTTGTTTTACATAGAAACATGGTATGATAAAAATAAATAACAACTCAGTGTAAATGCAAAAATCAAAGCAACAAATAATCCATCAAATATTCAATTGCCTTTTATATACTAGTAATCCTATACAGTTCTAGAGATGGATTTTTTTTTTTTTTTTTTTTTTTTGCATAAAAATCTCTGATTTATTTATTTGTACTATATTTATTTGAAACACCAGTTTGATTGATAGTCCTTTTGCAGGTGTATCAACAGTATTTCAGACAGAAAAACCAAAAATAACCAAGCCAAACAGTGCTTTAAGATGGTATCACAGCGAGAAGAACCAATGAAAACATGTATTTTTCCATGCATATATTAGCATAGGAAGTCACGTTCTTATTGCAAGACACTGTCTCGAAAAAGACATATATCCGAAGGGATATCGTCTTACGTCTCGAAGATAAACTAAACTGTTCTGTATTCCGACGCTTAGGCAATTTCGTTGACCCTCTAGTTGATCAGAAATCCAGACGCACACCGGGTTGTGAATTCGATTTCCAGCAGGCAGTCTGATCATGCCTTATCTGCACAGAATTAAACGGCAACAAAAGTAGAGATGATGTCGCGCTTAGCGGCATTTATGTTCTTTTTTACGATTATCTCAATATTTTTAGGTTAGGATGCACTGATCTCTACCCTAAGAATCATTTTACCATGTCAACCTTATGTGTTTGGAGATATTTCCAGGAAGTCTTGCTTTGTCGTATAATTATGGGTGAAATCAAGACATAATAGGATTTTGTCTTGCATATTTTATGTACAGCGGTGATTTTTTTTAAATGGAGATAAGTAAATATCAACAATGAATTATTGCATCCCATGATATACTAGTATACATAACCACACGATGATGAGATACCTGTACCGGGAATAAACGAAAATGATTCGTTATACAAATAATTTGTTATATTCAAGCACTCAATCATTTTGAAGAGATTAAAGATGAAGCTGACTTCTTGATCTATAAGAATAAGTTCTATATAATTATAGTTGCTGTAACCGAGTAATTTTGCTATAAACACGTACTAGTACACATACACTACTCTACCTTTCGTAATGGCGGCAGCAGATTTCTTCTAAACATTCTTTTCCTCTTTTACAACGGAGATCGCCATCCTATTGTAATTATCGTTTTACCTTTTATGGAATAGTTTTGGTGATTATTTGTACAACGGTATGAACCGCGAACATATAGATGTGAAATGTCGTCATGGTGATATGAACTGCATCACTAAACAGAGAGAGAGAGAGAGAGAGAGAGAGAGAGAGAGAGAGAGAGAGAGAGAGAGAGATTTTAACTGTTTCAGGAGGAAACAAGGTTAAGCAAAACAAAATACTGACAATATGAACCTGAGCAAATAAATCAATCATTGAAATACAAGGGTTGATTAATACATTTTCTTGCTTGTTGACCTTTTTGTCCTTGGGCTAGCTTTTTAATGCTATTCTAGTTGTATGAAAATTCATCAATGTCCTAGTTTATTTATTAAATGATTAATATTGTAAGAAATTATTGTATCCTTCAAGGGATATTTTCTTGAATAATTCATTTATTGATTTAAAAAAAAGACCCAAACAACCCAAAACCTAGGAATAGATTTATCTATAGCAGTTAGAAGCATCAGGATAATGATATGGCAATCGCCGTCAACAACATAACAGTGAATATCATGCGTTATTTTTTTTTTTTTTTTAGATATAAACAAAATGCATAGTCAGACTCTATTTCAAACCGTAAAGAAATCAAATTGTAAAGGGATGAGTGAATCGAAAATGAAGCATTTATACAGGTGCCTGCTCTACCATGATTAATCATAGTTTTCATTTTAGTTGACCAACTTTTGTAGTTTGTTCAAACGTTGAAGTCTGATCTCTTAAAGAGGCTGAAATGTTAACAAACAAGTTGCTGTCCTTTAAAAAAAAGGACTACAATACGTGGACCATTTGCATGTGTTTCCAACGAAAACGTGAAAGCCTTAAGATTATCAGAGATTCCAACGACTCTAGCCCTCTGCTTTTAACCACTAAATTAATTTGTACGTTGTATTACGTATACATGTACATGTATGTATAGCCCTGACTTTTTATCTCAGAATTTAAAGGATTCATACTTCTAAAATAATTATGATCTATCTATGAATGAAGTTTGCATGTATAGTATCAGGCATTCGGTGAATTCTACTATTTGCGCACACATTACGATTCGCACTACTTTGTTAACTATGCAGTGACAGCTTTGTGTAAATTAAAAATTTCATATTTTGATGCATTTTTCTTGAGATTAAAACTTTTATACAGTGACATAATTATTCAATCATACTTAAATGCTTAAAAAAATTAATCGGGAAGTTCTAGCTCTAACCTCGCCTACTATAAAAGTAAAGTTAAGTTACATCATAGACATATATGTCTATGGTTACATGTGTATTCGGAAAACAACCAAACATTGCAAATTATGCTATTTGATGCATGTTGTAGTTTCGGCATAACATTAACTTATTTCATAATACTGATAGTTCATATCACATGCCAATCATTTCTTTAAAAGGAATACTTTGTTTCTGTATTGTTTACCGACAACTTTATAATTACAGCGCCTCTGAACTTATGTGTGCATTTAGCACGGAATTCCGATCCCGATTCAGATAAACGTGTGCTAGCCTGGTTCCCTGAGCTACCCATTACGCACAGGAACCAGGCTAGCTCATGCGCAGGCTGAATTTTCCCCATAGCATCCGGTTTAACCTCGCTTATATATTTTCTGCGTGGACCTCAGGGTCCACGCAATAACCCATCAGAAATGCCTTGAAATTTCAGATGTGATCTTTTTATTAGAACCAACTTAACAAGACCTTGGACTTCCGGAAGGACGTAACTATCAATTTCTTGCATCAAAACAAGTTTAAAATGACGCTGGTTGAAAGTGAAATATACAAAGATTGCGTAGTATTGGCACATAAGACAGACAAATCTTGTCGATTTCAAAGAGCCATGACTTATGGGTAGCATTAAAATAGACAGGCCTATGTCACATTGCTGTTTGACACAACTTATCTACCAAAAATATAAGTTTTTTGTTAAAATGGTTCTATATAGCCTAGTTCATCTTTTTAGGCTTGGTTGTTAACAAATTACCTGTCAGATCTGCCTAATATTTTAAACTATTTTGAAGGAAAGAAAAATCAAATTATTTATCTTTAAAATTTGAATATTTTTATATCTTTATACAGAGCTTTTTTTTAAAGGAAATTAATAAAGTCTAAAAATGTTCACGACCTGCATCGAGCCCTTTAAAGCCCTCTATATGGTTGGTCTGTCCTTTAATGTAAAATAGAATTTTTTTATTGACCTAGTCTGATGAAAAATATGGAGGTATAGTGAAGAGTTTTCAGTTTGAATATTGATATCCATGTAAAATATATTTATACACTAAATAGTGTACAATTAAAAATCCAAAAATCACTGTGGTCTTTCATAACCATTGACAAAGATTAATTGCAAGTTGGAGTTTAAAAACCGCAGTACCTCGAGGACACGTATTTGGAAACAAGTTTCGAGAAGACATTAATTTATCAAAGATTCCGATGCTCGTCCTTCACATTTTGAAATAGCGGACAAAGAACGCGATCGCGATCTATCATAGTATATCCCGCGACTACCCTATTTGTGATAATTTTTTATGCAAAACGTCGATAATTTTATCAATATTTGCAAAATTACGCCAAGCAAAGTATTCTTTAATGTTAAATTGATACACATAAAAAACATTTTTTATGATATATCATTAAGCAAAATAAGGAATACAAGATGCTATCGTTTACCGATTATTTGACGATAATTAACGAGAGACATACTGTAAGTATTCTACCAGCGGGGATTGGTCTCTGATATTGTCTTTGTACTAGTTTATATACTAACAGTAATTACACTGTCAACTTGGTTGAAATTGCCATCCATATTTTAATGTATTTGTGCTTACTAATATGTGTCCAACCAGTGCATTAAAAGGAACAGTTGATAGTAGGAAAAATGTATATTTTGGTACCCATCTTTAGATGTAGTCTAGTCAATATTTTGCATTTGATTAAAAAAAATAATGTTGTCTTTCGTTGAAATGAAGTAACTTTTCATGGTTCAACGTACCTCTCCAAAATTTTGCATTCAGCGTGAAAATATACCATTCAATACGAGACACTAACATGTTGAAAATCAAGTATTATCTACGCATTTTTCTTCATTAAGAACTATAAAATTACACATATTTACATGTACATCATACTTAATTTTTGCATTGAATGCTTTGACATTAAAAAAAATAGATGCTTGGTAGGTTCGACCACATGATGCACAACACATATCGGCCGAGAGCTTTTTTTCGGCTAAATTCCGGGGTTTTTATTCTTAAAAATAATTTCACAGAATTTTACTTCCTCTTCCATTTCTTTGGTCAATAGTTCTGTGTCATCAGATATCGCTCCCTATATATAGAGATTTAATAAGCGAGATTCTGACGTTTGCAGCCCACAAGATGGTGTACCTGTATTATAATGCAGGGGATGCAGTCAGTCGAATTAACACCTGGGTTTTGATAAGATTGTAATATTAATGGTATCGTAAGACAGATCAACTTGCATGAAGCTCCAGGTTCAGGAAGCCAGTACCACTGCCACGTATCTCAAAAGATTGCAGGGGCATTCCGTCTTTAGATGGTACATACAATTAATTTTATCACCAATCATTAACTTCCGACATCTTTTCAATATAGAGCCGAAACCAAGCAATACCAATTTTTACCATATCATTTCATTTCAAAATGAAATATTTGTTTTTAATTGTATTACTAGCATTTCGGAAGTGCACATCTCGGACCTTGAACCTCTGATAATGTAATAGTCCCCTTTCTTCAATAAATCAGATACAAATTGAATTCTTCACAAACGGGATCATGCAAACAGCTCCATTCAGAAGAAAATGTGGCTTTACATTCTATATTCGGAAAGGATTGCTCAATCCAAGTGCACTACTAAGCTTTAAGATTGTGCAGATATTTCTAATTCGTGTTTCGGTGGATTTCTTTTAACAAAGTAACACGGCATCCGTTAAAGTACACGGATATTTGATATATCACATCGAGTTTTCATAATCGATTCAATTTAATTTTTAAATCAAATAACGACTCTTGATCTTGTCTTGTATAATTCCTCAATGATGCAAATGATGATAATCTCAATTTTCAAAAGTGCGTCGTACAAATCTTTTTCTTTTTCACAAATTAATGTAATTAGGACAAACATTTCTATCAATTTTTAAGTAAGTGTCGATGTTTTGATCTCGACATTTCACACATCATTAAGAACAATGGAAGTTTTTTTTTTAATAATTAAAGTACAAGCACAGTGTGTTTCACTATATCTGGAGTTTTTCGCTGTGACAATGTACTTCATTTCTGTAACAATTCATTAGTGATCGTGATTTCCCATTAAACTCGCCAACTTGTACTACAAAGTATCATTTTTCAGTAGTTCAATGGTGCTCACAAGCGAGAATTCGAATTCATTTCAAATTGAAAGAACATCAATCACAGGCTTTAAATTTGCTCTCCTGAACTGCAGATTTTCTTTGATTTATCACATTGTGCTTCGAACAGCAGCCATTCTTAACCATCAATTCTCAACGAGTTGCGGCTTTGCACGGATGTTAAAAGATGACGAGTGATAATTAAGTAAAACCTGAATGTGGAATGATGAATACAAGAGATAACAGTTCGGGCGTCCAGTCTGTGCCAATCAAAAAGAAAGGGGATCCAGGGTAATGCGTGTACTTTAAATTGTGCACTATTCAAACCAATGTAATTGTACATGTATGTAGCAAATTTTTTTTCTCCATCAAATCTTACTCCCATGGTGAATTTTAATGCATACCGGGTATATATATATATATCTATAACCTGTATTAGAATCTGAACCTGTTAAGGAGGCGAAGTGGTCATTAATTGAACCTCCCGATCTGCCTTAAACTTTGAAATATGATTTTTTGGCCATAAAATATGATGAAGTAAAGAAAACATCCAAATATTTTAAACTGCTTGGTCCGATTTTTTCGTTATTATAGTGTCAAATAATTTTCCATAAAAACCAATTATCTTAGAAAGTTATAGACTCTTGCCTTAATTGCACCAGCAGAATCGGTCTCCTTTCAAAGTTAGAAAAATTCATAGTAAATAAAATAATTTTTTTCTGGCATACAAAAAAACAAACCAAATTTGTACACAAAGCAAAATTCAAAAATATTAGTGAACAAATGTACACAGGTTATTTCTTTATATACCAAAACATTTATTTATAGAGATGTCAAAGTCGTAATACAATCATAGCCGCCTCGACGTTAGGGGCTAATTTCAAATATGAGTAAAAAAAAAAACCCTAAAAAACCGCTACATCCTTTTGTGTCGTTTGTTTTTAAAACAAATTTTGTAGGCCTACATGTACATCATTTATTCATTGAGATATCATATGGCTTAATCGACAGGGAAGACGACTGCAATGTGTTTTACTTTACACATATACTTAGCATAACCATCGTTTGAAAGCACTCACTGCCAAGCAGTCATAAAATTTGATGTATAATCGGACCAAACAGCTTTCAGCTCTAACATTTCCGTATTTTACAATAGATTCATACAGAGCATCTTGTCTAAGGAGGTAAGGACAGCCTGAAAATGGCCATGACCATCGGACCCTCCTGATAGCACGAACATGTATACAACAATTGATACCATACCGATTCAAATACATGAATCGAAGATACCTACAAAAGATAATTTTAATAGATACACGTGTATAGACATGTTTTGATAATCACCAGTTTGTTATAAGTCGATACATTTTTACTGTTTCACAGTCCATCTGAGTAACAAAAATTCGATTCGTCATATGATCGATACCAATGGCGTATGGATTTCGAATTCCACTTTTCGAACTAAGCAACAATTTCTCTAGTCTTCCATTCGGCTGCACTTGGTGGATGTTGTTGGAGTCCATGCCACAGACATAGTAATTGGCTTCTTTGTCTACGGTAAATCCGCGGGGAGACCGCAGTTCTTTATCCGAATACTGCATCTCTTTGACGTTTCCCTTCAAGCTGACTAGCGCCATTTTGTTTGTGTAGGAGATTGTTCCATCTGGAGCTCTATACGCGTAACGCGTTCCCCGGTCTTTGATCTCAATTATTCTTTCTACCTGTCCATCTCTTAATAAGACACGAATCTCTGTCGAACACGCTAGAGTTATTCTCTTCTCGTCTACCTGAATGCTATGACAACCAGCTACCACATCCATTGTATCTTCGCGGAGTTCCATTCCTTGGTTATCTTTTAGTTCGATGAATCTTAATTCAGGGCGATCTGGGGTGGTAAATACCAAAACGTTTTGCTCGAAAAGAGCCACGCCCCATGGTTGATACTCTAGAGAAATTTCTGATACCAAAACGTCATCGTTATCAAAACATTTTATTTTCTTGTTTTTAAAATCAGCTAAAATCAGATTTCCATTTGGAATAAAGATGCCGCTAGTGAACCATGGATGACACGTATCTGATGGGGATTTTCCGTTGAATTCTCCCAATTCTGCGGCAACCATGTCCTTCATAAATGCTGGAACGATGTTTGTAGCTAACCTACTGATGTTAATCTTGGCTATTGAATTGATACATGCAGTGAATCCCTCTAATGTTTCATTCAATTTCAAATTGTAGTCGTGATGATATATGTTCCTACTTTCTGTTTTTATATACTTTTCGTGTTTTTCGCAAATTTTCTTGAGTTTATGAGCAGTGACGTAGACTTGTTCGTTAGAGCCATGAGACAGGGAAACATTCAGTACTTTCTGGCCATTGTTGATAGCGCGGTGGATAAATCCGAACTCCCTGCTTTGAATTTCTAGCTTTTCCAGCAAAGCGGTGTGTATTATAGAAAAATCCTGCCTGAACTGTTCCTCAATCTTGTCTAAATGCTTTGTGACCTCTGCTTTCAGTTCTTGAATCTTTAGTACGATTGCATCCTGTTGGTTTTGCAGTTCCTCTACGTTGGAGGATTGACTCTCTACAACAGACACAGCTTGGTTGTCAATTTGTTTCATTTTGATAATCAGATTGGTGATTGCTTTGCTTCCTTTGATTTCTCTTGCTGCGTCTGTTAGCGGTGTGACTTTCTTGCACTCCTTGTGTTGGTAGGTTACACAATCCATGCAGCACAACTTGTCATGGCTGTGACAGATAGCTTCCACGTTCTTCCCAGGGTGTATGGAGCAGATTTCCTCAGTGTCCGCTATTTTTCGTGGATGACCCCGGATGTCTTCCAGAGACAGAACTTCGTGGTCCATCAACATTTTGACTCGTTTGTGATAGGTTGTACATTGATCACACAAAGCTTCGCCACACTCCCGACACCAAGAGACAGCTTCCTTTTCGTCATCCCCCCGCTTGCATGGATCACAAAATTTGGCTCTCTCAAGTGACAACTTTTCCACAATGGTGATCAGCAGACGATTTACCGGAAGTAACTTGGGCCAAGCACCGGAAGAGAGCTCTGTGTCTGCAACCTTAACTTCATGGTTACAAACGGGACAATAATAATTAGTCAGCAGTTTTTCTTCGTCTGTTGATCCTAGAGTTATCTTTTCCTTAGCTTTCTCTTGAATGTACGATTGTAAGCAAGTTTCACAGAATGAATGAACACAAGGTAAACATCTCGGCCGAGTTGTCCATTTACAGCATATTTGACACTCAACGATGTTTGCTTCGTCCGAAAGTCCCGTGTCTTTTTGTGATTCCATTATATCTTTAGTCCAATAAATGGCAGGAGTGTAACTATGGCTAGCACCCACCGTTAACAGAGGAGTTAAATAAGCCTCGTGGACCTTTTGTACGTCTTCTTATTACTGGTTTATAGAACTGTATACTACCAGTCAAATAGTTTAAAAGCTATGATAAAGTCAATATTGAAATTAAACATTACTCAAACAAACGCGCCTGTGCTACCTGTTTGAGTAGTTAAGATATGGTCTTCTAAAAAGGTAGACCATTTAAAGACAAGTAAATTTCACATCATGCAAACTGGCGAATGTTCAAATTGTGAATTCACTATCTCATTTTTTGACCCCTGGGTTTTTAAAGTAATTGAACCAGAAGATTTTCTCACAAAAGAGGGTTGTAATTTGAGAACCAAAACAAAATCGATCTTTCACCAAATGTATGTACATGATTGTGAATTTAGCCCATTGATAAGCATTCTTATACGTGTCTTTATACCCTGATCAATGTATTGACGATATTCCTAAACATGTGCATATTTGCTGAATATTTCCATGTGCATTATGTAACCAGAATATACAGAAATTCCCATAAATCAATTACGGGAAATAATCTAAATATACAGAACCTTCAATGCACGGATCTGAGATTTTTCTTTGGTGTCGGTTTTCAAACTTTTGACAGGAAAATCAAATTTTGCTAATTTCAAGGTGATGGGTGATTATTTTTCATATGATAGGTGCCTCATATTAAATTTAAAAAGTAAGTACATTTGTAGTTTTCAATTTTGGACCAAATAAACATAGTTACATGTTGTAGGTACATGTACAATTTAAGGGACAAAATTTACACAACAATTAAAAAAGATTTATTTCAGAATGTATCATTGTTGGGACACATTTTATTTGAAATTGACTGTAAAATAACTGATAAACAAGCAGTGGGTGAAGCAAAACTTTTTTCCTGAAATAATTTATTGTATAATCTAAATTAAAACCAATTAATTAATTTAAAAAAGGGGGGGAGTTGTGATCTGAACATTTTGACACTTCATTGGACTTTAGTATGCCCGGTCCTCCCTCTTCTGGTCTGTCATTGTGCTTAGTTTTCAAACTGAAGTTATGAGAAAAATTGTGAAAGCACATCTTGTTCCGATCTTTGCACAAGCATTATGTTTACAGACATGAAAGCCAAGCCGGTGTAGGTTCGCAAACTCTTTTGATTCCATATCATTTAAAAACGTACAGTTTTCACGGGACACCAGGGATGAATTTAACTTCTTAAATACAGCTGTATTGAACCATGATACAAGACAGTTAATAAATATTTATGTCGGAAGCTTCCTGAGTTATTTAGATGAATGGTGATCGAGAGTGGAGACTGGTTATTTGCACTACGTCCCTTTTTTTTTTTAAATATGAGGGTTTATTTTAACAAAAAGGTTTCGTGTTGTTTTTGGATAGGTAATTGAAATAAGAAAAAACCTATTGCAACACCTCTCTCTCTCTCTCTCTCTCTCTCTCTCTCTCTCTCTCTCTCTCTCTCTCTCTCTCTCTCTCTCTCTCTCTCTCTCAAATGTTTTTCGGATCCGGATATTTAGCGTTTTAGACTTGACTTTTATCTTGTTTATTTTTGTTTTTGTCATATGGGGTACGAGTTCGCTTGTATCAATTAATCTATACAGTTTAAGGTAAGAAAAAATATAGGACACGGATTACATGAAAAACGCACCAAATGTGTTTTGTAGAATTTAAGTAACTTTATATTTCCGTAACGCAAAAATATTTACGAAAGTGATAATACTCTTTACATTCGAATTTCCTCAACTACAACCTGACACGTATTGGCGTAACAAAATTGAGCTGCACGTTAATTATATTTTTTTCAGTACAAGAGAAAAAGAATAAAGATGACTTGATTAAAGGTATGTGTCAACACCAGCACTGGTGCGTTACAACCATTTGACGTTCTATAATTGTAGATCACATGGGCTTAAATCATGTTAAATAGACAGCTGATAGATGGGATAAAAAAACATCTGGCCATTTGAATATCTTATGTTAAAAATAACAAACCCAAACAGATCAAACTGAAAGAGAACACTCAAAATGTACATATATTTTAAATAGTGTGGACTTGATCTGCCCGAGAGTTTATCATACATGTGTACTTATTTTCTGATTTTGGTTAAGGTGTTTAAAAGAAAAGCTGAGGCAAGTAAAGGGATGACATCAGAAGTAAATTATCTGAAGAATTCAATGGTACTAATTAACTAATTTCAAAGAACTGTGTGACAAAAAGATTTATCAGTCCAAATCGAGCTCAACCTTTTATGCACCAAAAATTGCAATTTTTTAACGCACTTTTTAAAGAACATTAGCTCCCAGGTTGTCCATCTGAATTTTTTTAGACCACCAGCTACAAACCTGCAGCTAATTGCTAATGCATAATGCCAGTGGATTATATATCAGAAACTGTTGTAAGCCGATAGATATCATATAAAAAAAATAATCCAGAATAGCTGGCTCAAACACTACCTCCTATCATAATGAAATGTTTGGCTGTAATTTTTTTTTATTCCATTATAGAGTTACAGTAAAGAAATATGTCTAAATTTAAACGGAGGCCATTGGAGAAACTCCATCAACTGGAACATGCCCTTGAACCAAAGGCCAAGGAAGTCAAACAGTCAATATGTTCATTCTCCTTCTTTGTTGCGGCTGTGAAGACATTTTGTTTGGTTGTGTTTTTCTACACATTTTCCATTGGACTGACTTTTTACAACCAAAGATTCATAAGGGTAAGATTGCTTTCTCCCACAGAGTGATGATATACATATAATCTACATCTGCATTATTAATGAGTTATCTTTGTCTGCATTTAATGATATATATTGAACACAATGTCACAGAAAATTTTTTAAACTAAAGTACAGCATCCCCATTAAAACGTTTCAAGATATACGATACTTTAATTTCAAAGGAGCAGAAAGAACAACTTTGATAGAACAGTGATTGTCCAGCCAATAGACTGATGTATTTTACAGAATGAGATGATAAACAATGCACCTTTATGTTACAATTAGAGTTTAGATTTGCATATATCATATTATCTTAACTCCTTTTGAAGGAGGGGTAACTCATCATGGTGCTTTAATGATCACCTAAATAGATCCAAATACATAAAAAGTCACTCTAATTGCATGCACTTATGACTCAGTAGCTTCACTTCTCTTCATCTACTTTGCAGCATTTTGAAGTCCCCCTTTCACTCACGATGGCTCACTTAATTGTCAAGTTCATGATATCTGCATTCCTGAGGACACTGCTATCCATGTACCTTAAAGAAGACAGGGTTGTTCTTCCGTGGAATGAAAATCTCAAAAGGATAGCACCAACAGGTCTGTAGGCACAAACAGATGTACAGAAATAAACTTAAATTTGATCATAACCCATTGGAACAAATTTTGTTGAAGTAGAAAGTTTTATTGGGAAAAATGTTGTTGCTGGAGCAATACATGTATGATCATTAGTGTTTGCTCAGTTACCTACCAGTGAATGTTGCTGGTTCAAGCCATGCTGTGGTTATTTTTGCTGTGCTCTCGGGAGTTAGCAATTATGTTAGTCTTTTTTACTTTAATATGCATGCTCGACTTGACAGTAGGGCATTCTGGGAATACTTAAACTATAAACTTTACCATGTTAATTTCATTTTATCATCTACATATGATTTGAAGTTTTGTGTTTTATTGTTCAACCTGCACATAAATGCCAAAATGTAACAGTAGCTTAGGTCTTATAATGCCAAGTTATTTCTAAAATTATAATAAATAGCTCTCTTAACTTCCTTCCTGGGTCTCTCCGTTGAGCTCAGGAAACAACCTTGGATATGTTTTCCGAGCATGCCTGATAGGCCAAAGAAGACATGATTGCTATGTCAAAATAGTACCATTGGTTCTTCTGATCTCTTATTTTTCATGTCAAAATTGAAATTACAGTAAATACAGAATAATTAAAGCATACCGGGTACTTAATGAGTTATGCCAGTGCCGATGTGAAGACCACTCTGTACAATTCTAAATTGAGACCCCCCACTCCACCTCCAACACAATTTTAGTGCACCACTGTGACCTCCTATTAAACATTGATTCAGAAAATTAACCAATGGTTTAGAAATCTACTTCTGCGTTTTATGATGGCTGTAGCGCTAGCTCACGCATCTTTTTAAAAGATAAACATGTTGTCCTTAAAAGAAGACAGTTTATTGACATTGTCTCGGTCCCTTAGCTGGATTGAGTAATGGCTTATGCTGTAGATTAACCTGCAATAGACTGGTGTCCTATCCAGAAGGAGTCATTGACTTTCATTCCCTAGAAACAGGAGATAAGCACTGGTCCAATTAGCTGCAGGTCTATAGTTACCAGTCTGAAATTTTGGATGGATGACCTACAATTTACTGCACACAAAATAATTGCACTATATTTGGACAGATCAGCTGAAAAAATAGTTAATATTGTGTCAAAGAATGCCAATGTCACCCTAATTCTATCATCACAATTGTATCGATACTTGATGTTATATTTTAATTTTGTACAATTTAATGTCATTTCAAAGCTTCAAGATTTATATAGTTTCAACTGTTTGAATGCATTTTATACTTATATCTGATCCTGGAGACACAAACTTACACCAGAGCACACCTCAAAAGTGAGCATTTGGTTTGCTTTGCATTTGCCCTTGATTTGCTATGCAAAAATTTAAAATCTTTTTGGGTCCACTGTGCATTCACCTGGGGTTTACTCTCTGTGTTCGCTCATAGTCTGCTAATAAATTAAGGCATACCTAACATCTGCTTTTAGGGTTTGCTTATTGCATTCAATTATGAAGCAGACCCTAAGTTGGTTTGATTTATTATTATTTTTTTTAAAGTTTCACCCTTTATTGAAATACAGTGTAGATAGCTAAAATGGGTTTGTTTCGTTCATTAGTATAAAGTAATCAAAAGTCTGTGCAGGTAAACACTAGTCAGTTATTTGGTATCCTTTATGGGATAAACTCTTGATAAAGTTTAACACACATGTATATACACATTTATTGTAAGATTATACATGCATGTTTATATACTTTAAACATTCACGCCTTTATGAACTACATTTACCGGTACACCAACTGATTAATTTTTTTGCTAATTTTGTTACAGGCATTGCCAGCATTATGGATATAGCATTATCAAACTGGAGTTTTGAATTCATTACTGTATCTTTGTAAGTAAAATAACTCTTTTTATATACACAGACTGTTTCGAATAAATTAATGTTTAATATTTATATTTTTCATCATGAACTTACTCTTATTTTGTAGATATACCATGACGAAATCAACAGCTGTGATATTTATTTTAGGATTTTCACTATTATTCAGATTAGAAAAACCTGTAAGTATATTAAACAATATGTTATTGAATATTTGAAATCTAATATATCGGTTTGATTTCTTTAAGTTATTTCAATAAAAAGCAATTATAATATACCCATGCAAGCTTTAGGAATTTTTTTTCCAATAGAGAAATAAAAAATGAACATGGAGAAATGGCAATGGATAGAAAAAAGTGTAATGAAGTGCTATCCCTGCCTCCTTTTGGTTGATAAATAACTGCCTATTCACTGGAATGTTTCTGGTCATGTATTTTCAAACAGAGGCTGGTCCTGGTTGTAGTGGTGCTATTTATAGCAGGAGGACTGTTCATGTTCACATTCCACTCCACACAGTTCAACATGAAGGGCTTTGTGATGGTGCTCTCAGCCAGTCTGCTGTCTGGACTCAGGTGGACTCTGGCTCAGCTTGTCACTCAGAAAAACAAACTAGGTAAGGGACGAAATGAAAAGGACAAGGTGGGAAGGGGGGCAGGGGAAAAAAAACAAGATAGGGGACAGAAAACAACAATGTCAGGGATGGGAGAAGAACCAGAGGGAGAGAAAATTTTGATGGATTGCTACACCAGTACACAAAGTCTACATGATATATTTGTTGCATGCATTTTAATCTAATAATATACATGGAGTCTGATAAAAGAATATCTCAATGTACATATAAGCTTCATTTTGAGAGGCTTTATTATTAATTTATCCTTTACAAAATACCTTTTTTTTTTTTTTTAGATTTTTAAACTTGTGTGGTCAAAATACCCCCCAAAATTGTCCCAAACAATCAAAGCAATCATGAAATACATCATGTTGTAACTTACTATTTTCTTTTAATCTACCAAAAAAAAAAAACCCTACATTAAAAATGCTTGGTGGATTCTTACAAATAATCTGAAAGTAAATTATAATAAATTGTATGAGAAATTTTCTTGAAGAGTTACCTTTCTTTCATTATTTTTCACAGTCTCAAATACTTAAGCTTATTAACAAAAAATATGAATAGTAAAACCCAAAAAGGTTCTTGCTAGGCATACACAATGTACTTTCAATTGATAAATGATACCACATACATTGTACAAGTACATTTATAGGCTCTTTCAAGATTATATTAGGTGGAATAACACACCTAAAAAAAGTCACTCAAATTAGCAGTAAATTATTTGATTATGAAAGATATAATGATAATAGATCTGTACATATGTGAAATAAGTGAAAAATTTGCATTTTTGGGTTAAAAAATGAATATCTGAACAACTCAATTCAATCAGTAACAACAAAAGCCCCTGTGGGATTTGAACTAGGGATGTATGGATCACAAGCCCGACACTTTATCCACACAGTTATGGAGTTAGTTCCATGTTGCCGTTGATAAAATCCTTTTGATGAAACAAAATGTTGTTTCGATCAGAGGTCAGCCATTTTGTGATGATGTGTTATTCCACCTAATTAATCTAGACTCATTTAGTAAAGCATTGAACAGAATATAAAAAGAACAAAAATTGCTACTCATAATACACTCTGTACTTTGACCAATGAGTATCATACAAGGGCTCTCCAAAAATCCCATGGTTTTCTGTTTGATTAAAAAGATGCAGGGAAATGAAGTGTACATTGTAATATTACAAAAAAAAATCCATGTTTTTCAGTTGATTAAAAACATAGGCGTCGGAACCGGGGGGGCTAGGGGGGGCTTAGCCCCCCCACTTTTTTTGCAAAGTTATACCTAACCATTAGAAACATAGCATGATAGAGGGTTCAGCCCCCCCACTTTTTCTCGCAGGAAAGACTATTGTTCATAAATTTACCTTGAAAGATAGAGGGGTTAGATTTTAGCCCCCCCCCCCCCCCCCACGGATTAGGAATTTCATGATTTTGGAGAAAAAAATTTTGGGTAAGTAAATTTTTTTTTTTGAGGTACACTCCCCCCCCCCCCCCCCCCCCCCCCCCCCCCCCCCCCCCCCCCCCCCCCCCCCCCCCCACGGATTAGGTTTTCCATGATTTTGGGAATTACTTTTTTCTCAATATTTCTGAGGATTAGTCTAGCCCCCCCACTTTCAATTTGCTTCCGACGCCTATAAAAAAGATGCAGGGAAATGAAGTGTACATTTTAATATTATGGCAAATAAAGAATTAACTTTGGGCAGCCTTATAAACAATTTGAAACAATTCTATGAAGTTCTGAAGAAGTATCATCCTACTTTTGATGGTAGCTTTTATGTCAGGACCATGCTGTCCTCAATCTAAAACCATGCATTCTCATCTATATTGGAGATTTTAGCTCACCTGAGCTGAAAGCTCAAGTGAGCTATTCTGATCACATTTTGTCTGTCGTCCGTCTGTCTGTCCATCTGTAAACTATTCACATTTTCAACATCATGTAAAGAACTTGTCCAATTTCAACCAAACTTGGCACAAAGCATCCTTAGGCTAATGGAGGGTTCAAAGTTGTGAAAATTAAGGATCACACCTTTTTACAAGGAGAGATAATTAGGAATTATTAATAATTTTTTAGAATTAATCAAAAATCTTCTTCTCAAGAAATATAAAGCAAGGAAAGCTGCAATTTTAATGGAAGCATCCTCAGGTAATGTAGATTCAAATGTGAAAATCATGATCCCCAGGGGTAGGATGGGACTACAATGGGGGGTCAAATTTTTACATAGGAATATATAGAGTAAATCTTTAAAAATCTTCTTCTCAGAAACTGTTAGGCCAGGAAAGCTGAAACTGATTTGGAAGCATCCTCAGGTAGTGTAGATTAAAAGTTGTGAAAATCCCCCCCCCCCGATGGTAGGGTGGGGCCACAATGGGGAGTCCAATTTTACATAGAAATATATAGAGTAAATCTTTAAAAATCTTCTTCCAAGAACCATTTGGCCAGGAAAGCTGAACCTTATGTGATGAAAGCATTCTCAGGAAGTGTAGATTCAAAGTTGTGAAAATCATGACCCCAGGGGTCGACTTTTTACATAGGAATATATAGACTAAATCTTTAAAATATTTTAATTTTTTCAAAAAAAAAACATTTGCGTAGAAAAGCTGTAACTTAAGTTAAAGCAACCTCAGATAATGTAGATATTAATTGCCTCTTGTAATGTTATTCTAATTAGTTTATGTCTTTACTATTATGTAAGTAATGATTTTTAGCTCACCTGAGTTGAAAGCTCAAGTGAGCTATTCTGATCACATTTTGTCTGTCGTCCGTCTGTCTGTAAACTTTTCACATTTTCAACATCTTCTTAAGAACCAAAGGGCCAATTTCAACCAAACTTGGCACAAAGAATCCTCAGCCTAAAGGGATTCAAAGTTGTGAAAATAAAGGACCACACCTTTCTTGCAAAGGGAGATTATTAGGAATTTATGAAAATTTTCGAGAATTTTTCAAAAATCTTCTTCTCACGAACCATAAGACCAGGAAAGCTGAAACTTGTGTGGAAGCATCCTCAGGTAGTGTAGATTCAAAGTTGTGAAAATCATGACCCCCGGGGTAGGGTGGGGCCACAGTGGGGGGTCGAAGTTTAAAATAGGAATATATAGAGTAAATCTTTTAAATATCTTCTTCTCAAAAACTAATCAGCCAGGAAAGCTGAAACTTGTGTGGAAGCATCCTCAAATAGTGTAGATTCAAAGTTGTGAAAATCATGACCCCCAGGAGTAGGGAGGGGCCACAATGGGGGCTCAAAGTTTGACATAGGAAATATAGAGTAAATCTTTAAAAATCTTCTTCTCAAAAACTAATCAGCCAGGAAAGCTTAAACTTGTGTGGAAGCATCCTCAGGTAATATAGATTCAAAGTTGTGAAAATAATGACACCCCCCCCCCCCCCCCCCTGTGAGTAGGGTGGGGCCACAATGGATGGGGATGTCAAAGTTTTACATAGGAATATGAAGAGTAAATCTTTAAAAATCTTCTTCTCAGAAACTAATCAACCAGGAAAGCTAAAACTTGTGTGGAAGTATCCTCAGGTAGTGTAGAATCATAGTTGTGAAAATCACGATCCCCAGGGGTAGGGTGGGGTCACAATGAGGGCTCAAAGTTTAACATAGGAAATATAGAGTAAATCTTTAAAAATCTTCTTCTCAAAAACTAATCAGCCAGGAAAGCTTAAACTTGTGTGGAAGCATCCTCAGGTAATGTAGATTCAAAGTTGTGAAAATAATGACACCCCCAGGAGTAGGGTGGGGCCACAATGGATGGGGGGGGGTCAAAGTTTTACATAGGAATATGTAGAGTAAATCTTTAAAAATCTTCTTCTCAGAAACTCATCAGCCAGATGATTCTTTATAATTGTTAAGACTTTGGCCCCAGGACAATTCTTCGGCCTCACAAGAAGGTTCAGAGTTTGATATAGGTTTATATCCTATATATAAACAATTGTTAAGGATCTTTTTGAGAACTGCAATGCTCAACATGTGATATGACTATGGCTATGACATCCTGTTAGATAAGGGGCTAATGATTATAAATATAAGAATATCCAGGGGGAAAATGGATTTTATTATACCCCCCGCAAACAAAGTTTTGGTGGTGTATAGGAATCACCTTGTCCGTCTGTCTGTCCGTCTGTCAGTCCTACTGTCCGTCCGTCTGTTTGTCTAGGCAATCGTGTCCAGTCCATATCTTTCTTATGGAGAAACATTGGAAGTTCTTACTTCACACAAAGATTGCTTATGACCTAAGGGTGTGTCATGACTTTGACCCAAGGTCATTTGGGCAAAGTCAAGGTCACTAAAAAAAAAAATACAAAATTCGTGTCCGGTCCATATCTTTCTTGTGGAAAATTATTGGAAGTTCTTACTTCACACAAAGATTGCTTATGACCTAAGGGTGTGTCATTACCTTGACCCAAGGTCATTTGGGCAAGGTCAAGGTCACTGTAAGAAAAAAATACAAAATTCGTGTCCGGTCCATATCTTTCTTATGGAAAATTATTGGAAGTTGTTACTTCACACAAAGATTGCTTATGACCTAAGGGTGTGTCATGACCTTGAACCAAGGTCATTTGGAAAAGGTCAAGGTCAAGGTCACAGGCAGAAAAAGTGCAAAATTTGTTTCCAGTCCATATCTTTCTTATGGAGAAACATTGGAAGTTCTTACATCACACAAAGATTGCTTATGACCAAAGGGTGTGTCATGACCTTGACCCAAGGTCATTTGGGCAAGGTCACTGGCAGAAAAAGTGCAAAATTTGTGTCCGGTCATTATCTTTCTTATGGAGAAGCATTGAATGTTTTAACTTCACACAAATATTGCTTATGACCAACAGTTTTAAAAAAATAGAGCAGTTGTTATTTATAGAAAATGGACGGTGAAATAGATTCATCCAATATTTTTTATAATTGGAAAAATACACGCATTATGATTTTTAGCTCACCTGAGCCAAAGGCATCGTTGTCGTTGTCGTCGTCGTTAACTTTTCACATTTTCATCTTCTTCTCAAGAACCACTGGGCAGATTTCAACCAAATTTTGCAAAAGCACGACTAGGTGAA
This sequence comes from Magallana angulata, assembly GCF_025612915.1. Classification (NCBI taxonomy): domain Eukaryota; kingdom Metazoa; phylum Mollusca; class Bivalvia; order Ostreida; family Ostreidae; genus Magallana; species Magallana angulata. The sequence continues at coordinate 44,522,974 of NC_069116.1, forward strand.
GGGGATTCAAGTTTGTTCAAATAAAGTGCCACGCCCTATTTAAAGGGGAGATAATTGAGAATTATTGAAAATTTGTTGGTATTTTTCAAAAATCTTCTTCTCAAAAACTATTTGGCCTGAAAAGCTTAAACTTGTGTGGAGGCATCATCAGGTAGTGTAGATTCAAGTTTGTTCAAATCATGGTCCCCAGGGGTAGGGTGGGGCCACAAGAGGGGGGTCAAGTTTTACATAGGAATATATAGAAAACATCTTTAAAAATCTTCTACTCAAAAACTACTTGGCCAAAAAAGCTCAAATTGGCGTGAAACCATCCTAAGATAATGTAGATTCAAGTTTGTTCAAATCATGGTCCCCAGGGGTAGGATGGGGCCACAATTGGGGGATCAAGTTTTACATAGGAATATATAGAGAAAATCTTTAAAAATCTTCTTCTCAAAAACTATTAGGCCAGAAAAGCTCAAATTAAAATGGAAGCAGTCTCAGGAAGTGCAGATTCAAGTTTGTTCAAATCATGGTCCCCGAGGGTAGATTGGGGCCACAATTGGGGGATCAAGTTTTACATAGGAATATATATAGAAAATCTTTAAAAATCTTCTTCTCAAAAACTATTTGGCTAGAAAAGCTCAAATTAAAATGGAAGCATCCCCAGGTAGTGTAGATTCAAGTTTGTTCAAATCATGGTCCCCGGGGGAAGGATGGGGCCACAATTGGGGGATCAAGTTTTACATAGGAATATATTGAGAAAATCTTTAAAAATCTTCTTCTCAAAAACTATTAGGCCAGGAAAGCTCAGATTTGAGTGGAAGCATCCTCAGATAGTGTAGATTCAAGTTTGTTCAAATCATGGTCCCCAGGGGTAGGGTGGGGCCACAATTGGGGGATCATGTTTTACATAGGAATATATAGAGAAAATCTTTAAAAATCTTCTTATCAAAAACTATTAGGCCAGGAAAGCTCAACTTTAAGTGGAAGCATTCTCAGATAGTGTAGATTCAAGTTTGTTCAAATCATGGTCCCCGGGGGTAGATTGGGGCCACAATTGGGGGATCAAGTTTTACATAGGAATATATATAGAAAATCTTTAAAAATCTTCTTCTCAAAAACTATTAGGCTAGAAAAACTCAAATTAAAATGGAAGCATCCCCAGGTAGTGTAGATTCAAGTTTGTTCAAATCATAGTCCCCAGGAGTAGATTGGGGCCACAATTGGGGGATCAAGTTTTACATAGGAATATATATAGAAAATCTTTAAAAATCTTCTTCTCAAAAACTATTTGGCTAGAAAAGCTCAAATTAAAATGGAAGCATCCCCAGGTAGTGTAGATTCAAGTTTGTTCAAATCATGGTCCCCAGGGGTAGGGTGGGGCCACAAGAGGGGGGTCAAGTTTTACATAGGAATATATAGAAAACATCTTTAAAAATCTTCTACTCAAAAACTACTTGGCCAAAAAAGCTCAAATTGGCGTGAAACCATCCTAAGATAATGTAGATTCAAGTTTATTCAAATCATGGTCCCCAGGGGTAGGATGGGGCCACAATTGGGGGATCAAGTTTTACATAGGAATATATAGAGAAAATCTTTAAAAATCTTCTTCTCAAAAACTATTAGGCCAGAAAAGCTCAAATTAAAATGGAAGCAGTCTCAGGAAGTGCAGGTTCAAGTTTGTTCAAATCATGGTCCCCGGGGGTAGATTGGGGCCACAATTGGGGGATCAAGTTTTACATAGGAATATATATAGAAAATCTTTAAAAATCTTCTTCTCAAAAACTATTTGGCTAGAAAAGCTCAAATTAAAATGGAAGCATCCCCAGGTAGTGTAGATTCAAGTTTGTTCAAATCATGGTCCCCGGGGGAAGGATGGGGCCACAATTGGGGGATCAAGTTTTACATAGGAATATATTGAGAAAATCTTTAAAAATCTTCTTCTCAAAAACTATTAGGCCAGGAAAGCTCAGATTTGAGTGGAAGCATCCTCAGATAGTGTAGATTCAAGTTTGTTCAAATCATGGTCCCCAGGGGTAGGGTGGGGCCACAATTGGGGGATCATGTTTTACATAGGAATATATAGAGAAAATCTTTAAAAATCTTCTTCTCAAAAACTATTAGGCTAGAAAAACTCAAATTAAAATGGAAGCATCCCCAGGTAGTGTAGATTCAAGTTTGTTCAAATCATAGTCCCCAGGAGTAGATTGGGGCCACAATTGGGGGATCAAGTTTTACATAGGAATATATATAGAAAATCTTTAAAAATCTTCTTCTCAAAAACTATTTGGCTAGAAAAGCTCAAATTAAAATGGAAGCATCCCCAGGTAGTGTAGATTCAAGTTTGTTCAAATCATGGTCCCCAGGGGTAGGGTGGGGCCACAAGAGGGGGGTCAAGTTTTACATAGGAATATATAGAAAACATCTTTAAAAATCTTCTACTCAAAAACTACTTGGCCAAAAAAGCTCAAATTGGCGTAAAACCATCCTAAGATAATGTAGATATAAGTTTGTTCAAATCATGGTCCCCAGGGGTAGGATGGGGCCACAATTGGGGGATCAAGTTTTACATAGGAATATATAGAGAAAATCTTTAAAAATCTTCTTCTCAAAAACTATTAGGCCAGAAAAGCTCAAATTAAAATGGAAGCAGTCTCAGGAAGTGCAGGTTCAAGTTTGTTCAAATCATGGTCCCCGGGGGTAGATTGGGGCCACAATTGGGGGATCAAGTTTTACATAGGAATATATATAGAAAATCTTTAAAAATCTTCTTCTCAAAAACTATTTGGCTAGAAAAGCTCAAATTAAAATGGAAGCATCCCCAGGTAGTGTAGATTCAAGTTTGTTCAAATCATGGTCCCCGGGGGAAGGATGGGGCCACAATTGGGGGATCAAGTTTTACATAGGAATATATTGAGAAAATCTTTAAAAATCTTCTTCTCAAAAACTATTAGGCCAGGAAAGCTCAGATTTGAGTGGAAGCATCCTCAGATAGTGTAGATTCAAGTTTGTTCAAATCATGGTCCCCAGGGGTAGGGTGGGGCCACAATTGGGGGATCATGTTTTACATAGGAATATATAGAGAAAATCTTTAAAAATCTTCTTATCAAAAACTATTAGGCCAGGAAAGCTCAACTTTAAGTGGAAGCATTCTCAGATAGTGTAGATTCAAGTTTGTTCAAATCATGGTCCCCGGGGGTAGATTGGGGCCACAATTGGGGGATCAAGTTTTACATAGGAATATATATAGAAAATCTTTAAAAATCTTCTTCTCAAAAACTATTAGGCTAGAAAAACTCAAATTAAAATGGAAGCATCCCCAGGTAGTGTAGATTCAAGTTTGTTCAAATCATAGTCCCCAGGGGTAGATTGGGGCCACAATTGGGGGATCAAGTTTTACATAGGAATATATATAGAAAATCTTTAAAAATCTTCTTCTCAAAAACTATTTGGCTAGAAAAGCTCAAATTAAAATGGAAGCATCCCCAGGTAGTGTAGATTCAAGTTTGTTCAAATCATGGTCCCCAGGGGTAGGGTGGGGCCACAAGAGGGGGGTCAAGTTTTACATAGGAATATATAGAAAACATCTTTAAAAATCTTCTACTCAAAAACTACTTGGCCAAAAAAGCTCAAATTGGCGTGAAGCCACAATTGGGGGATCAAGTTTTACATAGGAATATATTGAGAAAATCTTTAAAAATCTTCTTCTCAAAAACTATTAGGTCAGGAAAGCTCAGATTTGAGTGGAAGCATCCTCAGATAGTGTAGATTCAAGTTTGTTCAAATCATGGTCCCCAGGGGTAGGGTGGGGCCACAATGGGGGATGAATTTTTACTTAGGGATATATAGAGAAAATCTTTAAAAATCTTCTTTTTAAAGACTATTTGGCCAGAAAAGCTTAAACTTGTGTAGAGGCATCCTCGGGTAGTGTATAAATTCAAGTCTGCAAAATCACAGTCCCTAGTGGTAGGGCGGGACCGTGATAGCGGTTTGAATTTTTACATAGGAATATATAGAGAAAATCTTTAAAATTATTCTGGGAAAGTTTTGGTCCAAAACTTAGTACTTAGTGTGAAAGCACAGGTTATGCAGATTTAAGTTAAATGAAACTATGATTCCCTAGAGAAAAGTGGGGCTACGAAATGGGGGGGGGGTATATAGGAGTAGAGAAAAATCTTCTTACAGGTACAACAACAAAAGGGGCTTGGTATTTACCAAAAATAAGAGGTGGATAAAAATTGGCAGATTTACATTTTTTTTTTTAGCAAGATCTACTGTACTCAGTTGTCAAGATATTTTGATACTGTAATGCTAATTTGATCAGAATTAAGGCAATTGTTGCTCAGGTGAGCGATGTGGCCCCTGGGCCTCTTGTTATCTTAGGGGGGGGGGGGTATCAATTGTGAGCTTGCTCACAGTACCGCTAGTTTATACAGGATCTACATGTATTATTGTACATTGTCCAGAGAGTTTGTATTATGACTCCATTAAGCTGATTTTATCATACCTTTTGTTCCTCAGGTGAGCGATGTGGCCCATGGGCCTCTTGTTTTTCATTGTTTTAATAGTGCAAAAGAATATGCTTAGTCTGGTAATAGTAATTTTCAAACTATGGAAAATATCCTTTATTATAGAAAAATATTACATTTTACATAATAGAAATGAAAAAAGCTAAAACTAACTAAAAAGGTAACTACTGGTATAAAAAAAACACAATTACCACACACGTACTGATAAGGTTTCATGCGCGGATCCAGAAAATTTTTCCAGGGGGGGTCCGAAGGATAATTGTGTTTGCCAGGGGGGGTCCGAGGCATATTTTCGCGATAATTTTACTATGTAAATTTAATCAATTTTCATTTTCCAGGGGGGGTCGGGACCCCCCCGACCCCCCCTCTAGATCTGCGCATGGGTTTGTTTTAAAGTACAGTACTTTGTACTGTTGGCTGTGCTGCCTATTGCCACAATCTCAAACTTCTAATCTTTATGCAATCATAATTAAAATACATGTTTGATTTCAGGTTTGCATAATCCATTAGATTTGATGTATCATGTCCAACCATGGATGATTATTGGACTGCTTCCATTATCAGTTTATTTTGAAGGTGAGAATGACATTATTATTGTGAAAAAGTATTGACCTTTTAAACAAACATATATTACTATTGTCTAGACATGTTTTCATGTTCCTTTTTAAATTGTTTACCTTAAGTTTATTTATGTCTTACCAGTGAGGCACAAATGGGTTTACATGATTATGCACAATATTAAAAGATGTTTATAATTCTATATTTTTAATAGTAAAATTATGTAAATGTCAGGGAAAAGAATCATTCTTTGAGTTTGATGAGGATATGAAAATGGGATGGTATTTGATAAAAAATTTTTTTTTTTACCAATTATCATGTAACCAACATGTATTTATTCAGTCTAATTAAATTAGACTTGTAAAGTCGCGCTCCTCTACGATATGCTATACACCCTCTAAGGAATCATCCCAGAGTGGACTTTCAAACAGCCAATGAAATCACTGCTGTCAAAATTTTGACTGATAGTTCGGACATGTGTTTCTTTATCACCAATGAACCTCAATAACCTGAGGTGCTTTGTGTAGTAAACAAAGTCAAGTGTTGATTTTTAAGTTTGTGTTATTGTTGTTTGCATGATTCACTTAAAAAATAAAATGCTCTCTATGGTGATTCATGAAGGATATGAAGGTGCCGACATTGCATAAAAAATACATAACCAGCATAAGCAGGTTTTTAAAAGTTTTTCTGCAATGAATGATCGCTACCTTTATAACCCACATTTTAGTCCTGTCAGTTTCACTTGGTCATTGTAGGTTTCAACCATTCGATAAACAGGCGTGTAGATTTCAGTCCTGTCAGTTTCTATAGAGCTATGAATTAACTATATAAGTTTTCATAAGAAAGAGAGAGGGAATCATAGAAGTAGAATATAATATAATATAATATAATAGAAGTAAATATAAAGGAATAGCAGATCAGACGAACATTACACACACATTTTGGCAGAAAAGCTTAACTTGGCATAAGAAAGAGCGTTAGAACTGTAAAAAAAAAAAAAAAGCTATCAAACTATTTTTAGACTTGTTTTTTTGAAGCTTGAATTTGATTAGCTTTCATTTTATGTTTACTCATTATTGAAAGGTCGCTCGGAGATGACCCTTTACAAGATGTTGTTAGATCTTGTATTACCGTATAGCTATTTATTTATTTTTTTCGGGGATATATTTTTGGCCTATATTGGTGATTTTTAACATTTCATCAAAATTAAAACCACCAAATACAAGTTCTTTCTATGTAGATTTTATTGACATTGATTATATTAGTCTGTAGGAATGATAAAAAAGGGTTGTTACAAACAGTGCACACAGTGTTACAGATACAAATATACAAATGAACATTTACTCAAAATCAATGCAAAACTAATGTAAACTAATAAGGGTAAACTGTAGTTCATTGTTTAAACACCACATCACTTTTCCTTGTTCATGCAGGTATGTAATTAGCTCCACTGACAACGGTGTTCGCTTGTGTTAATTGTTTTTAGAGACATGTGATTCATTATCGACTTAAGTGCAGATAATTGTCTGTTTAGTTCAAGTTATTTATTCCAAGAGATAAATATCTCATAGGTTATACATGTGAACATATACATATTAAATAAACACTAAGACAAACAAAGTGTACATAATGAATTTTGATAATTCATATTGAGTGTTCGTTGCGTGTTTGCATTATACATGAATTGTATAAATATTTACCTAAATTACACAGTTCCTTAGTATTAGAGGTAGATAATAACTGTATAACTTTATAGACATTTGGTTTTCGGGAGTAGTATTTTTTAATATACTTATCTCTTAAACTAAGAAGTGATGGATAAATAAGTAAAAAATGGAATTCATTTTTAATTACTTTTAAGTTGCAAGATTCACATTTTTGACAATCACGTGTTAAATTATCATACCTCCCTGTTCCAATCTTTAAGTCATGTGAGGTTAACTGTAAGCGTGTAATTAAATTATGATATTTTACATGAATTGGTTTCTTTAGATAAACTTGTAAACAAAAATGCATTTTGATGCATTGCTTATATCGTTAACAACTTTTTGTTTAAAGACATCACACATTCTATTATATATAATATCTAAAATAACAGATTCTTTCATAGTACATGTACTTTGATATAAATATCTAAGTGGTCTCAAGACTACTAGCTGGTATACCAAATTTGTGTCCAGCTAGTAGTTAATTTCTATGTTCTAATAAAGGATCTGTACCATAATGATGGTACAAATGCATCTCCATCATCTCCGTCATCTCCATCATGTCCATCATCTCTGAATCTCTGAATCTCTGAATCAGACTGCTTTACTTCATGTAGAGATGTGTGAATTTTAAGGTTCCTATCACCATAGTTTCATAGCTAGGGCTCAATTTGCTTGGATTGATACAATTTATGTATTGGTAAACTTGAGCTTTGTTTGATTTTAGAAAAATGATTTAAGTCTTGAGACCACTTAGATTGTCATTTAATGCTCACTTGAACCATATATGCTTAAGTTAGATTTTATGGCCTCATTTTGTTTATCTCTTTGTCTTTAACTCTGTATGTCTTTCTAAGAGCTAAAGCCACAAAAGGTAAAATTGGTCGGTATCCGATTTTAACAATATTAACAGGAAACCTTTTATGTATATAAAATACAATTGTGGCATCAGTTTTCATTAAAGAATTTTGATAACTAAAATTATTAATTACACTTTTACAGTAAAAAACCAAAAACTTAGTAAAACATTTTACATTTAATCTTCAATCACATATTCATTTTATGGTGCAAATTGATAAATACATATGATTCAAAATATTTTATCCATTTAGGTCCCCAATTAATCAAATTTTTGCCTTTATATTGCCTCTAAGTATTAGCAAGATTGGTTTATCATACCCTAAATATAGTTGTCGATAGATACATGTATTCTCCTCTTTTTGAGCTTAAAAGAAAAGTATTATGATAAATATCTTGCCTTTGTTGTGCAATGAAAAATGAAAACAGGTAAGCCAAGTGGGCTAGAATTGGACAATTAGTTGTTCACTGACAGGTGATTCTAGAACTTTTCTTCAAACAAATTTTGAAATTGATTGAGCTGCACTACTGCATTGTAGGTTTGCTTATCACTCAGGTGACCAGTGCATGGTCATACATCAAACAATATGTCCTTCAGAATAAATTTTTGCTCCTTGTTTTGTTACAGGAATAAAACTGAGCACAAAAGAGGACTTTTTTGCATACACAGAGACATCGTTAATCCTGCGAAATCTTGGTCTTGTCTTCCTGGGGGCATTAATTGCATTCTTTCTGGAATTTAGTGAATTTTTATTGTTAGCTAGCACATCCAGTCTTACATTATCAATAGCTGGGATATTTAAGGTAGGTACTCTTTGGGTATTTACATGAGTATTTTCTTCATTGTTTCTTAGGAAATCTGAACTTTACATGTAGTCATTTTATCCTTAATGTCATCCTGTATTATGAATACTAGTATGCAAGTGTGCAGAAGATATATGCGAAAAATGTTATCCTTCAACAGACAAAATTATAATATCCATTTTTAGTTGCTTTGATAGTTGTCCATACATTCAGTTCTGTAACTTTTTCATGTAATCTGCATGGTTAATATTTATTATAAATGTCAGATGATCTAATTATGTTTAAATATGTACAATGTACTTTAAGGTACTTGTAAGTTCTTATTAATAAGGTAAACAGAAACAAAGTACATGACATTGTACATTTATGTACATGCAATGCTTTGCTTTAATATAAATTTATGAGGAAATATTCAATTTGGTTTATATTAATTTTGTTTTGTTTATAGCTTTGAATTTAGTTGCAGATAATTCTTTTGCACTTTTTTGTAGGAAGTTTGCACTCTGTACTTAGCAGCTAGTGTCAATGGAGATCGTATGAACTTTGTCAATGGAATAGGACTCATTGTGTGCTTGCTTGGCATCTCCATTCATGTCATAGTTAAAGCCATGTCTGGTAAGAATAACAAAGTTTTGAACATATTTTGAAGGGCAAGTCTTATATTTAAATATATTTAATTATTGGAGCTTCACTACCGCCTCTGTCAGGGTTGGATCTGAAAACCTTTGAAACCCACTCTCCTAGCAGTGGGCCACCAGCATGCTAACCATCTGGTCATCTTGGCAAATACAAAAACATACTTTTGATGATGAATGGAACCTAGCATGCTGGCTTGGCTGTACATGGTCTTTGAGATGGAGGTGAAATACATTAAAAGCAATCTGAGAGGATTGTAACAATACACATTGGATAGAAATATATGTATTATAAGCGCAGACATTGCAATAACTCTCAAATTAATTGACATATACCGGCCCATAGATAAATCAAAATACTGAAGTACTGATGGGAGTTGATTATATCATTTATTAATCATTTTAAAATCAACGATATGTTACTTTGCTTTGCAAGTAGTTTATAACCTGTGTTTGAATTAAGCATATTTTTATGATATGAATTCTCGGACTTTTCCGACAAGAATTTCGAGAAAACCCCATATGAATCGTGTTGTCTTATATGTACAAGTACTCGAAATATTCCAAAAATTGTATGGATCCAAGCAATAATGAACTCTAGTCTTGTTCAACCAGATGCTTGGCTCTCCCACAAGCAAGAGAATGTGTACACCAGGTCACATGATAGCTTGATGACCTCTAAATATAGCATGACTCTCTGCTTGTCGGAGATTTACGGAGACAGCCGATGGTTGAACGAGACTATATTGAACTCTGGCGTATGAATACATACGACTGCAAAAAATATCTAAATTGTTCGTACTATTTAACATCTGACTATTTTCAAGGTGTTCATAAATAAGTTTCTTAAAACACAATGTTTCAAGATACATTACATTTATGGATTATTTTCAAGAACTAAATCTTGTCAGCGGTGATGATTTGTGCGTAGGTCCAAACACTGTTTCAGTTTCGGTTTGCCAGAGTAACTGCATATGAGAGTTGATTGAAAACAACTCCCAAAAATAAGATATATAAAGCACAGAAAAATTCACTCACCCCAAGGAATATGCAGAGTTTAAAAAGCTTCTTTCTAAAAATTACAATATCACAATATATAAATAGTGCCTGTTTGGGAGGGTAACAGTTGAAATTGACACCCAGATGAAACCATTGTCAACCGACGCGAAGCAGAGGTTGACAATGGTTTTCGAGGGGTGTCAATTTCAACTGTTATCCTCCCAAACAGGCACTATTTATTTTATTATACTAAATGTCTGAATTTTAGAGTATTTTTTACTACTTTTATATAGAAATGACATGAATTCTACGGCAAACCGTACGCGCATGATTTACGCGCATGTAACAATTCGTTGTGTTACCCGTTGCTAAGTGTGTTGCTAACGCTGAGGGTAATAGAACGGATTATCAACTGTGTCTAAGGCAATCAGATTTCAGTATTTAACATGAAAGTATAATAATTAATGATATTGTATAGATGTTATATGTTTACATCTACTGAGAATGTTTTCCCATACCTTTTTTTTTCTTGAAAGTAATCTGTTCAAACAACTACTAATAATATTCAAACTTTTAAAAACAACCTTTGGAAGCGTTTTTTTAACAGTGCTTGGTTCAATAAGTCTCAACATTTAGTAAAATACACGATAAACAAAGTGTGCATGATGAAATCATACACTTTATAGGTTAATTGACTATACGTATGGATTACATAATGATTGAAACTTAGTTACATGATCAAGTTTTTAACTAGAAGAAAATCCAGTTTCTATTTTAAACTATTATTTAAGTTATTACTGTGTCATGGAAATCTTTACAGAAGTACCAGTACTTATAATTAAGACTGTTTTTTTTTTAAATATGTATGTGGGTGTGTAAGAGGAATTGAATAAAAATTAGAACCATTTTAACAAGACCTTAGACTTTCGGTTGGACTTACCTATCTATTTCTTGCGTCAAAACAAGTTAAAAATGACGTGGTTTCAAGCGAAATATACACCGATTGCGTAGTCTTAGCTCAAAAGCCAGACATATCTTGTTGCTTTCAAAGAGCCATGGCTAAGTGGCCAGCCATGAAATAGACAGGCCTACGTCACATTGCTGTTTGACACAACTACCTAAAGCCCAAGCTCTTGTTAAAATGGTTCTACCAATATTACACAAAACTAAACAACCACAGGTATTGACGTATGCTTACAAAGCAAAGAATTGTTCTCGATTGGTTACCTTCATATCATAATGAATCGTTTCGAAATGTCCAAGTTAACCATTCTAGGTATGCAAATTTTTAAAAATATAAATATTCTCAGCTTATATAATGTATATACACCCATAAGACATTTTGTCTTCATGTTTTTTATTTATTTTTAAATTTCTTTTGACAGCTCATGAAGAAAAAAAGAATGGAATGTTAGTGCAAAATGAAGAAGCCATGCAGATGTTACGAGCAGATGATTCGGAGTCGGAAGAAAGTGATATTTTTAATGCCATATCAGACAGATAGCAAACAAGGAAGTCATTTTGACCAAATTTCTTTACTGTTATTTATATGATGTTAATTTCAACTCCGTCTTGTTAATTTATGTTACTGAATATGTCATTAAAATATGAAAATGTCTTCAACGCTGTCTTGCTAAAAATAGAAAGCATAACAGAATGTTATCTATAGCATTCTTACTCGTTTGAACAGGGTATCATTGACTCTTATTTTAACAGAATGCACAAAATATAAACATAACTGGGTGATTTCCTGCACAAGTGCAGGTGAATTAACACTTTACACATTTCAATATGTAGAACCATACGTTTTGTTCATTTTGGTATATATACTGTGTCTAATTTTTTTTTTTTAACGTATTCTTTAAAATTGAAATAAAAAACAGAAATGCTGGATATTAAGAGGAGCAGGCAGGGATGAAAAATATAAACTAAAATGGATGATATATACAAGCACGTGTTGTGCTGGGCTGCGTTCAAGATCATAGCAGCTAGCCTAGCCGCTAGGTCGTAGATATCTAGGTCTATTGAACGTTCTACTAGGTTAGCCGCTAGATCTCTGATTTGAATTTGGAAAATAATATTCAACTAAAGACTAATTACATCGACATCATGTTAACTACAAGGATAAACAAAATATCACTAAGTAAATAGATTTCATTTTTATCACAATGTGGTAACCAATGTGGCTATCTTGAATTTGATGCTTAGCATAAAATATTTAGGCTACGAATATCTACGTAGCGGCTAGGCTAGCTAACAGTCCAATTACTTACTTAGGCCTACGTAGCAGCTTCGATCTAGAACGCAGCCCAGATAACCGGAAAAAAAATAGCGAAGTTTTTAATTTAATTTCAAACCATTAAGTCGGTATTTACTGCGTCATATTCCCATGCAATTTTTGTGTTTTTAAAGCTCAAATTTAACCTTAATTTTTTTTCACTGTTCCAAATAAGAATTTCAGATAAAAGACTTTTGAAGAAATACAATTCTCCTTCCCCATTCAACTTCCACGTCGTATGCATCCATCATTTAATAATATAGACGTAGAACACAAATTATGTTAATTGATTACAAATTAATGTTTAACAGGTCGGACACAACCCCCCGTTTGGTGGTGTTAGTTCCATTTGGTGGTTAAATGCCCAAATGGTATGCTTGTTTTACCTACCAAATGGGACTCATATTTCGTTTATCGCGGATTACTCAAACCACCAAACGGAGGGTTGCATGTTCCCAACCTTGCTGTTTAAGGTTTACTGCCATTCTGCGCTAGTGTATACAGTGTACATATTTATTTGCATATTTTAAACCAAAGCTGTCGAATGTAAAGTACAGTATCTGCCCAATTGTTAACTCGTCCTTAACTAAAACCGATTCAAGGCAATTATCCGGTGGTGCGTGTCAACCCGCGTCCTTGTTTACCTCGTTCTGAAAAATTACTACCCGATTTTCTTACCAGACGTCGTGCTTCTAAAGGGTCTTTCCTTCAAACTAAATTCGCCCATTAAAGATTTTATTTATTCAACAATTTCCAAATCTTAATTTCTATGTATACCCTAAATAAGTTCCCAGTAAATATATTCGATTCACTATTAACGTAATCATTCATTATTATTTTAGTGCTAGTATATTATTTTTATGCAAACTCCCACTGACTTGGATCCGCCATAGCGTATCAACCACCTTACTCTCATTTTTTGCTATTTCGGGCAATTGTTTATCGAAAATGAAAGAAGGCTTTTGATTAATTTCACAATAATTACTTATCAGTTGAAATTGAATTGAAGCTTACGGACATCATCTCACGTGTTCATACCACACTTGAAAGCAGCTAATCTGGCCTTAGTGCAGTTGTTTTGTTGTTTATTTGCAAAATCATGTCTTAATGATGCGCCATGTAAAATGTCATTGCCATATACATGTAAATAACGTTAACAAATCATGTACAGTAAATATCCTGGCTCCTTTGAATCAGAGACTTGTTTATTTTAAATAAAGAGAAAGGCATTTATCCAATATTGTTGTGAAATAAATTATTGGATCATAACTTCATCCTAATACGTCGATCCAGTTGTGAAGCAAAAGGTTTTACTTATATTAATAATCCATGCTCCGAATTTTGGCCGCCTGGAACGTTACAGATGTAATCTGGTCAAAAACTTGACCTTACGTTGCAGACGCATCAAGGTTCAAACATTGTGACCACTTTAAAACATGATTTGTGTATACATGTACATGGATAGCAAGTACTTTGGCTTTAACAGCTTCTTTATACAAGGAAACGAAATTAAAGTTCATTGCACGCAGGACCATAGCTATCTATAAATCTCATAATAAGAGTGTTATTAACTCTACTGAACAGAAGGTTCAAGTGAACTTTTCTGATCACCTGTTGTCCGTCCGTCCGTCCGTCTGTAAACATTTTTTACTTCTCTTGAACCACTGGGCCAACAGAACTTGGTTCAATACTTATGAGAAGGGGATTCTAAATCGTTAAATAAAGGACTAAATCCCTTTGAAAAGGGAGGTAATCACAAAATAGTGAAAATAGCTTGAAAGTCTTTCAAATCTTTTTCTCATGAACCACTGCACCAGAAATAGAAGTATTTACATTAAGCTTGTATATACATGTATAGTGAAGATTCTTAATTGTTAAAACTGTAACCCCTATGCCAAAATTAAGGCTTTAGGTTTAACATTAAGCTTCTTCTTAAGAACTGATAAGTATGTAAGACATTTCGCGAGTTTTAGAATATTTTAAAACAAATTTTAAAAGAGATACAATACAGATGTTTAGATAAGCATTTTGACTCATGGACCTTTTGTTGCAATTCTTTCAAAAATCTTCTGCTCTACTCCCACACATTTGAGGAAAAAACTGGTTGCATGGTTATGATATCCATGAAGCCCTCTACCAAAATTGTGAAATTCATGACCTCTGTATAAGGGGTTCAGGCTCTAGGGTGGGGCCAATATGGCCATATAGTAAAAATGTATTAAGTCTTAAAAAATCTTCTTCTTTACTCCCAAACATGTGGGCAAAAAACTGAATACATGGTTATGATGTCCAATAATCCACTACCTAAATTGTGAAATTCATGGCCCCTGGGTCAGGGGTTCAGGACATGGGGGGGGGGGGGGGGCAATATGGCAATATAGTGTTAATGCATATAATGTTTTAAAATCTTTTCTATTCTCATACATCTGTATGAAAAATTGACTTCATAATTATGTTTACCAGGATGTCTTAAATTTCATGTCCCCTGGAGTATGGGTTTTGAGGGCAAAAATAGATGTATAGGTGTTAATGCATATAATGTTTAAAAATTATCTTCTTTACTATCACACACCTGAAAGGAAAACTGAATTCATTATTTTGTAGACCAGATCTTTAAGTTTTCGCCAAAATTATAGGTTTCATAGTTCTTTTTGAAAGATTTCAGGCAGGGAAGTGGTCGTCATTACAAATTTATAATTTTTCTACTCCAGAATGAAACCCAATTAAATGAATATATGAGACTCCTCGACAAGTTTGTGTATGGGTCATATGCTACTCAGGTGACCGTTAAGGCCTATTGGCCTCTTGTTATTAAATATAATTGTTATTAAGAATCTCAATTGATTTGTATTTTTTGTTAAGCATCATAATCAAGTTTTCTGTACATCTACATATATCGATGGGTTCGTTTGTAGCAAATACCTTGAGAGATAATTCCGATGTTCTAATTCGATTAACCATATAACAAGTACCTCTGACCAAGGAAACAATAATAGTCGATGGTCGTCATTTGCGAGCGATGATCGAATACTCGTTGCATCCTTATTCATCATATATATATATGATAACTAAAACTTGTAAATAATTCATGAACCGACGTGGTTATGATTAAGAAGAGCAATAATTATCAGGTTTTACATGTTGTATTGAATACAAACAAGTGCAGAACAATGCCTTTTTAAACTCTTAAAACAAAACTGCAGTGAAAACTTAACCAGTATTACTTCAACGTAAACATAAACAAGGATCGAGCTTTGTTTACAAAGTTAAGATTTCCGAACTCTGTAAATTTGTCTGTTACTTTGCCACCTTCATATTTTGGTGAAGTATTAGAATTGTACAAGTTATCCATTCGAAGCATTAAAATGTAAAATATGAATTTTAACATCTTGTCTTTTAAAAGGTTTCTCAAATCAGCAGACATTTACTTGATTTTGAAAGATAGCATGTTGTATAAGAAGTTTTAAAAACCAAGCGAAAAATATGTAATTTTGCATTAAAAAATTATGATTTCCCCCCAAATTCAGTATAAATGAACAAAAATCGTAGGCGGATTCGAATTCGTAATCTGTTGTTCACAAGTCCTACTTTAACCACTGGACTTAACCGAACGATTGATTAACAAACATTTAAATCTCGAAGTTGTGACGTATTGTCATAAAACAGAACTAAACTTGGTGTAGTGGGGTACCTTAAGACATTTTTTCCGCGTGTTTTTTATTCATTTATTTTCTGGACAACTCATAAATAAAAAGAATGAACTGTTAGTACTGAATGATAATTTAAGCAGATGTTGCGAGCCGATGATTCGGAGTCGAAAGAATGTATTTTGTAATACAATATCAGATAAATAGCAAATATGAAAGTTGATGGGACTAAACTTTAATACTGATATTTATTTGATATTATTTTCATAGCTGAATCTGTCATTAAACTAAGAAAAGGTCTTACCTTGTTAAATACAATATAAAGAAGATGATTCGCCAAAATAGATATTTGTTTATTTCAAAATAGGGATAAAGAGTTTTGTCAAAAACAGTTAATTGTGAAATACATGTAAAGTATAGGATCAATAGCTGAAGAAGTTCTATGCGTTGCCTAGACTGAGAGTTCGCTAGTCTTACAGGATTTGACTCCGAGTTCAAACTGTTTAGCAAAACAACTCAACAAACATGTTTAACATAGATTAGAAATTGTGTTTGTTTCTATTTTTCTATAGACCGGTTTGGATATTATCTCATCAACAATGAATACTAGTATTTGTTAAATTTTAGATGATACTTTATCTGACTTTGCGGTCGTGTCAGAGCACAAACTTTGTGACAAATTTAAAACACATCTGGATAGCAAACACACTGTCTAAAGCAACTTCGATAGTGGAGAAATGTCAAAGTTAACGTTCTATCAATGTATTGAAGCGGACGATACAAAATTTAAATACTTTGAGATCAAACCGTGTCTATGCCCATTTGGTTTGGCGTCATGCTTTTTGTTAAGTCATAATTTTGGAGAGCTAATGAATACTAGTAAATAAAATTGACCGTGTCATTGTAGGTAATATGCAGATATGTTACGAGCAGATAATTCTGAGACAGAAGAAAGTGATATTTTCAATGCCATATCAGATAAATAGCAAATATGGATTTTTTTTTACCAAATTTCTTTACTGTTGTTTATTTGATGTTAATTTATGTTACTCAATATGTCATTAAACTATGAAAATGTCTTCAACTTTGTCTTGTTAAAAACAGTAAAACATCATGAACATGTGTATAAGTAGGCTATCACTGACTTTAATTTGTTTTTCTTTTCTAATTTCAAAAGGATGCAAGAAAAATACCGGTAACCACACTCGTCATGCAAATGTCATGACCCTAATGAGTCAAAAATGACCTTAATAAGAATTTAATTTTGATTTCAAAAGAAAACAAAATATTTGATTTAATTGTGAAAAATATGATATGGGATCAATTGTTAAAGAAGTTTCATCTCTGTGCATTTTTTTAGCCGAAAGATTCGACGTCAGTCTGCAACAGCTAAAATGGATGAGTCCACTCATTGAAATGTGTCAAAGTTCATTTTTATTTATAAAATGAAATAACTTGGGATTATTATTAATTCCAATAATGTTATTTTGCAAAAACAACGTATCCAATGATGAGCTGAATTTAATTTCAAAATAGAACAGATCATTGTTCAAAACCTTTTTTTTTTAAAAATAACATTTGGTGCTTTTTATATCAAGAAATATCAACTTAATTCGCATTTTTTAATTTTAATTCTGTTATATATATGTATGGCAAGAAATAACACGTGTCTTCACCATCATGTGCTTTAAAGTTTGCTAATTTACGTTTGAGTTCATCAGCAGCACTTATGTCTACTAAACAGCAAAGCCCTTTTTGTTGAGACAACTTCAGTTTGAACCCGACTGGGGGTTATTTTTTTTTTAATTATTTAATTTCTCTAATTATTAATATTATTATATATTTTCTTTATCAATATTAATACCATTGGATCATATTCATTGCAATTAATTATTTATATTACATTTTCTTTAAAAATACCATTGGATCATATTCATTGCAATTAATTATTAAGGTCTTCCGTTTCCAACGGAAGACCTTGTACTGATTCTGTTGGAAATTCTTCATTATTATTTTTCTTCTTCTTTTTCTTCTAGACGTTTCTTTAAACTGTAATATCTCGCTTGTTTGTCGTTAGATTTTATTCAAATTTTCAGGGTTTATTGGAAATGACAATAGCTTACTATAGCACAAAAGATTGTGAAATCGCTACTTCCGGTTTTGAGTTATTCCCCTTTGAATATTTTTTTAGTGGGTCTCGTGTACCTGCAAAGGCTCCGAGTTGATCCGTAGCAAGTAGTTTTAATTTACAAATCTTTAATGTAGACATCTTGAACGTTGTCCTCCTAGTTTTACATGTTTGAATAACCCACGTTTACTTCTTAAAAAATTAGATCGAAATTTATGTTTCAAAAAATGTTAAATTTTGCTTATATCTTTGCTCAATAACTTTTTAGTTGTAATTTTTTTCTAGTCACATATAGAACAAAAGTTGTGCAGAATATTAAGAGCTTTCATTTGATACCATAAAAAAGGGGCTAGCCTCTAACATGAGGGGTCTAGATCCCTTAAAAGTATTTGCCTCATAACTCTAAAACGGTAAATTTTTCGATATGGGCGTCGCTGCAAAAAATGTTGTTTGTGACTTTATTGATCTCATAAAACTGTTTTTGTGTTCGGATATTGCATAATATGAGGGTAAAAAGTAATACGTGTTGACCAGTACCCGCGGCAATTTGGCCAAGTTAACGAAACTCTCCCTCGCCCGCGGCCGAGAAAATCGGTAACCATGGTCGCGGCTGGGCTATCTAGCTAGCGGTCAGCGGTTATTTAATACACGAGAGTTGCGTCTCTCAAATATGAGTTTATTTAGCCGCAAACTCAAGATTTGTTTTAGTTTTGATTACACATAAAAGCTTATGGACTAAACGATTAGGTGTCATTTCAGAAATCGTTCAGTTAATTAATAAAAGCTATGTCATTTTCAATCTAAAGCAATATCAGACATAGATCAATTGTGGGTTTCAAGTTTAAAATAAAGAACTTCTATTTGATAGAATATGGTCATTATACTGCAAATTTTCAAATCTTCCTGGGTTCTGAGCTGTGCGTGTCTGTGCGTTGTAACTTTACGTAAACTATCCTTCATCCACGGTCGAGGAGATCAGCCACGGCTGCACTACCTAGCGGTTAGCGGTTATCTAATACACAAGTTTCGCACACCGCGACGCACACTTAGATGAATATGAACGTGTTTGAGTTTATATAGCCGTAAATACAAGAACTGTTTTAAATTTATGTTATAAAAGTTTGTCCATCCAGTATTTATTTTATTAAAAATTTGAGTGTAAGTGAATATTAATGAACGATATTACTCCAAATCGGAAACATCGTCAGACATAAATTAATGGTTGGTTTGTATATCTAAAAAAATTTAAACCCCCCCCCCCCCCCATAAATATTAAATGATGATCATCCCTCGCACATGGCCGAGGAGATCCAGCGCGAGTGCACAAGTGATCCGCGGTCGGCTCGTGTTCTTCTATACGTACCTTATCACGCGTTCATGTTTCATATTTTGCACGGACAGAACTATATTTTATTGTGTTTTCAACTATTATATGGGTTTAAGATGAAAAGATAAATTTATTTTACTTGTACAGTTGATTAAGCATTGATTTAATTATACGATAGCGTACAAGGTAGTTTAAAAATCAAATCAAATTATAATCAAAGTTCCATGTTACATGTTTGCGGTAGGTGCTAGCACGATAAAATAATGTCCTGAATTGTCCAGAATTGAGGCATTTGATGATTATTTTAAAGAATATTCACATGAGTTTTAAACAACTTAAGATTAGGTTCTATCGGTCACATATTAATCGCTCTGTAGTCTTTTCTACATGGTTGTTCGTTTCAGTGTGGAAGCGAACTCATTGCTGCGTCCACCCTCCTCCCGCCCCGCTGACAAGTGCTCGCGCTGGATTTTTTTTTAAATTGCCGAAAAGATCCCCAGAACTGTCGAAAATCATTTTTGGTGACTTTTTCTTATGTGTAACATTTTCTCCTCAACGTGTTTCATTTTCCCACCCGTTTGTTAATTCGGTCAGTCTGTGTTAATTCAATCGCCACGTGCGACCGAAGATTCTCAGAACATATGTAATTGAGTAACAGTTGGAAGGGTGCTTTTATAAACAAAAAGACTATTATTCGAAGTCAATCATCTTCACATTGAAGATGTAAAATCGTAACCTGAGAATGTGGCTAATAAATTAACCTGTTAAACACGCTAAACTTCTATAGTTATGAACAGAATAATTCATCATGTATTATAATCAAAAGTTTGAAGTGAAAGGAAATTTTGTTCTTGGGAAGTACGACTACATTATGCAATGCAGTCGATCGTCATAGAAATCATCAAAGTACTGCAAGTGTCGACAGATTTCTTATTTCTTTTAAAGACCATGATAATTCACTTGACTTGCAGACTATAATATAGCGACATATCTGCCTCCAAGACATATATGCGCTTCTCAAAGTTACACTTAAGTGAGATAGATGTGAGTTATTGGGGATTTTATTTATTGCTAATTGTATGAAAATTGATTTAAAAAAAAACAACTTTTAATTGAAGTTGTGTATTATGAGGTTGTAATGCAACTTAACTTACTTACAAGGTTAGCTACAGCCAGTGGAATACTAATTTTAGCTGAACAATGAATACCCAATATATTAAAATACAAGATAAATAGTTTCCAGAACTATAATACTATGCATGTGTATATGAAAGTTGCACCCTAATTTGTATGGCTGTAGGTGGGGAGGTAAAGGTGTATCGATGTTCATACAATGTATGACTGCATATACAGATTCCGGACCGCGGGTACAGACGATACCCATGATAGTCCTTTAAAACATCAATGCGCAGTTTGATCTAGAAACTGACCAGTTTCATAACTTCTTCGAATTTCTCTTACACGGACTGTCTAATTCCTTCCCAGAATTCCAATTTACGCAAGCGCAATTGAAGTTTTTTTTTAAATTTATTCAGTCAACCCACTGACATAAAAATAAAGATTTTGCATATTATTACATTGTCGAGAAAAGTAATATTCATTTCTGTTAATAAGGTTATTTAATTCACGTTACATAGCGATGTCTCTATGAAACAGCACCATCTGGTGTAAAATTTAGATGCTCGCTTTTGCATAAATTCTCCCGCTGATCTTTTGCTTTAGCTGATTATATATTATTTTGAATGTCCAAGTCTACTCGTATCATTAAATAATATCGGACGACACACATTTCCCTGTAGAAAAGTTCAGGGAAGCCATCAATCTTGACTAATTACTAAATTTTGTCAGCACGTAATAATTCTACAACTTGCAAATAGTCTTCAAAAATTTAGAAAGATTTAAATAAAGAAGTTATCCAATAGAAAAGGTTACGTGTTTTGTAGGCAGGTTCGGTTTAAAAAAAATACAATCCCTGATATTAATCATGAGTACATACTGTTTATAACAATGCTTGCTACCCTTTGAAAATTTAACTCGCCATTAAACATCTCATTTTTTAAAGAACTTTTGAAACGATTACACAAACTGTGTTCGACAAATAGTTTTCCTAAAACATTTTCTTCCTTTCTTTTTCAAAACACGTCTTATATACATGCTTTCAATCACAACACATTTTTATAACAAAAGCAGAACTGAAAGTTTAGTCATTATAATCGTTTGACACCATATCACACATATTTTCAACCCGCAGCAACAACGGAAGACCTACTCGTGGCTTTGCCACGAGCTCTGCTCTAGTTTATATTACATTTTCTCTAACAATACCATTGGGTCATATTCATTGCATTTAATTATTTATCTTGCATTTTCTTTATCAATAACATTGGATCATATTTATTGTATTCATCTCAGTATGTAATTGTTTCATGATTACCGTAGATACTGCTGCTTCATGAACATATTACTAGCAATTGTCCTCGGCTTGATTTGGGTCATATATTAATTTTTTTTAACCCTCTGTTATATAGAGAACATGCATGTTTAATATAAGGAATCTTTATACTGGTAACTCTTAACAATACCTTTATTTGGACTTAAGGAGGCTTAATAGTAAAAAAAAAACTACTCACCAGATCTGCCTTAAGACTTTAGATATGATAATTTTAACCATTAACTACAATTTAGTAAAGAAAAGTCCATTTATTTTTGCTTAGAAATCTGTATTATTTTCTATATATCGTTATAAAGAGAGAATGATACAGCCTTCGAATGGCCATGACCATCAAACACTATTGAATGTATAAGCCAAAGTGCATATAGTCCTACACATCACAAGGCCTAAAAAAAAGGTGTGTGTTTAGAGTAACCCGACCTAACCTACAAAAATGCCCCGATCCTACCATTTTTAAATGTCTGTTTTCATCCGATTGTGAATTTTATATAATTTCTATTAAAAATTCTGTTTTTAAATAAGACACAAACAAACATTCTTAGGATTTATGCAGAAAAAAATATGATAAAATTAAAAAAAAATCGCTACGTACCTAACCTATTTTTTTCATCAGTGTTACCCTAAACACACAATTTTTTTTTATTTGCCCAATGAATGGTTACCGTAACTAATATATAAATATATATAGAGAGATAGTTAGAGAGTGTCGCAACCACATCTCAAATAAATAATAATGTAACTTTGTAAAGTCCACCTGTGATTTGCATCGTCCGCAGACATTTTGATGTCAACCAAATTATACAACGTCGCAATGTCTCGTATGGCTCGTTTTGTTTTAAAGAAAAATAATGACAGTCTGTTTTCCTATGTCTACCTAAAAGGGATGATTTGTTGTCTCTACAAGTATGGAAAAATGAAATGTGTTAGAAATATTATACATTTCTACGTGGCAATACTGAAGGCAACATTTTCAAAACGAACTAAATGGACAAATAACGGATGTCAAGATATTGTATGGAGTGGTTTCATTTCTGACTTCGTGACCTTAACATCAATAGAAAATTCTACTTTTTTTAAAAACACAGTTGTACCATATGTATCAATTAACGTGATCTCAAGATATAATAGCACTCTAATTTGGATTTTTTGACAACCAATAATGACCATCTACCATGTACCCTTGTACCGTATTGGATGACTGTATTACAAAGGATTTTCGAGAAATCTGAGCCGAACCGGGCATAAAATAAAACAGTCAATATATAATACTGTAACACTTCCCAATAAATGATACATATATGGCAAGAAAATTTTTCATGAACTTTTAAATTGGCAATGATGCATGGATAAAAATCGTATGGAAAAAAAATTATATTACAATATTTGGCCTATGTTTTTACGTCAGGTTAAGCAATAAATGTTAAAACTAAACTACAACAATTTTCTATTTCTATTTTGTATTTGCAGCATCATATTCGCCCATTCTCTTTTAAAAAGCAGTAACTGCCCCACAATGATGAACAAGCTTGTTTGCTAGTATTCAAGTAGCATTAACTTAAAGGTGTTTATGATGTACAATACAATAATAGTATAGAAACTGTTTCGTTGTGACATGGGTGCATTGTGAACTTGTACAGGGTGTAAAAACGCCAAAGAGAATTGAAAACATAAAAAGCACAATGTAGTAATTTTATTAGGAATGAAAAGAAGGTTATATATGTGTTTATTTTTGATAGAGAAATTCTTTAATTCACCAAGGGTTTTAAATCCAACGAAAACATACTTTTGTTGATACAGACAGTTTGACATATAAAATATTTGTTAGATTACAAATTTTAATAGATAAATATTTTAAATATCAGTCATACTTATTTTGTCGGTGGGTTTCTTTTTTGTTTTGTCTCCCTTCAGAATTCAACCCATCTCTTTATAATCCAGCTTCTCATTTGTTGAATAATAAACAAGTTCTAACAATTAATTAGCACTTCATAAACTTATTGTGTGTGTCGCCCAAAACACTGCTATATAAGGAGGGATAAAAATGAAAATGCAAGAAATGAAAGATTCTGTTCGAGCAAAAAATAACGATGAAAGTACTAAAAGTGGTAATTCTAGGTGCAGAAAAGGTTGGCAAAAGTTTATTATTGGACCAATTTTTGAAAGCTGACGACCCAGTGCAAAAGAGATCAGATTGCAGCTCCTCAAAAGACGTATATAATGTAAATGGGAAAACAATTCGCTTTCCAGGTAACAATTTATTTTGTATTTTGGTTAAAACATAATTTGATTCTCTTTAATCGTATCCGTCGCAGATTTCATCACTTTTTAGGAGTTCTAATCCCTATCCATCATTTCTGTGGAAGTTTTGTAAGTGCTTTGACTAATTTGGCTTTCTTTTGTAGATGGTATTCATCGTCGGGTGGACTTTGTTGACACTTCGGATCTTGACGAATTTCCAGCCATGAAGAGGGTGTACATTGAAACTGGGAATGCTTTTGTGATTGTTTATGCAATTGATGATAAACGGTCTTATGAATTTGCCAAGTCCCTTTGCGATGAAATATACAGCATCAAAGGTATTGTGAATATTTTTTAAAGTCTTATTTCAAACTGTTTCAAATCACTTTTAAAAAATACCACTTTTCGATTTCTAAAACCTTTCTTTTCTTGCAGGAAACTTGTTCACAAACATCGTTCTAGTGGGCAATAAAATAGACACTGGGTCAAAAAGAAGAGTATCCACAGCCGAAGCCCTAGCGGACAGTAATCGTACAAAGCTGTTTTCCGAGACAAGTGCTAAACTCTGTGTAAATATTGGATGTCCATTCATCATTCTTTTCAACAACTATCTGCAAAACTTCAAGCACAACAGAACTGACATTCAAACGAGAAGAAAAACACACAGCAAAAGCGTGTCTTCACCAGTAGAAGATGAAAGAGACGAACCATTTAGAATTCGTTTGAATACGATCTAGTAATCCAGTACTTGCACAATAATTTTTTTCATTTATTTATGTCAGATTGTTTAACTTTATTTGAGGATTCTTGCATGTTGTTGAATAAATCATTTCACAAACACGTAAATTGGTTATTCAATTGACTTTGAATGATGTATAATTACCAATATAAAAGCTAATTATGTTGATTTAACATTTTAATAAAGTGTTCGTTTGAGATTTTTTTCACTAAAGCTCCATTTAAGTTAAGATCTTTCTTCAAATAATATATTTTGATTCGAACAAATTTTAAAGTATCAATAAATTGTTGTAACTGGCCGAGACGTACAGTAAACGCCCCGTTTAAAATATTCATCGTCAGGTGATGAAAAATTATTCTAAATCGTTAGCAAGGTTTCGACGATGTTGGCATGTTAGTTTGTGGTATAAAATTAAGACAAAATGAAAAACAAGAGAAAAAAATTATGAAAATGACAGGCAGCGGAATAAAGATCAATCTTTAGTGGGTACTATTTTTAGCAGTGGAATCTGATCGGTGAGAGGGATATTCTTACGTAAGTTTAATCAGCATTCGAGCTAGTTGCTAGACATTAAAGTACGTTACACAAGAACTAATTTTATTTGTTTGATTTTAAATATTAATTTATCATTATATCACACTGCTGTTTTGAGAACTGTCGCAAGGTGGATGACCTATTAACTTATATCATTTATTTGAATATTTTATGAAAGTAGGGAAAAGTTGTCATATCTTATCGTCAATAATTTTTTTTTTCTCAAGAATCGCATTGTTTATTGTTATATGCTGACGTCATAATGACAATGTAATGCATGTATGATATTTAAAATTATTTTCAAGAAGATTAGTACCTTATACTAGTACCATAGATGATGTATTTTAAACTCGGTCGTTTATCTCTCATTTGATTAGGTAACTATGTTTGCATATCTTCACTTTACGGAGTGAATTCGGGCCGACAGACTACAGAGCTACAGTTTCTCCCATACAAAAAATGTACATTTGACATATTTCTTTTTAAAGCACAAAGCATAATTATATTTACTTTCTTTGATCTGGATTATTTTTAACATCTTTCTTTTTTGTGCGTCATAAGTTCTTTGTTTGTGCATAACTATAACTCCCACCCTATTGTTCTGCTACATATTTGCAGCTCTTTTATCAGGCAAATAGGTATTTAAGAATTTCCGTGTACGACATTGAAAATGTATTCTTGGGTTACGATAATATAGCGAGAAATAGTTGTCCTAAAGACATGTAAAAACTTTGTGTTCGCCGAAACTGAAGGTCATTTTTTGTTTGTAGTAATATTCAATGAGTTTTTGATATGACGTGTTTGAATAGTATTCTTAGAATTTTGAAGTTCAGACAGTTTCTAGCGCAAGCTCTACCGGTGCAAGCCAGAATTAAATTATTGTCAACTTTCTTTATAACTTGCATTATAACAATTATGCTTGTGAGAATAAGTTTGCCATTCATTTTCTTTACCTCACAACTGCTGTGGACTTACAGGTTTCTATAGTTTTTAGACACTTACATTGTAGCATGCATTGTGAGGATTAATCAATGGGTTTTCCTGGGCGACAAGGGAAGCGTAGTTGTGTTAAATTAAAGTTATATATAATAAGCTTATGTTATATATAACGCTCTGTTTTCTGTGACAACGAAATAAAACATAACTACAGTGCGTTATTATGCATATATTGTTGTTTCTTTCAGTAAGAGAAGTAAAGTATGGACTATAATTTATCGCCGAACGTATTACCCACTATGAGTATATGCTTGAAAAAAAGTGAAACATATCCAAAAGTAAAATCTGCTTTTGTTATACTTTCATGTTAAAAACTGAAATTTGATTGGTTAAGACGCAGTTCATAATCCGTTCAATTACCCTCAGTGTTAGCAACACACTAAGCAACGGGTAACATTAAAAATTGTTACATGCGCGAAAATTATGCGCGTACGGTTCGCTGTAGAATTCACGTTATTCCTATATAAAAGCAGTAAAATTTTCTTAAAAATTAAGACATTCAGTATTACAAAATAAGTAGTGCCTGTTTGGGAGGATAACAGTTGAAATCGACACCCCTCGAAAACCATTGTCAACCTCCGCTTCGCGTCGGTTGACAATGGTTTTCTCGGGGTGTCAATTTCAACTGTTACCCTCCCAAACGGCTATATAAAAATCAACGGGATTTAAAAGTTTTACTAGTATCTTCAACATTTATTTGATCATAGATGGATCAAAATAAACCAAAGCAATTAGTATTTTGTGTTTAAGACACAAAGAAATATATTTACCGCCTTTATATTTATTTTATACATGTGCTTTTAATTGATGATAAGTAATTGTTTTGTTTTTTTTCCCTAACAAAAACAACTCAAGATAAACAAATTTTATCTGCAACCATTTTGTCTTCAAATTGTATATAATAACGTCTTGTTTCTCTGGTGTTTGAAAATTAAGTAAGTATTTTGATAAGCATAAAATGTCGCACACATTCTTCTCGTGTTAATGAATAATTAATCAAATATATCATATGTATGTCAAATCAAATTGTTATGCAAACAAAGCTCGACTGTAAACTGAATTTATTCATTTTTGAAATCCTATTTTAATATTCTTCATACTGAATGTACTTTTCAGCTAATTGCGTTATAGACATAGAATTTAATATCTAACGGCTACTTCTGTTTATTAGCCCTTCGATTCGAAAAGAAAAATATGAACTCGCGTAGACAAAGATTTTGAAATATGGATCTATAATATGTAATATGAGCTAGGGCTATTTGTTTTTTTAAAAAGCTATTCTTTATACACAATTGCAAAAAAAAATTAACGAAGAAGGAGATGCCTTATTGACATTTATGTCCTTGTTGAAATTTAAAGGAATTAATTTGATTTAGAATTACTGCTTTAAAATGTCTATACTTAAATACTAAGTCACATTATCTTCACAGTAGGAAAATGGCAAATATGCAATCCTTGGACCAAAAAGTATTAACTCATAAATAAAAAAATTAAATAAACTCTCGTCAGTGCTTTCAGTATTTTGATTTTAAAATGTAGCCTCATTACTGTAATATTACTGTTATCACTACTGTAATATTTAGGCAAGACAATTTATTATTTGCACACAGTTTAAGTAGCGATACAACATTTTTCAAATTATAACATGAATTAGTTTTACTACGCAGCACTGTTAAGGTTTACTTTGTGGTCGTGCCTACCAGAAAGAACGGGAAATGTTAACTATGACATCATACAAAACAACAAGTAGTCAAATATGCTAATAAATATAGTAATTACTTATTTTTATGGGTACGAAAACATTAAACTACATTCAAAATTACCTATGCGTGCAACTTTGTAGACAAATAAGTCCAACAACGATAAAAATAAAGTCTAACCGGAGCTCATTTCTTTGATATTTATTCTTATAAAAGAAGAACTATATTCAAAGCAGCAGCACTTTTAAGAATATACCAGAAAAGTAGAATTCAATTATCATTTCAATTTTTAATTCAAATAAGGGTATGCCTTTGTAATATTGACATTTGTTTATGACCTCCATTCGGGAGAATTATCAACATATGTCACGTGACTATCAATTTAGGGGACCATACTAAGTGTCATACAAAGTAGCATTTACTGTACTGTTTCATTTTATATTACATTTACATTATGATAAAATAACTTTACATAAATATTTTGTTATAACAGATGCGTCGTTTTATGAGCGTTTAAATCCACTGGTATTTTCATAGTAAGCCTTAACAGTGCTGCGTTGCCTGTTTCCTGGCTTACCCAAAATGCTACTGTTGCGGGGCATTATGGGTAGGCCAGGAAAACAGGCTAAATATTTATTTTACTACCAATTATATCAGAAAGTTCATGAAATCGACGATTGATATCGTCGGTATTTACGCACTTTGAAAAAAAAATATTTTTTTTTAAAGTGCGTTAACATTGTCCCTTTGAAAAAAAAATTCAAAGTGCGAATTTTTTCAAAGTTGAACGTCCTTGTCAATACCATCTGACGCTATTACCTTCCTTGCTGAAAGAATGGATCGCCGTATCGCTTCATCAAACACGAAATAACAGTTAATATTTCATATATAAACACAACTATACATCTAAATGTTTAAAAAGAATTAAGAATTTATTTTTTCAAAGTGCGTTAAATGTGATGATGTAAAAAAAAATGTTGGTCTACACTCATAACGCACTTTGAAAAAATATTTCAAAGTGCGTTGATTGGGACCAAAATTTATCGCCCTTTCGAAAAATTGTTTCGAAGTGCGTAATTTTTTCAAAGTACGTTGCCACAACGCATACAATAAACAAATTGTTATTTCAATCATGAAACTGTACTATTTCTATATATGTTGTCAAAAACAACGTACCCAAAGAGATTTGATAAATTGTAAATATTCTTATTAATGTGCACATTTTAATGAACACCTGTCAATAATTTACTTGTAAATTTATACATAATAATAAGAAATTGTTTATTAACCACAAGCACATAAAACTGAATATCAAAATATTATAAAATAAAAGAATGTATGAATAGGGCTAATGGGAAAAAAAACTTTAAAAACTCGTTTAGTCGAATCTCGGATATAGCAAAGTGTTATGGAATCTCTGGCAAGATTCTTAACAAATCCTAACATTTTTTACGGCTTCGATGAACTTGGTTAATATAACGAATTTACAGATATAGCGAACTGATTTTAAGTCCTGTAGAAATGAAAAATATCGATTTTTACACCTTTAGGCTAACTGCGAATTGATTTACTATTTGAAAACTTAAGTAATACCAATTGCCACAGTTGTTTGGAATAATTTATTTTCACATCAATTCTTCAATTCTTCAATTTCTCATCCGATTATTTAAGGTTTTCAGCGAAGGTGTTTCGTTCTAGGCCATGAAAAGCAAACTGGTATAAATGTGGAAGAAAAAAATTTATAATACGAAATCGGTATACTGTTTATTACGAATTCGTAATACGGATATCACTAATTACGGATCTGGCGAAGTATATCCACTGGGTCCGAGGACATTGCTATAACCGAGTTTTACTGTACCTAAACAAGACGTTTCACTGAGATAAAAAAAATAACTTTAATGCATATATATATTAATTTTATATAACGATGCAACACTCTCCTTCCGTCAATTTATTTTTGTGTTTTTTAGATCTAAAGAAGGAAAAAATAAAATCATTATTCTACCCAAATGTTCATATACATTTTCAAGTACACTTAGTTAACAGTTTTTAATAGTCTGGTGTATACATTTACACCCACCCATCCACCACCCAAAAAGAATAGAATGTTGACGTAAGCGCAGGCAAGTAAAAATGCCCAGAAGTAAAGAGTCGCATTTTGGTGTGTATAATTTGGGCAATTAATAAATACGTACATTATGATTATACCATGCAAGTAAGACTGTTTTCCCTAAGAGAGACAACTTGTTATATTTTGCAATTTTTAGATTTCTAGATATGTGACAAAAAACCGTCTGAAAATTAGGAAAGAATTGTATGCAAAAATAATCCCCATTTCTTCAACACGGCGTATGACGTATGACATAGATATTACCACCATCAGTCTGTCTTGATTCTTGAAGCCAAGATAATTGACTTTAGTTAACAAGTTAGACTTATTTAAAGATGTATTAGATAATAATGACGTTGTATTTTCGTAACGATAGCTATATATAGATCACGAACACTGACTAAGTGTTTAGACATTGGGGTAACAGATGCTGGTATATAAAATTAATAGATAATTAAATACTCAGAACAGACACACGTGCTATACAAAATGACGATACGTCACACGTGTACAGTTACTAATATGTTTTACGGTGCTACCGTTCTGGCGAGCGCAGCAAGAATTACACATACCTTGCATCATTGTCAACCTAGTGTTATTTAGGTATCAAAGAATGTCAAAGAATGAGAGAGTATTGCTGTACAATAAGTATGCCAAAGGTACTAATTTTAATGGTAATGATACACACAGCGCAACCCCCTACCCCGAGAGAGAGAGAGAGAGAGAGAGAGAGAGAGAGAGAGAGAGAGAGAGAGAGAGAGAGAGAGAGAGCCCGGTCCCTGTTTGTAGGCTGTGTAATTTAATTCCCACTTTCAAATTTAATGGTTTGACTATAAGCAATATCTACCTAAATTTTTTAACCGTTTATTTTTTCATTTTATTCCTTTTTATTTAGTTCAAAATGTCCCATTGTTTATTTCCTTCCTACTCATATACTCATTTACTTACCTCCCTACTGTACATGCATGCACGCTTAGCTTTAAAATGGATCGATATGACAGTAAAGTATGGCTCTTCCTAGTATATATTTTTTATAATCTCTAAATTTTTTTAAAACAAATCATATATCAATGAGGCAGGTATCGCAGTCTATACTGAAATAGCTAGTACACTCATTACAGATGTTTGATCCACCTCTAAATTTATCGCGGGAAATATAGCGCAAGAGCACTGTGACGTCATCCATGACTTTGTTCGTCTTTGTTTACGTTTCTCGACTCAATACGAAGGTATGGAAGCATGTAACAAATCTGTTGAGTCTCGCCAAAGCATATGCGGTACTCAAAACGTGTCTTCAAACTTTAAGACACCGTAAATTACGAGTTAAAAGTCGGCCATTTTTGGCATAGCACCACGGGTGAAAACATTAGAGAGCATTATGGGACGTAGACAAAAAATTTTGTTTGATGAACTGTAGTTTGAGCTCGTTCTTTTTCCCGCGCACACTGGTTCTTAGAGCTTGCTTCGCTCGCCGGCGCTGCGCGCCGGCGAGCTGCGCTCGCTATTAAATACTCAATCATTGGACAGAAGAAGGTCTCTTAAATAACTCGAAATGTAATAAGGATTATGGTTTTGATAAATGAAGAACGTTTTATATATAGACCGCTCTTTACAAATTGGGGGGGGGGGGTAGCTTGGTGTTTGCTTTCGACCTTGCATTTTTAGACGGAGGCTGTTTAACAGCCTCCGTATATTGTGATTGTCTTGCCCGTGACGTCAAATAATGAGGATTCCTTAAGCACCATCTAGCGGTGGACGAAATAATGAATAATTATGAGATTCAATGAATAAACATGGTGTGCTTCTTGTCATTTTCGTATATCGTTCGCATATTATCAATTAATTTCCCGCGTGAAAAAATAATTAGAATTGACAAAAAATCTTTTATATGATGGAAACAATAGCCATAATATATATCATTAAAACTGGTACCATATAACTGAACTTGAGTTCTCTGCAAATTCAAAATCAAAGGCCTGAAGGGCCACAATAGCGTCGAGTTAAAGTTATTTGAAGAATAAAAACCCAAATAATTTTATTAAAAAGTCAAAATAATCTACACTATTACAAAAATGCATAGTTTTTAAGATTTGTGTTATCTATGGTTCTCCTTCATTGATCACAAGTACATTTAGGTACTGTAGATTAACAATAATCCTAAAAAACAAAGTATGATTCTGTAACTCTTAGTAATGTATGTACTTAACATGAGTCCAACTTTTCTTGTTGTTTTGCTATAAATTTTTATGAAAATTGAGTTGGGCGGTCAATTTAACAAAAATTGAATTTAATATGGATTTTATGCAGTCAATTTAAATAATAGAAATATTAAAATGAAGTGTGATTTTTTTTTTCTATTTTCAGAAATAATTTTGATTTGGTTATTGACCATTCATTTAGAAATTGGTATGAATTATACTTACTTTTTAAAGTATAAAGACAAATACATTAGTCGACTACTTTTAAATAAAAAAAAATATGTTTTTTATCACATAATTAATTAAATTACAATTCATTACTAATTGACTCACCTAATTCTTAAAATGTTTTAAATGTTAATTAAAAATCTAAATTTAGAAATATCTTAGGAGTTTATTTTTTTTTATAATACACATATATAACTAATTATTATGATTATAATCATATGACTTCATTTTATTAACTTTATATTGTAAAAATATAGATGTATAATGTATCTTTATTTAATGTTACAGAATTACCGATCCAGGGAGCCCCTGGCACCCCAGGTGAGGTATATAATGAGGGACTCTACTGAGGTGTCGCCTCAAACAAATATTTATGTAATTTCAAATTAAAAAAAAAAATTGAGATATTTTTTTTTTCTCTATTCAAATAAAATTAAATAGTATATTACTGAGCGCAGCGAGAGGCGGGCAAAGCCCGCCTCGCGAAGCGAGGATTAATGGTAACACGTATATATAAGAAAATCAGTGAAAAATGAAAGTTGAATCAGGGGTACTAGGGCCAAAAAACTTTTCTTCCAGCCTTGGGCGCCGCCATATTGGCAGCCATTTTGTTTTTTAAAAGTTAGTTCGATCATTGATTGACTGGTACTTATCGATGTTTATTGCCCCTAAACTCAATTAAAATTTTCCAGTGTTTCAATAGAAGGTAATTTGAATTATAAGAAATAAAAAAGACAACATTAATAGTGCTTCAATCAAGAAACATGACTAGTTCTATGTATGTCTTATCAAATTATCAGATGGAAAATAAAAACATTATCATCAAGGAACTGATCTTTTAGATACTGAATAAAGTATTCAATTTTATTACCGCAGCATTTATATGAATTAAATTGATGAACAATGAGAAAAGAAAAGAAATAAAAAAAAGTTCGGAATAACGTTATTTCCGAGGATAAAAACTTATTATGACGTCTTAATGTAGACTGAGCACGCGACGTTTAGTTTAACTTTGGCGAATGATTTGAAGACGGATCCTACTGTGTGCTTTCAAATAAATTATATTTACATTGCACATATTTTTTGCTTGTAAAGTGTGTTAAAAGCTACGGCAGTTATAGCACTGTAGTGCACACAGGGTAAACAAAGGTTAAAATGAGTTTTATTATGACGTTACAAACGTTGAACGCTGTAAACTGCAACGTCACAAGCGAAAATAAAATATGAACTTACTCTTAGGGTAAGATAGGAATTTTAAGGTGCATACAAATTTTCATAACGCCCTAACGCGCATTACTCAATTTGTATTCACACACCGCTGCAGTTATGAGACTGTATGCTTCAAAAAATCATGATTCAATGCTATATTGTTCTACAAAAAATCAAATTGCGCTTTGTTAAAATCTGCGCTCGGTCCAACGGTCACACCGTTTACATATTAAAATTATGATTGTTTTTAATTCTATATTAATATCGTATACTGCTGATAAACACTCTGTCTCTTAATATCAATTTGATTTAAAATTTATATGGGTCCAAATGACACGGGCCGAAAAGATCGGGGGTAGATAAAAGAAAGCACCCATTCACGTTGTTTACGAAGTAAAAGTAGTTCACCAGTTGGTTTAAAATAACTTTTGGTTGTAGATAAACTTATCGCTCGATGTAGGATGTTTTGTTTCTAAAACATCAAAACATTCGTGCATTGTCAGCATTCGATATGGATACAAAATAATCTGTTTTGCAGGAAGGTATATTTCATAAGCAAATTAATAGCGAGCGCAGCGAGGCGGCGCGTAGCGCCGCTCGCATAGCGAGCTCCATAGACAACGTGTACGAACGGAGGAAATTCGAGTTGAAATCTGCACATTGTTCAAAGAAAATTTTGTGGACCCGCGTGAAAAAGTTCTACATATCCCAATAATCCTTTGCGGTGCATAGCAACATGGTGGAACAGGAAGCGTTTCTACGGAAAATTCTTACCTGCAAATCGCATACTTCATTTTCATTTAACAATAAAAATTCCTTTTTGAAACGCATAAAAAGTAAACAACACATAAAAAAATTGTACCTATCTGAGCTTTTGTTGACATATGACGTCATTTCCTTCCCCGAATTTTTCCGACAATTTACGAAAACTGTCGAGCGCAAAAGAATGTTAAGTATGACGTCACAGTGATTTCCAGCGATAAACTTTTTGCAAATACAAAAACATACTTTTGATGATGAATAGAACATAGCATGCTGGCTTGGCACTACATGGTCTTTGAGATGGAGGTGAAATACAGTAAAAGGGAATCTGAGAGGATTGTAACAATACACATTGGATAGATATATATGTATTATAAGCACAGACATTGCAATAATTCTCAAATTAATTGACATATACCGACCCATAGATAAATCAAAGTACTGAAGTACTGACGGAAGTTTTTTTTTTTTTTTTTTTTTTTTTTTTTTTTTTTTTTTTATTCAAGTTTGATTTATTCACCCAAGAAAAATATCATTTATATGATTTTTTTTTTTTTTTTCACACATTTATTCAATCATATATATGTAACAAAACAGAAGGTAGTGGGCCTGCGCAGAGGCTTAGTACAACATACATTTTGAAATGTTTTTGTATTACAATTTTGCACGAAAAAAAGGAGGAAAATATTCATTTGCAAGTAAATTTCCGCACATGAAATGTTTCATGCTAAGTATGTCATTAATACAGCAAAGATAAAAGGAAAAAAAATAACCAGGTTGTTACATGAAAAATATATAGATATCAAACATATATTTAGATTTGTACATAAGTAATTAGCAGGTTTATGTAACAGTATATTTCTCTGTTAGATGCGTAGGGGGGATAACAGTATTAGTGTCCAGAAAATCCCCCTACCAGTTTTATAATCTAAAGGTCTGGTCACCTTTAGAGTTATATTTTTCACAATGGCATTCATTTACAAGTAAATTTTCAACTATAAGCATAATATTTCGATTTGTACATAGATATAGCTAATACATGTAACAGCAAAGTATTTTTCTGGTAGATATGTGTAGGGGAAATCAGTATAAGTGTCCAGAGACTCCCCCTACCAGTTTAATAATCTAAAGGCCAGGTCACCTTTAGACAAACATAATTTGAAATATAATTACAATTTTTCATTCAATCTATTAAGAATATCAAAATTAAACATAATGCTTTTTGCTGATTTAACTGTCATATAAAACTGTGTCAGTGCACTTTTCAAAAAACATAATAAACCATTATATGTTACAATGTCGTTCAAAACTCTACATTTCATTTTATATTTGTACATTTTATAGGCTACAAAAGATACAACATTATTAAAGATAAACGTGTTTTTGTTGCAATATGCTGGAAAACCAATAACAATAACTTTCCATGTAACATTTATATTTAAGATATCAGATACTTTCTTCCAAATGGGGTTAGATATACAACAATCAAAAATTAGATGTTTAATTTCTTCTTCTACATTACAGTTCAGACAGTTTTTGTCAAAATTTTCTTTCCATTTACTTACACATTTATTACAAGATAAAATATTGTGTATTAATTTGTAATTAAATTCTGCTACATTTTTATCAAATATCTTTTTCACTTTTTCTTGGTAGATATTACCCCACATTTGACGGTCATCAATACAAAAAAGTTTGGACCAAAAATTTTCCATTCTAGGCTCTTTTGAGTTTTTTTGTAGTAAGATGTGGTAAAAAAATTTAGATTTTTTTCCTTCGACATGTTCGAAATATCCATGAAAATTGAAAAACAACTTTGTACTTCTATTATGTGTTATATTCTGTAAGTTAATATTAGCGGCATATTTCTTAAGGGCACTTTTTAGAGTTATATATTCACATAGGTAATTGTTTGTAGATATCAGACTTTCTTTGATTTCGTTTATTGGTTTGAATCCATTTGAATTGAATAAATCATTCACGTACTTAAAACCGCTTTTAATCCAATTTGGAAAAAAGACTGTTTTTCCTTTATACGTTATATTTCTATTGAACCATATATTCTGAAACTGGATATTCTCTCGATCAGTGTTTTTACATTCATTAAAAGCGCATATTACTTCCTTATAAAAATGTGGGAGGTATTTGATATTTAGGTCTTGTGCGTTTGTAATATTAGTGTTTAATAGATAAGAAATATCTAAATTATATCTTTATATACAAGCGTTCAAGAGTTGATTTAAATCATTGTTAGAATGAATAAGTTTTGAAACCCATGATGCTTTTAAAGCTTTGACCTTAGTTTCAAAATCGGTGATACCAATCCCTCCATCTGATATATGTCTTATTAGAGTTTTACGCTTTATTCTTTCTCTTTTCCCCCATAGAAACGAGAAAATAATTCTGTTTACTTGTTTAAATATAGTTTGATCAGGGTTTTCAAGTATTGTTGCGACATAAAGAAGCTTAGAAATAATTAAAGAATTAATTATCTGACATTTTCCGAAGAGAGTTAGCTTTCTTGTTCGCCATGAGTCCAATATTTTTTCGAACTCTCTCAGCTTACATAGCCAGTTTTTTTCATTACACTCTATTTTATTATGTCCTATGTAAATACCTAGACATTTTACTGTATTTATGTTTATTTTGATATTTTTTATGGTTGTATCCTCCTTAAGAATGTTTCTAAGTTCTCCCAATACTATACATTCAGTTTTTGATAGATTTAATTTTGTTCCTGAAACATTTCCAAAATTTTCTATGATTTGGATTGCTTTTTCTAGAGAGCTTATGTCTCTTAAAGGAAAGGTGCTATCATCGGCATGTTGAATACATTTTATTTCTTTTTCCATATTTTCTAACCTAAAGCCTCGAATTGAATTTGAGCTATTAATTTTTTCATTTAGAATTTCCATTACAAATAAAAATAGTATTGCTGATACGGGACATCCTTGTCGTATTCCTCTGTGCATTTTACATTTTTTAGAAATCCAACCATTATTTTTGATATAGAAATTTGGATTGGTATACAAAATTTTTATCCATTTAATAAAGTTATTCCCAAAATTGAATTTTTCTAGTGATTTTATTAAAAAGTTCCATTCAACTGAATCGAACGCTTTTTGGAAGTCAGCAAATAAGAAAATTCCTTCTTTATTTGTATTTTCGCAATACTCGAAAATATCCAGAATAAGCCTAGCATTATTGCCAATATATCTTCCTTTTATATAACCCGATTGATTTTTACTTATTAACCTATCGATTAATTTTTGTAATCTTCTGGCAAATATAAAAGCAATTATTTTATAGTCACAATTAGTGAGACTTATTGGTCTGTAATTTTCTAACTTATCTAATTCCCCCTTTTTATGTATAAGTGAAAGAACTGAACATTTTTGTGTAGAAGTTAATTCTTCTTCGATATAAATTTGGGATATAGCTTCATATAGAAAATTCCGGATATTTTTCCAAAACATCTTATAAAATTCAACAGGTAAACCGTCTTTTCCAGGTGACTTATTATTTTTCATTCCATTTACAGCTTCTGCGCATTCTTGTAATGTTGGGAATTTTTCACAGTATTTTTTATCATTTTCTGACAACACAGCGGATGTATTAATTTGGGCAAGATATGATTCAATTTCATTTAGCGGTATATCTTTTGAGGAGTAAAGATTTTCATAGAACTTACATAGTTCATTTAAAATATCGTTAGTCTTTACAAAGGTCGATCCTGCATTGCTAACTTTATTTATAACATTTTTTGATTGATGCTTATTTTCAAGTCTTAAGAAGTAGGATGAATTTTTTTCTCCCTCGTCAATCCATTTGGCCCTTGACCTTATTTGTGCTCCTTTTGATTTAATTTCATATAATGCGTCTAATTCATTCTCTAATTCTTTTTTCCGTATCATATTAATATTTAAATGATGTTGATGTTCTATTTGCTCTAATTCACTCTCGATAAATTGTATTTTCCGTTTCATATTTTTGCTTTTTTCTTTACAATAACTAATACTTAAATTTTTAACTTTAAGTTTGATCAATTCCCATTTAGTTTTTGGATTCATCTCTAGCTTAATATCATCTGGTAAATTCAATAAAAAATCGTTGATAATTTTACAATACTGTATATCAAAAAGGACAGACGTATTTAGCTTCCAATATCCCTTCCCCCTGCTATTGGAGGAAATTTCGCATTTAAAAATTAAAGCAATGTGGTCGCTCATTCTTACATTTGAGACGGACGGCGGCCTACGTAAGTATATATTTTCCGGTTTATAGCAAAAAAGGTGCGTTAAAAAACATAGTCTATTCTGTTTTTTGCGGTGTCGCTACCATCACACCAAGTGAAACCATTTTTTTCTGGTTTAATTTTTGCCCAGAGATCGACAAAATCGAAATGTTTTTGTAAATTTTTAAAACTATTTAAACTCTTATCTTTATCTTTTAACAGAGAACAGTTGAAATCTCCTACAAGAATTACATTTTCATTATTAATAGAATTCTTTGAAATCCATTTTGAAACCTTTTTAAAAAAATCAACCCGATCGTTCTCAGAATTAGGTGCATAAATATTGACAAGTGTAATAATTTTACTATCATGTTCTATATTCAACAGTATAATTCTGCCATCTGCAGATTTATGCTGGTTTAGTAATGTAAAGTGAAATTTGCTACTTATCAGAATTGAGACACCTTTACTGTGTGAAGAAGTAGAAAAACTATGAAAAGATGTACCTTTCCAGCCTGAATTAAAAATATATTCTTTTTCAGATATAAAATGTGTCTCTTGTAAAAATACGACATCACAATTAATATCATTAACCCAATTGTATAAAATTACTCTTTTTTTATAATCATTAAGTCCACGACAGTTCAAAGAAATAAATTTAACAGAAGTCATTGTTGTGTCCGGTTAATAGAGTTAGTAGAGACAGATTAACACGTGTACTTATCGATGCCTTGCTGCCTGGTTTTTACCGCTCTGGACATAGAGACGGAACGCGGCTTCGTTCGTCGTTTGTCCGCAAGACGCTGTAACAGCTTGCCGAACTTGTTCTGACCTGGCCATGCATCTGGAGCAGTATGTGCGGTTTTTTCGGAGTCCAAGCCGGTGCCCCAGTAGAGATCGTATACGGAGTGGGCGAAGATGGTGTGGGGCCTGGAGGAAGCTAAAAGATCATTCATTTCCTTTAACTGATCAATCTTTGCACATAATATTTTCTCCATGACATCATCAGCTTCATCCCTCCACTGTGGGGTGTTAGTAACGGTGTTGCCGATTAGCTTGCACTCCAAAGCTGACTTGGCATCTCGAATTTTGTCTGCTGCCACAAGGTTGCCTGTACGAATGGCTTTGGTTAGCTGGTAGGCCTGCTCTGCAGATTTGAAGTTTTCTCCAAAGATCTTAAGATCGCATGGATAGAAATTCGATAGCACATGTTTTGCGCCTTGGACGGTAGCAACATTTTTTGGATCTGCAACAAATTTTGCGCAAACGCTTGAGCCGGGTTCGTGTCCGGGTTTTTTGCAGGCTGCGCAACTTTGCTCATTTTGACAATTACGGGTGTAGTGGTCATTTTTCCAGCATTTTGTACATAAGATAGTAAGTTTGTCAGAATTTTGCCCGCGATGCAGGATCTTGCATTTAAGCCCAGCACAGTAGCTAAAGCGTGGTAGAGGTTTTGATGCAAGTGGCTCGATATATATAAAACGATTGCCATTCAAAACGCTTGTCATTTTATTGTTTGCAGGGTTTCTGATTTTTTCATATTTGAGCTCACTTTTTGGATGTGCTCCTAACTTTGACAGCATCTCAAGGATGGCGGAGTCATCAACTGAGAGGGGAACCCCGCATATCGTAACTTTGAGTGATTCGTCACTGGGATGTTCTAGGCCAGCGGAGTAGGGGTTCGAGTCATATACAGAGATGTGGTGGTTTTTAAAGTCAAAGCCCTCACATAGAATAGAATCTCTACTTTGTTTATCAGTGAAATAAATTCGCCAAAGATTTCGATCGAGCTGGATGCATTTGATAGCATCAGCGCTAACACAATGACTGACCGCCTCAAGAAGATCAAAATTAGAAATACGTTCGTTCTCTTCTTTGTACAATTCACTATCCTTTATGTAGATAGGCTTGAATAATTGTGCCATTTTGCAGTGACAGAAAAGGAAGTTGATTATATCGTTTATTAATCATTTTAAAATCAACGATATCTTACTTTGCTTTGCAAGTAGTTTATAATCTGCGTTTGAATTACGCATATTTTTATAATATGAATTCTCGGACTTTTCCGACAAGAATTTCGAGAAAACCCCGTATGAATCGTGTTGTGTAATAATTAAAGAAAGAATTGATTCCATCAAACTATGTATAAGTAATTGAAATATTCCAAAAATTGTATGGATCCAAGCAATAATGAACTCTAGTCTCGTTCAACCAGATGCTCGGCTCTCCCAAAAGCAAGAGAATGTGTACAACAGGTCACGTGATAGCTTGATGACGCGACCTCTAAATGTAGAATGACTCTCTGCTTGTCGGAGATTTACGGAGACAGCCGATGGTTGAACGAGACTATATTGAACTCTGGCATATGAATACATACGACTGCAAAAAATATCTAAATTGTTCGTACTATTTAACATCTGACTATTTTCAAGGTGTTCATAAATAAGTTTCTTAAAACACAATGTTTCAAGATACATTACATCGAATTTATGGATTATTTTCAAGAACTAAATCTTGTCAGCGGTGATGATTTGTGCTTAGGTCCAAACACTGTTTCAGTTTCGGTTTGCCAGAGTAACTGCATATGAGAGTTGATTGAAAATCAACTCCCAAAAATAAGATATATAAAGCACAGAAAAATTCACTCACCCCAAGGAATATGCAGAGTTCATGAAGGGAAAATATTGAAAAATTGTTTTTAAAAAGCTTATTTCTAAAAATTACAATATCACAATTAATGATATTGTATAGATGTTATGTTTACATCTGCTGAGAATGTTTTCCCATATTTTTTTTAAGTAATCTCTTTGGTTCAAACAACTACTATAATAATATTCAAACTTTTAAAAACAACCTTTGGATGCATTTTTTTTAGCAGTGCTTGGTTCAATAAGTCTCAACATTTAGTAAAATGCACGATAAACAAAGTGTGCATGATGAAATCATACACTTTAGAGGTTAATTGACTATACGTATGGATTACATAATGATTGAAACTTAATTACATGAACAATTTTTTAACAAGTAGAATATCCAGTGTCTTTTTAAAAAAATTATTTTTAGTTATTATTGTCTCATGGAAATCTTTACAGAAGTACCAGTACTTATAATTAAGACTGTTTTATTTTAATATGTATGTGGGTGCATAAGAGGAATTGAATAAAAATTAGAACCATTTTAACAAGACCTTGGACTTTCGGTTGGACTTACCTATCTATTTCTTGCGTCAAAACAAGTTAAAAATGACGTGGTTTCAAGCGAAATATACACCGATTGCGTAGTCTTAGCTTAAAAGCCAGACAAATCTTGTTGATTTCAAAGAGCCATGGCTAAGTGCCCAGCCATGAAATAGACAGGCCT
This sequence comes from Magallana angulata, assembly GCF_025612915.1. Lineage (NCBI taxonomy): Eukaryota > Metazoa > Mollusca > Bivalvia > Ostreida > Ostreidae > Magallana > Magallana angulata. The sequence goes on from NC_069116.1 coordinate 44,565,188, forward strand.
ATATACGTCACATTTCTGTTCGACACAACTACCTAAAGTCCAAGCTCTTGTTAAAATGGTTCTGCCAATATTACACAAAACTAAACAACCACAGGGATTGACGTTTGCTTACAAAGCAAAGAATTGTTCTCGATTGGTTACCTTCATTTCTTAATAAATCGTTTCGAAATGTCCAAGTTAACCATTCTAGGTATTAAAATTTTTAAAAATATAAATATTCTCAGCTTAAATAATGTATATACACCCATAATACATTTTGTCTTCATGTTTTTTATTTATTTTTAAATTTCTTTTGACAGCTCATGAAGAAAAAAAGAATGGAATGTTAGTGCAAAATGAAGAAGCCATGCAGATGTTACGAGCAGATGATTCGGAGTCGGAAGAAAGTGATATTTTTAATGCCATATCAGACAGATAGCAAACAGGGAAGTCATTTTGACCAAATTTCTTTACTGTTATTTATTTGATGTTAATTTCAACTCCGTCTTGTTAATTTATGTTACTGAATATGTCATTAAAATATGAAAATGTCTTCAACTCTGTCTTGTTAAAAATATAAAGCATAATAGGATGTTATGTATAGCATTCTTAATCGTTTTAACAGGATGCACAAAATATAAACATAACTGGGTGATTGCCTGCACAAGTGCAGGTGAATTAACAATAACACATTTCAATGATACAATGCTCAATATGTAGAACCATACATTTTGGTATATATACTCTGTCTAATTTTTTCTTATTTTTTTTTAACGTATTCTTTAAAATTGAAATAAAAAACAGAATTGCTGGATATTAAGAGGAGCAGGCAGGGATGAAAAATATAAACTAAAATGGATGATATATACATGCACGTTTTGTGCTGGGCTGCGTTCAAGATCAGCTAGCCTAGCCGCTAGGTCGTAGATATCTAGGTCTTTTGAACGTTCCACTAGGTTAGCCGCTAGATCTCTGATTCGAATTTGGAAAATGATATTCAACTAAAGACTAATTACATCGACATCATGTTAACTACAAAGACGAACAAAATATCACAAAGTAAATAGATTTCATGTTTATCACAAAGTGGTAACCAATGTGGCTATCTTGAATATGATGCTTAGCATAAAATATTTAGGCTACGAATATCTACGTAGCGGCTAGGCTAGCTAACAGTCCAATCACTTAGGCCTACGTAGCAGCTTCGATCTAGAACGCAGCCCAGATAACCGGAAAAAAATAGCGACGTTTTTAATTTAATTCCAAACCATTGAGTGTATTTACTCCGTCATATTCCCAATTTTTGTGTTTTTAAAGCTCAAATTTCACCGTAATTTTTTTTCACTGTTCCAAATAAGAATTTCAGATAAAAGACTGTTTTGAAGAAATACAATTGTCCTTCCCCATTCAACTTCCACGACGTATGCATCCATCATTTAATAATATAGACGTAGAACACAAATTATGTTAATTGATTACAAATTAATGTTTAACAGGTTGGACACAACCCCCCGTTTGGTGGTGTTAGTTCCATTTGATGGTTAAATGCCCAAATGGTATGCTTGTTTTACCTACCAAATGCGACTCATATTTCGTTTATCGCGGATTACTCAAACCACCAAAGGGAGGGTTGTTCCCAACCTTGCTGTTTAAGGTTTACTGCTATTCTGTGCTAGTGTATACAGTGTACATATTTATTTGCATATTTTAAACCAAAGCTGTCGAATGTAAAGTACAGTATCTGCCCAATTGTTAACTCGTCCTTAACTAAAACCGTATCAAATTAGCCAAATTTAAAAAAGTTTTTTTTTAACATTAAACAAAGATTGCCGATTCAAGGCAATTATCCGGTGGTGCGTGTCAACCCGCGTCCTTGTTTATCTCGTTCTGAAAAATTACTACCCGATTTTCTTACCAGACGTCGTGCTTCTAAAGGGTCTTTCCTTCAAACTAAATTCGCCCATTAAAGATTTTATTTATTCAACTATTTCCAAATCTTAATTTCTATGTATACCCTAAATAAGTTCCCAGTAAATATATTCGATTCACTCTTAATGTAATCATTCATTATTATTTTAGTGCTAGTATATTATTTTTATGCAAACTCCCACTGACTTGGATCCACCATAGCGTATCAACCACCTTACTCTCATTTTTTGCTATTCCGGGCAATTGTTTATCGAAAATGAAAGTAGGCTTTTGATTAATTTCACAATAATTACTTATTAGTTGAAATTGAATTGTAGCTTACGGACATCATCTCAGATGTTCATACCACACTTGAAACCAGCTAATCTGGCCTTAGTGCAGGTGTTTTGTTGTTTATTTGCAAAATCATGTCTTAATGATGCGCCATGTAAAATGTCATTGCCATATACATGTAAATAACGTTAACAAATCATGTACAGTAAATATCCTGGCTCCTTTGAATCAGAGACTTGTTTATTTTAAATAAGGAGAAAGGCATTTATCCAATATTGCTGTGAAATAAATTATTGGATCATAACTTCATCCTAATACGTCGATCCAGTAAATGCCAAGGCTCCGTTGGCGGAAAATGGGCAATATACGGAATATACGGAAGTGGAATAAAGATCAACACAATTCTAAACAAGATTTTCCCCCCAAATTAAAACTGTGAAGCAAAAGGTTTTACTTATATTAATAATCCATGCTCCAAATTTTGGCCGCCTGGAACGTTACAGATGTAATCTGATCAACAACTTGACCTTACGTTGCAGCCACATCAAGGTCCAAACACTGTGACTACTTTAAAACATGATTTGTGTATACATGTACATGGATAGCAAGTACTTTGGCTTTAACAGCTTCTTTATACAAGGCAACGAAATTAAAGTTCATTGCACGCAGGACCATAGCTATCTATAAATCTCATAATAAGAGTGTTATTAACTCAACTGAACCGAAGGTTCAAGTGAACTTTTCTGATCACCTGTTGTCCGTCCGTCTGTAAACATTTTTGACTTCTCTTGAACCACTGGGCCAACAGAACTTGGTTCAGTACTAAAGAGAAGGGGATTCTAAATCGTTAAATAAAGGACTAAATCCCTTTGAAAAGGGAGGTAATCACAAAATAGTGAAAATAGCTTGAAAGTCTTACAAATCTTTTTCTCATGAACCATTGCACCAGAAATAGAAATATTTACATTAAGCTGGTATATTCATGTATAGTGAAGATTCTTAATTGTTAAAACTGTAACCCCTATGCCAAAATTAAGGCCTTAGGTTTAACATAAAGCTTCTTCTTAAGAACTGATAAGTAAGTAAGACATTTCGCGAGTTTTAGAATATTTTAAAACAGATACAATACAGATGTTTAGATAAGCATTTTGACACATGGACCTTTTGTTGCAATTCTTTAAATAAAAAAAAAATTCCTGTCAAGAAAATTGTGTACGTGTGAGTCATCTGATGATATTGATGATTTAATAAATGTAAGTATCATCAAATACAGCATTTTTCATTTGTACAATTACCCAACGATTATACCATTCTTCGTTTTTTCATACTAAGTGTAAACAAAGATGATTTTTAGGTCACCTGAGTAAACTCAGGTGACCTATTGCTATCCGTTTTCGTCCTTCGTCGTCCGTCGTCCGTCGTGCGTAAACAAATTTACATTTTTGACTTCTTCTTAAAAGCTACAAGGCTAATTGTTACTATCTTTGGTGTGGGCATCTCTATGGTAAGAGGAATCTAAATTGTGAAATTCGTGGCTTTACCACCCCGGGGGCACCATAAGTGGGACCAAATATGCAAAAAAAAGCCAAATTTTCAAAAATCTTCTGCTCTACTCCCACACATTTGAGGAAAAAACTGGTTGCATGGTTATGATATCCATGAAGCCCTCTACCAAAATTGTGAAATTCATGGCCCCTTGGATCAGGGGTTCTGGCTCTAGGGTGGGGCCAATATGGCCATAAAGTACAAATGTATTAAATCTTAGAAAACCTTCTTCTCTACTCCCATGTATATTTGTTAAAAACTAAATGCATGATTATGATGTCCATGAAGCCCTCTACCAAAATTGTGAAATTCATGACCCCTGTGTCAGGGGTTCAGGCTCTAGGGTGGGGCCAATATGGCCATATAATAAAAATGTATTAAGTCTTAAAAAATCTTCTTCTTTACTCCCAAACATGTGGGCAAAAAACTGAATACATGGTTATGATGTCCAATAATCCTCTACCTAAATTGTGAAATTCATGGCCTCTGGGTCAGGGGTTCAGGACATGGGGGGGGGGGGGCAATATGGCAATATAGTGTTAATGCATATAATGTTTCAAAATCTTTTCTATTCTCATACATCTGTATGAAAAACTGACTTCATAATTATGTTTACCAGGAAGTCTTAAATTTCATGTCCCCTGGAGTATGGGTTTTGAGGGCCAAAATAGATGTATAGGTGTTAATGCATATAATGTTTAAAAATTATCTTCTTTACTCCCACACACCTGAAAGGAAAACTGAATTCATTATTTTGTAGACCAGATCTTTAAGTTTTCTCCAAAATTATAGGTTTCATAGTTCTTTTTGAAAGATTTCAGGCAGGGAGGTGGTCGTCATTACAAATTTATAATTTTTCTACTCCAGAATGAAACCCAATTAAATGAATATATGAGACTCCTCAACAAGTTTGTGTATGGGTCATATGCTACTCAGGTGACCGTTAAGGCCTATTGGCCTCTTGTTATTAAATATAATTGTTATTAAGAATCTCAATAGATTTTTATTTTTTGGTAAGCATCATAATCAAGTTTTCTGTACATCTACATATATCGATGGGTTCGTTTGTAGCAAATACCTTGAGAGATAATTCCGATGTTCTAATTCGATTAACCATATAACAAGTACCTATGACCAAGGAAACAATAATAGTCGATGGTCTGCATTTGTGAGCGATGATCGTTGCATCCTTATTCATTATATATATAACTAAAACTTGTAAATATTTCATGAACCGACGTAGTTATGATAAAGAAGAGCAATAATTATCAGGTTTTACATGTTGTTTTGAATGCAAACAAGTGCAGAACAATGCCTTTTTAAACTCTTAAAACAAAACTGCAGTGAAAATTTAACCAGTATTACTTCAACGTAAACAAAAACAAGGATCGAGCTTTGTTTACAAAGTTAAGATTTCCGAACTCTGTAAATTTGTCTGTTACTTTGCCACCTTCATATTTTGGTGAAGTATTAGAATTGTACAAGTTATCCATTCGAAGCATTAAAATGTAAAATATGAATTTTAACATCTTGTCTATGCCCTTAAAGATGGCCTATTACACCTTTAAAAAGTTTCTCAAATCAGCAGACATTTACTTGATTTTGAAAGATAGCATGATGTACAGTACCGATCAGACCAAACCTAACAGAAAGTAAACCCCAACTTAACCCTGGGTTTACTTTCTGGGTTTACTCTGGGTTTACTAGAGTTGAACCAGAGTAAACCCAAAGTAAACCCAGAGTGGACACAGAGAGTAAACGCAGTAAGAGGTATACCCCTGAAAACAGACGCTAACTGTGTATTCGGAATATACAAGGGACAGGAATAACAGGCAGTATAGGATACTAAGTTAAAAGACAGGTCTGCATCACACTTCAGTGCGTACAGTTGACCTCAAAAGCAATATCCAAGTAAACCCAAAGTAAGCCCAAAGTAAACCCCGAGTGGACCCAAATTTTCAAAAAGTAAACCCAGAGTAAACCCAAAGTAAACCCCAAAAGTAAACCCGGGGTTTAGTTGGGGTTTACTCTGGTGTTAGGTTGGGTCTGATCGGTACTGTATAAGAAGTTTTTAAAAAACAGGCGAAAAATATGTAATTTTGCATAAAAAATTATGATTTCCCCCCAAAATTCAGTAAAAATGAACAAAAATCGTAGGCGGATTCGAATTCGTAATATGTTGTTCACAAGCCCTATTTTAACCACTGGACTTAACCGAACGATTGATTAACAAACATTTAAATCTCGGGAGTTGTGACGTATTGTCATAAAACAGAACTAAACTTGGTGTAGTGGGGTACCTTAAGACCTTTTTTCCGCGCGTTTTTTATTCATTTATTTTTCTGGTCAACTCATAAATAAAAAGAATGATAATTTAGCAGATGTTGCGAGCCGATGATTCGGAGTCGAAAGAATGTATTTTGTAATACAATATCAGATAAATAGCAAATATGAAAGTTGATGGAACTAAACTTTAATACTGATATTTATTTGATATTATTTTCATAGCTGAATCTGTCATTAAACTAAGAAAAGGTCTTACCTTGTTAAATACAATATAAAGAAGATGATTCGCCAAAATAAATATTTGTTTATTTCAAAATAGGGATAAAGAGTTTTGTCAAAAACAGTTAGTTGTGAAATACATGTAAAGTATAGGATCAATAGCTGAAGAAGTTCTATGCGTTGCTTAGTCTTACAGGATTTGACTCCGAGTTCAAACTGTTTAGCAAAACAACTCAATAAACATGTTTAACATAGATTAGAAGGTTTGTTTCTATTTTGCTATGGACCGGTTTGGATATTATCTCATAAACAAAGACTACTAGTATTTGTTAAATTTTAGATGATACTTTATCTGACTTTGCGGTCGTGTCAGAGCACAAACTTTGTGACAAATTTAAAACACATCTGGATAGCAAACACACTGTCTAATGCAACTTCGATATAGGAGAAATGTCAAAGTTAACGTTCTATCAATGTATTGAAGCGGACGATACAAAATTTAAATACTTTGAGATCAAACCGTGTCTATGCCCATTTAATTTGGCGTCATGCTTTTTGTTAAGTCATAATTTTGGAGAGCTAATGAATACTAGTAAATAAAATTGACCGTGTCATAGTAGCTATGCAGATATGTTACGAGCAGATAATTCTGAGACAGAAGAAAGTTATATTTTCAATGCCATATCAGATAGATAGCAAATATGGAATTTTTTTTTACCAAATGTCTTTACTGTTGTTTATTTGATGTTAATTTATGTTACTCAATATGCCATTAAACTATGAAAATGTCTTCAACTTTGTCTTGTGAACAACAGTAAAACATAACAGGACGTATAACATTCTTATTTGCTTCATGAACATGTGTATAAGTAGGCTATCACTGACTTTATTTTTCTTTTCTTTTCTAATTTCAAAAGGATACAAGAAAAATACCGGTAATCATATTCGTCATGCAAATGTCATGACCCTAATGAGTCAAAAATGACCTTAATAAGAATTTAATCTTGATTTCAGAAAAAAACAAAATATTAGATATAATTGTGAAAAATATGATATGGGATCAATTGTTATAGAAGTTTCATCTCTGTGCTTTTTTTAGCCGATAGATTCGACGTTAGTCTGCAACAGCTAAAATGGATGAGTCCACTCATTGAAATGTGTCAAAGTTTATTTTTATTTATAAAATGAAATAACTTGGGATTATTATTAATTCCAATAATGTTATTTTGCAAAAACAACGTATCCAATGATGAGCTGATTTTAATTTCAAAATAGAACAGATCAATGTTCAAAACCTTTTGTTAAAAAATAACATTTAGTGCTTTTTATATCAAGATATGTCAACTTAATTCGCATCTTTTAATTTTAATTCTGTTATATATATGTCTGGCAAGAAATAACACGTGTCTTCACCATCATGTGCTTTAAAGTTTGCTAATTTACATCTGAGCTCATCATCAGCACTTATGTCTAGTAAACAGCAAAGCGCTTTTTGTTGAGACAACTTCAGTTTGAACCCGACTGGTTTTTTTTTTTTTTTAATTATTTAATTTCTCTAATTATTAATATTATTATATATTTTCTTTATCAATATTAATACCATTGGATCATATTCATTGCAATTAATTATTTATATTACATTTTCTTTAACAATACCATTGGATCATATTCATTGCAATTAATTATTTATATTACATTTTTTTTAACAATACCATTGTATCATATTCATTGCATTTAATTATTTATCTTACATTTTCTTTATCAATAACATTGGATCATATTCATTGTATTCATCTCAGTATGTATTGTTTCATGATTACCGTAGATACTGCTGCTTCATGAACATATTACTAGCAAATGTCCTCGGCTTGATTTGGGTCATATATAATAAATTAATTTTTTTTCCTTCTGTTATATAGAGAACATGCATGTTTAATATGAGGAATCTTCATACTGGTAACTCTTAACAATACCTTTACTTGGACTTAAGGAGGCTAAATAGTAAAAAAAAACAACTACCCACTAGATCTGCCTTAAGATTTTAGATATGATAGTTTTAACCATTAACTACAATTTAGTAAAGAAAAGTCCATTTATTGTTGCTTAGAAATCTGTATCATTTTCTATATATCGTTATAAAGAGAGAATGATACAGCTTTCGAATGGCCATGACCATCAAACACTATTGAATGTATAATCAAAAGTGCATCAAGTCCTACACATCACAATAAATGTTACTGTAACTAATATATAAATATATAGAGAGAGAGATAGTTAGAGAGTGTCGCAACCACATCTCAAATAAATAATTTTATTATACTTTCATGTTAGATACTGAAATCTGATTGGTTTAGACACATTTGGTAATCCGTTCTATTACCCTCAGCGTTAGCAACACACCTGGCAACGGGTAACACAACGAATTGTCACATGCGCGTAAATTATGCGCGTACGGTTCGCCGTAGAATTAACTTCATTTCTATATAAAAGCAGTAAAAGTTTCTTTAAAATTAAGACATTCAGTATAATAAAATAAATAGTGCCTGTTTGGGAGGGTAACTGATGAAATTGACACCCCTCGAAAACCATTGTCAATTTCCGCTTTGTGTCGGTTGACAATGGTTGTCTCGGGGTGTCAATTTCAACCGTTACCCTCCCAAACAGGCACTATTTATATACTGTAACACTTCCCAATAAATGATACATATATGGCAAAGAAATTTTTCATGAACTTTTTAATTGGCAATGATGCATGGATAAAAATCGTCAGGAAAAATTTTTTATAATATTGTGTAAACAATATTTGGCCTATGTTTTTATGTCATGTTAAGCAATAAATGTTAAAACAAAACTGCAAAAATTTGTTTTCTATTTCTATTTTGTATTTGCAGAATCATATTCGCCCATTCTCTTTTAAAGAACAGTAACTGCCCCATAATGATGAACAAGCTTGTTTACTAGTATTCAAGTAGCATTAACTTAAAGGTGTTTATGATGAACAATACAATAATAGTATAGAAACTGTTTCGTTGTGACATGGGTAGATTGTGAACTTGTACAGGGTGTAAAAACGCCAAAGAGAATTGAAAACATAAAGCACAATGTAGTAATTTTATTAGGAATGAAAAGAAGGTTATATATGGGTTTATTTTTGATAGAGAAAAATTCTTTAATTCACACAGGGTTTTAAATCCAACGAAAACATAGTTTTGTTGATACAGACAGTTTGACATATAAAATATTTGTTACATTACAATTTTTCTTTACTTCCATTTATAGATAAATATTTTAAATATCAGTCATACTTATTTTGTCGGTGGGTTTCTTTTTGGGAGTTGATTTTAAATCAACTCTCCTATGCAGTCACGCGGACAAACCGAAAGTGAAACAGTGTTTGGACCTCAGCACAAATCATTGCTCCTGACAAGACTTAGTTCTTGAAAATGATTGATGAATTCGATGTAATGTATGCTAAAGCATTGTTTTTCAAGGAAACTTATTTACAAATACCTTAAAAATAGTCAGATTTTGAATTGGACGAACAATTTAAATATTTTTTGTAGTCGTATGAATTCCTACGCCAGAGTTCAATATAGTCTCGTTCAACTCGACGCTCGGCTGTCTCCGTAAACCCTTGTCGGAGATTTACGGTGTCAGCCGAGCGTTTGCAATTGGTTGAACGAGACAAGAGCTCAATATTGCTTGGATCCATACAATTTTCGAGAAATATTTCTACCACTGATACATAGTTTGATTGAATTAATATCTTTAAATATTATTTAACATGATTCATATGGAGGTTTCTCGACATTCTAGTCGAAAAAGTTCAAAAATTCATATTATAAAAATATGCGTAATTCAAATTAGAAACTACGTATACATGTACTTGTCATGCAAAATAACATATCATTGATTTTAAAATAAATAAACATCGACAAAATCAACTCCCGCCAGTTCTTCAGTACTTTGATTTGTTTTGTCTCCCTTCAGAATTCAACCCATCTCTTTATAATCCAGCTTCTCATTTGTTGCATAATAAACAAGTTCTAACAATTAATTAGCACTTCATAAACTTATTGTGTGTGTCGCCCAAAACACTGCTATATAAGGAGGGATAAAAATGAAAATGCAAGAAATGAAAGATTCTGTTCGAGCAAAAAATGACGATGAAAGTACTAAAAGTGGTAATTCTAGGTGCAGAAAAGGTTGGCAAAAGTTTATTATTGGACCAATTTTTGAAAGCTGACGACCCAGTGCAAAAGAGATCAGATTGCAGCTCCTCAAAAGACGTATATAATGTAAATGGGAAAACAATTCGCTTTCCAGGTAACAATTTATTTTGTATTTTGGTTAAAACATAATTTGATTCTCTTTAATCGTATCCGTCGCAGATTTCATCACTTTTTAGGAGTTCTAATCCCTATCCATCATTTCTGTGGAAGTTTTGTAAGTGCTTTGACTAATTTGGCTTTCTTTTGTAGATGGTATTCATCGTCGGGTGGACTTTGTTGACACTTCGGATCTTCACGAATTTCCAGCCATGAAGAGGGTGTACATTGAAACTGGGAATGCTTTTGTGATTGTTTATGCAATTGATGATAAACGGTCTTATGAATTTGCCAAGTCCCTTTGCGATGAAATATACAGCATCAAAGGTATTGTGAATATTTTTAAAAGTCTTATTTCAAACTGTTTCAAATCACTTTTAAAAAATACCACTTTTTGATTTCTAAAACCTTTCTTTTCTTGCAGGAGACTTGTTCACAAACATCGTTCTAGTGGGCAATAAAATAGACACTGGGTCAAAAAGAAGAGTATCCACAGCCGAAGCCCTAGCGGACAGTAATCGTACAAAGCTGTTTTCCGAGACAAGTGCTAAACTCTGTGTAAATATTGGATGTCCATTCATCATTCTTTTCAACAACTATCTGCAAAACTTTAAGCACAACAGAACTGACATTCAAACGAGAAGAAAAACACACAGCAAAAGCGTGTCTTCACCAGTAGAAGATGAAAGAGACGAACCATTTAGAGTTCGTTTGAATACGATCTAGTAATCCAGTACTTGCACAATAATTTTTTTTCATTTATTTATGTCAGATTGTTTAACTTTTTTGAGGATTCTTGCCTGTTGTTGAATAAATCATTTTACAAACACGTAAAAACTTTGTGGTTATTCAATTGACTTTGAATGATGTATAATTACCAATATAAAAGCTATCTATGTTGATTAACATTTTAATAAAGTGTTCGTGTGAGATTTTTTTCACTAAAGCTCCATTTAAGTTAAGATCTTTCTTCAAATAATATATTTTGATTCGAACAAATTTTAAAGTATCAACAAATTGTTGTAACTTGCCGAGACGTACAGTAAACGCCCCGGTTTAAAATATTCATCGTCATGTGATGTCGAAAAATTATTCTAAATCGTTAACAAGATTTCGACGATGTTGGCATGTTAGTTTATGGTATAAAAATAAGACAAAATGAAAAACAAGAGAAAAAAATTATGAAAATGACAGGCAGCGGAATAAAGATCAATCTTTAGTGGGTACTATTTTTAGCAGTGGAATCTGATCGGTGAGAGGGATATTCTTACGTAAGTTTAATCAGCATTCGAGCTAGTTGCTAGACATTAAAATACGTCACACAAGAACTAATTTTATTTGTTTGATTTTAAATATTAATTTATCATTACATCACATTGATGTTTTGAGGACTGTCGCAAGGTGGATGACCGATCAACTTATATCATTTATTTGAAAATTTTATGAAAGTAAGGAAAAGTTGTCATATCTTATCGTCAATAAAAAAAATCTTTTCAAGAATCGCATTGTTTATTGTTATATGCTGACGTCATTATGACAATGTAATACATGTATGATATTTAAAATTATTTTCAAAGAAGATTAGTACCTTATACTAGTACCATAGATAATGTATTTCAAACTCGGTCGTTTATCTCTCATTTGATTAGGTAACTATGTTTGCATATCTTCACTTTACGGAGTGAATTCGGGCCGACAGACTACAGAACTACAGTTTCTCCCATACAAAAAATGTACACTTGACATATTTCTTTTTAAAGCACATATTTACTTTCTTTGATCTGGATTATTTTTAACATCTTTCTTTTTTGTGCGTCATAAGTTCTTTGTTTGGGCATAACTATAACTCCCACCCTAATGTTCTGCTACATATTTGCAGCTCTTTTATGAAGCAAATAGGCATTTAAGAATTTCCGTGTACGATATTGAAAATGTATTCTTGGGTTACGATAATATAGCGAGAAATTGTAGTCCTAAGGACATGTAAAAACTTTGTGTTAGCCGAAACTGAAGGTCATTTTTTTGTTTGTAGTAATATTCAATGAGTTTTTGATATGACGTGTTTGAAAAGTATTCTTAGAATTTTGAAGTTCAGACAGTTTCTGGCGCAAGCTCTACCGGTGCAAGCCATGATTAAATTATTGTCAACTTTCTTTATAACTTGCATATTATAACGATTATGCTTGTGAGAATAAATTTGCCATTCATTTTCTTTACCTCACAACTGCTGTGGACTTACAGGTTTCTATAGTTTTTACACACTTACATTGTAGCATGCATTGTGAGGATTAACCAATGGGTTTTCCTGGGCGACAAGGGAAGCGTAGTTGTGTTAAATTAATGTTATATATAATAAGCTAATGTTATATATAACGCTCTGTTTTCTGTGACAACGAAATAAAACATAACTACAGTGCGCTATTATGCATATATTGTTGTGTTGTTTCTTTCAGTAAGAGAAGTAAAGTATGGACTATAATTTATCGCCGAACGTATTACCCACTATGAGTATATGCTTGAAAAAAAGTGAAACATATCCAAAAGTAACATCTGCTTTTGTTATACTTTCATGTTAAATACTGAAATCTGATTGGTTAAGACGCAGTTCATAATCCGTTCTATTACCCTCAGCGTTAGCAACACACTAAGCAACGGGTAACATTAAAAATTGTTACATGCGCGAAAATTATGCGCGTACGGTTCGCTGTAGAATTCACGTTATTCCTATATAAAAGCAGTAAAATTTTCTTAAAAATTAAGACATTCGGTATTACAAAATAAATAGTGCCTGTTTGGGAGGATAACAGTTGAAATCGACACCCCTCGAAAACCATTGTCAACCGACGCGAAGCGGAGGTTGACAATGGTTTTTGAGGGGTGTCAATTTCAACTGTTACCCTCCCAAACGGCTATATAAAAATCAACGGGATTTAAAAGTTTTACTAGTATTTATTTGATCATAGATGGATCGAAATAAACCAAAGCAATTAGTATTTTGTATTTAAGACACAAAGAAATATATTTACCGCCTTTATATATATTTTATACATGTGCTTTTAATTGATGATAAGTAATTGTTTTGTTTTTTCCCTAACAAAAACAACTCAAGATAAACAAATTTTATCTGCAACCATTTTGTCTTCAAATTGTATATAATAACGTCTTGTTTCTCTGGTGTTTGAAAATTAAGTAAGTATTTTGATAAGCATAAAATGTCGCACACATTCTTCTCGTGTTAATGAATAATTAATCAAATATATCATATGTCTGTCAAATCAAATTGTTATGCAAACAAAGCTCAACTGTAAACTGAATTTATTCATTTTTGAAATCCTATTTTAATATTCTTCATACTGAATGTACTTTTCAGCTAATTGCGTTATAAACATAGAATTTAATATCTAACGGCTACTTCTGTTAATTAGCCCTTCGATTCGAAAAGAAAAATATGAACTCGCGTAGACAAGGATTTTGAAATATGGATCTATAATATGTAATATGAGCTAGGGCTATTTGTTTTTTAAAAAAGCTATTCTTTATACACAATTGAAAAAAAATAACGAAGAAGGAGATGCCTTATTGACAATTATGTCCTAGTTGAAATTTAAAGGAATTAATTTGAGAATTACTTTAGAATTACTGCTTTAAAATGTTTATACTTAAATACTTAGTCACATTATCTTCACAGTAGGTAAATGGCAAATATGCAATCCTTGGACCAGAAAGTATTAACTCATATAAACTCTAGTCAGTGCTTTCAGTACTTTGATTTTAAAATGTTGCCTCATTACTGTAATATTACTGTTATCATTACTGTAATATTTACACACAGTTTAAGTAGCGATACAACATTTTTCAAATTATAACATGAACTAGTTTTACTACGCAGCACTGTTAAGGTTTACTTTGTGGTCGCGCCTACCAGAAAGAACGGGAAATGTTAACTATGACATCACACAAAACAACAAGTCGTCAAAAATGCTAATAAATATAGTAATTACTTATTTTTATGGGTACGAAAACATTTAACTACATTCAAAATTACCTATGCGTGCAACTTTGTAGACAAATAAGTCCAACAACGATAAAAATAAAGTCTTACCGGAGCTCATTTCTTTGATATTTATTCTAATAAAAGAAGAACTATATTCAAAGCAGCAGCACTTTTCAGAATATACCAGAAAAGTAGAATTAATTATCATTTCAATTTTTAATTCAAATAAGGGTATGCCTTTGTAATATTGAAATTTGTTTATGACCTCCATGCGGGAGAATTATCAACATATGTCACGTGACTATCAATTTAGGGGACCATACTAAGTGTCATACAAAGTAGCATTTACTATACTGTTTCATTTTATATTACATTTACATTATGATAAAATAACTTAACATAAATATTTTGTTATAACAGATGCATCGTTTTATGAGCGTTTAAATCCGCTGATACCTTAACAGTGCTGCGTAGCCTGTTTCCTGGCTGACCCAAAATGCTACTGTTGCAGGGCATTATGGGTAGGCCAGGGAAACAGTCTAAATATTAATTTTACTACCAATTTTATCAGAAAGTTCAAGAAATCGACGATTTTTTTTCAAAGTGCGTTGATATCGTCGATATTTACGCACTTTGAAAAAAAATTATTTTTTTTCAAAGTGCGTTAACATTGTCCCTTTAAAAAAAAAATTCAAAGTGCGAATTTTTTCAAAGTGGAACGTCCTTGTCAATACCATCTGACGCTATTATCTTCCTTGCTGAAAGAATGGATCGCTGTATCGCTTCATCAAACACGAAATAACAGTTAATATTTCATATATAAACACAAATATACATCTAAATGTTTAAAAAGAATTAAGAATTTATTTTTTCAAAGTGCGTTAAATGTCATGATGTAAAAAAAAATGTTGGTCTACACTCATAACGCACATTGAGAAAATATTTCAAAGTGCGTTGATTTGGGCCAAAAGTTAACTGAAAAAAATTTCAAAGTGTGTTAATTTTTTCCCGAATTTAACGCTCTTTCAAAAAATTGTTTCAAAGTGCGTAATTTTTTCAAAGTGCGTTGCCACAACGCAGACAATAAACAAATCGTTATTTGAAACATGAAACTGTACTATTTCTATATATGTTGTCAATAACAACGTAACCAAAGAGATTTGATAAATTGTAGATACTCTTATTTACATGTACATTTTAATGAACACCGGTCAATAATTTACTTGGAAATTATAAATAATAATAAGATATTGTTCATTGGTAACGAATTTGTTATTTGATGTGGAGACTGGAATGTAGTCCAAGGTTTTAATCTAGATTGCCATAATTATGTCAAAGAAAACAACCCCAAAAATAGGATAGAAATACAAAATCTTAAAAATAAATTCAATCTGGTAGACCCCTGGAGAGTAAATAACCCAACTTCAAAATAATTTACCTGGACTCGTCGAAATCCCACAAAAAAGCTCGATTAGACTATTTTCTCATATCTGAAGAGTTAATGTCAATTTTAGGAAATGTTAAGATTATTCCAGGTTATAGAACAGATCACTCAATAATTAATATTGAATTTAAGATTAATGATTTCGAACGAGGTAGAGGATTCTGGAGATTTAATAACTCTTTGTTAAGAGACAAATAATATATATTGAAAACCAAAGAAATTATTAATGACACAGTTTTTTAATATACAAGGCCTCCATACGTGCCAGGGCCTGATGCGGAATTATATATCCGTAAGGATTTATTCTTAGATGTATTGCTAATGAAAATCAGAAGCTTATCCATATATTACTCATCACTTAAAGCTAAAGAAAGAAAAGATAAGAAAAAAGATTTTATCATTCAGATTAAAACTCTACAAGAAATGTATGACACGTGTCCTTCACAACTTTATTCAGATTTATTAAATGAACTTCAAACAGAGTTGGAAGATATAAGAAAATATGAACTTAATGGACTACTTATAAGAAGTCATTGCAAATGGATAGAGGAAGGAGAAAAACCTACTAAATATTTTGCTGCACTTGAAAAAAGAAACCATATAAATAAAAACATATCTAGGCTAATAAATGACCAGGGAGTAGAGATCAATAATCAAAATGAAATCTTACATGAAGTAAAAAAATTTTATAAGTCATTGTATGAGAATAAAGATCATTTACTTGATGAGGTTAATCTTCAAGAAGTAATAATGGAAAAGGATGTAAAAAAAGTTACAGAAAGTATGAGAAATCAATTAGAATTAGAAATAACTAAAAAGGAAATATTAGAGGCATTAAAACTATTTAAAAATGATAAATCACCATGAACAGATGGTTTTACAGCAGAATTTTTTAAATTTTTTTGGTCTGATATTGGATCTTATATATTTAATTCCTTTAAATGTAGTCTCGATTCTGGTATCCTTTCTCACTCACAAACACATGGAATCATTTCAATCCTACCAAAAGGACAAAAACCCAGAGAATATCTTAAAAATTGGAGGCCAATTTCACTTCTTAATGTAACCTATAAGTTATTATCAAGTGTCCTGGCTAGCCGTATGAAGCCCATTCTTGTTGATATAATCCACGAAAATCAAAATGGTGTTTTAGCAGGGAGATATATCGGGGAGAATTCCAGACTACTTTATGATATTATACAATACTGCAAAGAAACTAATACCCCAGGTCTAATTCTCTTACTTGATTTTGAAAAGGCATTTGAGTCAGTCTCATGGAAATTTATTTTTAAAGTTTTAACATTTTTTAATTTTGGTGAGAATTTCCAAAATGCAATAAGAACTTTATTTAATAATGCAAAACTTTGTGTGATACAAAATGGTATATTTTCAGAATTTTTTAATATGGGCAGGGGATGTAGACAATGGGACCCTATCTCACCATATATTTTTAATATAAATTACTACAATACGCAGATGACACAGTGTTATTATTAAAAGGTTCGAAAAATTCAATTAAGTCAGCACTTTCTTTGGTTAATTAATATGCAAATACTCAGGACTAAAACCGAACTATGATAAAACTAAGTGTGTAAAAATAGGACCCTTATCAAACAAATCAAATGAATATTTCAAGGATTTTGAAAAAGTTAACTGGTCTCAGGAACCATTTACAGTTTTAGGCATTACTTATTGTGTAAACTTAGATAATACATATATGTTCGAGTTAAACTTTAAACCAAAAATCAATGAAATGAAACTATCAATAAGCGCATGGTCTAGAAGAATGCTATCTACAGCAGGATGTATCACAGTAATTAAAAATTTGATTCTTCCAAAAATTACGCATCTCTTAATAAGTCTTCCTAATCCTCCAAGAAAACATATAAAGGAAATTGAAACAATTTTTTATAATACATATGGAATTCAAAAACATCAAGAGTAGCCAAAAGTAGCATTATTCAAAGTTATGAAAAGGGTGGGCTAAGAATGATATGTCTTGACTCTTTTTGAAAAAGCTTGAAAATCACTTGGATACGTAGATTTTTTAATGATGCTTGTCAGTCAAGTTGGAAAGACTTGATAATAAGTACTTTTCCAAATATTTTAAATTTGACAATTGTTGGAAGACAAATACTATATCAACTGTCAAAAACTTGTAAAAATCTAATTTGGAAAGATGTTTTTTTGTAATTCTTTGAGCTTAGAAAATGTACTGACAACGAATTGTCTCTTTTAAGCCCGATATGGTGTAATGAGTCTATATGTATTAATAACAAATATGTATTTTATAAGCAATGGTTTTTAAAAGGTGTGCATCAAATACTACATTTTTTCAACAATGATGGTACAATAATGAAATACGAACAATTCTGTAACCAATATGGTATTAAACCTCCGTTTACACATTTTTTAGGAATTGCAGATTGTATTAAAAAGTTACGGTTAAACTATGATACAGAAATTATTCTTCAAAATATTCCATATTATCCAGAATATTTACGGATAATTAGGAAAAATAAACAAGGCTCAAGAGACTTTTATGACATTTTTCTTGGAGAGAAATGGAAAAAACTAAAATCAGAATTGAAATGGGAAAAGGAACTAGACATGAATGTAAATAACATATGGTGGAAAAGACAAAATTTATTATTTTTCAAAATAACTAACGACGTACAATTAAGATGGTTTCAATACAGGATTGTACATCGAATTATTGCGACTAATACTTATTTACTTAAGATAGGAATAGTTGAATCAGAGTTATGTACATTTTGTAGATGTAATGCAGAAACTCTTTGTCATCTTTTTTGGGAATGTGAATATGTAAGTGAAATCTGGGATAATTTACTAGTTTGGATGAAGGAAGAATTTGAATTATATATACCACTGAACAAAATTGATGTTATATTTGGTAGATACTTCAAATACTATACCATTTTCAATATAATAATATTGTAAAGAGACATATATATAGAAAAAGGAGTAGAAAAGAATTACCCTCCTTTACTGGAATCAAACGTGAAATACTTTATTATTACAAATGTGAAAAAATTATTTACACGAAAAATTGTGAATTAGAGAAATTTCATGTAAGATGGGCGAGGCTGTCCTTTAATAATGATTGTTGATTTCAAGCCTTTTGCCCCTATGATCTGAGATATTACAGAGTACTTTATTTTTGTTCCATTGTAAAATGCTGATTTTTTGTACTTGATTATGATGTAGAGTAATGTGCATATGCATGCAACTGAATGAGTGGGTGTATGAATGATGCTATTTGTAAAAACACCCTGTATCAAAAAATTTTCAGTATATATAATGTCAACTTATAGATTCCAAGGCTCCCCAACCTCGGCTATAAGAATACTTCTACATGTTCTGGGGTAATAAAAACAGTTGTTAAAAAAAAAAGATATTGTTCATAACCACAAGCTCATAAAACTGAACAACATCAAAATATTATAAAATAAAAGAATGAATAGGGCTAGCGGAAAAACAAACTTTAAAAACCCGTTTAGTCGAATCTCGGATATATATAGCAAAGTGTTATGGAATCTCTGGCAAGATTCTTAACAAATCCTAACATTTTTTACGGCTTCAATGAACTTGATTAATATAACGAAATTACAGATATAGCGAACTGATTTTGAGTCCTGTAGAAATGAAAAATATCGAACTTTACACCTTTAAGCTAACTGCGAATTGATTTATTATTTGAAAACTTAAATAATACCAATTGCCACAGTTGTTTGGAATAATTTATTTTCACATTAATTCTTCGGTTTCTCATTCGATTATTTAAGGTACTCAGCGAAAGTATATCCACTGGGTCCGAGGACGTTGCTGTAACCGAGTTTTACTTTACCTAAACAAGACGTTTTATTTTAATGCATATATATTTATATAACGATGCAACACTCCCCTCCCGTCAATTTATTTTTGTTTTTAGATCTAAAATAAAATAAAATCGTTATACAACCTAATTGTTCATATACATGCTCAAGTACACTTAGTTAACAGTTTTTCATAGTCTAGTGTACATGTACACTCATCCATCCACCACCCAAAAAGAATAGAAAGTTGACGTAAGCGTCGGCAAGTAAAAATACCCAGAAGCAAAGAGTTGCATTTTGGTGTGTATATAAACTTCGTCAATTACCAATACGTTCATTATGATTAAACCATGCAAGTAAAACTTTTTTTCCCTAAGAGAGACAACTTGTTATATTTTGCAATTTTTTGATTAATGTTTTAATGGATCTAGACATGTGACAAGTACCCCCCCCCCCCCCAATAAAAAAAAGAAAAACCCCGTCTGAAAATTAGGAGAGAACTGTATGCAAAAATAATCCCCATTTCTTCAACACGGCGTATGACACGCATTGGCGGATCCAGAGGGGGGTGGGGTTACGGAGGTCGGAACCCCCGCTTTCTCAGGGACATATGAATTTTTTTTGAAAACGTTTAATGCCTACTTAAAGGCAATTTTTCCCATTTATAAAAGAAATACTGTAATTATCTCAAATAAATGCTTTTAAAATTGCTTATTTAAAGAATTTCGTACTGCGTCCCATAATTTTGTTCTTACATGAAAAAAACTAATCGATTTTTTATTGAAATAAAGTACATTGTACTCCCCTTCAGCATCTGGTGTTTACTACACTGAGTAAACATGTGGAAAATTAAAGCAAAAAAAATACATAAAATTAAGCAGTACCGCTAAAAACACAGATTTATAATAACATCCACAATGTATTTTCTACTCTATTTCTTTAAAAAAAAATTGATTATAGTTCATATACAGTTTTGAACTGTCAAGCCATCGAGTAAAACGACGTTCAAGTACGAGTACACGCATTCGTTTTGCTTTAAAAAGCCGATTTCAAATGTATTGTTTAGTTAATTAACTAAAGTAATTATTATAGATGAGTTTTACTTCGTTTCATACGAAAAATACAAAGAAAATTACATGACCCGCTTATGCGGGTCATGCTATTTTTCTGGATTGCTAGCTACCTTCATCCCCACATGAAACACAAAAGAAAGTTTTTTTTTTGTTTTGTTTCCAAGAATCAGAAATTCTGTTACAAAAATACCGTGTAAGGCTTTATATGAAAATGCCCAACTTTTCAAAACTTTTCTAAATATGATCGCATTTGTACTAGTGCCAGATGATGTAGCGCACCCATTACAGAGGTCACATCAAGTTCCCTGGGACGACAATTGCTTTTAACATTGTATTACACACGTACCATTTATTCAGCAGATAAATTATTCCCGTTCTTTTGTCATATCCTATCATCTAGACCTTTATTTAAAAAATCAAAATCGATAAATAGTTCAGAATTTAAAAACATCAAAGATATAGAAAAAAAATACCAAAATATCCATTTTTATAATAGTTTGTTGTAATTAGTCTGAGTTATTTTTTGTTGCTTAAGTTAGTGTTTCTTTTCTATCAAGCATAGACGCACTTTGTCATTGCTGGAGACTTGAGTTTCTTGAGGTTAGATATTATGCAAATCTTCCTTACCTAAACCAAAACGGCAAAACGCTCAATAATGCAGTGCACTCTGCTGTTGAAATAGATGTGAAATAAATAGTGATGAGATAAATGTTTATTAAATACAGTTGTATACGCACGGAAAACGTTCAAAAAGTCCTTGTTTGTTGACAAATGATGAATTTTGCACATATTGGTTTTCATCATATGGAACCCCCCCCCCCCCTTTTCAAATTGCTGGATCCGCCTCTGTGACGCATGACACTGATTCTTGAAGCCAAGATAATAGACTTTAGTTAACAAGTTAGACTTTATATAAAGATGTATTAGATAATAATGACGTTGTATTTTCGTAACGATAGCTATACATAGATCACGAACACTGACTTAGGGTTTAGACATTGGGGTAACAGATGCTGGCATATAAAATTAATAGATAATTAATTACTCAGAACAGACACACGTGCTATACAAAATGACGATACGTCACACGTGTACATTTACAATTAAATACTCAATCATTGGACAGAAGAAGGTCTCTTACATAACTCGAAATGTAATAAGGAGTATGGTTTGACAAATGAAGAACGTTTTATTTATAGACCGCTCTTTATGATTGGGTTGGGGGGGGGGGGTAGCTTGGCGTTTGCTTTCGACCTTGCATTTTTTTTAACTACTAGTATCATATCTTCTGATGTGGAGCTTAACTTAATGGTGTTTTTTTTTGGGGGGGGGGGGGGGGGTTGCCGCTTCGTTCCGACTTTTTTTTGCACAGGGAAGATTTTTTTAAAATTTACATACAAAAATTTGAATTAGCATGGAGTTGCCCCCCCCCCCCCACTTTTACAGTGAAATTGAAGTTAAAGGAATACCCCCCCCCCCCCCCACACACACACACACCCACCCCGGATTAGGATTTTCATCAGGATTTTGGAAATAGGGTTTTTTTTTTGGCTTGTCAAGATTTTTTGGATGAGTCTGCCCCCCCCCCCCCCCAGCTTTCAAAAACGATGCTACGTGCCTGTAATTCATTAAGTTTGTCATTCAAATCTTTAAAATTCAATGCTTGATGAACCTAAACATCTAATTCTACCATTAATTCTTTTTTATAATCTTTTAAATACACCTGAGAGGGAAGATTGTCGACCTAATATAAGAAAAGAGTGTTTGGTACCAAGCCTGGTCATCAAATGAGGTATGAGTATTTCGTGTAATAAAATACACGTACATATGAAAAATGCCCCTATATTCAAAGGATGATATTGTAACTCAAAACCCAATCTCTTTCTTAATCTTAAGTCACCATCTTTCTTTTTCTTTCAAGACCCTGTGCCATATTTACAAGAACGGTCAAGGCCCATTATCAACTTATGTTCCCCATGACTGAGCAAAATAAGTCTCAATGAATAATAATGCAAATGCGGCAGAACCCACCAAAAAAAAGAAAGCATTTTGGGGTTTATATCAATTGTATGGAAGCATACTCAGATAGTATAGATTGAAGTTCAAATCATTACCTCAAGGTAGGTTGCAATCATAATTGGAGATAAATAGATGCATGATAATAAAATTCTCAGCCCATGAAGAGCAATGCTATGATTAGTCATATGAGCAAGTATAAAACCATATTCAGGAAGTATTAAGATTCAACTTAGCTCAGAAGATGACTCCAGTGGGTAGAACAGCGTTACAATAAAAAACAACTTTAACAACAACAACAAAAACAACTTTGAAAATTTTGGAAAATCATCCGTTTGAGAACTGAAAAGTCATATTTTTAGTCATATTTACATTGAAGAGCCCCAAGTAACACTTACATTAATTAAACCAAATTACATAAAATAAAGAATATAAAGTAAAACCCATGCACTTACCTATACATGTTTATGAATAATTCTTGCAAGTAATAAATCTTAGTTCAGGTGAGCAATGTGGCTCCTGAGTCTCTTGTTCAAATCCTTAATATTTTGTCACTTATTTAAGGTAGTATGGGACAACTATACATCAAGTACATTATAAATTAAAGACTTTCACCAGTCTAGAATTTCAAAATTTTACAATATTTAACCAAAAATAGCTTTTAAAAATATTTGGAGAGGTAAAAATTGTAAAATCCCCAGTGGGATTTTACTCATGATCTACAGATTCGTATTCAACCCTCTAACCCACTGTGCTACACTGTTAGGCGATAATAACAGAAAAAAACTACTTATATAATTACACTTCATTTTAATGTTTATTTCGATAAACAATATGTCAGAACATGGAAGTGTCCCATACCACCTTAAATTAGCATGAAGTACAGTGTATCAGTACAGTAATAATGGAAAAACAATTTTATTATCTTAATTTTTATAACAATTTTTATTAGCACTTCAGTCTTTATAAAATTTTCTTTAATGGTCGAAAGTTATTTGTATTGTAAATCCTCAGTCTATATCAGTTATTTCGAAACCAAGCAAGCGACTTCGAAAGGGAAGAAATCTCAACTCTCTGAAGAAAACTTGCCAAAGAGTTATCTTTCTTGGCATTTGGTTGGAGCAAGTTGGATGCAGCTAGTAAAACAATGCTCTTTCTAATCATCTCCGCTGATGGACATTCTTCACAAGTATCTACCCACTTTGGAAATAAAGTAACCATTAGTGCAATATCTGCTGCAACTCTTGGGTTAGGTCTAGATGAAGGATCTTTTTTCAGTAACAGCTTTGTTAACTTTTGTAAAGCATATGGAACTCGACTAGGAAGAGGTGAAAGGTCCTTTTCATCATAGGTTCTGCTATTCAAAGGGCCTTTGTAGAAGGGATTTTCCTCTCCAAATATTTCATACACCAAGGTTCCAGCAGTCCAAATATCTGACTTTCTATAATCTAGCCATGCATTTCTTCCAGGCTCAGCTAGTGCAATTTCAGGAGGCATTAATGCAGCATTTCCCCCTTTATCAACATTGCTTGTGTTGTATGGAATCATCAGCCCATATTCGGGTTCTGCTAGGCAACAACCAAAGTCACTTATTACCAGCTTTGGTTCTCCATTGGACAAATCAACCAAAATGTTATCGCTTTTCAAGTCTCTGTGTGCAACTCCATGTTCAGTCATGTGAGCAATGCCTTCCATCAACTGAGCTACAAGAGAGCATCTTGTATTTAGATTTACATCAGTTTGAGAAACAAAACTCTTCAATGTCATATCATACTTCTTCATCACCAAAAACAAAGTCTTATTTCTCCCAAGTCCATTCTCTGGATTTAATCTGGTTGGAAGGGCAGCTGGGTATCTGTGCTCATCGTTGTCGATTTTTGGAACATGATCAACAAAGATGCCTTGCATGTCCACAATATTTGAATGCGGTGGTAAAGTTTTAAGTTTTACACGATGTTTTACCAACCACAAGGACTCTTCTTCCATTTCTGGGGAGAATCTTGCAGGTGTTATTTCCTTTATCATTCCTTGGAAAATTGTGTCAGCATTGGATTCAAAATCATAATTGAACATCATTTTGATAGCCAGATCATATTTCTCTTGATTTTGGAAAAATGGTAGATCTGCATTGAAAAATTCAGCTTGGACATCATTTGTAGTCAGTATGTTGTTGCTAAATTCTGATTCAACATCGTAATCTGACTCCATTATAACTTCAAAACTTTCGTTTGAATCCACATCTGAAAGCTCTTCTGTTGGAGAATGCAAGTCTACATTTGTTTCATGCATGTTTTCTACTTCATTTGAAATTAGTTTAGCCTCATAAACAGCAGAGTTGCAACCCTGGCCAATCATCTGTCCAATTTTGAAATCAGAGAAAGTTGCAGCAGAAAAGTTGTAACTATTGATAAATGTTTGTTTCACTTTCATGGCATAAGCATTTCGAATTGTGCCAGACACTTCATCGTCTTCCTCTGCAGCAGCAGATGACAACATCACAGCAACAAACGAGAAGATTGGTCGTCTATTTCGTGAAAATTCCAAAGCTGTTGATAGAAAAAGAGAAGAATTCTAAATTATTGTGGGTTTTAAAACCATTTTGACAAGACCTTGGACTTTCAGTAGGGCGTTATTATCTATTTCTTGGGTCAAACAAGTGAAAAATGAGCTGGTTCAAGTGAAATTTACACCGATTGCGTAGTCTTAGCTCAAAAGCCAGACAAATCTTGTTGATTTCAAAGAGCCATATCTGTGTGGCTTAATAGCAATGAAATAGACTGGTCAACGTCACTTTGCTGCTTAACACAACTATCCAAAGTCCAAAGTCTTGTTAAAATGGTTCTAATGCATAGTTAAAATATTGCAGAATTTTTTTTTTTTATTTTTTTTTTTTACAAATTATTAATTATCAAGTAATGAAGAAGAAATGTTTCATACCAGCACGATTTCTAAGTTCACGTGCGACAGTTGCAACTGCATATCGGCTTGCAAATCTGCTGATTGTTGATGGCGATTTACTTGCTGGGACCAAGGCATTCTTGTTGATTTCGACTGCGTTTTGAATGAGCTTTCCATCTTGAACTCTTCTCTTGATTAAATTTTCCAAAAATAGCTTTCCTTTCAAAAACCACTTTTTTGTCGATGGGTTGTTTGTTAGAAAATTACCACACGGGTACTTGAGGGTTTGGACCAGCGGCCCAAACCCTACTTTGACAAACATCGTAGTTTTAAGTCTTCTTCCCTAACCGTGGGCTGACGCAAGAATCGTAATGTTGTTTATTTTTGGGAATTCTGCACGCGATGCATTCTGGGTCATTCGGCACACCTCGGCAGATTCGTACCTCATGTAGGATACCGGAATCGGCCGAGGTGCGCCGAATGATTCTGGGTGTTAAAAAAAGGCACGTTTGATTGTATATTTTGCTATCATAGCTATTTAAGCATGCTGTAAGATATGTTAGATATGTAATCGCATTATTACTTATTGAAAAAAATAAGCAATTTAATAAAAATTAAGGTAAATATAACAGTATCGAAAAAATACAGAGTTTGAGAACCAATCGAAATACATCTACAAGATTTGTTTATAATCTATCTTAAAACTAAACGCACCTTTAATATCGTTTCGCTTCATTGTGCACATGATCCCGCCCATTGGCTGTTCCATTTTGATTTTAACTTAGCAATGTATGATCGGAATGGATTTAAATAATTGGCTTTTAAATTCATAAGTGATCAAAATTGAAAATAACTTTAATAATTAAAACAAACAAACAAGTAAGGTATTGTAATATGGTTACTGCATGCCCATGGTATTTCAGGAAATGCGCCTCCAAACGAGTTTGATGGAATAGCCAAACTCATTTGACACCTGAGCATGTTTTTAAAAGGGTATTAGGATACGAAGCCAAAATGGATTTAAAATGTGTATGTGAATTGAGATTAAAGGTCAGTATAAAGATGTGAGAAACATAATTATCGCTTTAACGATGTGCTTCTCTTAGAATAATGTTGTGAGATTTCGCTAAGCCGACATTTCGGAAATCCATCGTCTGTTATTCAGTTATTGAGATACTTGGACAAGATAGAGCTGCACAAGTTTCTGTTGCACAGAGAGAAGATGCAAAACAAACTTTCATCTTCATCAAATCGGATTTCGTTTTATTCATATTATTAAGTTGAATGTTAACGTTACTGCAGTAGTGTTCTTAATGCTGATTAATTGACATATGAAGGTTACATTTAGATCTATATGCAGATTGACTTTTTCCCCAATTTACTGACTGGGGCTTCTTATAATATGTGTGGGTGAAATTGAACGATGCAAAATATTTGCTTTTCTGCTTTAACACATTTAATTTTTGATTTTTTTATTGCAGATGTAAGAAAGGTTAAAGAAACATCATGAAATCAATGGGATGGAATGGGCCCAGTGCGTATGTGATATGTTATCTGACAATAATTCATTTTTGCTGTATCAACAATGCTTTTGGAGAAACCAATTCATTAGTGATTCCTTTTATCATCCCAGTGAATTCTTTTATTACAAAACTTTCCACCAGCCATGCAGAATTCAGCATCAATGACAAGCTAGCAAATTCTCTGTTTGACATTTCTAAGGATGGAAGTTTAACAACGAAAAAGGAACTTATTTCACATGCTGGAAGATCTTTCACATTGAGTCAATCAAATGATAATCTAGAAGATCCATTCTTTGACACAATCCATCTAAAAATCAGTACCTCATGGAATTTGAAATCATTTACAAGTCAAACATTTCATGGAATGATTCGAGAGAATTTGCCACTTGATTCAGAAGTGAGATGGAATGAAAACATATCAATCCATTTTGATGCAGCAAAATTCACTTTGGAACCCACATCGAAACATTTTAGATTAAAAGTATTAAAATCAACAGACTCCTCAGCTGGATCTCAAGTGAAAGTTGTGACTACAAGTGAAACAGTTCATGCCAGTGATAGGGAACATGTTTTTATTTTAAAAGCTTGGATAAATCATATAGATTTCACATCAACTATTTTAAAAATCAAAGTTATAGATGCCAACGACTGCATTCCAAAATTTTCAAAAAAGGTTTATCACGCTACAGTTGGAGGAGACATCACACATGCACCTCGTAATAGCATTTTGAAAGTGTCAACTACTGATCAAAATAATGATAAGATAATTTACAGTTTAGATGACTCCTCAAGTTTTTACATAACTCCAAATTCTGGCCTTTTGTTCTTAAAAGAAGTACATCCCGGATTTCATAAATTAAAAGTGTTTGCAACAGATACCAATGGAAATCAGTGTTCTGCGTATGTTTCTGTTCATGTCCTCTCTAGTACCCTCAAGTTTAGACCATTCCATCAGATTTCAAAACGACAAACAAAGATCATGACAGTAGAAAAAACGTATGTGGTTCTCGAAAATCAAACCGCCGGAACAGTTGTCTTCGGTGTTGCCTCGAAACCTCCCCCACCCCCAGGAACTGAATTTTACTCCATTCTCTACGACTCTATTGAATCATTTCAAGTGGATACAAGGGGAAATGTCTACCTAAAAAATGGCCTGACCCTTAACTATGAGAACCCACGACATAGAAATGTCACCATACGCTTCAAGATCACTTCATCGCTATCTCAAGGTATAACGAGTTCTTTGAAATAATTGAAAGATATGGAAATATAGACGTGATAGGAATGTCTATAATTCTAATATATTATAACCATGTCTAATAGATAACCATCTTTTAATTATGATGCATATATTTTAAGAAATGCTTAGATAGATACCATTTTATTCTTAGATCTATACAACATTCTATAGAATCCATTTTTTGTTGAATTTTGCCTTATGTATGTATGCTCATGTGCAATCTTTCAATTTGAAACATTTCTGAAATCCAGAATTTTACCTCACAGAAACAGAGGTTTGTAATATGCTTATGGTCAGTGGGGTTTGAAACAACTGACCTAAAATTTTATTTCTGTATGATAGATAGGCCTAATTTTCTTCCTCTTCATTATTAACAATTAATCAACTTTTGGGAAGTTGAACATATGACATCGATAATTGGAAAAAAATGTATCCATTTTATTGATTACTGTTTCAAATTATTTATAACAATTTACCATTTCAAATTTACAATATTCAAACAGGAGTAGAAATTAATGTATGCTGTGTGAGTTAATTGCTAGTAGCTGCTATTTAATGCATGTGTGCAATTTTAATATTGATCACTGACAAGCATCTTTCACCGAGTTGCTGGATGTGAAATAATTACGGTACATGTAGTATCAATTTTATACAAACCATGCATAAAGGGCTTATAAAATGTACTTAATTACTTTTCAGTTGTTATACACTCTTTTTCTGCATATTTACAAGTCTTTATAAATTATATGGTAACCATCTTGTAATGAGAGAAAGAAAGGGGAAGAGAGAGAGAGAAGGTGGGAGTGAGTAATCCTTTTAACACATCACATCAGTCGGTCTCTGCTAGTAATGAGTCTTCCAATCTTTCTTTGAAACGGGGAAAGCCAGGTTTCTAGAATTGGATTATCTAGACCTCCTACAGGGCCTTTACAAAGCAGATAGAAGTAGCTCAGAGCCCTAGGGTCGACACAGGCCTATAATTACCCACCTCTCTGTCTTTTATAGTTTGTGTTAGATTGACAGTCTTTGTAATTGTCACTATAAAACAGGTCTTTCAACATCAAGAGTTACAAATGATGGACACCAGAAATACCGCGGCATCTGTTTTATTTAGAAATTTCAATCTGTTATAAAATTCTATATTAAAGAAATATGTCATGAATTTTTTTAATGTGTTTGACAGTTTGGGCATTTAGATATTATGTGAAGTTAGCCTGCATTTTTATTGCATAGGAGTTTATTTAGGGTTTATCTCTAAATCAGACATGTGGCATGCTAATTTTTGTGTTGCATAACATTTCCCTGAGTCATACTCCAGTATCTCTTGTTGAGGGTATTTCAATTTACTCATTACAATAATGAGAAGACTAACAAGATAACATGTTAAGACAAAAGAGAATTAATTGCCTTAATGAATGTAAGTGAGAATAAATTTGATAAAGTGGTAGGAATTTTTAAAAATAATTTGTTTGGGAAAGGACTTTTTTGAAGGAGGGATGGGGGGACTAATTTTAAATGCATTAGAAATTTACCAGTGACTGAAGAGATTATACAGTGGTTTAATAAACGGTGCAAAGTCTAGACAGAAAAGAGTATAAACAACAGCTCGGGGTCACTCAGGGTTACAGAGAGCAATTACAGCTGTTAGATAGGGGTCAGAATTGTCAGGGTACTAGTGCCATGTGCCATAAACACTCCAGTAATTTATGAGCTGTGAAATTCACCCTCCTTTCATTGTTGATGATGGAAATGAGGATTTCTATGACCATCCAAGAATGTGTGCTTGCACCTGACACATTTATAACTGCTTTAATTATTAGGTAGAAAGCGTTTTGTTGTAAGGCCACTTTGCATGTGTCAGCTTGACCAAATCCAGGTGTAAACACAAGGGAAGTCAATGCCCAGTCTTCTTGCATTATTTCATATCACTCTTTGCAAATTTGGTTAAAGGTACTGTTTAAACTTTGGTGTTTTTGCAAAGGAGTGAAGTTCGAACTTTATAATACTTTTACGTGATCTAACTGTTAAATTGACTGTACGTTGTGCCAGAGTGTGCCAGTAAAGAACATATGTAACAACCAACATTGGTATCTCCTTGTGTCTGTCACAAGAAATACTCTCTGGTTTTCATCTAGTATACTGTGTTAGTGTCAAAACATGTATATTGCCCTTGTAAATGACTCAGGACAATGTAGATATGTGTACTTTGACTTTTATATTGTAGGTGGTGGTAAAATCTCTGTAAAAACTTCATTCATGTCCAACTGTAAATGCCCAATTAACCTTGTTTCTTGTTTCTGAGCAAGATTGAAAGTTATAGATCTTACAATGTTGAAAACATTGTTAATCAATGGACTTATATTGCAGAAATAAATCCATTTCTAACGCTGTTAATCTTCCCATTAGAACGAGAGATGACACCAAGTAGTATTGAGCTGAAGATGAATCATAGATCAAAGAAGTTGTATTCCACAGTCATCCCTGTGTTCTTTAGATTTGCCCCTTGTTTCATCCAGTCTGCTCAGAGCTCAAGATTATTCTCCAGCATGCTCTGATAATTGATTTGATGTATTGTAATGGGAACCCTTATGATGGAGTCCTAATTACCATGGTAATTAGATTTTGAGGTCTGCATGCTGCACAGGAGACCCCTGACTAGAACAGGTCTTTGGCCATCAATCACATTCTTCATGTCACCCGATCTCACTCTGAACACTTGTGGGGGAAAATGTTACGTAAAATCTTGCAAGATTCGAAGATGATTTTCAATCTTAACTTTCTGCAACTATGATGTCCAATAAATCAAATTACTTAAATGTGCCCACAAGACTTGCGTGGAGAAAATTTACTCACAATTTTGATTATAAAATCAATAACTTTCACATGTTGTTTTAAGGCAATAAACCAAGAACTTGCTACAGGGTACAAACAATACTAGTCAAGTGTAAAGATGTTTTTTTTCTTCCCTTTATAAAATACAGGCATGAAATCCATCTTTTTCTCCAAAATAATATTTACATCATACATTTATGTGATGCTAGTCTAAGATTATTGCAATATTAATTTATACATGAAAATTAAGGCCTGTTTTTTCTAAGTTGTGTGTAAAATAAATGTATGATCTAGATTTACAGGTATCTAAAGGCAATATTTCAGAAATACATGTACCAGGTATTGATGAAAAAAAGTATTTAAGATGGAAAACTGAATAATTAATTTTCTTCCTTTTAATGAAAAGAAAATAGGTCTCATACATGATAGAAAACATTCTCCCCATAGTAAAGAATGTCTTGATCGATTGTGTGCGAGTCAAGAAGAGTATAAATTGATCTGGATGTGACAGAAGAAAATAAACTCAGTGGCCATCACACGCAGGCATGTGGAACTCTTGAGGAGGGTCACCAATCAATAATAACATGCACATTTCTCTTACAGACTCAGGAACTAATTAAAGATCACTGAAGTGTGAGATGATCTTTGTGTATAGAGAAGAATGCATTTGTATTAGAACCATTTTAACAAGACCTTGGACTTTTGGTTGGACGTAGCTATCTATTTCTTGTGTCAAAACAACTTATTAATAAAAATGTCACAGTTTTTTAAAAGCGAAATATGCACCGATTGCGCAGTCTTAGCTCAAAAGCTAGACAAATCTTGTTGATTTCAAAGAACCGTGGCCAGCAATGAAATAGACAGGCCTATGTCACATTGCTGTTTGACACAACTACCCAAAGTCCAAGCTCGATCTTGTTAAAATGGTTCTAATTATTATTTCTATCCCGGAACCTCCTCCTTTGCTTAAGTCTCTTTATTGTGATCCGTATATTTAAAAGAAAAACAAAATGAAATTGGTAAGATTCTTGGAAATATGAGCCTTATAGTCTTATTGAGCAATCCTTAATTGATTTATAGGCAGAAAATGTGTTTTTCAAATTTTTCATTTATGTTTTAGTATCACTACAAACTCTAAATTATTTATCAAAATATTGATGAGAATTTCGTTAAGCAATAGAGCTTTATGGTTCAGTTCTGCTGCATCAAGTGCCAATTTTGCAAGTCTGCAAAAAACTCTGCTCAGAATTTGAATGCTAGCACTCTGTTCTGCTTTTGTATCGACCAGGAGGAGGCTTGCAAGGATTGATGGTCCAGCACCACTAGTATCATCTCTTGATGTATTGATCAAACCCAGAGAGTCTAGAAACAAAGCATTCTGCTACAGTCAGACACATTCTAATGCACCCAAATAATGAAAGCAATTATATCACAGACATCAATAATGCACACTGATCAAGTCCAACTATGATGATGCAATATTGAAATGGAAGTGTTGGATGCCTTGAAACATGTTGGCGTAAAGTAATTGAAAATTTCCAGATCTGTTGATTGAACAGGCTCATTTTATGAGCTATTATGCTGTGTTGATGAAACTTCTGCAAGGGTATTATTGATACTCTTTGTGTCAGTATTAAGCC
This sequence comes from Magallana angulata, assembly GCF_025612915.1. Lineage (NCBI taxonomy): Eukaryota > Metazoa > Mollusca > Bivalvia > Ostreida > Ostreidae > Magallana > Magallana angulata. The sequence continues at coordinate 44,598,243 of NC_069116.1, forward strand.
ATACACATAAATACAACTATCGTGTAGGATTGCCTTTATGTCTAACAGAACAGAATTGATGCAGTACGATGTATTTACCTTAATTGTTTGTGATACTGTTAACAGGGTTGTTATAAACAAGTGACAAATTCTGAGCGATATAATGAATCGTGATTGCTTTAAATTATGCATGTAATATAATATATTTATAAATGAAGTGTAAGAATATTCTATTTCAGTATTTTATCATCTTGTTTGATGAAAAAATCTCCTTAAATTTTTAGATGTCCAGATATGGACTGTGCATTTGAATGTAACAGATGTAAACGATGAGAAACCCAGATTTGTGAATCAGCCCCGCCCTTTCTTGGCCACAGTGCCTGTCAATCCGAGAGTCGGGCAACTCGTGTATGAGCTCCTGGCAACAGATCCTGACACAAACTCAGACATCCATTACAACCTTGAGTCTGGTAATGATATAAAGATGATAGATATAATATTCCTCAACATTAATAATATCTTTCAAAACTGTCTAGAGGCTTCTTTGCCAAAACATTTTTTTTTTAAAGAAAACCTGTTTGATTCCATCACTTTTGTTTATAGTTCTAAGCAAATTAAGGATAATTTAATTATACATGTACATAACTAAACAATGCATGTCTCTGTATTTTGTTCTTTTACCAATAAAGTTTAATTTACTCTGTAGCTGGTGAAGGAAAGTTTACCATAGAGCACATAGAAGGAGACTTTGGTCGCCTCGGTCGAATTGTAACAACAGTCAGCGGAAATGGACAGTTCGAGCCCGGTCAGATCTACGACCTTGTGGTGTCGGCTCAGGACGTTGCCGCCCCCGGGGTCCAGAAGTCCAACTTCATGGTGGTCAGTGTGCTGGTTGGATCAAGGCCGCCACAGTTTTACCGAGAGCAATATGTAGCTTTTATCGCGGAAAACAACCAGCCGGGATATAAGTAAGGAAACGAGCATATAGTAAATGTCATGACAAACATAGTTTACTCAAAGTAAACCAATCTTATTTGCATGTTACAATACTCTGCAAGGTTTTTGAGATATTTATAACCTCACGATTATTTCTCACTGCAAATTAACATGTATCAAATGCATGGACAATTTTGTACATATGCTCGGTTGTGAAAACTGTGTATATCACTGGGAGCTAGTTTATCTCTGGTTTATCCCAAAACAAAGACATCACAATAACTGGTTTACACTTTAATACACTGGTACTTGCATCTTTTGGTGTTCTTCTAGTGTTCTTTTAACTGTTGAGTTTTTGGTGGTTTTTCATTTTTTTGCAGCACCAGTCTTTAATGCACGTGTTTGCTGTTGGATAGAATGTATATATGCAAATAGTTAGAAGATTCTTGTGTTTGTATGTATTGAATAGCTGGTTGTGCAGGACTAGAAATTTGTTATACAATGTAAAATATATATCGGCCAAATAATTTGTTTTTAGCAATGAAGATTAAAAAGAGCATTTTTAGATTTGGCACTGTTTAAACTCTCATACATATACATACAGGCCAAATTCTATTAACTGAGTCAGCAATTAGAAAATAGGAGTTGCCGTTTAGCAGTTTTTGTGATGTGTTTTATGGGTAACTGTCACACCCTTATCAGTTTGGGTTAGGTCAGGCTGGTGCTTTTTTTAATGATACAGTGGTATGTGGTCTTGTGACTATAAATACTTAGATAACTTTCATTTCCTTCCATGTGGTTCTTTTCTCCAGGAGAAGTACCTTTTCGCTTTAGATAAGAAACACACAAGCTGTGCTTTTGGCTGCTCTCCTCAAAATATATGATATTAAATCAATTTACAGAAAATTTTGCTATATTAATGAAATGCAGTGACTCTCTCAGATAGTACAAAGTTCTAGGAAGAGCACGGTAATAGAATTATTATTGTAATTTCAATCTGCAAAACTAAAAAAACTGATATCGAAGAAATAAGGATTTTATTTGTTGTCTAAGAACAAAGAGCAAGTTCGCGTTTAGAAAGAAAGTTAACACCTCAGTGTCTAAAATTAGAATCTTAGTTGAAGGGAAAATCACGCAGTTTTCAATTGTATGCATCCTTCATTTCTAGTACACTGATGTAGAACATTAGATCTGCTCTAGCTATCAAGTTTATCTCTTTCTGTAAATGTAACACCTCAACTCCACAGCAATTTGCAAGCATGATGCTTTTCTTATGAGGATTTTGTAGAGTGATTGCAAAATTCTAAAAGAAACTCAACCCTCTCTATGTATTGAGTGTGAGCAATTTGTTTACATTATCATGGATTTGTAAAGCCTGGTAGATTTCAACAGTGCTATAGCAGATGATGGTATCGTGGTAAAATACAGCTGCACTTACTGTAAATTGTGTTATGGAAAAAAACTCATTGCTCCATAAATCCCATCCCCCAATACAGGGGAATTGAAAATAACTGGAAGCTACATTATAGATTTTTCTAGTCATGTTAGATTTTATATACCAATTATAGCTTTATTTGTTCTGCAAAAGATTCATCTAATTAATTTAGAGCACTTGTTTGTTGGGTGTATATGGAATTTGAGCTCATCTATTTTACACATATATTGTGTTATTATAAATGTTCTGCCCTGCCGTCTGAAAAGTTAATGCAGAAATGAGGGAAGAAATCTGTGATGCTGGTGCTATTTCTGGTTAAAAAAATAAAAGCCTGTTAAAGTTTATTGATAATCAAATTGGTCAAGTTAATGAATGCTGATTATGGTACTTAAATTATAATTTAAAAAGCTTTTGGTAGTGGTTCAAACAGGGTGTGATGATAGCATTAGATTTATATTTCTATATATTTTTTCAACAATTTTGTTGTTTGTAAAACAGATTGCAGTCTGAAGGCACAACTCTCATCGTCCAAGCCAAAGCTTTCCAGTCCAAGTCTGAGAAAGGAGTGGTGGATTACCAGCTCACAGACAGTAGTGGCTACATCAGCTCCGTGTTCTCAATCAACTCGGACGGCGAGATCGAAGCTCTACAGAGTCTGGACTATGAAACCTCTCCTCACTCTTATTCACTCAAGCTTGTGGGGACAGAAAAATCTACAGGGCTTAGTAGTTCCTCTCAGGTATAACTTATATTCAGTAAAACATAATTATAGCTTATGATGAATTCAGGGTTATAGCAATGGCAGTCTCAATGCCCTATTCTTAAAATTGTATTAAAAAACAAATTGGATGTAAAGAGTTACAGTTATAACAAATCAATATTGAATATTGCTGGCACTTTTTTATAAATGTGTTTTATTGTAAACAAAATTCTGTTTTTGATATTAATTGATTTTAGATCTATTCTATCATCTTTGGATTTTGATACATATATGGAAAATGTCAATTGCCCAGTAACTTATTTATTCTATGTTGCAGCTGATTGTTTACCTTGAAGATGATAATGACAATGCTCCAGTCTTTGAACTCTCTACCTACACCAATGTCACAAGTGAAGGCACACCTGTTAACTCCCTCCTGTTTTCAGGTAAGACTTGTTGGACAAGTCACTCGTTATTGCATTTCTCATTTTCTGATGGAAAAATGACTATTTCTCACATGGCGTCTTTTTGATAATCATAGTGACTGCAACAGACAAGGATTCTGGGTCCAATGCTGAGTTGACATATACTGTTAGCAATGATAATTTTGTCATTGAAACCAGGAGAGACAATATCACTGGAAAGTACATTGGGGATTTAAGGGTAGCAAAGTAAGTGAATTTTTTTGATTGAAAACAAATCATTAAATCAGACTTCACTATAATTATGTGCTTTTGGAAAATCCCATTAATATTTGTTTTTAGGAAACTGGATTACGACAGCAGAGCAGACCGTCAGTACAAATTTGATGTCAGGGCCACAGACCATGGTAACAAATCCTTCTCTGGACAGGCCAGTGTCGTCTTGTATGTCACCAACATTAATGATGAGGCCCCAGTCTTCAGTGAGGAAAAGGATGACATTGTGGCTAAAATACGAGAAGATCAGAGAGCTGGGAGCTACGTGACCACAGTACAGGCAGTGGACCCAGATGGAGACAATATCAAGTACTACTTCTCTCGTAAGTGAACTAAAATGGTAGTTAATAATGTAAAGGAAGACTGAAATCTAGTAATTGTGAATACTACCATAGTAACTAATGTGTATAATTATTATACCCCCCGCAAACGAAGTTTGGGGGGGTATATAGGAATCACCTTGTCCGTCCGTCCGTCCGTCCGTCTGTCCGTCTGTCTGTTCGATTCGTGTCCGGTCCATATCTTTCTTATGGAGAAACATTAGAAGTTCTTACTTCACACAAAGATTGCTTATGACGTAAGATGTGTCATGACCTTGAACCAAGGTCATTCAGGCAAGGTCAAGGTCACTGGCAGAAAAAGTGCAAAATTCGTGTCCGGTCCATATCTTTCTTATGGAGAAACATTAAAAGTTCTAACTTCACACAAAGATTGCTTATGACGTAAGGGTGTGTCATGACCTTGAACCAAGGTCATTCGGGCAAGGTCAAGGTCACTAGCAGAAAAAGTGCAAAATTCGTGTCCGGTCCATATCTTTCTTATGGAGAAACATTAGAAGTTCTAACTTCACACAAAGATTGCTTATGACCTAAGGGTGTGTCATGACCTTGAACCAAGGTCATTCGGGCAAGGTCAAGGTCACTGGCAGAAAAAGTGCAAAATTCGTGCCGGTCCATATCTTTCTTATGGAGAAACATTAGAAGTACTTACTTCACACCAAGAATGCCTATGACCTAAGGGTGTGTCATGACCTTGAACCAAGGTCATTCGGGCAAGGTCAAGGTCACCAACAGAATAAGTGCAAAATTTGTGTCCGGTCCATATCTTTCTTATGGAGAAACATTGGAAGTTTTAACTTCACACAAAGATTGCTAATGACGTAAGGGTGTGTCATGACCTTAACCCAAGGTCATACGGGCAAGGTCAAGGTCACTGACAGAAAAATTGCCAAATTCGTGTCCGGTCCATATCTTTTTAATGGAGAAACATTGGAAGTTCTTACTTCACACAAAGATTGCTTATGACCAAAGGGTGTGTCATGACCTTGACCCAAGGTCATTTGGACAAGGTCAAGGTCAATGGCAGAAAAAAAAGCAAAATTCTTGTCCGGTCCATATCTTTCTTCTGGAGAAACATTGGAAGTTCTCAGTTCACACAAAGATTGCTTATAAGATATGGGTTTGTCATGACCTTGACCCAAGGTCATTTGGGCAAGGCCAAGGTCACTTGCAGAAAAGTATAAAACTCGTGTCCAGTCCATATCTTTCTAATGGACAAATTTTGGAAGTTCTTAATTCACATCTAGAATGCTTATAACCAAAGGTCAATTGAGGAAGTTCAAGGTCGTTGTTAAAAAAAAATCGGGCTCAGTATACCAATAATTCAAAATTGGAATTTCGTTTGATTCGAGTCATGTTTGTTAACATAAGGATGCAAATGTCCTCATGCATTAACAGTTAATTTTGAACTAAAATGGAATTTAAAGAATAGAAATTGGTTTGTGTACTCATATAAGCATTAACAGTTTTAAAAAATAGAGCAGTTGTTATTTATAGAAAATGGACGATGAAAAAGATTCATTCAATATTTTCTATAATAGAAAAAATACATGAGTTATGATTTTTCTTAGCGGGGGGTATCAATTGTGAGCTTGCTCACAGTACCTCTAGTTTTGTATGTTTTTTTTTCAGCCAAACACCAGAATGCAGAAAATTTGTTCCAGATTGAGCCGAATTCAGGAATAATAACTTTGACCAATGCTATTCCTCCCAGCATCCCAAGTTATGTCCTGAATATTACGGCGTATGATGACGGGAGTTGTTGTGGGGGCTACCCTCGTCTCAGCAGCAGCTCCTTTGTCATCATCATGATTATGGATATCAACAATAACAACCCCACTTTCCCTAGTTGTACCTATGCTCCATCTGTGTTAGAGAACCAACCACCTGGAACCAGAGTTGTTGATGTAAGTATATATTTGATCAGAGAAAAAGGACTGTCCGAGATGATGTTCTTATGTTACTTTCTCATTTGATGCATTCAAAATTTAGGGGAAGATTCATTATGTGTTTATTCTTATACATTTGTTTAATGAAGGTTACAGCCACAGATCCAGACAGAGGAGAAAATGGTAAAATCACCTACTCTGTAGTGACACCCAACAACCAAGAACAAAACTTCCAGGTGAACGCAGAGAATGGCACTGTCTATACCAAAAAGATGTTTGACCGTGAAAGTGAGGCTGGTCTGCGTGGTTACTCGGTCACTATAAAAGCAGAGGATCATGGGGAATCTCAGCAACTGAACACACTGTGCACATTTTGGGTTAAGATTAAAGATTTGAATGACAATCCCCCATTGTTTGATACAGAGTCATACATGCAGACAGTTTTGAGGAGCACGAGTGTCAACAAGAGAATTATGGGAGTTCTAGCTGTTGACAAGGACAAAGAAATAAATGCTGAAGTGCAGTACTCGCTGGTAGATAACCCTGGGGAATATTTCAGAGTGGATACAGACACTGGAGGGCTTTATCTTCAAAAATCTCTCTCAACTGTGCCGGTAAGACAATTTAATAACATGTATGATAAATGTATTTGTAGCAAAAATGATATGGGATAATATATTTCTCAATGCACATTTGCATTTCCTGATGTTTAGCCAGTATCATTTTCATTTTTACATTCAGTCTTGTTTTTGAAGCAAAGGAAATTTTGTTTCTTACAAATGATAATAGAATTGACATTTTTCCCCAGCATTACCAAGAGAAAATCATGCTTCGAGTAATGGCCAAAGATAAAGGAACTCCTCCTCTCTCCTCAAATGCCACCATAACAATTACCTTGACAACTGGAAATCAAAACCCTCCCACTTGGAATGAGAACTACGAAGGTCAAACCTACCTGGTCAATGAGACGTCCCCTATTGGTTACCCTATAGCTACGTTTAGCGCCACATCCCATGTTGACCCTCCTTTGGATGGAGTTAGCTTTGCCCTAGTTGATTCCAATGGCAATTCCCAGCAGATGGTTGAAGATTTCAGGGTAGATTCCCAAGACAGGACCATGAAGTTGAAGGTGGCCAACCAACTGGATGTCAGTGTGAAGAGCCTTTATACACTCAGGCTGAGAGTCACAGTAAGCAATTTGCCTACTTAAGGGTTTTTTTTTGGCTTTATGGAAATGCCAATTTATAGGTATTTTAAAAAATATATTCATTTTCTAATCTTAATTTGAACTTGATTTTTTGTCAGAAATACAGTACCAAAGAATTTTGATAAATTTAGGGCCGAGTACACAATTTTGGTATTTTTGATGCAGAAATAAATTTATAATTTTAGAATCAGGGACTGACTCCTCTGTCAAATGAGATCCGGATCACTGTTAAAGTTCTGGACATGAATAACAAGCAGCCACAGTTTGAAGGATTGGACCCCACTCTGAGTAACTCCTACAGAGGCAGTGTTCCAGAGAATGAAGATGCTGGCCAGTCTGTTATAACAGTCAAAGCTGTGGATCCCGATCTCCAGGAACCAAACAATGTGGTAAGAAATGACATAAATTTTCAGTTTTAAAAAATGTAATTGGTTTTCAAAATATTTAAAGCCTAGTTAATTTGTACATGTATTTGAATTAAGTTTGGCTATCTATTCTCTATTGGTATTGAGACTAAAATTTTACATATCATTTCATGGATGTTTAGGTAAGCTACAGTCTGGTCCCTGATAAGTATGGCGCCTACCAAAAGTTTCAAATCGACCCCCAGAGAGGATTGATCTCCACCAACTACACATTTGACAGAGAAACCCTCAAAGTGTATTACATCACCGTAATGGCCCAGGACGGAAGGGCTTCAGACACTCCTTATCACGAGCCTCCGGGAACACCCAACAGTGGTATGTCTTTAATTATTGGCACAAAAAGTAGTTCTCAGTAAAGGCCATTTGCGCTGATGAGCATTTGCACACCGTTGTCTTTTAGTTTACTCATAAATTTGCAAAGCTGTGTCTTTTAGTTTACTCAAACCAAATTAAAGTTGGAACAGTAAAGATAAGTTTGTTTAGTGGCACTAAATGATGAACAGTTCCTCCCATTATGTAGACCTTTCTCCAGCTGTGATGATGTAGCAGTATGAGTAAAATGATCTGAATATTCAGTCCATTTAGAATGTTGTCATGATTTTTGGATTTTTTTCAGCCACTACACAGGTAATGGTGACCATTGCTGACAAGAACGACAATACTCCCTACTTTGAGAAGTTACTGTATGAGAAGGAAGTAGATGAACAGCCAGCAGACAGCAGTAAATCTATTCTTACAGTCAAGGCCAGGGATATCGATGATGGTAAGCTCTGATAGAGAAGGAGATTTCTATCTTCTTGAACAGAGAAGAAGATTTCTCTTTACTTTTTAAACTTTTTTTGTACATTCCTGCTCTCTAGAATCTTTTGTTTGTAACTGCCTTTAATTAACTTTCTTTTGATCGATAATCCTTCTTATTAGAAAAACCATCATGATGAAAATAAAAGATTGACATTTAAAGATATTGAAACCCAACACTTTATGAACATTTGTCTGTTATTACTGAACAGTTTATTATCTCTTTGGTTGCGATATAGCGGTACAACATAGAAAATATTACAGTAAAAAAGTAAACATTCTTAATCATAACATCAAATTAGCCTAAAATTTCTATTAAAAAATTTGGAACATGAGCTTGTTGTCATTTACCACGGTTAGGCTGTACTTTAAACATTTTGTTGAATGTGTTTGGTTGTTGTTTTGTAGCTGACACTCTCACCTACACAATAACTAGTGGAAACACAGGCAATGTCTTTGGCATCAAGTCAAAAACAGGGGACATCTATGTAGCGAAGGATTTGGATTTTGAGACTCCACCAAATGTAAGATCTCTTTTCATTTTCAATCTTAAAACCTGTGTATTTTAGTAAAAGCGAAATGAATTCCAAAGGCAAATTTATTTTTGGTTCCATCATAATTACATTCATACAAAATTATTGGCATAATGGTTATACATATATTACTGTTCATGGATAATGATGTGTTCTCTGTGATTGAAATGAAATGTTTAATATTATCATTTTGATAGCTGTACAAGCTGAATATTACTGTCAATGATGGCTACCACAGCAACTACACAGAAGTCAAGATCAGGGTGAGAGACATCAATGACAACACCCCCGAGTTTTCCCAGTCTGAGTACATTGTCACCAGCATAGTCGAGGAATATCAACCCCCTCCTGGAGGGCTGTTCCTGATTCAGGTCAAATGCTTACAATAATTTAGTTGTTGGTTAAATTAAATCTCTGTAGTTCTTTATATATTATGCCCATAATAATCATTAAATAATTCAGATCAAATGCGTACTGTGATTTTATAATTATGTTCTAATTCGAACTATCTCAAACGAACATAAAATATTTACAACCTTATTCAATCATAACAACACTGATTATGGGTAAGTGCTCCAAGACTAGCGCATTTATTCAATAAAATACATAGATACCGCGTTAATATATGTCGAATTCTTGGGACAAAACTCATTATCTGCAACAGAAATATATATAGCATTATGCATTTTATTAATATTTTGTGCAATCAAACCCAATACATGAATGATTATGTATAAGTGGGTGGGCGGGTGGGTGCAAAGCGTGTAAACAGCGCTAAGTCTTGAGCTCGAATAACTTAAAATCACAAAGCATACCAGTCATGCCCTAATAACTGGTCTAACCAGTATTACTACGCGTAAACCACCCCTAGTAAACAAACTATAAATAGCAAACCACGTGCTCGATAAAACGTTGTTATATCTTTCAACCTGAATTAAATATATGATGTTGGTCAAACTAAATCTCTATAGTCTTTTATACTTAACCCTATAATAACATATAATAATTGAGATGAAATGCTTGCAGTAATTTTGATTTTTGTCGAATTTTATCACAGTCTCATTTACATAATACAGCCCTGAAATAATCACAACTACAGCTGTATACATGTATGTATGTTGGATGTCAAAGACGAGATGAAATTAAAAAAAAGAACATTCTAGTGGAACTTCATGCTTTGAAATTTTTTTTACACAGGTTAGTGCTACAGACAAGGACACATCCAGGCAAACCTTCTTCAGATACAGTCTGAATACAGAGTATGGTGATACCTTTCAAATCAACTCAAGAACAGGGGTGATAACTCTTCACAAGTCATTGGACCGAGATCTACCATACGGCCATGCTGAGTACCAGTTTAATGTGCTGGTTGTTGACGAGCCAGGCACAGAAGGTGCCTTGGTTGGATATGCATATGTCAAGGTCAAACCCCAGGACATCAACGACAAGACTCCAGAGTTTACTCAGGCGCTTACTGGTTTTGTTCCAGAAAACTCGGAGAAAGGTATAATAATTTATAGCATTTTGGAAAATGTTTTTTAATTGATTTCATTAAGTGTTTAAAAATGATGTCTTTAAAATGTGACAATATAGAATTTATTAAATTTTCTTCGTAGGCAAAATTGTCATGACAGTGAGAGCTGTTGATTATGACTTGGGAGAAAATGGTACCGTATATTACACACTCGGGAACAATCGACCCGCTGATCCACAGACGGGAGACAGCTTGTTTGTGATTGACGGTAAAACTGGCCTGGTCATCTCTAACACGAGAACACTGGACAGGGAGAAAGTCGATCAGTACCTGCTGCCTGTTGTAGCCACAGACGGGGGAAAAGTTCCCTTAAGTAGTACCGCCACTCTTACCATCCAAGTGACCGACAAAAATGATGAGAGACCAAGGTTCAATAAAAAGATCTACAGGGCCACACTGCCAGAAAGCCAGAAATCAGGACTGATCATCACAGTAGCGGCCACTGACGATGACATTGGAAACAATTCTAAAATCGCATATTCACTGAAAAGTGATCTCAATTTCTTCTCCATCAGCAGTTTGCCTTCCAATAAAGGTGCCCTCAATGTCTATAAGGTAAGTAGACTGAGGGGTTATCAAGATTGATTTTAATTTGTCTAGGGAACGAACAGTAATGATGTCTCTTGATAAGCTTTAGAATTGCAGATTAAAATTTTTTTTACAGAAATACATGTTCTTTCATATAAAGCTTTTGTATGTAAATAGTTAGTTTGTATATGCATCTATGTTCAAATACCTTAAATTATTACAATTTATGGATGACATTTTAAAATGGTTCATTAATTTTGTTTGTTGTATATTTCTAGCCTGTAGATTATGAGGACCCCAATCAAAGGTTTTTCAACCTAACAGTGAGAGCTAGAGACAACAACCCCCTCCATTATGATGAGGCCTACATTGAAATTACTGTCACTGATGCTAATGATGAGGCACCTAAGTTTACAGAGCCAGTCAAGACTGATACATTTCCTGAGAACATCCCAGAAAAGTTTCTGCTCCACACATTCACAGCATATGATAAAGACAGCTATCCCAATAATGAGTTCTAGTAAGTTGTAACCTTGAAAAAAAAAACACAACAAGATAAAGAATTTTTTAATTTGAATATATCCTTGGTGAGAATTAGTTTGAAAAGAATGCTTATTCAGAATGTTACTGAATTGTCAATGTATATTTTTAATTCAGTTTCCAAATTCGGGAGCACTCTGACAGATTCTATGTGGAGCAGGAAGGAAATCAAGCTCATGTTAAGATTCAGGCTGGTTTAGATGGACAGACATTAGACAGAGAGACAAATGACTACTATAGCATACAGGTCTTGGCTATTGATAAAGGTAAGTAACTCTTATACTGTTGAATTATTAGAATTTTAGTGGCTTTATATTCAAGGATTTTGTGGGTCCACCTCTCTAATGAATTTACATTCTTGATGAATTATAACACTCTGTATTATTTCATTAAAGATGCAAGTAAATCTGCAAAAAATGGCCCCCATGAAATATCATAATTCCATAGTACATTGTATTACTTTATAACCCTGTAAAATATGGTTTATTTCAAAGCAATGTATGAATCATTTGTTTCTTTTTTCTAGGCATTCCAGCACAAACAGGTACTGCCACATTGAGGATAAAAGTGTTGGACATCAATGACAATCCCCCAACGTTTGCAGAGAATTACCGACCCATCGTAATGGAGGAGACGGCTCCTATCGTAACAGTGGGAACCTTCAGTGCCATGGACCCAGATACTCTCATTCATGGTCCGCCATTTGTGTTTGAGCTTCCACCTTGTAAGGAGAATCCCACATGCCACAACGGAGATGAGACCTTTTCTCTCATATTTGACCCAGGTACAATTATGTATTCCCATCTGAATCTCAGTGTAGAAAAGATTGATACTACTACATGTGCTGCCTTCATTCTCATGATAAAGTTTTGTTTTAATGAATCCTTTCATTGAACTTGCAATTGATTGGTGTTAAAAGCCCTGAGGTACCATTAAATTTCTACATGTATGTTTGAATTACTAATACAGATGGTGCAAAAGGAAATGGAACCTGCACTGTGTTGGCAAACAAAATGTTTCTGAGAGAACAACAGAAGTTTTACTACCTACCGGTCATTATGAGAGACACAGGAGGAAGGAGCAACCACATGAGTGGGACCAGCACTTTGACCATTGAAATCGGAGACAAAAACAACAATCAGCACACTGATGGATACAAGGAGATCTTTGTTTACAACTACAAAGGTATAGAAAACAGATGCATGTACCAATAGAGAACTGTACCAGTAGAAAACAACTTGTTAAACGTTTTCATGCTTTGCATATGAACAACTGTATACACAATGTGTAGTCATTGACTAGAGTGTGATTGTACAATCTTTTGATACGATTTTTGGGAGTTGATTTTAATCAACTCTCCTATGCAGTTACTCAGACAAACTTAAAGTGAAACAGTGTTTGGACCTCAGCACAAATCATCGCTGCTGACAAGACTTAGTTCTTGAAAATAATTGATGAATTCGATGTAATGTATGCTAAAGCATTGTTTTTCAAGGAAACTTATTTATAAATACCTTGAAAATAGTCAGATTTTAAATGGTACGAACAATTTAAATATTTTTTGTAGTCATGTGTATTCCTATGCCAGAGTTCAATATAGTCTCGTTCAACTCAACGCTCGCCTGTCTCCGTAAATCCTTGTCGGAGATTTACGATGTCAGCCGAGCGTTTGGTTGAACGAGATTAGAGTTCAATATTGCTTGGATCCATACAATTTTCGAGAAATATTTCTATCACTGATACATAGTTTGATTGAATTAATTTTATCTTTAAAATTATTTAACATTATTCATATGGGGGTTCCTCGACATTCTTGTCGAAAAAGTCCAAAAATTTATATTATTAAAATGTGCATAATTCAAATTAGAAAATACATGTACTTGTCATGCAAAATAACATACCATTGATTTTAAAATAAATAAACATCGACAAAATCAACTCCCGTCAGTTCTTCAGTACTTTGATTCTTCAAGGCATGTTTGGAGACATTGAGATCGGCCGAGCCAATGCTAATGATCCGGATGACTGGGATTACATCGATAAACACTACACCATGATCAATCCAAATGGGATGGATCAATTTTTCAAGTAAGCTAACACATCCTTAAAATGAATTTTAACAAACCTACTAAATATCCCAATGTATTGCATGCATTTTTCATGTTTATCTAAACTCCCATGAACTTTTTGACATTCAGTGTGAGTAAAATCAATGGCACCATCACCATGAAGAGAGGAGTACCAACCGGAACATTTGAATTCAAGGTGGAAGTTCATGACTTTAAGGTGTTCACTGAGAAAAATGCCACTGCCACGATCAGGGTAAAGGTGACAGAAATCTCTGATGAAGCCGTGTTCAGGTCCGGCTCAGTCAGATTATCAGGTAGGAAGAATGTGATTATCGATGAGGACATTTTATTTTCTTATCAGTCTTGTTTAAGTTGTCTAAAATACCATCAATTCTAGAGCTTTTTTTCATGTTTAACTAACATTAGCCTTAATTATTCAACAGGAATAACAGCAGAAGAATTTGTGGAGACCTCCAGTGACATATCGGGTCAGAGTCATTATGACAAATTCCGCAGACTTCTAGCTGATAAGTTGAGGGTAGAAGTGTCATTTGTGGAGATTTTCAGCGTGATGAAGAACGGTCCCTACACTGATGTAAGGTATGCTGCTCACGGTTCCCCTTGGTACCCGGCTAGCAAACTGGATGGAGTCATAGCACTGAACAAAGACGAGGTAATGCATCATCAATAATTAAAGCATATTTAGATATGCTATGTTTGAAAATGAAAAGCATAAAAAAGAAATCAAGGAACTTTGATATTAGTATAACCTGTATTTAAGAAGGGCTGAAATTGTTCACTTACTGATATTTTAGAGCGAAACGCATAAATTTTAAAAATGATATATGACACTTTTATCTTAAGCAAGAGAAGTAGAGGAAACATGTTTTATTTACATCCATTTCTTTGTGTGTAGTTTGCTGCAGTGACTGGAGGTCAGATTGTGATGGTCAACATCGATGAGTGCCAGAAGGAGATCTGTGAGAGTGGGGGCTGCTCAAACATCCTCTATGTGGATGAGAGGAAACCGAGTGTTGTAAACACCAAAACAAAGTCCTTCGTGGGGCTGGGCACCAAGATAGTGGCAGAGTGCCAGTGTAAAGCCAGAGATTTTGCGAGGCCCCTGAAGTGTGCCCCTGACTTTTGTTTTAATGGAGGAACTTGTGTCAAGGACAACTGGGGAGATGTTAAGTAAGTCTGGCATAATTTAGAATCTGAAAGTTAAATAATTATTTTTTAGAAAAGATTAAAAGTATCTGCACATGTACCAATAAGTACACATGTTAGTAGATTTTGGATGTGTTGGAACTTGTATTTTCCATAGGTGCGAGTGTCACCCAATGTTTGATGGGCCTCGTTGCCAGCAGACAACGCACAGTTTCTCGGGAGGATACACCCTCTACCCTCCCCTGGCTCAGTGTGAGGAGAGCATTACAAGCATAGAGTTTGCTACACTGAAGGAGAGCGGACTTATTTTCTACAATGGCCCTGTGGACAAGATGAAGAAAGGCGACCCACAGGATTTCATTTCATTATCACTAATTCAAGGCTATCCTGAACTAATTGTAAACCATGGAACAGGACCATTGACCCTTAGGGTCATGGGAAAAGATAAGGGAGGCATTACCAGAATGCCTGTCTTGAATGACGGAAACTGGCATCATCTCCACATCATAAGGAAAGGAAGGGTATGTTATCTTAGTCATAATGTCCAATGTCAATTTACACGATTGTCCATTGATCAATAAAGATGGAACTTGAACACTGTATATTGTTTGAATTTACCTGTGTTTTGTAGGAAGTTACCTTGACTGTTGACCACTGTAGAAATGCAGAGTTTCACGTTCGCAGTGAAAATCAGGAAGATCGGAGACCTTGCGAAGCTACAGGGTCAACATCGGGTCAAAATAAGTACCTCAATGTCAATCAAATGATGCAGATGGGTGGGAGGTACTCCACTCCTGACTTCCCCAAAGACATCACCACAGAAAGATTTGAAGGCTGCATAAGGAACTTGTATCACAATGGAGAGGTAGGAAATTAACTCACAATTTATTATGATTTATTTGTGTGCATACATTTTTATAAGCTTTACAAAGTTAATATGTGGTATTGTTTTTAATTTACCTTTATGTATAAACTTTACAAATCAAATAAGTGATTACATTTTGAAGTAATTATTTTCCTTGATCTTTTGTCAATGCAAGATTTTCTTTACAGATATTTGTGTTATAGTCATTGCATATATCTATATGTGTATTGATGCGTTTTCAGCTGTATGACTTGTACACCAGTTTTAACCACCCTGGAGTGAACCATGCTAATGGGTGTCCTGCAGAAGAATCTGCCTGTAGCAGCATTAGTGGTAGAAAGTGTGGGGACTTTGGGGTCTGTCAGATGGTGACCCTCGGGCAGTCGGAGGTGGAGTGTGTGTGTAAGCCTGGATACCGCCCCTCAAGACCCGGCTCATCAAAGTGTGATACAGGTCTGCATACTGTAAACACTTTACTTCTGGATGTGTATTTTGTTTAGTGTTTTTGATGGAAAGCGGCTTCCACCTAATTCATTTCATTCCCAAATGTCAAATGTGTAGATAAAGAGGTACATCAAGAAATGTGCTAAATCAAATCCATGCCAACCTGTTGAAAAATCATTTTCTGTCAAATATCACATGTGTTCAATAAAATATGTACACAGTATCCCGCACCACTGATTTTATATGAAATCTTTGAAATATGGCTATTTGTAAGAACCAAGCAGATAGTGATTCATGATTATCTCAGATTTTATAAGAATTTAAAACTTCTTTCAAAGTTCCTTTCAAATATATGAAAATTCTCTGCTTAAATAATTAATATACCTTTTTAAGAATAGCATACATTACACTAAAGTAAAAAAATTTCTTTACTTTTAATTTCTGTACATCTCTACATTATACATTGTATGCTTTTCTTTTATTATTTTAGAGACGACTGTTGTGGATTTCAC